>NC_134361.1:37379183-37979808 GCF_048569485.1 Anomaloglossus baeobatrachus
GCGGTGAAACTCCGCCCACAGCCAATCACTCAGGAAGACTGGGGCTGGCTGCGGTGATGTCACATCAACTTCCTGTTGACCTAACATCACCGCAGCCGGCCCCAGTCTTCCTGAGTGATTGGCTGTGGGAGGAGTTTCACCGCTCGTCACAGCCCAGCATCCCCCCGCGCTCTCTCCTTCACCGCAGAGTGCCACAAGCAGGAGCAATGCTGGGCTGTGACAAGTGGTGAAACTCCTCCCACAGCCAATCACTCAGGAAGACTGGGGCCGGCTGCGGTGATGTCAGGTCAACAGGAAGTTGATGTGACATCACCGGATCCCCAAAGCCGGGGGGGAAGGGGTCACGTCATGAGGAACAGCAGACCGCAATAGCGCCGCTCAGAGGCCGAATTAGATATTTAGAAAAAGCCTTCCCTTTCAGCCTATGAGCGGCGCTATTGCTGTCTGCTGTTCCTCATCATGTGTCCCCTCCACCCCCCGGCTATGGGGATCCGATGATGTCACATCAACTTCCTGTTGACCTGACATCACCGCAGCCGGCCCCAGTCTTCCCGAGTGATTGGCTGTGGGCGGAGTTTCACCGCTCGCCACAGCCCAGCATCACTCCTGCTTGTGGCGCTCTGCGGTGAAGGAGAGAGAGCGCGGGGGGATGCTGGGCTGTGACGAGCGGTGAAACTCTGCCCATAGCCAGTAACTCAGGAAGACAGGGGCCGGCTGCGGTGATGTCAGGTCAACAGCAAGTTGATGTGACATCACCGAATCCCATACCCGGGGGGGGGGGGGTTGTCACGCGATGGGGAACAGCAGACCGCAATAGCGCCACTCAGAGGTTGAATTAGGTATTTAGAAAAAGCCTCCCCTAGCAGTTTTACAGAGATGTGGCCACTATTGCAGAGTAGGGAGCCACCCATTTAATCCTTTTTTTTAAGAGGGGAGATGCAGTGACTCGTCGGGAATGCGCCACTTACATTTCATCATCAGACATTTAAACAGTTGGAGCGGCGGTGATCAGAGCTCACTCAGGTCGCTGCAGTTAGAGGCCGACACTGGCTTCAAAACGGAGCTCACCTAAAACACCTGCACTCACCTCTATGACATATATGTGCAGGAAGGGGTTAAAAGCGTATTCCCAGTCATGGTAGGATGGGTGGGTCCTGATCTGGGGACCCCCGAGAGTGAAGAGGATGCGGCATTGGCATAGCGATGTTTCCCCTTGCTCTTTCCTATGTCCAGGCCATTCTCACAGGTCACACTCCCACCGGTAACAGGGCGGGGGGTATCCCTTCATTACAGAGGGGGGGGGGGGGGGGGGCGGGGGTATCCCTTCATTACAGAGGGGGGGGGGGCGGGGGTATCCCTTCATTACAGAGGGGGGGGGGCGAGAGTATCCCTTCATTACAGAGGGGGGGGCGAGGGTATCCCTTCATTACAGAGGGGGGGGCGGGGGTATCCCTTCATTACAGAGGGGGGCGAGAGTATCCCTTCATTACAGAGGGGGGGGGGCGGAGGTATCCCTTCATTACAGAGGGGGGGGGCGGAGGTATCCCTTCATTACAGAGGGGGGGGGCAGGGGTATCCCTTCATTACAGAGGGGGGGGGCAGGGGTATCCCTTCATTACAGAGGGGGGGGTATCCCTTCATTACAGAGGGGGGGGGGTATCCCTTCATTACAGAGGGGGGGGGTATCCCTTCATTACAGAGGGGGGGGGGTATCCCTTCATTACAGAGGGGGGGGGGGTATCCCTCCATTACAGAGGGGGGGGGGTATCCCTCCATTACAGAGGGGGGGGGTATCCCTCCATTACAGAGGGGGGGGGGGGGTATCCCTCCATTACAGATGGGGGGGGGTATCCCTCCATTACAGAGGGGGGGGGGGGTATCCCTCCATTACAGAGGGGGGGGGTATCCCTCCATTACAGAGGGGGGGGGTATCCCTCCATTACAGAGGGGGGGGGGTATCCCTCCATTACAGAGAGGGGGGGGGTATCCCTCCATTACAGAGAGGGGGGGGGGTATCCCTCCATTACAGAGGGGGGGGGGGGTATCCCTCCATTACAGAGGGGGGGGGGGTATCCCTCCATTACAGAGGGGGGGGGTATCCCTCCATTACAGAGGGGGGGGGTATCCCTCCATTACAGAGGGGGGGGGGGTATCCCTCCATTACAGAGGGGGGGGGTATCCCTCCATTACAGAGGGGGGGGGGTATCCCTCCATTACAGAGGGGGGGGGTATCCCTCCATTACAGAGGGGGGGGGTATCCCTCCATTACAGAGGGGGGGGGTATCCCTCCATTACAGAGGGGGGGGTATCCCTCCATTACAGAATTACAGAGGGGGGGGGGGTATCCCTCCATTACAGAGGGGGGGGGGGGTATCCCTCCATTACAGAGGGGGGGGGGGGGTATCCCTCCATTACAGAGGGGGGGGGGGGGTATCCCTCCATTACAGAGGGGGGGGGGGGGTATCCCTCCATTACAGAGGGGGGGGGTATCCCTCCATTACAGAGGGGGGGGGGTATCCCTCCATTACAGAGGGGGGGGGGTATCCCTCCATTACAGAGGGGGGGTATCCCTCCATTACAGAGGGGGGGGGGGTATCCCTCCATTACAGAGGGGGGGGGGGTATCCCTCCATTACAGAGGGGGGGGGGGTATCCCTCCATTACAGAGGGGGGGGGGTATCCCTCCATTACAGAGGGGGGGGGGTATCCCTCCATTACAGAGGGGGGGTATCCCTCCATTACAGAGGGTGTGTGTGGGTGGGGGTGTGTGTGTGTGTGTGTGTGTGTGTGTGTGTGTGTGTGTGTGTGTGTGTGTGTGTGTGTGTGTGTGGGGGGGGGGGGGGGGGGGTAATCCATTCTAACATGTGAGGGTCCCGCCCCGCCGATCCGATACTGACGGCCTATTTTAAAGGATTGTCGATCGATATTTTAACCCCTTTAACACAATCGCCCCCTGCGGATCACATATATGTCTATATACAGGATACACAGGATAACGCATACTGCGCCCCAATCACCAATGAATACAGTAGCGATCCACTAAGTGCTGCATTATGAAAGGGGGGTTGTTAAAAATGTACAATTCCTTTAAGAGCTAAGGTCACATGACATGACCCATAGACAAAAACAAAGCAAACCTCAGTAGCATCGCATGCTGTGGCCTGAGTCATGTGCCGCCTATCCCGCCTGTGATGCCCCATTAGCCGCCCTCCACCACCATCAGCAGCTTTGTGTTTCCCCCGTGTCGCAGCCTCAGCCCAGCGCTTACATCGACCTTCCCCGTCTCTACGGAAATCCCGGCCAGGTCCAGGTGGGAATCCGCCTCGGTGGAAGTGATCCCCCATCCTCTTCTCTCGGCTCCCAGCAGCGCGGTATCACAGACAGGCGGGCGGACAAAATGGCGGCCTCTAACAACCCCCTCTCTCTCTCTTCGCCGTCCACTCGCGTAGCAACGCCCTCAAGTGACAAATTTCAGCACGCTTGAAAATCCAACCAATAGAATTGCTAATCCTCAATCTCCGGATTCGCTGATTGGCTAGCATTCGATGGGCGGCAACAAGCACGACCAATTAGCCTAGAGACCGCGTCTCCTATAACAACGTCAGGAAAGACTAGGTGAACGGCGCCGGCCATCTTTGTACACCCTAGGCTTCACTAGCTACTGAGAGCTTCTGGAATTGCAGCCATCTTGGTACTCTCAGTCTTATTCATGTCGATGCTTTTATATAATGAAAGTGTAATTAAACATTCATCACATTTTCACCAAAATAGGCACTGATTCCACATTTCATTTGTAAGATAATCCTTGGAATATAGACCTAATTTGTTTAATGTGGTAATATGTATCAATATTAGGCTCGGGAAGTCAATAGGCCTCATTCAAAATTGGCTGCTCATAGCAACCAATCAAAGCTGAGCTTTCATTTTGTAAACAGCTCTGATAAAATAAAAGCTGCACTCTGATTGGTTGCTATGGGCATAGTGCGCCATTTGTTACATTTTAGTATTTTTGACGCAGTGTTGCGTCATATATTTTGGAAATATAATATTTTCAGGTAGCGAAAATAATTGGAGTCTTACAAGACAGTTTAGCAAGAGTTGTGCAAAAATGACAATATTTTTAGAATTTTTGATACATTTTAGGATTTTTTTCTCTGATTTCGCTATTTCTAGGGTTTTAGGTGGGGGAAGGTGGGGTCATAAGCTCCTATGGGGTAAAAGAGGTCAACGGTGCTGTACGTCAATGCTCAGGGATCCATCTGTCATGTTGGCGATGGGCACCTGAACAGATGCCCCACCGAGATTATGCCATTGCCACTTAGCAGCGATTAATTGCAGCATGTAAGGGATCAAACTGCAGCAATCAGAGCTAGCTCCAGTCATTGCTGTGAGAAGCAGGTGCTAACTGTATAATACAGCTGGCACCTGCCTGTTTGGCGCAGGCTCGGATTCTGCGCCTTCTCCATACACCCTCACTCTTCTCATGATGTACAGTACTGATATTAGTGAGTATTGACCAATATGTATAGTTTTCAAAACTGGTAATAATCCAATATAGCGCCCCTGAACCCATCAGGGTGTTACAAGGTTCTGCATCCCCACCAGGATGCAGGGCCTACCCCCTTAGGGACCCAGAACCCCAGTGCTGGTACCAACAAAAACTAAGGTAATCCCAGTTTTCCCCAACAATCCCCCATACAATGGTACCCAGCTAGGGTGGGACCAATGGATGACCGCCTAGAGGTGGAGCCACTCCAGTCCACTAGTGGACCAGGTGGGAGGGGCAGTCTGTGGAGAGTAGTCAGTTGAGTAGTGACTGTAGAAGTGAGAAGGTGTGACTGAGGAGACGTCCTGACTCGAGTTGACGGTGACCTGGTACCCAGGAGAAGTGGTTGCCGGTGGAGTATGGTGGAAAACTCCCAGAACTACGCACCAACGGGGTACAGGACCCTAGGACAGGAAAGAGCTTCAAGCCGACCTGTTAACACCTGCACAGCAAAGGGGACCATCAAGAACCTTGCTGACCCTAAAGAATCCGAAGACTCAGTAGTAAAGAGAGACCCGGGGACAGGACCAGAGACTCCAACCCCACAGGGTTCACGCTACCGTCAGGCGGACAGAAGTGGACAAACCACAGACTGGGGACCCCCAGTGTTCCATACCACGGGGACCCACTTACCAGAGACAGGTGCAGGGGAAGAAGGTACCAGAGAACCACACTGGCACTGAGATGAAGGGGACCTGGAGGCGAAACCAGCCGGCCTCGGGCAACCAGTAACATCTCAGCAGTGAGTAAACCAGTTGCACTGAATACCTGTCTGGACTCCTTCTTCCGACACCCACCGCACCATACACCCGCTGGGGTAATGCCCTACTTGCGGAGGGACTACCATACTAGCTGCTAATACCACCAGCCCCAGTAGAGACATTCTGCAGCGGCGGCTCCCTACCTATAGCCGCAACCGCAAGTGGCGTCACGTGTAAACTTTATTTAACAATCCCCTGTAAATATCCCCATTACAAAAAGGGCCCAGGGCATGGAACCGGGTAACAGGCCACCATCGTGGCATTCCCAAGATGTACACTGCCCGGAACCGAGTACCCCATATTCCTGGGTGCGACACTAATATTTTTGACTTTGCGCTTTCCTAATAGATACCAGCTTCATGCAAATACGCTACTCTAAGCACCTGTATGTACATAGTAATGAGACCGGCAATATCCACTGTTTATATTGTTTATTTTTCACTTGCAGTCATGAGAAAATCCATGTATGATTTCATATTCACTTATCAATTATTTGCATTTGAACAAACATCGGGGTGATCGATTTATTGCATTCCTCCCAAGCAATCTGCTAAATGGTCTGACGGGTGAAAAGACAGGACAGGACACAAGACAAATTATCGAGAGAGGGCAAGCGTTAAATAAAGTGTTATACTGCTGACAGTAAGTATGCAAATTCTACTAACAGTATATAGATATATATGTTGCTTAAAGTATATATGCAGCTGACCGTATGTATTCTGCTGACAGTACTCTGCTGAGATATGTATTCTGCTGACAGTACTCTGCTGAGAGTATGTATTCTGCTGACAGTATTCTGCTGATAGTATGTATTCTGCTGACAGTATTCTGCTGATAGTATGTATTCTGCTGACAGTATTCTGCTGATAGTATGTATTCTGCTGACAGTATTCTGCTGATAGTATGTATTCTGCTGATAGTATGTATTCTGCTGACAGTATTCTGCTGACAGTATGTATTCTGCTGACAGTATGTATTCTGCTGATAGTATGTATTCTGCTGACAGTATTCTGCTGATAGTATGTATTCTGCTGACAGTATTCTGCTGATTGTATGTATTCTGCTGACAGTATTCTGCTGATTGTATGTATTCTGCTGACAGTATTCTGCTGATTGTATGTATTCTGCTGACAGTATTCTGCTGACAGTATTCTGCTGATAGTATGTATTCTGCTGACAGTATTCTGCTGATAGTATGTATTCTGCTGACAGTATTCTGCTGATAGTATGTATTCTGCTGATAGTATGTATTCTGCTGACAGTATTCTGCTGATAGTATGTATTCTGCTGACAGTATTCTGCTGACAGTATTCTGCTGATAGTATGTATTCTGCTGACAGTATGTATTCTGTTGAGAGTATTCTGTTGAGAGTATTCTGCTGACAGTATTCTGCTGATAGTATGTATTCTGTTGACAGTATTCTGTTGACAGTATGTATTCTGCTGACAGTATGAATATTGCTTACAGTAAATAGTCTGCTGCTGACATTATATATTATATATATACTAACAATATGTATTTTACTGACAGTATGTTTTCTGCTGACAGTATACCGTATATGATGCTGACAGGATGTATTCTACTGATAGTATACCATATACCGTATGATGCTGACAGTATGTATTTTGCTGACAGTATACAGTATATGATGCCGACAGTATGTATTCTGGTGACATACTCTGTTCTGCTGACAGTATGTATTTTGCTGATAGGGTGTGTTCTGCTCAAAGTATATATGATTCTGACAGTATGTATGATTCTGACAGTATGTATGATGCTGACAGTATGTATGATGCTAACAGTATGTAGTGCACGCTGCTGTTATATTAGTGTAAGAGCACAATTAGAGCACAAAGCGAATGCGATTCTATATTGCGAGTGCAGACATAATGACAAATACGAGGCACTCGTATCCACTGTGCCTACTTGATCAAATTGAAGTATGAAGGAAGGCCAGAAGATCATATTATATTGTGCCTATATAAAAGGAGAGGTGGAGAATGTATATGAAAAGCATGATATTCGGGGATATTGATTACAATCAAGGGATCTTTAGACAATATGAGTGCAGATAAGAATATAAAGAGCTCTATCAGTAGAGACAATAGACAAGCCAGAGCTCAGGGCTTGACCATTGCATCATAATGAACCAGATAGCCATCATTAAACATGAAAAGCTTGCGTTCATTGGCGTTATAGCTCAAACTTTGCACCTTGTCGGTCATCTTCTCTATCATTAAGCTCATCGAACCTCCCCTTCCAGTCTTAGTGTCAAACATATAGAAGATTTCCTCAGTCTTTTTGCTTACAGAGCGAGTGGTATAGAGGACTCCGCACATCATGAATGCATTGGTAGCCTCAGTCTTCATCTGTGTAGTGGTCCAGGCCTTATCCACCGTCATGGTGGCAACATTGACCTTACCCACCACAATTTTGCCAGCACTTTCATCAGTGGCGTAAATCACCCAGAGACCCTTCTCATCAGATGCAAAGTCTATGTCTTGGTAGCTAACTCCAGCGTAGGAGTACTTGTTGTTGAATCCGGCATTGGCTAGAGGCTTTCTCTGGTAGACCCCATTGGTCAAGCTTACTCTGCACATGTCGTGGGTGTTGTAGCAGTTGTAGTACAGATTGTTGTTGTAGACGATGGCTCCCGCACCTTGACCGGCAAGAGTGTGATTCCATTTGTTCTTGACGAGCACAGATAGGGGGAGGTCAAAGGAGTTCTTGTACAGTTGTATGTCATTCAAGGAACTGTAAGCGCGTATGGACTCAAGAATTCGCTCATCGGTATTAAGAGAACCGACCCAATACATTGATTTCTTGGTGGCGTTCCATGCCGCATCTTTACCCCATGCTCCAGCCTTGAACCCTACTCCCCTCCAGTTAAGCTGCAGAAGCATAGGTTTGCTGATAGAAGATAAGCCTTTGTGCTGACATGATCCTTCGGGAAGAAATAGAATATTTGTATCAGATATAGACAAAAAAGATTTATGGTTTTTAAGGCAAAACCTAGAAGAATTTACCAAGATTCCTTATATCAAATTTAACTCTAAATCATACACACAATCTATGGTGTCAACAAGTTTTATTACATATGTAAATGAGAGTCCTTTCGTGCATTACTCCGCACCCTTCGATTATCATTCTCCACCCCTGTCCTTATGGCAATTGATAGCTCTCTGTCACAGACATTCCCCTGTTGCGGAGTTTGGTGACATGTTCTGGGTCAGAGTCTCACTTTGTCTTGTGGGACTCTGCAGATTAAATAAATTCCCTCTCCTTTGGGGAGGAGAGGGTTAATTCCAGCAGTTCTGACTCCTGGTCAGGTGTTTCCGGTGGGGACCACTCCCATGTTCTATAAATACCCTCTACGTCCACCAGAGGGTGACGGTTATTTTCTATCATTAGGAAGCTTGGCCAGGAGGTGGAAGGAGCTGTTATTTACTCTCTCAGTACTCTTGGCAGCAGCATTCTCAGGTGTTTTTGTTCTGGTTCGGAAATTCCCCAGTAGTCTGTTTATTCCTCCCTTTAATGTTGTTTCCCCTCTTGCACTTTTTGAGGCTCCTTTGTGTGTGGTTGCTGTGTGTATAAGTATTTTTTTTTTTGTTGTTAGCCCTGTCTGTCAATATTTGTTTGTGGGGTGTTGACTCCTGTTCTTGCCCATTCCCCCCGGGTGGTGGGTTGTGGAGGGGGGTCATAACATCAGGGACGAGGACAGGAGATAGGGCCTAATGTGGTAACCTGGACCTCCCTACCATCGAGAGTACCTTCAGGGTTAGGGTGAGAGCAGGGGCCCCAGCTTTAGGGCCAGTATAGTTTCCCATGGGTTCACCTAAGTCACTCTGTGACTCTCTCACTTTGTAACGCTGTCTGATCTAAGTCCCCAGCTCTACACACACTCATACTGCAGGGGCTGACAGCAGACACAACGTCAGTATGTGCAGGAGCCGAGTACTTATCCACCTCTCCTGTGTCTGGCGGCTGACAGCTGCACACAGGGTTACACAGCAGCGAGCAGACGATACTTACAGGGAATGTAGATGAGAATATTGTCAAGCACGGACTAGGGGAGAGAATGGCGTAAGGCCAAACACACAACTTAAACGGGGAAAGCACAATGAGAAGACAAGGGGTACACCGGGAACACTTTAACAATGGTGAACCCTAGCGCTAGTGAGAGGGAAGATGGACACCTCCTCCACTTACCTGCCACTGTACCCTGCACTCCTAGCCAGTCCCTGTACAGGTTCCTCACCTGTCGCCGAGCTGGAACCTGAAGCCCTAAGATGACCATATAATAGTCCCTGGCTAGGGAGTGGGCAGATGATGGATGCCAGTCTCACTGCTGCACTAAAACAACACACCAGGAAAGGAAGCCAGACAGGGGGAAAACACCACAACAGACTTCTGCATGCAGCACCAACACTGCAGCCACACCTGCAAATCCAAGAAAGGGTTTCAGCAGCTCCTACTTCCTCCAAGACCAGAATCCAAATGAATGTAGAATAACTGGCACCCTCTGCTGGTAGCAGAGGGTATAAAAAGGGACTGGGAGTGGTCCCAAACCAGAAACACCTGAGATGGTAATTGGCCTGCTTGCTGTCAATTAATACTGCCATTAACCCTAAAACTGCCAAAGGAAAAGAAAACACGTTCAAATAGCAGAGTCTCACAGGGGAAAGTGAGACTCGGACCCAAAACCTGTCACTAAACTTCTATAGCAGAAAGAGAACCATGACAAATGCGCACAATGTCAGTGATTGTGCACTTTCTCATCTCCTTCTCCTGTGTACAGCAGGCCCTTACTCCTGTGTGATCCTGGGTGCAACAAGTGGCCGATACACACAGGAGAAGGGGATGAGAGCGCACGCAGACTGACTTTCACTGGCCTAGTGCATGCACACACAATGTCAGGGTGTACACTTTCTCATCTCTCTCTGCTGTCTGCAGTGGCCATTCCCTACATAGAGTAGGGGAGATGACAACTCGGTCCCCAACACGCTGACACCGTTAGTGCATGCACTCAGCTACTGCAGTATCAGAGCTCAGGATTTCAAAGAACACTAAGGAGCAAAGGTGCAAAATAGGGTCTTACTGGTATAAACGGGATAAAAGAGAAAGAGGTATGCTCACCTTATCAAGTTGTGTGACACACAACAAGACATGTGCTTAATAAGGGGAAGCTGCTGTAGATGCATGAGTACAGAGCACAGTGCAGACAATGAAGAAAAAGGACAGAAGACGTGTTCACTCCGTGCTGCTGCTGAAAACTTTCCAAAGGATGATCCAGGACTCACTAGTGGAAGTGGTTTTTATTCAACAAGTTTCAAAGCCATTACAAGCTTCTTCAGGAGAAGAGCCACAGTCTTCTTCAGGAGAAGAACCACAGTCTTCTTCAGGAGAAGAACCACAATCTTCTTCAGGAGAAGAATCACAGTATTCTTCAGGAAAGGAACCATAGTCTGTGGTTCCTTTTCTGAAGTAGAATCTTGTAAAGGCTCTGAAACGTGTTAAATAAAAACCGCTTATCTCCTCTGATGTGTCCTGGATCTTCCTTTGGAAATTATTCAGCAGCAGCGCGGAGTGAACACGTCCTCTGTCCTTTATCTGCAGAGCTCAGGATTTAGATTAGGCAGTGTTCCAAAGCAAACCCTGTCAATCACTATAAGGCCTAAAGCTGGGTTTACACACTGCAACATCGCAAAGGACATCGCTGTAACGTCACCGGTTTTGTGACGTAACAGCGACCTCCCTAAGTCTCTGCTAAGTCTCTGGTGAGCTGTCAAACAGGCAAACCTGGCCAACAACTCAACAGAGATCCGGACCTGCAGAGCGACCTAGCTGGTTGTTGGGGACATTGATAAGCAGCCTTTTGAAAGGGAAGTTGCTAACAAAGTCTCTGCAAAGTCTTTCACACACTGAAACTTTCCAGCGATGCATGCTGCACAGCGGGAAACAAAGGACCTAGGAATGGTCCTGAACGATTTGTAACGATTACAACTTCACAGCAGGGGCCGGGTTGCTGATAGGTTTCACACACTGCAACATCGCAAACAACATCGCTATTGCGTCACAAAACCGGTGACGTTACAGCGATGTCGTTTGAGATGTTGCAGTGTGTAAACTCAGCTTAAGACACACAGCATGAAAATCAGACCGAGTGGAGTGCGATAAAACATTGCATTCCACTCGGACCAATATTAACCTATGTGTCAGCACCCATGAGCGATTATTTTCTCGGCCCCAATCGGACCGAGAAAACAATCGCAGCATGCGGTACCGATGTACCGTGAGTGCAGTACGAGAATGGCAATGGCCAGCTACGGAGGAGAGAGGAAAATAAATCCCTCCGTCTCCTCCTCCGTGCTGGCCCATCCCTCCTCAGCACTGGCCCATCCCTCCTCAGCACTGAACCGCCCCTCCTCAGTGCCGGCCTGTTCCCCGCAGCTGAGGTCCGATCGCATGTTCGGACCTCAGTCACAGTGACACTCGCATGACACTCGGCTCCTGCTGTGCTGCCAGCACGAGCCGAGTGTCATGCGAGGATCGCATTAGAGCCCGTGTGGCCCCGGCCTAAGGGGAAGGGTGAAGGATGGTGAATGAGTAAGTGGAAAGGTACACAGAACACTTGGCCACTTCAAGGACTCCTTCTCATTTACATATCTAATAAAACTTTATGATATAAAAGAAAATCACTAAAATCTAAAGTACCAGTGTAATTTTTAGTGCAAGTTACACGGCTATATGACTCGTCCGAGGATCACATCACAATGCCCGGACTGGTTAGCTGCTTTTTTTACTTCGCTTGGGTCAGAAGAGCAGCTAGCCAGTCGAATCATTGCAATGCGATCCTAGGACGAGTCATGCAGCCTAATGACTGCGCAATTATAGGGGTTAAGTCATCTATATAAAGGTCTAAATAGTTCAAATTCAGTTTTGGGGGGGTGACAAACTCTCTTTAATGCGTTTTATGCTTATCTTAGGGCTTATTTCTGTGTGATTTATAATTGGAATTGAAGTGAAGGGTTCTGGTAACTCTGATTGTCTATAAAATGAAGGTAGTCTCACATTCAAAGCAGTAGTAGATGGTGAGTAATGACGCCTGAAAGGCAAAAGTTCAAAACATTGTTACCCTATTGCTCATGAGTCTAAATGGAGTTTTCACTATTGTCAATACCTGGTAAAAGTTAGTGAGGACTGGGCTCTTGTTGCAATGTTCCTGACCCAGTTACATAAGAGTCTTGCAGATTAGCCTTCTATAACATACCACCGTATTGAAGTCCCTCATATACATGAGACTAATGTCATCCGCACCTTCCGATATTGACGGGTTCCTCCGACATTCTAATGTGTATGGGACCACTGGTCAACTGAATGTTGAAGGAGATTTTGATTGAGCATGTTTGATTTCGGACTCCTGATTCCTTTGTTCTCACTGAGATAAGCTGCCGGCAGAAATGTCTGTCGGTGGCTTTCTCATAGAGAACATAGGAGCTCTTCGCTGCATGGGCACTTATGCCTATGGGAGAGACGACCAAGATGGCTTCTGGTTGAACAAGCGGCTGAAGCATCATTCGGCTGTCAGGCATCTAACATGCAGAGGGGGCCTTAATTTAGTCAAACGTTCATGTGTTTCATTGTCAGATACAACTAGCAGTGACTTATCTCCTAGGAGAACAACAGGATTGCGTCAGGACAGGGCCGAGAAGGCCCCCATAGAAGTTACATAGTTGGCTGATGCAATTGTGAATATATTTTACTAGGATATATGGATGACCAGGTGGGTCCAAAGTTGAGCGCCACTGCAAAGAGCTGTTTACGCTTCGGAAGACTCAGTGTGACCTAGTATTATGGTTAAAGGGCACATGTATTACCACATTTCTCCTGTAGTGGCTCTGCAGGATAAATTGGAAGCTGCTTTCAGGTGACCCTTAGGACAACCACTTTATGTTAACCACACTGATCTATCTCTGGTAATAATTTGGATATTCTGAAATGTAAAACCTGCATTTTTATTTAACTACTTCTCATTTTGGGGTCACGCTAACCAACTTACCAAGAGGTACCATGGGTCCAGCTTTCAGTTTCATATTTTTCTCACAATCTGCAAGACGTTTTTTCAGGTTCTCCATGTCTCTCTGGGCTCGGAGGACATTGTTCTTATCAAAGACTTCTAGCTGTTCAACAGTCTTTGAGATGTTCTTCACCTAAAGATTGAAACCCATTAGGACACTATTGCAGTCATAAGTGGTTTTAATTTTCCCAGTGTGAAGAGTCCACTTGGAACGTACCTCAGTATACAAACTTTCCACGTGAGCGTTGCTTCCGTTGATTTTGCCCCTTATCTTCACGATGACTATCTCCATCTCTTTTATCTCCTTCTTCAGCTCTTCAAAGTTAACTTCCATCAGACCTTCAGGGCGCAGCTTCTCCAACCATTCCAATTTCCTGGTTAGGTTCATGAGTTTTTCAACATAGCTGTCCAGTCTGATGTCTTGCTCTTGTATCTACAAAAGAATGAAATAGGGCAACATTTATGCGACCAAGATATGAGACCTTATGTACATGTGACTCGGTTGGAGTTATGGGGAACACTTGGGGACGATTATAAGAATATAATTGGTAATTGTAGTTTTAATTCTTATAGACAATATAAATGATAGGAATTACATTGGGGCCGTCAATGATTGATCGGTGGGGATCTGATGTGTAGATGTATCCTTACTTACCTTGTGGGTAGGTGGTGTTATTTCAAACAGTTGCACCCATGAGAGGTTTTGCGTTGGGTGGAGACGTCTATATATCTATCTATCTATCTATCTATCTATCTATCTATCCCAAGTTTACTTACCATCTGCATTTCGTCCTCCACTCGGTTGGTCAAACGCAGCGTTTCATCTTCTAGGACGCTCACCCTTTTGGCTGGGAAAGAGCTATCTGGCATGAGAATCTCACATATGCAGCGTTCCCATCCATTTACCTTCCCTGTAACATTTTGAGTCACCTGGGGGTAAAAGTAGATAGAGGTTAACATAGAATAAATATACAGACTATACCGTAGTGGTACACTAAAGAACAGATAACACAGTGATACTCAATATAATATATATTCATAGAGGCGTATTTATCGCTCATCCATTCGGTTGTATTTGACGACCAAGTGGCCAAATCTCTGAATTCGATAAGACTCTATGGGTCATTTACTGTTTGTGTTAAGGCTACTTTACACGCTGCGATATCGGTCCCGATATCGCTAGCGTGGGTACCCGCCCCCATCTGTTGTGCGACACGGGCAAATCGCTGCCCGTGCCACACAACATCGCGCAGACCCGTCACACATACTTACCTGCCCGGCAACGTCGCTGTGACCGGCGAACCGCCTCCTTTCTAAGGGGGCGGTCCGTGCGGCGTCACAGCGACGTCACTGAGCGGCCGCCCAATAGAAGCGGAGGGGCGGAGATGAGTGGCCGGAACATCCCGCCCACCTCCTTCCTTTCTCATAGCGGCCAGAAGGCAGGTAAGGAGAGGTTCCTCGTTTCTGCGGCGTCACACATAGCGATGTGTGCTGCCGCAGGAGCGACGAACTACATCGTTACTGCTGCAGTAACGATAATCGAGAATGGACCCCCATGTCACCGATGAGTGATTTTGCACGTTTTTGCAACGATGCAAAATCGCTCATCGGTGTCACACGCAGCAACATCGCTAATGCGGCCGGATATGCATCACGAATTCCGTGACCCCAACGACTCCGCATTAGCAATGTCGCAGCGTGTAAAGCCCCCTTTACTGTAGATAGTTGACTACCAGCCATAGGCTTTATTATGTCTGTGACTATAGCATCTATCAATGAGTCCAACACAGCAGTCACTGATGAGCAGAGGCGAGGGGCACAAAATGCAGTGTCCAGATAAAATCAGTGTTGGGGAAGCCCACTAGAACCTATTAGAACCAATTGGGGCGTAAACTCCATTGTCTTATTCACGCCGCTTCTGTAAGTATGTATAAACCCAATTTACAGTCTTTTATCTAATGGAGAAAGCAATTTATTGTTGTGGTGATGGATAAATGGATGGATGGATGAATAGCTAGAATAAAAGTTCTGCACATTTTTTTACTTTATTGTTTTTTTATTCATATAATCTGTAATAAATCACACACTACACATAGATATAGTATATTGCACATTACAGATATTGTTAGAGTTAGAGGGGGTAAATCATCAATATGTCAGTCGCTGATATCCCTTTTAAGAAACTTAAATTGCAAACGCCAACAAACTAGAAATTATTGCATGTGCATGTACTGACTGTTTCTTTGACAAAACTACTACTACAAATAAGGCCTGTTTCACACGTCAGTGAAAACATAGACGTTTTTCACTGACTTGTTATAAACCCATATGTCCCTCCGTGAGCCGTGATTCACAGCACATGTGGGTTGTCCATGTGAAATCCGTGCTCCGTGATTGCACAAGGAGATAAACTCACCTGTCCCGTTCCTGCTGTCCGTGGTGCTGAAGAGTCCCGTGATGTAGCATCCGGTGTCACCTCTGCAGCTACTTCTGGGTCGGCTGTGTCGTGCATAATGAATATGCATGACAGTAATTAGCCGGGCAGGAAGCAGCAGGCAGCAGCGACCGGAAACAGCATCGCTGGGGAAGGTGAGTTAAAAATGCTTTTTATTTTCAATGTCCCTGTTTTTCTGGTATGTGTTTCATGGACCACACCATAGCCATTTTACATCCGAACGCCCCGCAAAATAGGATTTGGACGTATGTGCTGCCGGGGCCTTTGACCATAATGGTGCAGACGGAGTCACTGTGCCCTCTGTTGTGTGCCATGTTTGATCGTATACGCCTACTGGAGGTGGACACCCAGAGGAGCACAAAAGCACTGAAGCTGGCTGAATGCAGTGATTGCCCAACTTCTGAACAGTGCTTGCAAGCTCTACAGCTTGTAAGTGCTGTGCTCCTTGCCTAGGAGTCCTTCCACTTCTCTGTGAACCTCTATATGATCTGTATGATCTGCAAGTCTGATTTGAAGTCATGTGTTCTAGAAGAAGATACCCACTACAGCTACCCTATATATCGCACCCTAGTATACAGAGCAATAAGGAAGAGGCCAAATCGCTCCCCAGGTGCTGTAGCCCCGACAAATAGCTGTTCATTAGGGAAGTTGAGGTTTGGACCCCAACTGATTAGAGTTGGTGTGAATCCAGGTGCAGTAGCAACGTCGGTAACCTGTGGCCAGTGGATGGGAGTCGTGAAAACTGTCTATAGCATCTGCGCATGTTCTTTTGATTAGCCGGCCTGGCGATCCGCCATTGTTGCGGTGTGATGCACATGACAGTAGCGTTGACCTCCTCACTGGGGGTAATGTTATGCCTGGAAGCAAGAAGGGGGTCCCCCACGCTAGGTAGCACCAGCAGTCAACACTTTTCTGACTCCAGACCAGAAGGAGGAGCTCAAGAAAGTGTTGGCTGCTGGTGCTACCTAGCGTGGGGGACCCCCTTCTTGCTCCCGGGCATAACATTACCCCCAGTGAGGAGGGCAACCCTACTGTGGCAACCGGACCACTGGGGTGCCACACACGTGTCGTAGTGCCAGGCTGGCTAATCAAAAAAGAGCAGCGGATGTTGTCAGGTAAGAGCCCTTTCTCAGGGTAGATTACTGACATGGCAGATGGATCAGTTCCTGCGAATCGATTTACACCAACTCTACCATTCATCTGATGTTGACAACCTCATCAATTTTAGAGAATTGGAAAGCCCTTTAACCTGTAAAATTTATAAAAAAACATTCCATTGCCATTATATTTTTGGTCTGTGACCTTCTCACCAGCCATAGGCATTTCTCTATTTCTGCTTCTTTGTCTTTCCAGGACTCCTCATTGTCCTCTACATAATCCGAAACATGGTGAAGTCTGGTGTTATTTCTATGCAACCTTTTCAGCAGGAAATGTCTGCGTAACACGGAGGAGATGGGGTTGAGCCATACAATGGGTTAATATGAAATAAAGGACATTATAATAGATCATACTGGAAAGGGTAAAAGGCACCTGAACTGGCTTTGTAAGGCCGACACCAGATTTAGTCATGGGACATTCTGGTTGCTATGGATATAACACCTACTCTCCTGAATAAGTATGATCTCCCACAATCTACGTAGATCTGACAAAGGTTTCGAAGTCTCCCAAAAAAAGGGGTTAGTCTGTCACCTATCCATTGGAGCAATGATAGATAGGTGGTTGGCTATCCATGACTACTGCTCATGTAACAACGGACATGAAACCCCTGTTTTGGTGATTAGTGGGAGTCTCAGCAGTTGCATTCTAACCATTGTTTCGGTAATCTATCCCACTAATAGGTGATAAATCAACTTAACAAGAATGACCCTTAAGGGTACCATCACACTTTAGCGACGCTCCAGCGATCCCACCAGCAATCTGATCTGGTCAGGATCGCTGGTACGTCGCTACATGGTCGCTGGTGAGCTGTCAATCAGGCAGATCTCACCAGCGACCAGTGACCAGCCCTCAGCCACCAGCGACGCGTGGAAGCGATGCTGCGCTTGGTAACTAAGGTAAATATCGGGTAACCAAGCAAAGCACTTCGCTTGGTTACCCAATATTTACCTTGGTTACCAGCGCACACTGCTTAGCGCTGGCTCCCTGCACTCCTAGCCAGAGTACACATCAGGTTAATAAGCAAACCGCTTTGCTTATTTACCTGATGTGTACTCTGGCTATGTGTGCAGGGAGCAGGGAGCCGGCACTGGCAGCGTGAGAGCGGCGTACGCTAGTAACCAAGGTAAATATCGGGTAATCAAGCAAAGAGCTTCGCTTGGTTACCCGATATTTACCTTGGTTACAGCTTACCGCAGGCTGCCAGAAGCCGGCTCCCTGCTCCCTGCATATTCAGATCGTTGCTCTCTCACTGTCAAACACAGCAATGTGTGCTTCACAGCGGGAGAGCAACGACCAAAAAGTGAACCAGAGCAGTGTGTAACGAGCAGCGATTTCACAGCAGGGGCCAGATCGCTGCTCAGTGTCACACACAGCGAGATCGCTAATGAGGTTACTGCTGCGTCACAAAAAACGTGACTCAGCAGCAATCTCGCTAGCGATCTCGCTATGTGAGAAGTACCCCTTAAGGAGGACCAACCACCAGGATTTTCCTATATAAACTAAACCCAGTGCTATACTGGTGCTATCATGCTGATTCTATACATACCTTTAGTTTTGAGATCGGATGTATAGTTTCTGAAATACAGGGGAGTAAAGTTTGTGAAATGCACTGATATTTGATTGATAGCAGCTACAGAATATCTAATAGGTGGGTAGGGTTTTGCTAGTTATTCCCGCCCCTGTCTGCTTGCCTGTCCTTTCTCCCCCCGTCCTTCCTCCCCCTGTAGTAACAGAGACAGGGGGATGAAGGACCAGCAGGTAGACAGGGGCAGGAATAACTAGCAAAACCCGACCACATATTAGATATTCTGTAGCTGCTATCAATCAAATAACAGCACATTTCACAAAGTTTACTTGCCTATATTTCAGAAAATATACATCCGATCTCCCAACTAAAGGTATGTATAGAATCAGCATGATAGCGCTAGTATAGCACTGGCTTTAGTTTATATAGGAAAATCCTGGTGGCCGGTCCTCTTTAAGGCTTTGAATATTCCAGTAGGAGACTACATTGTAGATTACATAAAAAACACTGGACCATCTTGTTTGATAAAATGATAGACACCCTAACAGAAATGTATAAAGTCATCAGGGTCCATCAGGTGCCAGCCATGTGGTGAATGTAGTACAGTATTATTGGCTTACATTTACAAACACAGGCCAGAGATATTGGCATTTTTTCGTTTTGCTGAGGCAGCCATATTGGAACCGTATGCACAGCCGTATTAGTTGTTATCTTTTGTAGTAGCTTCTCAGAAACACAAAACCAGGCTGTCATTTTAGCAGTAAGATATTTTAAGTAATAAATTATGATTTTACTATTAATTTCTGAGATAATTCAAAAGTGAAAACCAATATGGCTGCACTTCCTGTTTTTTCTTTTTTTTCAAAATGGCCGCCACAACCCAAGTACAAAGAAAGCCAATATTATTACTTTCATTTCTTCTATAATTTACGATTTTTTTCAAAACAAGGTGAAAATGAAAGGGAAAAAGAGAGAGATACAAGTGTTATTATTTCGGTTCACTTTCTAGCCGCCTCGAGTACTGTCGGCGGGAGCTTCTCAGATGAAATATGCCAGCTCACAACTGGATGGGTTTTGTTGTCACTATGGCCAATTCTCTGCAAGAAAGATAAAAAATGAAGAAAATTCATGAAGAATTTGATTTTCATTTACTCTAGCATCTTTGTAATATATACGGTACTTATTATTACTTTTTTTATTGTACTGCTTTAACCTATTTTTACTTGCGTATTGCATACAGGTCCTATTATTTAGAGTTATCCCTAAAATGATGCACTTTGAAGGGCCTCTGTCAGCTCAACTATCTGAGGACAGCTTAGGATAAAGAGGAGGATTGTGAGCTCAGCGATATACAGATTTCTATGATTTTATTCAGTACTCAAAGGCTTTCTCTATGAGCGTGTGTATTTTTTTGGGGGGTGTAGCAGGACTCACAATATTTGTCTACGAGTGGGTGGTGGAATCAGGACTCACAGGCTTTCTCTATGAGTGTGTTGCTTACACACTCACAATCCTTCCCCTTCCTTCCCTGGGGAGAGGGGGGAACAGATTAGCTTTACTCATGAATATAGTAAGACATCTGACTCCGGCATCTCCATCATCAGTGGTAATCCTGAGGATAGGGATAGCCTAGGGTACCCTAGCCTGAGGGACAATATAGGAGCCCCCTGTCACTTGCTATCCTACAGTCACATTGTCACAGGGAAGCAGGACTCACAGGCTTTCCCAATTAGTTGGGGTGTGGCAGGACTCACAGGCTTTTTGTATTAGTGGGCGAGGGAAGCAGGACTCAAAGACTTTCTCTATGAATAAACGGGGAAGCAGGACTCACAGGCTTTCTCTATGAGTTGAGGAGGGGAAGCAGGATTCACAGGCTTCCTCTATGAGTGGGCGAAGGAAGCAGGACTCACAGGCTTCCTCTATGAGTGAGCGGGTGAAGCAGGATTTACAGGCTTCATCTATGAATGGGCGAAGGAAGCAGGACTCACAGGCTTCCTCTATGAGTGGGCGAAGGAAGCAGGACTCACAGGCTTCCTCTATGAGTGGGCGAAGGAAGCAGGACTCACAGGCTTCCTCTATGAGGGGACGAAGGAAGCAGGACTCACAGGCTTCTTCTATGAGTGGGAGGCGGAAGCAGGACTTACAGGCTTTCCCTATGAGTAGAGGAAGGAAGCAGGATTCACAGGCTTTCTCAATGAGTGTGTTGCTGTCACACTCAAAATCCTTCCCCTTCCTTCCCTGGGAGGAGTTGGGAACAGATTAGCTTTACTCTGGAGTACAGTAAGGCACAGGACTCCAGTAGATTTACCATCAGGGGTAATCCAGAGTTTAGGGATAGCCTAGGATCACCTAGCCTGAGGGACACTATAGCAGCCCCCTGTCCCTTGCTCTCCTACAGTCACATTGTGACAGGGAAGCAGGACTCACAGGCTTTCTGTATTTGTCGTGGTGTAGCAGGACTCACAATCTTTCTCTATTAGTGCCGAGGGAAGTAGGACTCACAGGCTTCCACTATGAATGGGCGAGGGAAGCCGGACTCACAGGCTTTCTCCATGAGTGGGTGAGGGAAGCAGGACTCACAGGCATTCTCGATGAGTGAGTGGTAGAAGCAGGACTCACAGACTTTCTCTATGATTGGGCGGGTGAAGCAGGACTCACAGGCTTTCTCTATGATTGGGCGGGTGAAGCAGGACTCACAGGCTTTCACTATGAGTTGGAGGAAGCAGGACTCACAGGCTTTCTCTTTCATTGGGTGGGGAAGCAGGACTCACAGGCTTTCTCTTTGATTGGGGGGGGAAGCAGGACTCAGGCATTACCTGTGAGTGGGGCGGGGTGGGGTTCGCAATACTCACAGGCTTTCTCAATAAGTGTGTGTGTGTGTGTGTTGGGGGGCATTTGCAGGACTCACTGGTTTCCTCAACAAGAAATCTCCTCTGGAAGCGTCTATCCTTCTCTTCGCAATATCATCTTTTGAGTTGGGAGGCAGCCATATGCAATAGACTGTCACCACCAAATTTTAGTTGAATATTTTTGGGGCCTTCACGCAGTTCTCTGGGCAGTGCCAAAGATATTTAAGCCCTTTTATTCCATATTGTCTGACCCATTATGATCTTTTTACATGTTTTTATATAAAGATCTTTTTGACTAGCTTTCCCTTCTATGCAATTTCCCAAATTTATGTAATACCAGTATAACACCACAGCCAGCTGAGTATTTCCTAGCACTTCCAACCACATCCAATTTGGTAAAATTTTTGCTAAATCCTGTTCTAAATTTTTCTTATTGACCAATTTAATTAATGAAGGGTTAAAGGGGATATCCAGGAATTATTTTTAATGTTATTGATTGAAAATAATAAGAAGTCTCCTGCTCCTGCGCAGGGTCTTCACTGCTGCCATTGGTCTTGTCGATGGGCTGCAGCGGTGACATCACAATTACAGCACATGTGTAATTTTAGCCAATCACCAGGCTCAGCAACTTTTGCTCTCTACATGTGATTGGCTGCAGTTGTCACATGTGTTGTATTTATGAAATGACATCATCGCTGCAGCCTGCTAGCAAAGATCGAAGGTAGCGGTAAAGACTCGGCACAAGGAGCAGGACAGAAGATTTTTTTTTTTTTGCTTATGCAGTAAAAAATGTTATTCGTGGATGTAAAAAAAAAGAAATATATATTTCTGTAAAACCCCTTTAAATATATGGCTGGAAGTGTGCAGAAATACTCAGTATCACTGTGCATTGCATCATGTTTTCATTTGTAGCACAAGGAACGTACCATAGACTTTCTTTCCTTTCTTCTTACAGGCGGCCATATTGGTTCTCTGATTCCAGATGTTGGCGGATATTTTTCTCGGTCGAGCTTCCAGAAAGGTAAAAATATGCCGGGTCCTTGTCTGTTGATACGTCGTCCTGTAGATCTGATTGACGCCAGATCTATGATGCGCTCCACCACCTCCCTCGAATATGGAAGTGGCAGAAGGGTCAGGATGAAGGTGACTCTGCTACTGACCGTGTCGTGTCTGCTATTCCTGGGAACGACACTCACAGTGCTGCTCTATTCGTCGTCTATGGTAGCAATAACCAATTATAGTGGTACAGACTGAGTCATATAGTGTCCGAATAATGTGCGCATGCGCAATAAATTCTCGATTCAAACAGCGGATAAAGGTCAAAAAGATCCCACATCTGACCCAAGGCTCTCCAAACTTCTACGTATTCTTTTAATGTTCCCTATTGCCTTTTTTAGTCCTTAATCCAGGGGTCTCAAACTCAGCTGGGTGTATGGGCCGTATATAGAAAAAAAAAATGAGGGGGGCCGCATTATTTGCAGGACAAAGTGAACATTTTTAATGAATCCATGTTTTTTTTTTCTATACATCTTGGATCAGTTTTGTAAACATTTTTCGCTTGTTTATTATAACAAACGTGCACTTTTTTTGTTAAGTTTATATACAGAAAAGCATTTTTAATGTAAATAAAAAAAGTCATGCTTTAGGATTTATTTTTTTTTACATTTTATCACCTTCTTGTAATTGTTTTACAATTAGCAGCATCATATAGTAATCTTAGCCAAAATCTTGTAGTAATGTGCCCATCCGTGTGCCCTGTAGTAAGGTGCTCATCCTTGTGGTATTGTGCCCAGTAGTATAGTGCCCATCCTTGTGCCCTGTAGTATTGTGCCCAGTAATATTGTTCCAATCCTTGTAGTATTGTGCTCATCCTTGTAGTATTGTGCTCTGTAGTATTCTGCCAATTCCCGTAGTATTGTGGCCATCCCTGTAGTATTCAGCCCATCCCTGTAGTATTCAGCCCATCCCTGTAGTATTGTGGCCATCCCTGTAGTATTCTGGTCATCCCTGTAGTATTCTGCCCATCCCTGTAGTATTTTGCCCATCCCTGTAGTATTCTGCCCATCCCTGTAGTATTGTGGCCATCCCTGTAGTATTGTGGCCATCCCTGTAGTATTGTGGCCATCCCTGTAATATTCTGCCCATCCTTGTAGTATTGTCGCCATCCCTGTAGTATTGTGGCCATCCTTGTAGTATTCTGCCCATCCCTGTAGTATTGTGGCCATCCCTGTAGTATTGTGGCCATCCCTGTAGTATTCTGCCCATCCCTGTAGTATTCTGCCCATCCCTGTAGTATTGTGGCCATCCCTGTAGTATTCTGCCCACCCTTGTAGTATTGTGGCCATCCCTGTAGTATTCTGCCCATCCCTGTCATATTGTGGCCATCCCTGTAGTATTCTGCCCACCCTTGTAGTATTGTGGCCATCCCTGTAATATTCTGTCCATCCTTGTAGTATTGTGGCCATCCCTGTAGTATTGTGGCCATCCCTGTAGTATTCTGCCCATCCCTGTAGTATTCTGCCCATCCCTGTAGTATTCTGCCCATCCCTGTAGTATTCTGCCCATCCCTGTAGTATTCTGCCCATCCCTGTAGTATTGTGGCCATCCCTGTAGTATTCTGCCCACCCTTGTAGTATTGTGGCCATCCCTGTAGTATTCTGCCCACCCTTGTAGTATTGTGGCCATCCCTGTAGTATTCTGCCCACCCTTGTAGTATTGTGGCCATCCCTGTAGTATTCTGCCCACCCTTGTAGTATTGTGGCCATCCCTGTAGTATTCTGCCCACCCTTGTAGTATTGTGGCCATCCCTGTAGTATTCTGCCCACCCTTGTAGTATTGTGGCCATCCCTGTAGTATTTTGCCCACCCTTGTAGTATTGTGGCCATCCCTGTAGTATTCTGCCCACCCTTGTAGTATTGTGGCCATCCCTGTAGTATTCTGCCCATCCTTTAGTAATACGCAAACAAAAAAAAAAAAATCTCCTCACCTTTCCTCCGTTTCCTGTGTGCCCACGATCAGTACTTGCAGAGTTTTGGATGCAGCATGCTTCAGCTGCGACCAAAACCCTGCTATGTATGGTAAAAGCACAGTGGGCATGGGATTTCTAAAAATCCCATGCCCACTGTGCGTGTACGGCCCGCAGTGAAAACGGAACTGCGGTGTGGCTTCCAGAGGCCGCAGCATGTGAATTTATGCTGCGGCGTCTGAAGCGTCCTCCCTAGGCAGAGCACAGCGAGGAGACCGCAGCGGCCCGAACCCCTGATCGCAGGCACGGGCAGCTGCGGTCTCCTAAGGAGTAGACTTGCGGCCCCGCCGATCAGGACGCGCTGTGTCCAGCACGCAGCGGGTCCTGAACTTGAGCACGTACCTTACCTGCTTGTCGCGGCCCGTGATGATCGCGGCTCTGTGCTGAGGGTCGGCGCCGGCAGGAACTTCATTGCATTTGAATCCATTTGCGGTGCAGCGCAGAGGAGCTGTGTCTGGACCAATGGCTGCTGCCTGCCAATCAGATGCAAGGAAGTGACGTCGCTGTATGACGTCACCTCCTTGCATCTGATTGGCAGACAGCAGTAGCAACTGGGATAGAACTGACAGCTCCTTGCGCGGCACCGCAGATGGATTCAAATGCAGTAAAGTTCCTGCCGGCGCCGACCCTCAGCATAGAGCCGCGATTTGTCACCGGGTCTGCGGGCCGCAACAAACAGCCTCAGGGGCCGCATGCGGGCCGCGTGTTTGAGACCCCTGCCTTAATCTGTGCTGATCACATTCCATAATGTATCTTTACACATGTCAGTGCGCCATTTTTCCATCACATAGTTCTAAATTACTAATTTCCCTTCACACAGCTATTTGGTTTAACCTCTAGGTGCATGCGTACAACTGCACATTGGTGCCATGAAACTGATCCTGCTCCATGCTGGGAAGATGCCGGCTGTGTTTAACACAGCTGGCATCTACCTGTAACAGCAGCGACCAGAGCGAGTTCCGATCGCTGCCGATTTACAAATTATATGCGGCTATTAATCACAGACAACTTAATTTATATTGTTTTGTTGCTGGTGCATGCATTTCCAGCGCAACCCCCCGCAACACAATTACAGGGTGCTGAAGGTTGCCATGTCAGCCATAGGACACCGTTATTGCCATCTTGAACCTCCTATGACAGGAGGAGGACATAATAACAGAACGTTATTTTCTCTATATACTGTAATATAATGAACAGATTGCAGGTTTAAGTCCCTGACGTGGGGCTAAATAAAGTCACTGTAGAATTTGGGATATATGTATGATCGATCATGCATGCGGCTATGATCCCTTGTATCCCATAAGATTAATGGCTTGGCTATCTCTGTCAGCCCCATAGAAGAGAATGGAGCTGTGACCACGCATATGCACTATTGCTGTATTTACACACAGGACGCAATTGGGAGTTGATGATGGTCCTAATAATTGGACCCTCAGCATTTCTATCTTGTGGCTAGTTAATGTCAAAATGTGGCTGCAGGTGTCACACCATGTGCGGAGGACTCCTGGCAAGGGGCCCATCACAGAGAGAAAACCAGGGAAGCAATACAACGGAAGTCCCTGGCGCTATGGAGAGAGTACCTAACACTCACCTGAGGCTGATCCCTGCACTCCCTAATGTCCATAGACAGGTTCTTCACCCTTGCACCGTCACATGCCTTGGTCCTCACTGGCCCTGAACTCACCCTGTCTAGAGTGAAGGTCAGCGAAACGCTAATCTCGCCACTACAATAAGACAACACAAGGGAGGTAAGACAAACAGGAGGGGAAAGACAAATATAACTCCACAGCTTCTCCAGCAGGAAATATCTCAGCTGCAACAGAAATGAACACCTCAGCTTCTACAGAGACAGGCTCCTTCAAAGTGGACAGTATAGAATGAACTATAGCTGACATAGGGAGGAGTGAGGAGTGGATATTTGTGGCAGAAGGAAGTGGCTGCAGCTGAGATTACTGCTATCAGTTAAATCACTGAAGGATAGAAAGGACGCTTAACCCCTCAGCTTCAACTCAGGGTAAAAGACAATGCTCTTTGATCAACAATACGCTGTGACCTTCTGATCCCAGATCCCTCCGAGATCACATCAGGCCGTGACACACTCATGACAGTTTATCAATATTTATTGGAAAACCACTTTTAACTGTAACATTGTAGCTGTCCATGGCTACCACTAGGGGGAGCTAACTGCATAGGGAATTATTCAGTTAGCAATAGCTGTATGCAGTGCGCTCCTCTGACCTGTAGTCATTGTCACTCTTATGATCTAGACATAATAGTGTAAAAGTCACATTATAACCAGGACTATATAAGTTGTATTATAACTATACAGTCATTGTATGTATTCTATGTATAAATCACAGGATTTTTAATACTAGATGACGAAGAACATAAAAAAGAATCCACCAAAGTTGTAAAAAAGTAAATTTTGGGGCACCATGAACATTTAACACTTCAAATTCCTAGGTATCTAAAACAACATATACGTTCTAATGATACTGGAACATGCTACAATATACAGCAGTACAGAGTATGTCAGCACACTTAAGAAGCCCAAAATAGCTATATATTCACATCTATTTACTGGGTAATCCGTTCAGCGTCATGCTTATTGTCACTGCATGGCAAATTTCTAATGAAGTTGATACAGTAAGGGACAAATACCATGCATTGATTGATATTCAGTATGAATGAACTGAGCAGTGCGATGAATTGGCAGCCCACACTAAGGTATAGTCATGGTTGTGTAAAGACAAGGACAGATGACCATATAGTAAACATCTACTCTTATAAGTGTAATTAGGGTCCTTGATTCATTCTAGAAATTTTGCACCCTGGAAATTGTAGTTTCCTGGAATCACCACTAGAGGGAGCTTAGTGTACACTGTTTATACTAAGAGTACTGTATGCAGTAAGCTCTTGTGCTCCACCTAGTGGTGGCTACAGGTAGTCAGAATATTACAATGTAAGAATTCAATATATCAGAAAAATCGAGTTCCTACTGCTGTAACAAAAGATAAGAAAATGAATCCACTCGAAATTTAGTTCCATAAATTTGAAAACAGGCTACATTGTGGTATGACAGTCATGTATCTTTATAGTCCTGGGTGACCATTGTTAAAGGGAACCTGTCATCTGATTGAAACTACAAGAAAAATTAATTATACACCGGATGCAAAGTGACAGTCATGCATGTTTTACTCTGAATTACTGCCGCATTTCATAGAAAACATACTTTAAAAATGGTAACTACAAGCCCAACTAATTATTGCTTTCATCCCTTTTTTCATATTTTTCTGGTTTTCCAATTTGCGCCTTATCCTACTTGTAACTTTTGGCATTTTTAAAGTCTATTTTACATGTGTTCACCTGTATTTTTTAATAAATATATGATCGCCATTGTATATGGGGTTTTCAGATGTTTTTGGCTAATTAGTGCTTTTTAAAAAGTCACAACATTTTTGGAGTACGGTAATTTTATGTATATCAGATATTTTGGTGCAAATTAAAGGGAACCAACCAACAGGATTTTTATACATAAAGTAAAGCCAGTGCTATACTGGTGCTAGGATGCTGAATGTATCCATACCTTGTGTTCAGAGATTGGATGTTTTATTTTAGAAATATGTGCAAGTAAAGATCCAGCAATGCACTGCTATGTGATTGACAGCTGCAACAGGAAGGGAATATGTGGGTTGGTTCTTGCTATCTATTCCCACACCATTCTGTTTGCCTGCACTGGAATTAACATCTATGATGGCAGCTGGGAGAGGAAGTCCAGGCAGGGGCAGGAATAGATAACAGGACCCTACCCACATATTCCCTTCCTGTTGCACCTGTCAATCAAATAGCAATGCATTGCTGGAACTTTACTTGCACATATTTCTGAAATAAAACATCTCATCTCAGAACAAAAGGTATGGTTACATTCAGCATTCTAGCATCAGTATAGCCCTGGCTTTACTTTATATATGAAAATCCTGCTGGTTGGTTCCCTTTAAGTATAAAATTGCAATTTTTGTACCCTAAAAACAAGTTAAAAAAATTAATTTTTGATTTTGTTCAAAATTCATGGATCATGGATACTGTTTTCAAAAATTTGGAGCATTATGCTAATGAATACCACAAGACAAAAAATGAAAAGTGACTTAAAGACCCAAACTTCAAATTATGATTCGGACTCCATGTGTCTCAGATGACTAGTCCAAGAGGTCGGTCTGTGGAGTCTTCTGCCCTCCCCACTTCCTATGATAGACAGGCTCATCTAATGTATATGTACAGGGAGGGACCTGTCAATCATGGAGAGAAGATTCCATGGACCGGCCTCTTGGACTAGTCATCCAAGACACATAGTCCACTGCTGACTTTTTATATTATGTTTTCCCTGAATCAAAGCAGCTTTTCTGAATAAAACATACACGGCTGTCGTAGCGTAGCCAGACTCTGATTCTTGCTACACATGGTTTGAGCAGCACGAATCTATTGTGAGGTTCCCTTTTAGTTTGTGAATGTCTACCATGGCTGTAGATAGTTCTGATGAAAGGAAAAACCCGTATACTCACAAATCCAGCAGCAGCGTGGAGCAGGACCAGGGTCAAGAGACAGAGATACATCTTCAGTTAGGAGGAATCGTCAGTGCCCTTGGTCCACGATACTGGGATTTATATAGGTGGATGCTGAGCCCCCAGCACACTCCGGTACGCCTCCCCCTGTCTATGAAAGTATTGTTATCTTGATCCTAAAATGATGTTCTCGAGATGATTACATGGTGCAATAAGCGCGTATCAATGACCTATTTGTAAAAAGTAGGATTACTGGTGTATGGTGACAAGTGTCAGGGATTACAGCACATAATGTCATGGTCTTATAAGTACGGCATTATCATTCTTACTGACCATTGTTCTATTCCCGTATTTAGCATGTTGGGGATTAGGATTGATGGTATTCATTTTATAGTCATGTTTTGATACCCTTTTATTGGAAATAGCTTCATAGAAGTGTATGGGGCCGATATGTATCCATGTATGCTTCTTAGTCCATGTAGAGGCAATTGTGCCACGCCAAATGTTAAAGACTATCTAAACAATTCTTTTTAGATTTAAAGCGCAGCAATCACCAGGATTTTCGTATATAACCTAAATCCAGGGCTATACTGGCACTATCAGGCTGATTCTATACATATCTGTAGTGGTCATCTCGGATGTTTAGGTTTTGAAATCCAAGAAAGTAAAGTTCATAAAATCGGCAGCTTCTTGAGTGACAGCAGCTGAGGATCAGATAATATCTAGGGATATGCATACTTATCCCCTCCCCCTGTTAGAATTAGCATAAGTATTATACAGTCAACCTAGCAGGACCTGTATGAGGTCATACCCATGTGACCAGAAGGGGCGGGGCCTCAGCCAACAAAGATGATACCAGGAATCAACATTTTTCTGTTGGCTGAGGCCCCGCCCCTTCTGGTCACATGGGTATGACCTCACCACAAGTTCTGCTAGATCGATTGTATAATACTTATGCTAATTCTAACAGGGGGAGGGGATAACTATGCATTCCCCCAGATATTATCTGATCCTCAGCTGCTGTCACTCAAGGAGCTGCCGATATTATAAACTTTACTTTCTTGGATTTCAAAACTTATACATCCGAGCTGACCACTACAGGTATGTATAGACTTAGCCTGATAGCGCCAGTATAGCACTGGCTTTAGGTTATGTACAAAAATCCTGGTGATTAGTTCCCCTTAATAACCCTCTAGGCATTATAGAGTTATGATATTGTGTAATATACTTCATTACCTTATTTTGCTTTCCTTCACCCTCAAAGACAATGCTGCCGTGCTCTGTTGTGCACCATTTTTGGGCAAATACGCCTACAGTAGGCGGATTCCCAGATGTAGTCTACAACAATTTCATCCAGTTGATTGATTGGATGAAATGATCAGTCAGCCTTTGTAATTGGCTGAGTTGGAGAAGGAGTCGATGGAGGACATGATTCAAATGCCTAGCTGTAATGATGACTCAGTCACCTGTGGTGGTAGAGGTGCTGGCAGGGGCAGTTGAGGTGGTAGTGGAAATCTGACCAAGGGTAAATCTAGGGGTGGGAATCAGATGCTGGTGGGGGGCAAGGAGTTCAGGACATTTCTGTTGGTGGAGGACGCTCAACAGTACCTGAAAGCTCTGGTTATGATAGTGGTGACTACTACATGCAGATGTCTCAGCTGTGAGAAGACTCCGCAGTAGAAAAATAGGCCTTGGACAACATGACACAAATTGACTAGGAACTATGACTCTCTCTCCGAAAATAAAGTGACATCACTTGCTCATGTGGGAAACGCCAGCAATATGACCACCTATTCCTTCTTCTTGTGTTTATCTTTCTTAAAGCCAGGCCAATTCTCAATTAATCCCAGGTCTTTGTCATCGTCACCATCCTCATCTACTGCTTTCCGTCCTCTTCCTCCATTGTGCTGTCAGTTAGCCACGTGAGTGCCCAGGAAACATGAGTCATCTCAACCCCTACATGTCCAAATTCTCCATTAAAAGTACAAGTTAATGTCAGGGACTATTCATGTCCTTTATGGTCCATTGAGTCAGTGTTTTGAATTTCAAAATTGAATTTGAGGAAGATTTTTTCTGGTGACTCCTCCACAGTAGATGACTCTTATGGACCTCCTCCACATTTGTCATGGGTGTGTCACGGGTGACAGACAGTCATGTGGTTTCTGGCTGTAGAAGGTCACATCATTTGGCTGTGCAGAATGCTCCCTGACTTTCCATTGTTCCTGCTGTCAGTATTAATTGGTATAGGCAGCTTTTCCTGCTGGATTCATCTCTCCCTATTTTGGACCAAGCAGGAGCTCAACTTCCATCCAGCTGCTCATCAACATTATCTTGGTGCTTAAATACTCCCTTTCTTCCTTGGACTGGTGCTGGTGATATTTTCAGTTCATTCAAGCCTTGGTTGAAAATTGTGCTGAAATTCTACCTGTGGCATCTGTAGATAAGTAGTTCATACATTTTCCTCTGTATGTCCTACTTGTGTCATCCGCAGTGTTTAGTGGGGTTGACGAAGAGCTCATCCCATCCGTTCCCTATTTAGGGCCCAGCACTAGGGATACCTAGGGTCAAGTATCTGGCTCGGCGTATAGGTTCGGAACCCATCTAAGGTGGTGACGGATCCCAGGGACCAGCAGAAGGTTTGGTCAGGGGTCACCATCTTCCCTTTCCCTACACACAGGGTTTTACTTCCTTTTCGTCGTTTGCATGGAACTTCCCCGTACCAAGCATGAAAACATCTTCTTCAATGTACATCCACCTGGTGCCAATAGTAAAAGGGCAGAACGTTGTAAAGAATATCATGCCCTATAGCTTCTTATCATCTACAATTGTGCAAGCTAGTAAATGACAATTCTTTCTAGCATTTGTGATTAGTGGTGAATCAAAAAATTTAAAAAAATTCACCAAAGCTAGTGAACTTGAATTTCAAAAGATTTGCTCATCTTTAGTTATTACTAATGCAGACCCTTGGTTTTGGAGATTCGGAGGAGAAAAGGGTTAATTTTTAGATTTTTTTGGGTCATGTCTGGTATTTACCACCATTGGGACAATGTAAGGTGACTAATTAGAAACATACCCAAAAAACAGTATTCAGACCTTACCCAGACACATTCAGTGACTTCAGAGAGGCAAGTGTACTGTATAATATCAAACTCTGACTTTCATGCTACCACATTTGGCTATAAAGATGGACACCACCATAAAGGAGATCAAACTGAATCCAAGGCTTCATATTTTAAGGCAGGCTTTGCACACTACGACATCGCAGGTGCAATGTCGGTGGGGTCAAATTGAAAATGACGTACTTCCGGCATCGCATGCGACATCGTAGTGTGTAAAGGCTCGATGATACGATTAACGAGCGCAAAAGCGTCGTAATCGTATCATCGGTGCAGCGTCGGCGTAATCCATAATTACGCTGACGCGACGGTCCGATGTTGTTCCTTACTCCTGCGGCAGCACACATCGCTGTGTGTGAAGCCGCAGGAGCGAGGAACATCTCCTACTGGCGTCACCGCGGCTTCCGTAGGATATGCGGAAGTAAGGAGGTGGGCGGGATTTTTACATCCCGCTCATCTCCGCCCCTCCGCTCCTATTGGCCGCCTGCCGTGTGACGTCGCCGTGACGCCACACGACCCGCCCCCTTAATAAGGAGGCGGGTCGCCGGCCAGAGCGACGTCCCAGGACAGGTGAGTCCATGTGAAGCTGCCATAGCGATAATGTTCGCTACGGCAGCTATCACAAGGATATCGCAGCTGCGACGGGGGCGGGGACTATCGCGCTCGGCATCGCAGCATCGGCTTGAGATGTCGCAGCGTGCAAAGTACCCCTTAGACTCCGCTTGCCTCATGCAGCTGAATGGCTACATCAGGAGAACATCTGAATATCGTTTTTTTAGCTGTTCATGCAGAAGCCTCCGACAGAGTCCTGGACGAGAAGAAGAACTTGACGTGACTGATGCCTTCAAGGCTAAACATATAATTTGCAGAAAATAGATATAGTCCATATTCACATACGTCCGCATGGGAACTGTAGACACAAAAAAGTAGGATATATTTAATCAAGACTTTTCTATTTATTTAGGTTGCCTATTTTTTCATTTGTATTGTAGTTGCTTTGCAGAAGTGGAGGCATATCTTTACTTCATTTTGTCCCTGGGGCTCTCTCATGTAGTAGACGCTTTCGCAACATTTTTTTTTATGCATTATTAGTTGAATGCTTATAATCTAGTTTCTCGTCATATCTTTGCCCAATCCTAAAGGCCACGACCCTTCTATCGCTCTTCCTAGAATTCGCACAATCTATGATTCATTTGCCGGAGTATTCAGTAACCTGACTCTTCAGCTGTAGACCAAACATCCCATTGTTCTGGCGTTATATAACGGTGATTAGCTGATAAATATTGAGACACTTAGCAGGAAATCTCCATCTGACGTAGAGTTTATATCATGGACTGGAGAACATGACACCTTATGTGAGCACAATCTGTGCTAAGACATCTCAGACAATCTTCTATGGTGTGTGGTAACACTAGAAGTCTATTGAGGTCATTGCCCTCTAGTACGGTAGTCCCAGAGCCATTCGGCCCAATTCTTCGAAGATGTTCTTCATAGTTCTTAGCTTCACATGATGAAGGTATACATTGTTATAGGCCATCTAAGGTTGTCCATCTGTAAATGTACCCTGTGCTATAGGTAAAGAGACCTTCAAAGTAACAAGACGCGAAAAAAAGCAGCGCCCTTAAAGCTTCCATACTCTTAAGATAGCTGTCAGCCGAATGATGGTTTGCCTGATTGTTCAACCGATAACTATCTCTCCTGACTCTCCCAAATACAGGAGTTCTTGATCTGCTAAGTGCTGTTGAGTTCTCTATGAGAAACCTACTGCCAAAAATCTCTGGTAGCAGCTTATCTTTCAAGGTCCGCAAGCACATTAGATTACTGTTGGCCAAACCAGCCAATATCAACGAGTTCAGCCAAAGGTCTAATGTATATGGTGGCTTTCCAACTGTTCCATTATACCTGACATCCAAAGACAGAATGGCCAGTCTGATGTCTGATTGTGCTCTGCAGATCCTTTTGTTCTCTAAAACATAGGCAACTGCCCTAGGAGTCTGGTACCAACTCTCTCATAGAGAACATAGGAGCACTCGGCAGAGTCAGCTATACGGTGTACACTAGAGATCTTTTGCGAACCAAAAAGATTGGCGATCTGAAAGTGGACATGCTAGATCCTTCTGTCCTCCAACATCATCTATTGGTGCACAGTTGGTAGACTCTCACACTATTGAATGTTCTGGGCTGCTAAACACTTGCTCCTTACTGGGGACTCTCCTGTCCTCTTCCACTTAGTTGCTTCCTTTTATAACTTACAGCCCTCCCTGTAACTAACCCCTTCCTAACCAAGGAGTACCAGGGAAGCGGTCACTGGGGCCACGCTGCCACCTGGTGGCCACACAATATACAGCAATGACTTTATTACCCACATATATGTATACCTGTACATAGTCTGTCACCTCTGCGGGAGTGGCAGAGCCTTGTACTCCCTTACATCCCTCCTTCTTTTAACGTCGGCCATCCCCGGCAGAGGTGACAGACTATGTACACCTGGGGTGTAAATCCCACCACAAACTTTCCCCCAGCATTTCACATATTCCATATCACACCACAGGCATCCGTACAGCATTACAGACCCCCGAAATCCCACAACAGGCATCCCCCAGCATTGTATACCCCCCAAAACTCAAATCCCACAAAGGCATACCCAAACATAAAACACACCCCCAAACTCCCATTACAGGCATCTCCCAGCATTATCAACCACCCCTAAATCCCATCACCGGCATACCCACAGAAGTATAGACCCTCAAAATCCCACCACCGTGGCCCTTTTTCACTTGCAACTTCTCATTGATGCAGTGAATGAAGCCTAAAGGTGAGGAGCGCTTGTCACATCTCTCCTAAGTTGAAGCCACTCTGTTGAATGCGCTCTGGTCTGGAAGTGACACCAACAACACATGACGGAAATTACGTCACATCTACCAAGAGCCCATTCATTGTAGCATCTACCATTTGTACTGCACATGGAAGTATTTTTCGCACATGCACAGTACAAACTGGTGTAAAATGGAAAAAAGTCATGGATGGTGCTTCTTTCTGCCAGACTCTATAACTGGGAGAGAAAAGCATCCGAGCATTGCTGGCAACCAAGCTCGCGGGTCGCACAAAATGATGTGGTGAGGGCCGGATTTGGCCAGTGGGCTTTGAGTTTGACACGTCTGTAATATGATGAAACCCAATGAGAAGTAATAGCAAAACCGTTTTTCATATGTAAAGCACCCTTAAATTAATGCTGATCTAAAATTAATAATAGGAATAATAATAATAATATTAACTAAGCCTTAAAGGTTTGGTCCAGCAGCTAAAATGTTCTTTCTAAATATCTGTCTTTACACGCTAGCCAGTTTTGCCCTCTACTTCTCGTTATCTCGCTAATCCCTAAAAGTATGTTTTTTTAAATTAACTTCCTGTGAGGCTACACTTCAATCGTGGCGTCTCAGAAGGCTGAGGCTGCACTCACTCCCCACAGCATCTGTCACTGCTTCTGGAATATTGCATCATCAGGGTTTGGTGCAGCAGTTACTTTCAACAATATCGTGCATCACTGCCCTCTGAAGATTTCCTTCATCCGTGGTGATACATGCTATGGGAGAGGTGAGCACAGCGCTGGCTCTTGGCTACTATCTCCTCAGCCACATTTTCTAACTGTGAAAGAAGACATTTTCAGGGGATGGAAAAAGAAGCAGTGAGTGATATCAGTGCTACCCCACAGTTTCTAGCACCGCCATCTAATGAATAATCAGGGGCCAGCGTTGGTGTTATTCACTGCTTCTATCACCACCCCCTGATAATTCATTATCAGCTGAGGCTAAAAGTTGTGGTGTGGCGCTTGTGTCACTCACACTGCTTCTATCATTGCCCCTGATGATGTCTTGTTTCACAGTTAAAATATGTGGCAGGGGAATTAAAAGCAGAATGCTAGCGCTGCACTCACATCTCCCACAGATTCTATTACCACGGATCCAGGGCATCTGCACAAAGCAGCAATAAACTGTAGTAAGTAACTACAGTGCTTCCCCCTGATGGTGTCCTGTTCCTGAAAGAGGCATACACGTTGCATGGAAGTAAGTGCAGCCTCAGCGTCCTGTTGTCATTACCCGTGCACCTACGAATTCTGTACTTTACTGCTATTCAGTCTCTGAAGCTGCATTCGGGTAAATGTGGACTACAACGGAACTTTGGGGGAACATTTTTGATAATAAATTAATGAACGAGGTGGTTTAGGGGGTCTTTAGTCAAATAAACTACTTTTTTATCTCATCGATGCGCCAATTCTGGGGCGGCTGCAGACTGGTTTATTTAGGCTGGGAAGGGAGCAATATCCAAGAACCTTTCCAGCCTGGTAATATCACCCCTCAGCTGTCTGCTTTACCTTGGCTGGTTTTCAAAATATGAGGGAACCCCATATCATTTTTTTATTTATTCAAGATATGTGCCCATATTGTAAATACCATATGTTTCTTTTAACTGTGTTCCTGCTATATGGGCTATACTCTTCATATCCCTTTTTTTATTTTGAATCTAGGTCTTTTCTTGTTGAGCAATATTCCGAATGTATCGAAAACTATTCGCTATATATTTAATTACTCTACTATCTGGTTAACGAATGAGAATCCTGAATGGGGTACTCTTGCAATACCTTAAAATGCTTTGATTGGACAGTAGAGTTGAGCGCGGTTCGCGGTTCGAGGTTCTCCAGTTCTAGGCTGGAGTGATTTTGGGGCCTGTTCTAGATCGAACTAGAACTCGAGCTTTTTGCAAAAGCTCGATAGTTCTAGAAACGTTCGATAATGGTTCTAGCAGCAAAAAAACAGCTAATTCCTAGCTGGCTTTCCGCTGTAATAGTGTAAGTCACTCTGTGACTCACACTATTATGACATTTCAGTGTATAGTGTGCGGGAACAGCGCCTTCAGATCACTGCTGTTTGTATAATGGCGATCGCCATTTTTTTTTTTTCCTTGTCTTCCTTCCCTAAGCGCGCGCGTGTAGTGGGGCGGGCCAGCATGTCAGCCAATCCCAGACACACACACAGCTAAGTGGACTTTTAGCCAGAGAAGCAACGGCATGTGTGATAGGATGTCAATGTCACATGTCCCTGCATTATAAAACCGGACATTTTCCTCCAGCACGCCATTATCTGCCTTCTGCGTCCTTGGTGTCAGACATCACTGGCGCAGCTCCGTCCTGAGTCCTATCGCCGATACAGCTGTATACGCTCCATACACAGCGCTAGACAGCTTAGGGATAGCACTTTCTAGCAGTCCTTTTAAGGGCTCATACCGGCAGGGTCAGAGCCATAGGTGACAGGTCCTGAAAACAGAGACAGCGTCTGTGTAGCCAAGGTCAGGGATTTCGTCGCTGCATTTCCCCATTAGGAGGGAATAGAAAGGCAGGCTTCCTTTCCTCTACCCAGAGCACCACAATCCTGGCACTGTACTCTCCTGTCCTCTGCACACTCCAACTCATTATAACTAAGCCATTATACTAGCAAACACTGAGTGTACCTAGTGGCATCCTAAACGTGGCTATTGGACTTTTATCTAGTCCCACTAGTGCAAAGATATTTGCAGCACGTCTGCCTGCATTGCACACTCCAACTCATTATAACTAAGCCATTATACTAGCAAACACTCAGTGTACCTAGTGGCATCCTAAACGTGGCTATTGGACTTTTGTCTAGTCCCACTAGTGCAAAGATATTTGCAGCACGTCTGCCTGCATTGCACACTCAAACTCATTGTTACTAAGCCATTATACTAGCAAACACTCAGTGTACCTAGTGGAATCCTAAACGTGGCTATTGGACTTTTGTGTAGTCCCACTAGTGCAAAGATATTTGCAGCACCTCTGCCTGCATTGCACACTCCAACTCATAACTAAGCCATTATACTAGCAAACACTCAGTGTACCTAGTGGCATCCTAAACGTGGCTATTGGACTTTTGTCTAGTCCCACTAGTGCAAAGACATTTGCAGCACGTCTGCCTGCATTGCACACTCCAACTCATTGTTACTTACTAAGACATTATAATACTGGTGCAAATCTATGTGCAGCACCTGTGCAGGACACCCTCCTGCTCTGTTTTTAATAAGCTATAATGATAGCAAAAAATACTGCCATTTAGTGGCATCATAGAACTGGCTGTAGGACTCCTTTATTGTGCCACTTGTGCCAAGCAATCTCAAGCACCTCTGCATTCTACCCTCATGCACATTTAGCTATGCTAATTTTATAGCAAACTCAGGGAATTCCTTGCTGCATTTGATCATTAGGAGGGATAGAAAGTGAGGCTTCTTTTACTGTCCTGGTACCCACAGAACACGGCCCCTGTACCCATCTGTCCACTTTTGCCACGCTATTTAATTTGCCCAAAGAGCTGACTCTTTTTCTGCCATCCTAAAATTGTCTGGAATACTAAGTTAGTGTTCCTTTGCTGCCAAGCAAGGTACAACACATGTGCATTCTACACTCCTTTCCATTTCTGGAATGCAATTATTAACTGCAGGTAGTCCAGCCAATCTGTGACGAAGGTGCAGGCATGGATTTAATGTAGCCTGCATCCAGGGCCGGCGTCAGCACCCGGCAAACCCGGGCAAATGCCGGGGCCCTGGAGAGCCGGGGGGGCCCACTCGGCCTCGTCAGTTCTCCTGTCCCTTGGCCGGGGCCCACTCGCCTTTACAGTTCTGCGGTCCCTGGCCGAGTTCCGGGGACCGCAGTCCTCGGCAGCAATCTGCGGCGCCGTCACTTTAAGGCGCGCAGACATCCTGGTTTGAATTTCATCTGTGGGCGGAGCTACCGCCTTCTCAGTCCCACAGATGAAGGAGGCGAGCTTCTGTCCGGCGCTGTGTGGGCCCCCTCTCCACCGTGACCTAATCGGGTAAGTGCCCTCCCCGCCTCCCCATTATAGGCCCCGGTGAGCTGCTTCTAACCCCCCAGATGTATGCCCTGGCCCCTGCCAATCCCCCCCGCCGATTCCGCGGGTGCTGTACCCACCGAGCCGCGGGTGTGGGCCCCGCCGAGCTGCGGGTGCTGCCGCGGGTGCTGTCCCCGCCAAGCCGCGGGTGTGGGCCCCGCCGAGCCGCGGGTGCTGCCGCGGGTGCTGTCCCCGCCAAGCGGCGGGTGCTGCCGCGGGTGCTGTACCCGCCGAGCCGCGGGTGTGGGCCCCGCCGAGCCGCGGGTGCTGTCGCCGCCGAGCCGCGGGTGTGGGCCCCGCCGAGCCGCGGGTGCTGTCGCCGCCGAGCCGCGGGTGTGGGCCCCGCCGAGCCGCGGGTGCTGCCGCGGGTGCTGTCCCCGCCGAGCCGCGGGTGTGGGCCCCACAGAGCAGCAGAGTTGTGTGCATTTGTCTGAATGTAGCAGAGTTGTGTGTGTTTGTCTGTATGTAGCAGAGTTGTATGTGTTTGTCTGTATGTAGCAGAGTTGTATGTGTTTGTCTGTATGTGGTAGAGTTGTGTGTGTTTGTCTGTATGTAGCAGAGTTGTGTGTGTTTGTCTGTATGTAGCAGAGTTGTGTGTGTTTGTCTGTATGTAGTAGAGTTGTATGTGTTTGTCTGTATGTAGCAGAGTTGTATGTGTTTGTATGTAGTAGAGTTGTATGTGTTTGTCTGTATGTAGCAGAGTTGTATGTGTTTGTCTGTATGTAGCAGAGTTGTATGTGTTTGTCTGTATGTAGTAGAGTTGTGTGTGTTTGTCTGTATGTAGCAGAGTTGTGTATGTGTTTGTCTGTATGTAGCAGAGTTGTGTATGTGTTTGTCTGTATGTAGCAGAGTTGTGTGTGTTTGTCTGTATGTAGCAGAGTTGTGTGTGTTTGTCTGTATGTAGCAGAGTTGTGTATGTGTTTGTCTGTATGTAGCAGAGTTGTATGTGTTTGTATGTAGCAGAGTTGTGTGTTTGTCTGTATGTAGCAGAGTTGTGTGTCTGTATGTAGTAGAGTTGTGTGTGTTTGTCTGTATGTAGCAGAGTTGTGTGTGTTTGTCTGTATGTAGCAGAGTTGTGTATGTGTTTGTCTGTATGTAGCAGAGTTGTGTATGTGTTTGTCTGTATGTAGCAGAGTTGTGTGTGTTTGTCTGTATGTAGCAGAGTTGTGTGTGTTTGTCTGTATGTAGCAGAGTTGTGTATGTGTTTGTCTGTATGTAGCAGAGTTGTATGTGTTTGTATGTAGCAGAGTTGTGTGTTTGTCTGTATGTAGTAGAGTTGTGTGTGTTTGTCTGTATGTAGCAGAGTTGTGTGTGTTTGTCTGTATGTAGCAGAGTTGTATGTGTTTGTCTGTATGTAGCAGAGTTGTGTGTGTTTGTATGTAGCAGTGTTGTGTGTTTGTCTGTATGTAGCAGAGTTGTGTGTGTTTGTCTGTATGTAGCAGAGTTGTGTGTGTTTGTCTGTATGTAGCAGAGTTGTGTGTGTTTGTCTGTATGTAGCAGAGTTGTATGTGTTTGTCTGTATGTAGCAGAGTTGTGTGTGTTTGTATGTAGCAGAGTTGTGTGTGTTTGTCTGTATGTAGCAGAGTTGTGTGTGTTTGTCTGTATGTAGCAGAGTTGTGTGTGTTTGTCTGTATGTAGCAGAGTTGTGTGTGTGTTTGTATGTAGCAGAGTTGTGTGTGTGTTTGTCTGTACGTAGCAGAGTTGTGTGTGTTTGTCTGTATGTAGCAGAGTTGTGTGTGTTTGTATGTAGCAGAGTTGTGTGTGTTTGTCTGTATGTAGCAGAGTTGTGTGTGTTTGTCTGTTTGTAGCAGAGTTGTGTGTGTTTGTCTGTATGTAGCAGAGTTGTGTGTGTTTGTCTGTATGTAGCTGAGTTGTGTGTGTTTGTCTGTATGTAGCTGAGTTGTGTGTGTTTGTCTGTATGTAGCAGAGTTGTGTGTGTGTGTCTGTCTGTATGCAGCAGACTTGTGTTTGTGTGTGTGTGTGTGTGTCTGTCTGTAAGTGTATATGACTGTATAGATTTGTCTGTTTATATGTATTTTTGTGAGTTTGTCTTTAAATATGTATATGTACGTGTTCGTATCGGTGTCTGTGTGTGGATGGGGCCCACTGGGACTCTTCCGCCCGGGGCCCACAAAAACCTGGAGCCGGCCCTGCCTGCATCCAATGATGGTTCTCTCGATGTCTGACAGCTCAACAATACCTTCTGTTTCCACTTCCAAAACAAGTGATGACCTGCCAATCACACTCCCTGTTGCGGGTAAAGGAGTGGAAGTTCAGTGTGAAAAACCATGTGTGACTGCTGTCTCCACAGTCACAGAGGATGAAGAGCACGCAGATGCACTTGATGGGGCAGGCGGTGGTTGCACAGGCACGCTAGGCCGCATTGTAGCACAGTGAAATTCACATTGCGACTTATGCTTCATTTTAAGTCGTGTACAGGGTGGGCTCCCCATAAATAGAGTAGAAATCCAGCAATCTGGTCCAAAATAGGTTATTGCTCCCCAGTATGCAGCAAAACCAGGCAACAGGAAAAGGACTCTAGGCAGTTGGGTTGATAAATGATTGTTTAACGTTACCAAAACAAACAATAAGAACCATGCATACAATTTAAATAATTGAACAATCTATTCTGTTGCCTACTACCTGCTAATCCCTCTGTGTAGCAGTAATTGTGTGTTTATGTGTGTGTGTGTGTGTGTGTGTGTGTGTGTGCGAACACGACTTACCAGTGGCGCATCACAAGAGCTTCCAAGTTACCTACCTAAACATAGACAAAACACATTACCCCCCTGAATACCCTTGTTAGCTGAAGCCTCACAGATAATGCAGATGATAACAGTGTGAATGCAAACCACACAGCTCTGCAACACAGTCATGGAAATCTTGAAAAGCAACAGTCAATGCAAACATGTGTTGCTGTCCCTCTATGATTTAAACTGTATGTGACAATTTGACAGTGCAGAGGCAGCAAGTCTTATTGTCTATAAATAGTCGGCCTACCCAGAACAGATATGTGTTTTGCTAATAAAACAAAGTGTTGCGTGCCCGCATTATTGTCTGGGCACAGCCTACCGTACCCGGGTACTCTGATGTCCAGTTGCCAGAAATACCGACTTTACGCTCCTCTCACGGTAAACAGTATAGACAGCACTGTAAGAATGTTGGTCTGTGGCACAGGATGCTGCTCACTGGCATTACGGGGCTCATCATCAAAGTACAACATGACTCCCCTCACAATTGAACGAAGTGTTTCCGCGGTGGCTCCTTGCTGTAACACACACCTTTAGCTTTTCCTTCTGTTCATAGACAGCATCTCCAAGTCCACACCCAAAGAGCAATTTGATATTGCTATAGTGACCAAACAAAGGCAGATCCAAAATAACAGCAGCCCCTTGTGTGTAGTCTGCAACAATGCATGCAATGGCAAATTAGCATGTTGCATTGACAGTGGCTAAAGCTGAGCAATACACCTTCACGCTATCAATTCATATCCATGTGACACTTCATGGAGAAACTACTCAAAGGTGTGAGTTTTTGCCTTCTACTTACAGATTGTTGACAAATCTTACAGATTCCATGACTTGGGTGATCCTTTGCGATGTCCAAAAATTCACAGGCTAGGCAAGGCTTTCAGCCCATGCGACCTGCATAGCCAACACGACTTCTGCTCAGAGTCAAAGTTGTGGTCCAGGATTCAGTTGTTGACGTGCTTCCAGTACTTTGTCTCTGGCCAGGAAGACGCAACGTAACCTCATCGTCAGTAGCATCCTCCTCCACCTCCTCTGCTGACCTCATCGACTGGCTGACTTTGGTTTGACAGTAAGTGTGGTCTCCAACCTCATCAATAACCCTGTGTGTTTTCATTCCCCTCGTCCTGAGTCCTCCGAGACAACCTCTTCCTGCCCTGACCGAATAGTAAAGTTGTCATTCCAATCAGGTATCTGTGCTCCTCATCATGTTCCCCATTGTCTCCACCAGGAGGATTTACTTTTTGGAAATGAGGGTGTAGATTAGGCTCAGCACCTTCTTTATCGGGGCCTGGATCCCACTCACAAAGCTTCTGGCCATCTGCGCAGATCATTTCCCCTGTCTCATGGAACTCGCTACCTCAACACGTCAGATTATCTGCTACACCCGCAAGCTTCAAACTGAATCTGAAAAATCATCTGTTCAGAAATGACTATAACCTTCAATGACACCACCACCATACGTACTTGACACTCAACCTAAACCACTCCTACTGTCTCCTCCCAAAAATCCTTTAGAATGTAATCCCACAAGGGCAGGGCCCTCTTCCCTCTGTACCAGTCTGTCTATAGTTACTTGTATATGTATTCTGTATGTAACCCCTTTCTCATGTACAGCACCATGGAATCAATGGTGCTCTATAAATCAATAATAATAAAAATAATAATAACTTCCTTGTCTGTACTCATTGCAGCTTTGGAGCAGACCTCTGATTCCCAGGCTATAGTGCGACTGAACAGCTATGCAAACTCAACCATCTCTGTTACCCCATACTCAGCAGGGCTGGTAGAAACTTGAGAGCTGTTAGGAAGCAAGTGCGATTGGATTGACACCACAGAGGAATGGAGTATTTGGGATCTTGAAATTGGGGTGGAGGAGAGGCCACTTTATGGAGCACTTGAGATCCATTGAAGCAGCTGCTGTTTTGGCCTTATCTACATTTGTTAGCGATGGTTGTGTCAGTGAAAAAAAGGATCATATCAGATTATCCATGGGAAGAAGTACACCTGTTCTTTTGGATGGTATTTGTTGTTACAAAACCTGTAACCTGAAGCCTGCTGCGGTTTCATTTGCGCCCAGGCGTCAGCTGCCATTTTGTGCCTTGGGTTGTCCAGCTGGCTACTTTCTCCTCCACGTGTAAGTGTGGAGAGGCAGCTAGTGCGCATGCGTGTGCCTATTTACCCCAGCCGCAGCCTAACTACAGTGTTTCGCCTAGTGAGTATGCTCTGCCTGACTGTGCCATTGCTAAGGCTAAGTCTTCATTTCGGGATACAGCGCATGCTCCCACACTTAGTGCAAAAAGCCTCTTTGCACAGGTACTTGCATTCCGTGCCGGGTCTAAGTCCTGTTTTGTGCCTAGACACCATGCTAAAGCTGATAGTCTTTTTTCAGAGACTGTATTTCATGCTACTGAGCATGCTCAGGCACTTACTGCATCAGAGACTAGGTCCGGTAATGAACTCTTTGGCCCTGCCCCTGATGTGGGGGTCCCATATAGACCACAGGGCATCAGGTGTCCTGACGATGTGGCCAGGCCACTCCCAAATGGCTTGCAGAGGCCCACCCCTATGACTTGTCACCGCATTATTGATGGTCAGACGATGACTGGTGAGGTGTTTGGGTCATGGCAGCCATGAGGTCATCATTGAAGTTGCGGTTCCAAATAGGACGCTAGTTATGCCACTCATGATGTGTCACTCTGCTTTTGTCTCCAGGAGGTGCATTGTGGTTCACCCTGGTTTGGGGCGGACCCAGGTTATAAAAGGGGCTGGAGCCAACAAGGAGGTGCGCAGTCTTCTATTATGCTCCGAAAGAGCACACCTCCATGTGTTGAACCCATTGCGGCTTTAGGCCAGAGGTAGGCAGGGATAGGGTGTCGATGCAGGCCACCACCACAGTTGGTAACGCAGAACGGTTAAGACCAGCTCCTGTCCTACCAGTCCTGCTTGTGCAGCCCAGTGGCATGAACAGGCCTGCTGCTGCTGATGCGCCTGCTGTCCACAGGTGTGGCCCCTACGCACACGGTCAGCGTACTCAATGGCCCCTGTGTTGTTAACAGGGAGTTCCTGGGCTGGGTGGGCATGTGGACCCTGTGACGCTAACAGGGTTCCCAGTCTCCAGAGCCGAATGGCGTCTAACTCGGTTCAGGCAACTATTAGTTTCATAGCCACACAGCTCTGTATCCTCCACCAAACCTTCCAGTTGCCAACCTCTCCTTTTCCAACTGGGAGCACGGTGGACACTGACTGCTGATGGGGATATATACCTTTCTCTTTCTTTTCTTATTAATTTTCGTTATATAGCGGTAACATAGTATATACCACCTTATCCAAATCTGCCAGTCCCACTGTAACAGATGGTGTTTCTTCAGCAAATGTTACTGTTGCTTAACCACCAAATCCACGGACCAAAACTTTTTTCCCCTTTCCAACACACCTGTTCCCCTTTCCACCAGCATCTGTCGTTTTTCAACTCATTTTGGTATATGACCAAAAGTGCAACTCTGCAGGGACACCGTACTCAACGCCATCTCAGCACAGCAGCCAGCCCTCGGTCCCTCAGATGTGGACAAGTAAAAGACCATTTCCTCCTATCCATGACAAAGCGTTGAGATTCACTCTGTGCAGCACTGGTGTTTACTGGAAAAGCAGATCTAAGATTGCGTACCACCTTCTGCAGATACTCCTGTATACGTGCGTCCATTTCTATGGCAGGAATTATTTCGCCAAATTTTGTCTTGTACCGGGGATCTAACAGTGTGGCAACCCAGTAGTCAGGAGGATTACTTCGAATTCGTACAATCCGAGGGTCATGTTGTAGGTAGTGCAGCAAGAAGGCGCTCATGTGTCTTGTGCATCCAGGAGGACCAAGTCCTTGGTGTGTTGGTGGCAGAGAGGCGAGAATCGTGCCTCCTTCCTCTGCCCTCTCCCCACAACCTCGCACAACCGAAATGTGAGCAAGCTCTCACTCATCTGCTGAGTCTGCCATGCCCATCGCCAGTTCGTCCTCCATTTCTTCATGGGCTCCTGCACCTTCCTCAACACTTTTTGCTGATACTATGCGCCCTTGTTAATCCCTCTCCCTCACCACGACTGCCGCCTAGGTGCCACTGACCATCTGGACCTCGTAGATCTTGTTATCCCTTCCGCATATGACTCCTCCTGTACTTCCTCCCCTTACTCTTGTCCCAACACCTGACTCCGAATAATAATTACAGTGTGCTCCATCATGTAGATGACCAGAATTGTCATGCTGAGAATGGCATCGCCAGTGCTAAACATCTTCGTCGACATTTGTAAACTGTGTAGAAGGGTGCATAGGTTCTTGATCTGACACCACTCCAGCAGCGTGATCTGCACCACCTCTGGATCAAGTTATCCCAGGCTATATGTCATAACGTATTGCAGCAGGGTTCGGCGGTGCTGCAACAAACGCTGCAACATGGGCAGATTCAAATTCCTGCGTGTCGGCACATCGCATTTCAGGCGTTTAACCACCAGACCTAAAGACTTCTGTAGCGACGAACGTTGTTGAGCTGCTGTGTGCGCACAATGGAAGTGAGCACATAGTGAGCGTGCCCGCTGCACAAGGCCATGTAGGCCGGGATGGTGTTTTAAAAATTGCTGGAGAATTAGGTTCAACACGTGAGCCATACAAGTCACGTGTGTCACATTGCCCTGACGATGGCCCGCAGCCAGGTTTGCATCATTGCCGCACACGGCTGTTAAGTCACCAACGGAGTCCGCTCCGTCAATTTGTACTCCGGTCGCCAGGTGACAACGTGTTCCTTTCATGCATAGTGCTGATGATGGGAGAGGAGTCGATGCCAGCGGCGCAGGTGGACGCAGGTTATGCTCACCCACTGGGCTGCATTACCTTGACAGATGCAGAATCTCTGGCTGAATGTAGCTGGTGGGTATCTCACAGATGAAGTACCATCATTCAGCTACAACCAATGGGAAGACACCCTTTTTTATGCCCATCCTGTCTGCAGACCACTGCCAGACATAGCTATGAACCTCTGGTTACTTTTACCCCCAGTTCAGTTTTATGATTTTGTGTGCTTGTTACCTGACTACTTTTCCTGCTTGCTGTTTATGTACCTTGTTGGCCGATCCGCATTTCACCTCTGCTTGTTTTCTGATTAAGTCCTGGCCGTCCCATTCTGTTCCTGTTCCTCAATTAATGTTTTGACCCTGCCTGACTACTATTCTCTGGAACTGCAACCTTCCACAGGTATTGATCACCTTGGGCCCTGTGTAATTCCTAATCCCTGTATAGGGGTTAAAGGGTTTCAGGGTTCTAGGGGTCCTGCTTGGTGAGTGGCTTCCCTCTAGCCTATCATTTACAGCCCATCTGAGTGTGTGGATCAAGGAAGGCGATACACCGTGCTCTTTGCAGAAGGCCATGTGGGCCAGGATAGTGCTTTAAAAATTGCTGGACAACCAGGTTCAACACGTGAGCCACACAAGGCACGTGTGTCACATTGTCACAGCGAAGGGCCGCACCCATGTTTGCATCATTGTCGCACCCGGCCTTCCCTGGCTGCTGGTTGAGTGGAGACAACCATTGATGAAACTCGGTCTCCAGAGCTAACCGTCCACAACTTCTCAGCGGTGTGACTCACATTTCCCATACATTTCAAAGTAAACCTTTGACCGTCTGATGGCATTGAGCTCTGCTGCCAGCATAGTAAGGAGGTGTGTGGTATTCCTTGTGCGCAGTTACAAGGAAGGGTGGCCTGACCACACAGGGTTTGGGCCAAGGTGGAGGACCCACACGAGGTTGAAGAGGCAGAAGCAGTGTATTAACTTCTACATACAGAAGAAGGATTGACACAACTCGTGGGGACGGCAAGACTTGTACAGCAGACCCTTCTCCATCTCTCCCCACAGTAACCCATTGCCCAGTCAGCGACATGTAACGCCCCTGTCCATGCTTACTGGGCCAATTATCTGTGGTGAAATGCACCCTGTCACACAGAGTTTCTCAAGGAATCAGTGATGTTTAGTGCGACATGCTGGTGTAGCGCGTGCACGCCTTTGTTGGAGAAGGAGTAGCGCCTGGGCATCGGCTCTTGGGGCACTGCGATGGGCATAAGGTCTCGAAAATCCTCGGTTAAAAAGGTTGGAATGGCAGCATTTTGGTAGCTAACAGTTTGCAGATGCTGAAAGTCAACCTCCAAGCCATGTCATGCCCTTCTAAAAGCATGTAAAACACAGCGAGGGGACTCCAACCACAGTCTCCCTCGTTTCCACTAACTGGGCCACACACACCCCACTTGATTGGCATCAGTTGACCCAATTTTCAAGATGAAAAAGATGCTTTGCATGAAGCACTCTCAAAAATACGCGTGCCTTTCACCTCCCTTGGATGACCCAGAGGAAGAAAAGTCCTCTGAGAGCCATGACTTGTTCATCTTGGTTCTTTTACAAACACAGCGAGGGGACTCCAACCACAGTCTCCCTTGTTTCCACTAATTGGGCCACACACACACCCCACTTGACTGGCATCAGTTGACCCAATTTTCAAGATGAAAAAGATGCTTTGCATGAAGCACTCTCCAAAATACGCGTGCCTTTCCCGTCCCCTGGCTGACCCAGGGGAAGAAAAGTCCTCTGAGAGCCATGACTTGTTCATCTTGGTTCTTTTACAAACACAGCGAGGGGACTCCAACCACAGTCTCCCTCGTTGCCACTAATTGGGCCACACACACCCCACTTGACTGGCATCAGTTGACCCAATTTTCAAGATGAAAAAGATGCTTTGCATGAAGCACTCTCAAAAATACGCGTGCCTTTCACCTCCCTTGGATGACCCAGAGGAAGAAAAGTCCTCTGAGAGCCATGACTTGTTCATCTTGGTTCTTTTAGAAACACAGCGAGGGGACTCCAACCACAGTCTCCCTCGTTGCCACTAATTGGGCCACACACACCCCACTTGACTGGCATCAGTTGACCCAATTTTCAAGATGAAAAAGATGCTTTGCATGAAGCACTCTCAAAAATACGCGTGCCTTTCCCGTCCTCTGGCTGACCCAGGGGAAGAAAAGTCCTCTGAGAGTCATGATTTGTTCATTTTGGTTCTTTTAGAAACACAGCGAGGGGACTCCAACCACAGTCTCCCTCGTTTCCACTAATTGGGCCACACACACACCCCACTTGACTGGCATCAGTTGACCCAATTTTCAAGATGAAAAAGATGCTTTGCATGAAGCACTCTCAAAAATACGCGTGCCTTTCACCTCCCTTGGATGACCCAGAGGAAGAAAAGTCCTCTGAGAGCCATGACTTGTTCATCTTGGTTCTTTTAGAAACACAGCGAGGGGCTCCAACCACAGTCTCCCTCGTTTCCACTAATTGGGCCACACACACCCCACTTGACTGGCATCGGTTGACCCAATTTTCAAGATGAAAAAGATGCTTTGCATGAAGCACTCTCAAAAATACGCGTGCCTTTCACCTCCCTTGGATGACCCAGAGGAAGAAAAGTCCTCTGAGAGCCATGACTTGTTCATCTTGGTTCTTTTACAAACACAGCGAGGGGACTCCAACCACAGTCTCCCTCGTTTCCACTAATTGGGCCACACACACACCCCACTTGACTGGCATCAGTTGACCCAATTTTCAAGATGAAAAAGATGCTTTGCATGAAGCACTCTCAAAAATACGCGTGCCTTTCCCGTCCCCTGGCTGACCCAGGGGAAGAAAAGTCCTCTGAGAGTCATGATTTGTTCATTTTGGTTCTTTTAGAAACACAGCGAGGAGACTCCAACCACAGTCTCCCTCGTTTCCACTAATTGGGCCACACACACACCCCACTTGACTGGCATCAGTTGACCCAATTTTCAAAATGAAAAAGATGCTTTGCATGAAGCACTCTCCAAAATACGCGTCCCTTTCCCGTCCCCTGGCTGACCCAGGGGAAGAAAAGTCCTCTGAGAGCCATGACTTGTTCATCTTGGTTCTTTTACAAACACAGCGAGGGGACTCCAACCACAGTCTCCCTTGTTTCCACTAATTGGACCACACACACACCCCACTTGACTGGCATCAGTTGACCCAATTTTCAAGATGAAAAAGATGCTTTGCATGAAGCACTCTCAAAAATACACGTGCCTTTCCCGTCCCCTGGCTGACCTAGGGGAAGAAAAGTCCTCTGAGAGCCATGTCCACATTGTCAGTGGACAGACACGTGTGCTTATCTGCCAGCAGACCCCCAGCAGCACTGAAGACAGGTTCCGAGAGAACGCTGGCTGCAGGACACGACAAGATCCCCAAGGCGTACGTGTCGAGCTCAGGCAATTTATCCAGATTGGAAGCCTAAAATGAGCAGGGCTCAAGTTGCACAGTAATGGCATCGATGTTTCCTTGCATATACTCATATATCTGTGTCTCCTCCTCTTTTTCCTTGTCCAGCTCTTTTGTTTTCGCATGAGTATATGTCCTTGTCACTTTCCCATGTGTTTGTGTTGTGAGTTGTTTATCACCTTTTGGACACCTTTTGAGGGTGTTTTCTAGGTGTTTTTATGTGTTTGTGATTGCCTGCCATTGTTTCCTATGCGGTTCGAGTTCGGTTCGTCGAACGTTCGACGAGCCGAACTCGAACGGGAGCTCCGTTCGGCGAACCGACCTCGAGCCGAACCGGGACCGGTTCGCTCATCTCTATTGGACAGTAGAGAATTAGATTTGTAGAACCAAATTAAGAGAATTTTGAAATATAATACATGAAAATTAATAACATTTTCAGTTGAACTTACCAAGATGGCTGCATGAATCTGGCACAAGGCAAGGAGCAAAATGAAGATGGTGAACATGGTGTCCTTCTTATCTTCTATCCTGCCCGCTTGTGCTAACTCTCTCTCTCTATCCATCGCTCTCTCTCTATATATATATACTGTATATACACACGTGCACACACACACAAACACAATCACGTGTATACTCCATCCCTCCCCTATCTGTAACAAAATAAATAATCCTCTGAATGCTTATAAATGTTTGGAGTATAAACATGATGGAAGAAATGTTATAAAAGATGTTGATATCTTCTCAATGTCAAGTAGATTTGGATTTGAGTTGTTATTATGGTGGGTCTTATTATAGATTTATAGGTTTTAAGGAAAACATATGCAAATTTGAGTCTTAAAAATTCCATCTTCAGTATTTAAAGTATGGTTTTGATCTCACTGCTTATGATAAAATATAGGTTTATTGGATGTACTTTAATTTGGAGAATCACAAATATTATGGTTCACAAGAAAAGTACATCCTTAAGGGCACTTTACACGCAGCGACCCGCCCCCGTTGTTTGTGCATCATGGGCAAATCGCTCCCCTTGGCGCACAATATCGCTAATACCCGTCACACGTACTTACCTTCCTAGCGACGTCGCTGTGGCCGGCGAACAGCTTCTTTTCTAAGGGGGCGGTTCGTGTAGCATCACAGCGACGTCACACGGGAGCCGTCCAATAGAAGCGGAGGGCAGTCGTATGAAAGTCACACCCACCTCGTTGCCAGAGGACGCAGGTACGGTGCTGTTCGTCGTTCCTTGGGTGTCACATGTAGCGATGTGTGATGCCTCAGGAATGACGAACAACCTGCGTCCAAAAGCAGCAACGATATTTTCGAAATGGACGACGTGTCAACAATCAACGATTTAGTAAGTATTTTGCATAGTTAGCGGTCGCTCGTATGTGTCACACGCAACAACATCGCTAACGAGGCCGGATGTGCGTCACGGATTCCGTGACCCCAACGACATCTTGTTAGCGATGTCGTTGCGTGTAACGGGGCCTTTAGTCTAAGGAATCTCCTTGGCCATCACCTTTCACCTCTGGAAAGTGATATCTACTTTTCCACTCATATTCCCAGGTTGTGTTCCCAAAATAATGAACCATTAGTGGTGGGTCCTCTCTAGACATGAGTGAACTGCTTGAAATTTGAATGTGCATGCTTAACAAGAAAATTCAATTTGTAGCAATTTGAGCCAAAAATCAAAAATACTCCAAATCATCCTTCAATTGTCATGAATAGACAAAACATGACACTCTTGAGTGTTCCTAGGACTATATCCAACCCTTTCCCACACAGATGTAGTAATATCCAAGTGACCTCTGTATAAACGGATGGTAAATGGTAACACAGTGACTCATATATCTCTTTCCCTGTGAAGATCTGTGGAGGTCCAAGGCTGGTTAATGATGCAACAATTTTTATTTTTTCCGTACACGGTCTTACAACAACCATAGTTATGCTCCTCCAGAATACAGATATCACGACCATGGCGCGTATATCCAGCTGGCAACAACAGTCCTTTGGATAGTTTCTCAGATCCAGATGATGGATATCATGACTGTAGCATGTGTAACCAGCTCCAATCTTTATAGTCCACTCATGGGCACCAGGACCTGGCCGCAGCAACAAATTCTCGCCACTCCACATCACAGCACCAATTCACTAACTAAGCATTTGTCTCACTGTTCCACCTCTCCTGGGATCAGGATGAGGGAGAGCTAATCCTGCTGATACAGAAAGAACTGTAATATCGGTTGTGGAAACTGTTATATGGACCGGCTTATAGTTTGCATTGTCATCACTGCAGTTTATGTGGAGTAAAAGTTCCCTCTCTTTGTTAATGAAACCTATGGTGTCTGAGTTTTTTGTGGGATTGCATTCACCCTATCTACTACCTCATCCAATATTATCTGGGTGTCTGTGTGTCGCCAGGGATAGGGGGTACTCAGAGCTGGGCCAATGGGGTCGCTTCTAGAGGTATCACGGTGACGTGACCCGGTCTGTGATCCCAGGCTCCACAACAAAAGGGGAATATGTAAAGGCTGATTGTCTGTGACGCCACCCATGGGTTGCGGTGATGAGATGGTGTCACCACCGCTGCCTCTGGGGACCGTGCCCGGGACTGATGGTGTGGGGCAGCAACGTGGGATCCCCTCCACGGGTAGGGGAGTTGTAGTCCCGGGGCCCAATTGGTAGTTGTGGTGGTGGTAGGGATTGCAGGGAGCAGGAAACTCACAGTTCGGTTGTCTTGGTGTTGGATAAAGCTAGGCTGATGTGTGTGGTCAGAAAACACAGAATCCTTTGTAAACCAACTTCCCAAATGGCCGGTCACCGTTGGCGGGTGTCTTCGGGTCCCACACCCAGATGTACAGCCAGGGGCCCTTCCTTCCACACTCTCTGTTTGTCTCTCTCTTGTCTGGACTAGTCCATGTGAACGGCCTCTGGATTGGGTCCCTCTCCCGGCACCAGCGGGCTACAACCCTGTCCCGGTCACCTCAGGTTCCCCGCTGCCGGATCTCCGTCGCCTCTGGCCCCTAACAGCCACCTAGTCCGGTAGTCCAGGGCTCCAACCCCAGCTACTACTTTCTCCGGGGAGCTGCAAGCCTCCCCTGTCAGCTTTCCACTGACGACAGCACAACTGAACTAAATTCTGCTCTGTCACTTCCTTAACTCCTCTCGCCCCTCCCTTTTCCTTGGGAGGGGGTGAGTAAGGCCTGATTGGCTGCTGTACATCTGTGTGGGGATTGTGTAGCTGCCAAGGAGGATTAACTCTTTCTGTGACTACCTGGTTTTACCAGGGCGTCACATCTGCGCATGGCAGGAACCACAAGAGTCACATCAGACCAGGGGACTTAGCCACTACATATAGCTGGACTATGGAATCAGCCCACTGCGACCACCTACTTATCTTCCCCTACTATTGTATTCCCTTTAACATTTGCCTACCAACTTGTGGATTACTGGAGCTGTCGAAGGCACCATGACAGGATTAGGCTCCGAGGTCTGAGGCCATGCATTTGTGCTAGAGATTGCGGCATGACCTGTATTTATTACTACCACAGCTCGGACAGCTGGTACCAGTGGTGGCGATGGTGCTGCTGCTGGTGCTAATCCTCTCCTCTTCTTCGCCATGGTGTTAGGGTGAACTCTTAACCAGAGATCACTAGTTGCCTACTGCCTGGCCGAATTGATATGGGCCAAGTGCATGCATAAAAGAATTCACACCAGACACAGTCGGATATGAAGTCTCTTCTTGGTCACAGTAGAAAATGGCACCAAACAGACTGAGGAGATTCATGCGTCCTCTTGATATAGGCTAGGGGCGTACACAAGTTCAGATATGCACATTTAGTGGGACAGTTCATGAGCTAGCCAATGGGGAGATCCGTGTTGCTGTTGATGGGTGTGTCTGACTTCAGCGGATGAAACCATGGTGATGGGAGGGACGTCATCTGGTGCATCCTTGCTGATGGTTTGGTCCGTGATGTCTTCTAGCTTGACCACCTTATATGGTATCTTCTTACACCTGGACATTCCTTGCATTCCAGGCAAGGTGTGGAGAAACAGGCAATAGCAGCCATCTTTATATCTGTGTCATGTATATGATCTGAAACCTGAATTACGTAAGGCAAATCGACATATTTCCCACAATCCCTTGTCAAGAAGTTAATTAAGTATTTCATCTTATGGCTCTCCTCAACAGTCCCCCCTAAATACTTTATTAACCTTCTGACCCTACTGTGGTCCTCTAATGCTTTAACTGCAACCTTTTTTCGTTTTGCTATCCGCTATACAAGCAATACTAAGCCTTTTTCCCCGCTGGTACAGACTGCTGATCAGAGAGTTGATCACATCCCGCACACACAGTTCACAGAGGCACAGGTAACTAGAACAGATTTATTTAATGCCGAAGAGCTTACTCAGAATTTGAGATTAATCGATTAGAAAGAGTAAGGCAATTGTAAGAATAAGCTTCTTACTGTTATGCTGCAGCTTTTAGCATTACTGTTTCTGAAAGGCTAATTCTCAGTCAATATCCGAGTGCTGTCCGCGTTTTCGAGACTTTTTTTACCCGAATACACCTGATTGTATCACAACTCTAAAGCTGGTGTCACACATAACGACGACGACAACGACGTCGCTGCTACGTCACCATTTTCTGTGACGTTGCAGCGACGTCCCGTCGCTGTCGCTGTGTGTGACATCCAGCAACGACCTGGCCCCTGCTGTGAGGTCGCCGGTCGTTGCTGAATGTCCAGCTTCATTTTTTGGTCGTCACTCTCCCGCTGTGACACACACATCGCTGTGTGTGACAGCGAGAGAGCGACGAAATGAAGCGATCAGGAGCCGGCACTGGCAGCTGCGGTAAGCTGTAACCAGCGTAAACATCGGGTAACCAAGGGAAGACCTTTCCCTGGTTACCCGATGTTTACGCTGGTTACCAGCCTCCGCTCTTGCTGCCAGTGCCGGCTCCTGCACTGTGACATGTGGCTGCAGTACGCATCGGGTAATTAACCCGATGTATACTGTAGCAAGGAGAGCAAGGAGCCAGCGCTAAGCAGTGCGCGCGGCTCCCTGCTCTCTGCACTGTGACATGTAGCTGCAGCACACATCGGGTTAATTAACCCGATGTGTGCTGCAGGAGAGCAAGGAGCCAGCGCTAAGCGCGGCTCCCTGCTCTCTGAACTGTGACATGTAGCTGCAGCACACATCGGGTTAATTAACCCGATGTGTGCTGCAGGAGAGCAAGGAGCCAGCGCTAAGCGCGGCTCCCTGCTCTCTGAACATGTAGCACAGCGACCTTATGATCGCTGCTTCTGCTGTGTTTGACAGCTAAGCAGCGATCATAACAGCGACTTACAAGGTCGCTGTTACGTCACCGAAAATGGTGACGTAACAGCGACGTCGTTGTCGCTGTCGTTTAGTGTGACACCAGCTTAATGGATCTCTTCTTGTCTCGGGTCCATAATCTATCACCAGGAGGCCTTTAACAAGATTTCCCTTATGCATGGATCCGATTACTTTCAGTAACACAGAGCAGCACTTTTACGGCTTCAAATACCAACAAATAAAACAATACCAGTTACCTATAAGTGTATGTTATCCTTAAGTCACTTAAACCCTTAAAATAATTGATTGGTTCAGGTCAGATAATGTTTTTCCCACCATGAGCCCTTATTTGTGTAATGTTCCTGTACCCATTGTTCCCTTATTATGGTTATTTCCCATGTATCATCCCCAATCTAGAAATTCTCCATAAGGTTCTATGTGAGATAATCCAGCACTATGTGTGTTGTGACCCTCATTCTGCTGGTATGATGGACTCTTTACAGCGGCTGCTGTCTCCAGATGGGTTTTCCCTCAAGCTTCATGGAAGTTGCTGTGGTTGGGATAAGCTGGATCGGTCCACCTGATTCTGACTCAGGGATCATTCTGACTTGTCTTTTTAGGATCACCCGGTCTCCTGGCTTGAGACCACGTGCTCCTGACACTGATTTAGGATCTGGAATTGGAGGATACACATGTCTAAGGGTACCTTCACACTTATCGATGCAGCAGCGATCCGACCAGCGATCTGACCTGGTCAGGATCGCTGCTGCATCGCTACATGGTCGCTGGTGAGCTGTCAAACAGGCAGATCTCACCAGCGACCAGTGAACAGCCCCCAGCCAGCAGCGACGTGCAAGCGACGCTGCGCTTGCACGGAGCCGCCGTCTGGAAGCTGCGGAGACTGGTAACTAAGGTAAACATCGGGTATGGTTACCCGATGTTTACATTAGTTACCAGCGCACACCGCTTAGCTGTGTGTGCAGGGAGCAGGGAGCCGCGCACACTGAGCGCTGGCTCCTTGCTCTCCTAGCTGCTGTACACATTGGGTTAATTAACCCGATGTGTACAGTAGCTACATGTGCAGAGAGCCGGAGCCGGCAGCACAGGCAGCGTGAGAGCTGCGGAGGCTGGTAACTAAGGTAAATATTGGGTAACCACCTTGGTTACCTGATGTTTATCTTGGTTACAGCTTACCTCAGCTGTCAGACGCCGGCTCCTGCTCCCTGCTCGCTTCATTTGTCGCTCTCTCGCTGTCACACACAGCGATCTGTGTGTCACAGTGGGAGAGCGCCTTTGAAGAAAACGAACCAGGGCTGTGTGTAACGAGCAGCGATCTCGCAGCAGGGGCCAGATCGCTGCTCATTGTCACACACAGCGAGATCGCTAATGAGGTTACTGCTGTGTCACAAAAAGCGTGACTCAGCAGCGATCTCGGCAGTGAGCTCGCTGTGTGTGAAGCACCCCTCACACACTATATAGGCAGTTGTATACAGCTCGTACATCACTGGTCAGGATATCACACTGTATCTGCAGTATGTGTGAGAAATATAATCACGCTCTAGGTACTAAACCAAAAATACCTTATATAAAGATCTAATTATTAAAGGAAAACGAACATTTGTTACATGATTTGCAGCGTTCACCATTATCTTGTGGATCGTTACATGTTTATGTTATAATCGTTAAAATTCCAAACAACATACATGTGAGTAACTATAGACACAACTAAATATTCCAATAAAGGAGGGGGCAGGGATTGGGGCAATAGCCCTAAACTCTCCCTACCTCGCAGCGGAGGTCGGCACCCTATAAGGCGAATTGGTGCCCCCGCTCACCGACGGCTCACCCTCTCTATCCCTACACTGCTAAGCTAATACATGCTGCTAATGTCAGTGAGGGAATATAGAAACCGTGAGATACCGGGGCTAAAGAGGCGTCAATATGCAAGTATATATATCCAATTCATTCCCAAAGATTACATATTCACACTCTGTATTTACATAGCTGTTTGTAGCTTAAATCAATATGATACAGCAAATTCAAGGACCAAACCCTAAAAGAAATTAAATATCTCACATGTATAACATGTACCCACTGTATCAATATAATAATAATAAGGCCAGGTAAAGTCATGAGGAGATCTCGTCCAATCACAGACCCTCCCCTGTACAATTCACACTCAGGCTAATAAAATAAACACATATTTGTCACACACTCAGCATGAAAGACCCAACACGTTTCTCCCCTCTTCACAATGGCAGATGGGTTCATCAGGTACTGATCTCTATAGTGACCTCTGCTATAGAATATGTTCTTTTACCGCTTTTTAGGAACTCCATCTTTACATAGCACCAGCACCATGAGTTTTTCAGCAGTAACGTTTTCCATACTGGATATGTTTCAGAGCAGACCTGAAAAGAAATTCACACAACACGCACAAACCTCATATAAACCTACTCATGGTAGATGTATATGACTAATCTGCAATCACCGGAGCAGTAGAGCGGATGAGGGGGGTGTTGCTACGAGGTCTTTACAGTTTTTCTACCTTAATAAGCACACGTCTTACAAAACTGGAGGTGTCTGGCCACCTGGGTACTGAGCAGTGGTGCCGCCCATATCTTGTCCATCCCAACACCCTTGTCACATGGGTTACCTGGGCCATTATTGAGTAGAGCGCTCATGGCAGAGAAAGCTTACCGCCCTTTATCCACAGACCTTCCTCAGTCACTGGCTCCCTGCGTCTCAGATGCCATTCCTTGCTGAATCGCTTGTTCCTGTAAGGATTTAAAAACACAAGGAGTGACCAATGTCACTATCGACGTGACAGGAGCCACCGAGGTACTGGTACTGGTCTGCATTGGTAAAGGACTCTCAACTCTAGGCCCATTCACTGCTTCTTTGTTGCCTGCTCCATCAGTCACCGGCTCTTTTGATAACAGGAGAGCGCCTCCACCTGGGCTCATATACACTCTCTACGGTCTTTATAGATTTATCACGTCACACTCCACATTTTCCTATCTTACCCCCCTCCGCTCTACAAACCACAGTGATCGCAAATCTTCATCTCGTTCTCCTATTACGATGGGAGAGGAGTGGTTTGATTTATAATACCTCATGTTGCATAACCTCAGCATATCCAGTGCAGAATCAACCAGCATCTTGGTATCTGGATCCATCTACAGAAAACTCAAAATCTGCATTAGCAATGGGCTCATCTGAGACATGTTCAAAACCTGACGATTCTTGTTACATCAGAGCAATCATGAGATATATGTCTGTCTGCTGTATCCTCCTTACAGATAAAAATATAAAAAGACAACTTAATAGAAAAACTCAATCGATGAACAAATTAAAACCTTAAATAATACGTGTGATTTTCCACACCATATTTCCCCCCCTTTTTGAATCTATTATCCAAAACATAATTAGATTCAAAAAGTGTGTGGCCCCAGAGCTCTACATTTAGGCATAAAAGTCACATTGTGTAGATTGTACCTAATCGGGAACACCAGAAATATTGTGTTTATCTGTAACTTAATAATGGAAAACCCTTTCAATGGCTTTTATAACCTTTGCTTGGACCACAGAAATCTGCACTGCAATCATTCTTTCTATAAAAAGAAAGCAGATTATTCAATACATTAAATATAAAACACAGAATTCCATAAATAATCCACATTCCTTAAATCAAATTATTGTAATTATTAATAAATATATTAATAAATGATGATATTATTATTAATAATAACTATAATAATGTAGCACAACCTCTGGATATTGGATGTAGGGGCGTTCATTTTTGAATCATTGAGGAGATTATCAGCATCTCTGTGATACTGTCCTATAACTTGAAGAGATAAAAGAATCTAGAACAAATAAACTGGCCATGTGGGAAAACAAAATGTTGATTTGCCATAGAAAAATTATCTAACAGACTTCTATGCTTGAAAAGCTATCAATGAATGTAAACATGTCCACAGTTGACTTTTATTTCTTTGGGATAAAATTAGTAAAATAAAACTATTGTCAATGACCTTTTTCCAATATAATTTGCAATGAATTAAATGCAGGAAGCCCCCTTTTTTTTTTTTTTTCTCTTGGGCTGCTCTCACAATAGATCGAAGGTGAGATGAAAAGCCTGCCCTACAGGTTTTTTTTTTTCTAAAAGCTGCTACTTCCCCCATAAGCCAAAAGCACACTGTTCATTTTCCCTGGACACGAAGGATTGTTGGATTTTCTTATTATTATTTATTTATTTATTTTCCTTTCTGCAAGACATGGATATCCCATGGATATATTTATCTATTTATTTTTTTAAAACATTCAACTCTCAGGATTATTCGCCACATTCGTAATTGGAATATGTATTATTTATCATGACATCTGCCGCAAAGGTACGTTTATTTTAGGGTTTTTCTCTTATTTTTTTATTGCTTATTAATTAATAAGATATTGCTCCTTGTGACTGTCCTGACTCAATCCAACCTGCACACTGGATCTATATTAAGTGTCTTCCGCAACCACCCAATCATTCAATGTTCCATCTTTTAGTGCTATAAACATTTACTAACTATTCATGTTATTCAGTGGCTGCAGTTTTGTCAGCTCCACTGAGGCCTATAGAAAATGGCCCCACAGCACGTGATTTCCTTCTCTTTGTTGGGATTGCAACATCATGTGGGGGGAGGGGAAGGTAAACTTTTTTTTTCTCAACTATTTCCCCCTATATTCTATAGTCTGGATTTTATACATACACACCACACAGGTGTGTATGTATAAAATCCAGGGAAGGAGTCTTCCAGCCAGGGAAGGAGTCTTCCAGCCAGGGAAGGAGTCTTGCGAGGATAATTTGCATATTCCCAGTGCCTTCTGGGATAAGTGAAGAGTCACCGCGAGCTCAAGGAGAACCGGGTTTTGGCCGTTACAGCCGGAAGGAAGACTTCTGAAAGCCAGGGAAGGAGTCTTGCGAGGATAATTTGCATATTCCCAGTGCCTTCTGGGATAAGTGAAGAGTCACCGCGAGCTCAAGGAGAACCGGGTTTTGGCCGTTACAGCCGGAAGGAAGACTTTTGAAAGCCAGGGAAGGAGTCTTGCGAGGATAATTTGCATATTCCCAGTGCCTTCTGGGATAAGTGAAGAGTCACCGCGAGCTCAAGGAGAACCGGGTTTTGGCCGTTACAGCCGGAAGGAAGACTTCTGAAAGCCAGGGAAGGAGTCTTGCGAGGATAATTTGCATATTCCCAGTGCCTTCTGGGATAAGTGAAGAGTCACCGCGAGCTCAAGGAGAACCGGGTTTTGGCCGTTACAGCCGGAAGGAAGACTTCTGAAAGCCAGGGAAGGAGTCTTGCGAGGATAATTTGCATATTCCCAGTGCCTTCTGGGATAAGTGAAGAGTCACCGCGAGCTCAAGGAGAACCGGATTTTGGCCGTTACAGCCGGAAGGAAGACTTCTGAAAGCCAGGGAAGGAGTCTTGCGAGGATAATTTGCATATTCCCAGTGCCTTCTGGGATAAGTGAAGAGTCACCGCGAGCTCAAGGAGAACCGGATTTTGGCCGTTACAGCCGGAAGGAAGACTTCTGAAAGCCAGGGAAGGAGTCTTGCGAGGATAATTTGCATATTCCCAGTGCCTTCTGGGATAAGTGAAGAGTCACCGCGAGCTCAAGGAGAACCGGGTTTTGGCCGTTACAGCCGGAAGGAAGACTTCTGAAAGCCAGGGAAGGAGTCTTGCGAGGATAATTTGCATATTCCCAGTGCCTTCTGGGATAAGTGAAGAGTCACCGCGAGCTCAAGGAGAACCGGGTTTTGGCCGTTACAGCCGGAAGGAAGACTTCTGAAAGCCAGGGAAGGAGTCTTGCGAGGATAATTTGCATATTCCCAGTGCCTTCTGGGATAAGTGAAGAGTCACCGCGAGCTCAAGGAGAACCGGGTTTTGGCCGTTACAGCCGGAAGGAAGACTTCTGAAAGCCAGAGAAGGAGTCTTGCGAGGATAATTTGCATATTCCCAGTGCCTTCTGGGATAAGTGAAGAGTCACCGCGAGCTCAAGGAGAACCGGGTTTTGGCCGTTACAGCCGGAAGGAAGACTTCTGAAAGCCAGGGAAGGAGTCTTGCGAGGATAATTTGCATATTCCCAGTGCCTTCTGGGATAAGTGAAGAGTCACCGCGAGCTCAAGGAGAACCGGGTTTTGGCCGTTACAGCCGGAAGGAAGACTTCTGAAAGCCAGGGAAGGAGTCTTGCGAGGATAATTTGCATATTCCCAGTGCCTTCTGGGATAAGTGAAGAGTCACCGCGAGCTCAAGGAGAACCGGGTTTTGGCCGTTACAGCCGGAAGGAAGACTTCTGAAAGCCAGGGAAGGAGTCTTGCGAGGATAATTTGCATATTCCCAGTGCCTTCTGGGATAAGTGAAGAGTCACCGCGAGCTCAAGGAGAACCGGGTTTTGGCCGTTACAGCCTGAAGGAAGACTTCTGAAAGCCAGGGAAGGAGTCTTGCGAGGATAATTTGCATATTCCCAGTGCCTTCTGGGATAAGTGAAGAGTCACCGCGAGCTCAAGGAGAACCGGGTTTTGGCCGTTACAGCCGGAAGGAAGACTTCTGAAAGCCAGGGAAGGAGTCTTGCGAGGATAATTTGCATATTCCCAGTGCCTTCTGGGATAAGTGAAGAGTCACCGCGAGCTCAAGGAGAACCGGGTTTTGGCCGTTACAGCCGGAAGGAAGACTTCTGAAAGCCAGGGAAGGAGTCTTGCGAGGATAATTTGCATATTCCCAGTGCCTTCTGGGATAAGTGAAGAGTCACCGCGAGCTCAAGGAGAACCGGGTTTTGGCCGTTACAGCCGGAAGGAAGACTTCTGAAAGCCAGGGAAGGAGTCTTGCGAGGATAATTTGCATATTCCCAGTGCCTTCTGGGATAAGTGAAGAGTCACCGCGAGCTCAAGGAGAACCGGGTTTTGGCCGTTACAGCCGGAAGGAAGACTTCTGAAAGCCAGGGAAGGAGTCTTGCGAGGATAATTTGCATATTCCCAGTGCCTTCTGGGATAAGTGAAGAGTCACCGCGAGCTCAAGGAGAACCGGGTTTTGGCCGTTACAGCCGGAAGGAAGACTTCTGAAAACCGCGCGCCAATTTTAGCCTGTCTTCTTCATTGTGAGCGTGAGTGAGCAAAAGTAAGTGTGAGTAGAATTGTTTGTATTTAGTTGTTTAATTACTTAACATTTGTTTAGTGCTATCCCCATTAGAAAATGTGCTCCACTATTGCTAATGCGATCCAGTGTACATCTTGTCTCATGTATGCAGTCCTTGAAAAGCCGTTCGAGGGTGCATACTGTTGTTCGAGATGTGCGCACATTGCACATTTGGAAGCCCAGATACTGGATCTAAATGAGCAGCTGGCAACTCTGAGATGCATTAGTAATATGGAAAGGAGTGTGCTGCTCACTGAGCAGCAGCTTGCTGGGTCAGATGTGGGGGAGGATCGTAGTAGGGAGCGGCAGGACGGTGAGGTAGGTAGCTGGGTGACAGTTAGAAAGGGGGGCAAAGGGAAAAGTGCTAGGAAGGCTAGTCCTGAACTGACACACCCCAATAGGTTTGCAAACTTGGCAGATGAGGGGGATGTCATTACAGGGGTAGCATTGCTGCAGCAAGGCATGACCTCTAAACGCCAGAGGAGTGTCTGCTCCAGTAAGGGGGGGAATAGGAGTGCAGGGCAGGCAAGACAGGTACTGGTAGTGGGGGACTCAATTATTAGGGGGACAGATAGGGCAATCTGTCACAAAGACAGGGATCGCCGAACAGTGTGTTGTCTTCCTGGCGCTCGAGTTCGGCACCTCGCTGATCGGGTTGACAGATTACTGGGAGGGTCTGGGGAGGAGCCAGTGGTTATTGTACACATTGGCACAAATGACAAAGTTAGAGGTAGGTGGAAGGTCCTTAAAGATGATTTCAGGGAATTAGGTTGTAAGCTTAAAGCATGGACCTCAAAGGTGGTATTTTCGGAAATACTACCTGTGCCACGAGCCACACCAGAGAGGCAAAGAGAGATCAGGGAGGTTAACAGGTGGCTCAGGAATTGGTGTAGGAAAGAGGGTTTTGGGTTCCTGGAGAATTGGGCCGACTTTTCAGTTGGCTACAGATTCTATGCTAGGGATGGGCTGCATCTTAATGGGGAAGGTGCAGCTCTGCTGGGGCAGAAAATGGCTAGAAGGTTGGAGGAGTGTTTAAACTAGGAATGGGGGGCGAGGGTATTCACTTTATAGAAGGGGAATGTAGTGCAGATAGTGACCAGGGCACAAGTAATGAAATTGGGGGTGGTACGGGGGGAAGGGTTAGGACAGTTAATACAGTAAGCAGGAATACAGGTACAGAGTCATACGTAACGTGCATGTACACTAATGCCCGAAGAGTCACAAATAAGGTGGAGGAATTAGAATTAATATTGTTGGAAGAAAATTATGACATAGTGGGGATATCAGAGACATGGCTGGATGAGAGCTATGACTGGGCTGTTAATTTACAGGGTTATAGCCTATTCAGGAATGACCGTACAAATAAGCGAGGGGGAGGTGTGTGTCTATATGTAAAATCATCCTTAAAACCCATCCTGCGTGACAACATATGTGAGGGTAATGAGAATGTAGAGTCCCTATGGGTGGAGATAAGGGGGGGAGAATGAATAATAAAATACTGATAGGGGTGTGTTATAAGACGCCGAATATTATGGAAGAGGTAGAGAATCTCCTCATAAAGCAAATTGATAAAGCAGCGAGTCTCGGAGAAGTAATTATTATGGGGGACTTTAACTATCCTGATATAAATTGGGGAACAGAAACTTGCAGTTCCAGCAAAGGAAATAGATTTTTGATAACAATGAAAGATAATTACCTTTCACAAATGGTACAGGACCCCACAAGAGTGGGAGCACTACTAGACCTTGTACTAACCAATAGGCCAGACCGCATATCAAATATACAAGTTGGGGGTTACTTGGGGAATAGTGATCACAAAATAATAAGTTTTCATGTATTCTTTAGTAAGATGTCTAGTAGAGGGGCTACAAGGACACTAAACTTCAGGAAAGCAAATTTTAAACGGTTGAGAGATGATCTTAGTGCAATAAACTGGGATGATGTACTAAGTAATAAAAGTACACAAAGCAAATGGGAGACTTTTATGAGCATCCTGAATAGGGCTTGTGCAGAAAATATACCCTATGGGAACAAACATGCTAGAAATAGGAGGAAACCCCTATGGCTAAATAGAGCTGTAAGGGAAGCAATAAAAGAAAAACAGAAAGCCTTAAAAGAATTAAAGAGGGTAGGTAGTGATGAGGCATTATATAATTATAGAAAATTAAATAAAATATGTAAAAAGCAAATTAAGTTAGCTAAGTTTGAGACAGAGAGACTCATTGCGAGAGAAAGTAAAAATAATCCTAAAATATTCTTTAACTACATAAACAGTAAAAAACTGAAAAGCGATAGTGTTGGCCCCCTTAAAAATAGTCTTGGTGAAATGGTGGAAGGGGATGAGGGTAAAGCCAACCTGCTGAATGACTTTTTTTCTACGGTTTTTATACAAGAAAATGCCATGGCAGATGACATGACCAGTGATACCATAAATTCACCCTTGAATATTACCTGCTTAACCCAGCAGGAAGTACGCCGCCGCCTCGAAATCACTAAGGTTGACAAATCTCCGGGCCCGGATGGCATACACCTCAGAGTACTAAAGGAATTGAGTTCTGTGATAGATAGACCATTATTTTTAATCTTCTCAGATTCCTTAATAACAGGGTCGGTACCGCAGGACTGGCGCATAGCAAATGTGGTGCCAATATTCAAAAAGGGGACAAAAACTGAGCCGGGAAATTATAGGCCGGTAAGTTTAACCTCTACGGTTGGTAAAATCCTTGAGGGTTTCTTGAGAGATGCTATACTGGAGTATCTCAAGAAAAATAACCTTATGACAGAGTATCAACATGGGTTTATGAGGGATCGATCCTGTCAAACTGATCAGCTTCTATGAAGAGGTAAGTTCAAGCCTGGACCAGGGAAATGCAGTGGATGTTGTGTATAGGGACTTTTCAAAAGCTTTTGATACGGTGCCACACAAAAGGTTGGTACATAAAATGAGAATAATGGGGATAGGGGAAAATATGTGTAACTGGGTTAAAAACTGGTTAAGTGATAGGAAACAAAGGGTGGTTATTAATGGTACGTACTCGGACTGGGTCTCAGTTCATAGTGGGGTACCACAGGGGTCAGTATTGGGCCCGCTTCTTTTCAACATATTTATAAATGACCTTGTTGGGGGCATGCGGAGTAGAATTTCAATATTTGCAGATGATACTAAACTCTGCAGGGTAATCAATACAGAGGAGGATAATTTTATATTACAGGGAGATTTATGTAAATTGGAGGATTGGGCTGAGAAGTGGCAATTGAAGTTTAATGTAGATAAATGTAAGGTCATGCACTTGGGTAGAGGAAATAACATTTATGATTATGTACTTAATTGTAGAACACTGGGTAAAACAGACACAGAAAAAGACTTGGGTGTATGGGTGGTAAACTTCACTTTAGTGGACAGTGTCAGGCAGCTGCTGCCAGGGCTAATAAAATAATGGGATGTATTAAAAGAGGTATAAGTGTTCATGAAAAAAAATATAGTTCTACCTCTGTACAAGTCACTAGTGCGACCGCACTTAGAATACTGTGTACAATTCTGGTCACCGATATATAAGAAGGACATAGCTGAACTGGAGAGGGTGCAGAGAAGAGCCACCAAGATTATTAGAGGAATGGGGGGGCTGCAATACCAAGACAGGTTATTAAACTTGGGGTTATTTAGTTTGGAAAAAACGAAGGCTTAGGGGGGATCTAATCACAATGTATAAATATATGAGGGGACAGTACAGAGACCTTTCCAAAGATCTTTTTACACCTAGGCCTGCGACTGGAACACGGGGGCATCCGCTACGTCTTGAGGAAAGAAGGTTTAATCATAATCACAGACGAGGATTCTTTACTATACGAGCAGTGAGACTATGGAACTCTCTGCCGCATGATGTTGTAATGAGTGATTCACTACTAACATTTAAGCAGAGCCTGGATGCCTTTCTTGAAAAATGTAATATTACCAGTTATGTATATTAGATTTTATGACAGGGTATTGATCCAGGGAACTAGTCTGATTGCCGGATGTGGAGTCAGGAAGGACATTTTTTCCCCATTGGAACTTGTGTGCCACATTGGGGTTTTTTTTGCCTTCCTCTGGATCAACATGTTAGGCTACGGGTTGAACTAGATGGACTTAGAGTCTCCCTTCAACCTTAAAAACTATGATACTGCAGTGGGTGAGCAGACCCCCTGCAAAAGGGAGCATAGTTAACCCGGAAATGTTATTAATAAAAATGTTTTATTTGTATGTGCATGTGTATAGTGTTAGGGTACCCCTAGTGGCCGGGTGGGACGGCTGTCACCACAGTGGGGAGGAGGAGCCGGCAGAGACAAGGGGAGGAGAGAGCAAGGGTGTGAGGAAAAGATTAGATCAAGGGAGCAGTCGTCTCGGGGACAGGAGCGGAGCAGCAGAGCCGGGGCAGAGTGTGGGAGCTGGAAATCAGGGAAGCCGGTGAGAAAAGGAGCGGGCGGAACCTCATAGTGTGAAGCAGTCCGGTGTGGGTCCGGGCTGTGGGTAGCCAGAAGTGGGAGCCGGGCGAAGTGGAGTAGCCAGGCACATCCCCACTGGAGGGGACGCAAGGACAGGCTTCCCCCAGCTAAGAAAGCGTATCATCACCTTTATTGCTTTGTTTGGGACTTTGTGAAGAATAAAAGAATGTTTGTTCATTGCATTGAACCCTGCCTGAAGAGTGTTTGTGCGCCGGATAACATCTGCAACACCACCACACTCTGCCCCACCAAGTCATCTCCTGTCCCCATAGTGACGGTGGAACCAGGGGTAAGCCTGATCGCAAGGGCCACGACTACAAGGCCAGAGGCACCCCTGGCACCCCGTTACATGTGGCGTAGTCGGCAGGATGCGATTCCCCTGCCAGGAACCCAGGAGGCTGGAGATCGGGTCGTGCCTGAAGCACAGGATCCGGACCGTGATACAGGATTTCCAGTCCCGTGGTGGGAAGAGAACCTAGTACCCGTAGCGTTGGACCGGGTACAAGATGGCGGCAAGGAGGCCGTTATCTGTGAGGAAGAAAAGGCGCGGAAAATTGGCGCCGAAAGAAGAGCCTGGGGCTGGCCGGTGCCGAAGAGAAAGCATGGAGTACTCCGCCCAAAGAGGGGAGGCGCCAGCTCCAGGGCATTGAAGATGAAGAAAAAGAAAAAGAAGTACCTCAGCGGAGGAGTCAAGATGATGCGTGGGGCTGGGGGTGGAGTCTGTTTAAGAGCGGGAAACGAGGACCCGTCTCCACTCTACCCAGTCTCAGCATTGACACCGCCGCCGTTAACAGCAAGATTGTCAGGGGCAGCGACGCCTGCACCACCGAGAGGAGCTGCAGCAGCTGCGCCTGTGGAGCCACCCTACGCCCCTGCGTCCTTCCAGAGGATCCGTCAGCAGCCGGGACAATCCCTGGGGGCATACATCCAGGCCCAAGCGGAGGAATGGAAGAGGGCCTGGCCCCCAGAGTAAGTCACCACTGCTGATCTGTTGTTTAAGTCCGGCGCCGTTTAGCCGGCAGAAGTTCTTTTAAAGTTTCACGGGACGAGCTCCCTTCTGTGTGTTTGTACGGGCAGTCGCCCCATCTAAGACCGGGAGCGCTGTTACCAAGCCTCCGGGCGCCCATCTAAGACCGGGAGCGCTGTTGAGCCTCCGGGCGCTAGTTGAAAGAAGGACCGGGAGCGCTGCAGAAACCGCCGGGCGCGGGACTGGTGGCCGTCCAGAGGAGGAGAACTGGGCACACTGGTGGCCGTCCAGAGGAGGAGAGCTGCGCACACTGGTGGCCGTCCAGAGGAGGAGTGCTGCGCGGGACTGGTGGCCGTCCAGAGGAGGAGAACTGGGCACACTGAAGGCCGTCCAGAGGAGGAGAGCTGCGCACACTGGTGGCCGTCCAGAGGAGGAGAGCTGCGCACACTGGTGGCCGTCCAGAGGAGGAGAACTGGGCACACTGGAGCCCTCTGTGTGGGTGCTGCGCCTATTGTGGACGGTATTGCAGACTTTACGTACTTCTGTGTGTTTTAAGTAAGAGCCGTGCCGGGAGGCTCGGGTTTTAAGAGGGGAGGTATGCAGTGGGTGAGCAGACCCCCTGCAAAAGGGAGCATAGTTAACCCGGAAATGTTATTAATAAAAATGTTTTATTTGTATGTGCATGTGTATAGTGTTAGGGTACCCCTAGTGGCCGGGTGGGACGGCTGTCACCACAGTGGGGAGGAGGAGCCGGCAGAGACAAGGGGAGGAGAGAGCAAGGGTGTGAGGAAAAGATTAGATCAAGGGAGCAGTCGTCTCGGGGACAGGAGCGGAGCAGCAGAGCCGGGGCAGAGTGTGGGAGCTGGAAATCAGGGAAGCCGGTGAGAAAAGGAGCGGGCGGAACCTCATAGTGTGAAGCAGTCCGGTGTGGGTCCGGGCTGTGGGTAGCCAGAAGTGGGAGCCGGGCGAAGTGGAGTAGCCAGGCACATCCCCACTGGAGGGGACGCAAGGACAGGCTTCCCCCAGCTAAGAAAGCGTATCATCACCTTTATTGCTTTGTTTGGGACTTTGTGAAGAATAAAAGAATGTTTGTTCATTGCATTGAACCCTGCCTGAAGAGTGTTTGTGCGCCGGATAACATCTGCAACACCACCACACTCTGCCCCACCAAGTCATCTCCTGTCCCCATAGTGACGGTGGAACCAGGGGTAAGCCTGATCGCAAGGGCCACGACTACAAGGCCAGAGGCACCCCTGGCACCCCGTTACAATACTATGATACATACATTTCTATATCTCATATACACACATTCAGATGCCTATAGTCCTGATCCAACTACAGTTAAAAGCACTCATGTTTCTGTCTAAGTATATAGTACTCCATCCAGTCTTTGTTCAAACATTTACAGAGCACATGGTCTTCACACACCCCCCCTCACTTCCTGTCTTTGTTTCAATCATGCCTCAGCCATGTGCTTCGTCCACCATTTTAAAATGTGACCTAAAATGGCTGCAACCAAAAATAGCACATGGTTTCCAAATTTTTTCCGACTACAACTACACACAACTTCATCAATTTCTCCATCTTTCTCTCAAGATAAACAACACCAAACAAGCAATCTTTCTCTATGCATACCAAGATAAGAATAACAGACAAACAAAGAGACGGGGAGATGACACAACTGAAACACTAAAGAAAGCCTAGGGTTTGCAGCATACACTTCCAAATCCTTCCTTACTCTGTCATGTGGTCCCTGTCTGATTTCTGCGTTCTGTAATTCACAAAGACACCAATGGTGTCACCCCTGGCTACAAGGTGTCTGTACCGGCCGATTCGCCTCTCTTGGAGGACTTATAACTAGCCTAATAAAAAACCACCTAGTATCACCCCTGACTACAAGGTGTCTATACCGGCCGATTCGCCTCTCTTGGAGGACTTACAACTAGCCTAATAAAAAACCACCTAGTATCACCCCTGACTACAAGGTGTCTATATGTCACGCTCCCCGGGTCCTCGGCTCCCCTCCCCGGGTCCTCTGCTCCGCTCCCCGGGTCCTCAGCCCCGCTCCCCGGCTCACCTGCCACGCTCCCCGCTCTCCAGCCTCCGGTGCCCGTCCTTCCCAGGCCCCCTGGTCTCCGATCCCGGCGCCCGACGGCTTCCCAGGCCCTGGCCGGCTCCCCTGCGTCCTCCTCTCAGCTTCCTTCCCTGGCTTCTGGCACCCGGGCCGCGCGCATGCGCATTAGGGCGTGCGCGCGGTCACTGACCCTTTCTTAAAGGGCCAGCGTCCATTAACAGGAAATGAGGCTAAACAGGTACAGGGTATAAAGGGGTTTATTGTCCAAGGGGGCGGGGCCTGATCTTCGTGTTTCCTAAGCTAGGAGTCAGGTCTCCTGGTGTCGCTGTGCATATACTCACCTATCTCTCTTGTAGAGCCGTGCCTGCCTCGCCATCCAGTCCTGCCGTATCCTGAACCCCGAACGCTGTCCATCTGCCATCCTGACAGTCCGCACCATCTCGGATCCCTGCGGTGACCCGTCATCTCGCTCCAAAGGTTCCGGACCCCGCCTGACATCATCTCGGCTTCCGAACCTGAGCTGCGTCACCCGGACTACCACCCGTGACTCCGTGGTCCCAGGGACTTCTCCGCTATACTCGTGTGCACGGACTGTTCTGCTGTTTATAGTGTTCCAGCTACCGGACTCTTTACTACCATCTTGGAGTTCGGCCCAGTGGATCCACCTCCTGGGTCTGCCCGTCCACCTGGCCGTGACAGTAAGATCAGGGCATGGATCCCGCTGCAGTACTAGCAGCCGTACAGGAGGAACTCCAACGCCAGCGTGAAGTCCAGACCCGCATGCTGCAATTCATGTCTTCTGTAGACGCCCGCCTGAACACGCTACAAGTGGCAGTTACGACTTCAGCATCCCGGGCCTCCACTAGTCAATCCACGGATCCAGCTCCTGTGGCGACTTCTTCAGATACCACCAGACTTCGGTTGGCTTCACCACCCCGGTACGCCGGAGACCCCAAGACCTGCAGGGGATTCTTAAACCAATGCTCCCTCCATTTCACGCAGCTGCCGCATTTGTTTGCCTCCGACCAAGCCAAGGTCGCCTTCATCATGTCCCATCTAGAGGGTGAGGCACTGGCGTGGATGAACCCCTTGTGGGAGAAGGGGGATCCTGTGACCACGAACATCCAGGAGTTCCTGCAGGCATTCCGTGGTACCTTTGATGAGCCCGGACGCGCCTCCGCGTCTGCTTCGTCTCTTCTCCGGTTACGTCAGGGGACTCTGACGGTGGGTCAATACGCGATCCGGTTTCGCACCCTGGCCTCAGAACTCGGGTGGAACAACGAGGCCCTAACCGCCGCCTTCTGGGAAGGACTCTCAGGGCGAATTAAAGACGAGCTGGCGGGTCGTGACGTACCGACCACCCTGGATGCCCTGATTGCCCTAGCGACTCGAGTGGACATTCGCTTTCAGGAGCGATCCAAGGAAGTGTCCCGTGAGAGACGTCCGGTACGGCATTCCTCTCCCCCGCAGAAACCCTCCGTACTTCAGTCATCGACAGCTGGGGCCCCCGTCCACGAGCCCATGCAGATCGACCGAGTGCGGCAGTCTGAACAACGTCGAGCAGAGCGGCTCGCCAAGGGCCTCTGCTTTTACTGCGGAGAGGACACACACCTGCTACGCTCCTGTCCAGAGAGGCCGGGAAACTCCAAAGCCTAGGGTTGGTAGGAGAGGCCACCCTAGGTGCTGGGACTCTCTCTGACCCGGTTACATGGACAGTGCAAGTGACAACGGGAGAGACGCGGTTCACGGCTGATGCCTACCTCGATTCCGGGGCAGCAGGCAATTTCATCCAGCAGGCCACGGTGGACAAGTACCAGGTGCCTGTTATTCCACTCGACAAGCCCCTAGTGATTGCCTCTGTGGATGGGAGACCCCTCTCTGACACCATCTCCTGGATCACCAGGCCGGTCGAACTGCGTATCGGTGCCCTTCACACCGAGAACATCACTTTCTACGTCCTCCCACACATGTCCCATCAGATCCTGCTGGGACTTCCATGGTTGCGGACACACGAACCATCAGTCAGCTGGGGCACTGGCGAAATCACCCGATGGGGCTCTTCGTGTCATGAGAGGTGCCTAAAGTCCATACAACCCATCCGACGACCTCCGGTTCCAGAGAACCTACCGGGGCTGCCCTCGGCCTATTGGTCCTTTGCAGATGTCTTTGATAAAAAGGAATCCGAGGTACTGCCGCCACATCGTCCATACGATTGTGCCATCGACCTGCTCCCAGGAACAACACCACCACGAGGACGGATATATCCATTGTCTCCAGCCGAAACAAGGGCCATGTCTGCTTACATCTCAGAGAGCCTGGCAAGGGGATTCATTCGGAGATCCTCCTCTCCTGCTGGAGCAGGTTTCTTCTTTGTCAAGAAGAAAGAGGGCGACTTACGCCCATGCATAGACTACCGGGGTTTGAATCAAATCACCGTAAAAAACAAGTACCCTCTGCCGCTCATCCCCGAATTGTTTGACCGGCTTAGGGGAGCTCGTGTGTTCACCAAGCTGGATCTTCGGGGTGCTTACAATCTGGTACGCATCCGCTCTGGTGACGAATGGAAGACCGCGTTCAATACGCGCGATGGACATTATGAATACTGCGTGATGCCCTTCGGCCTGTGTAACGCTCCTGCCGTCTTTCAAGAACTGGTGAACGACGTGTTCCGGGACCTTCTCTACATCTGTGTGGTAGTGTATCTAGATGACATCCTTGTCTTCTCTCCGGACCTCCAAACCCACAGAGAAAACGTACAGCTGGTTCTACAAAGACTGAGGGAGAATCGTCTGTACGCAAAGTATGAGAAGTGTGTCTTTGAGCAGTCTTCTCTCCCCTTTCTGGGGTACATCATCTCTGAGACTGGACTGCAGATGGATCCCAAGAAGGTCTCCGCCATTCTCAACTGGCCTCCTCCTTCTGGACTGAAGGCAATCCAACGCTTCCTGGGATTCGCCAACTACTACCGCCAGTTTATCCCTCACTTCTCTGCCTTGACTGCTCCTCTCTCCGCTTTGACTAAGAAGGAGGCTAATCCAAAGGACTGGTCATCTGCGGCCGACGCCGCGTTTGGCTCTCTGAAGCGGGCTTTTGCTTCCTCTCCTGTACTCCACCGTCCGGAGTTAAACCGCCAGTTCACCTTGGAGGTGGATGCCTCCTCCTCAGGAGCCGGAGCAGTGCTCATGCAAAAGTCCTCCTCCGGGAAGATGGTGACTTGCGGATTCTTCTCCAAGGGCTTCTCAGTGCCTGAACGCAACTACACCATCGGTGACCGAGAGCTCTTGGCAGTCAAACTGGCTTTGGAGGAATGGCGCTACCTCCTGGAAGGTGCAGTGTACCCCGTGATTATTTACACGGACCACAAGAACTTGGAATACCTACGGTCCGCTCAGCGTCTGAACCCACGGCAAGCCAGGTGGTCCCTATTCTTTGCCAGGTTTGATTTCCAGCTTCACTTCCGACCCGCGGACAAGAATGTACGCGCTGATGCCTTGTCCAGGTCTTTCATGCCCATGGAGCAGGAGGAAGAGACTACCCAACCCATCATTTGTCCTAGTAAAATCATTCCGGTGGCCCCTGTCACCCTGGCCCAGATACCGCCCGGGAAGACCTATGTCTATGAGGTAGACAGGAAAAAAGTGTTACACTGGGGTCATGCCTCGAAAACAGCCGGTCATGCTGGTCAGAAAAAGACATGGGGTGCGATTGTACGTCATTATTGGTGGCCATCCCTTCGCACGGACGTCGCTGCTTTTGTATCCGCCTGCTCCTCTTGTGCCAGGAACAAGACGCCCAAACACCTCCCATATGGCCGTCTTCTGCCTCTGCCGATACCCTCAGTTCCGTGGCAACACATAGCAATGGACTTTATTACGGACTTGCCATTGTCCTCCGGACACACAGTCATATGGGTCGTGGTGGACCGGTTCTCTAAAATGGCTCATTTCGTCCCTATGGCTGGACTGCCCTCTGCTCAGGAACTCGCGGACGCCTATATACAACACATCTTCCGCTTGCATGGCTTTCCATTACACATCGTATCCGACAGAGGAACTCAGTTCACCTCCCGCTTCTGGAGGGCTCTCTGTAAACATCTGGGAGTGACTCTGGACTTTTCATCTGCATACCATCCTCAGTCTAATGGCCAGGTAGAGAGGGTCAATCAAATCTTGACCTCTTTCTTACGTCACTATGTTAACGCCCATCACGACGACTGGTCCGCTCTTCTTCCTTGGGCTGAATTCTCCCACAACCACCACATCAGTGAGTCGTCCTCCAGCTCTCCCTTCCATGTCGTTTACGGACTTCAGCCTTCCATCCCATTGCCTGTATCCCCTTCTTCGGATGTCCCTGCTGCAGATACTGTAGCCCGTGACTTTGCAACCATTTGGGACTCTGTCAAAGCGTCCCTTGGGCGTGCTTCCCTGCGGATGAAAAGACACGCAGACAAGAAACGTCTGGACCCTCCGTGTTTCTCTCCTAGAGATCTCGTCTGGCTTGCCTCCAAGTACGTCCGCCTGAAGATACCATCATACAAGCTGGGTCCTCGCTACATTGGGCCGTTTAAAGTCCTCAACAAGATCAATGAGGTCTCCTACAAGCTACAGCTCCCGGCCACGATGAGGATACCCAACTCATTCCACGTCTCCCTGCTCAAGCCGGTAGTCCTTGGTCCCTTCTCCGCTGCTGCCAGTCCGGCTCCTCCACCTATTGCCGATGACGACATCTATGCGGTAAGGGATATCGTGGCCATGAAGACCGTACGTGGTCGACAGTTCTTCCTGGTGGACTGGGAAGGGTATGGTCCTGAGGATAGGTCCTGGGAGCCCAGGGAGAACGTGGGCACTCCTCTGATCCGTGCCTTCATGTCCCGGTTGCGGGGAGGGGGGCGTGGGGGGGGGGGGTACTGTCACGCTCCCCGGGTCCTCGGCTCCCCTCCCCGGGTCCTCTGCTCCGCTCCCCGGGTCCTCAGCCCCGCTCCCCGGCTCACCTGCCACGCTCCCCGCTCTCCAGCCTCCGGTGCCCGTCCTTCCCAGGCCCCCTGGTCTCCGATCCCGGCGCCCGACGGCTTCCCAGGCCCTGGCCGGCTCCCCTGCGTCCTCCTCTCAGCTTCCTTCCCTGGCTTCTGGCACCCGGGCCGCGCGCATGCGCATTAGGGCGCGCGCGCGGTCACTGACCCTTTCTTAAAGGGCCAGCGTCCATTAACAGGAAATGAGGCTAAACAGGTACAGGGTATAAAGGGGTTTATTGTCCAAGGGGGCGGGGCCTGATCTTCGTGTTTCCTAAGCTAGGAGTCAGGTCTCCTGGTGTCGCTGTGCATATACTCACCTATCTCTCTTGTAGAGCCGTGCCTGCCTCGCCATCCAGTCCTGCCGTATCCTGAACCCCGAACGCTGTCCATCTGCCATCCTGACAGTCCGCACCATCTCGGATCCCTGCGGTGACCCGTCATCTCGCTCCAAAGGTTCCGGACCCCGCCTGACATCATCTCGGCTTCCGAACCTGAGCTGCGTCACCCGGACTACCACCCGTGACTCCGTGGTCCCAGGGACTTCTCCGCTATACTCGTGTGCACGGACTGTTCTGCTGTTTATAGTGTTCCAGCTACCGGACTCTTTACTACCATCTTGGAGTTCGGCCCAGTGGATCCACCTCCTGGGTCTGCCCGTCCACCTGGCCGTGACACTATACCGGCCGATTCGCCTCTCTTGGAGGACTTACAACTAGCCTAATAAAAAACCACCTAGTATCACCCCTGACTACAAGGTGTCTATACCGGCCGATTCGCCTCTCTTGGAGGACTTACAACTAGCCTAATAAAAAACCACCTAGTATCACCCCTGACTACAAGGTGTCTATACCGGCCGATTCCCCTCTCTTGGAGGACTTACAACTAGCCTACTAAAAAAAACACCTAGTATCACCCCTGACTACAAGGTGTCTATACCGGCCGATTCGCCTCTCTTGGAGGACTTACAACTAGCCTAATAAAAAACCACCTAGTATCACCCCTGACTACAAGGTGTCTATACCGGCCGATTCGCCTCTCTTGGAGGACTTACAACTAGCCTAATAAAAAACCACCTAGGATCACCCAAGCTTGCGCTAAGCCCCAATAGTATCCATACCAGCCATTTCACGTCCAGCGTTAGGCCCCAAGACTACCACGTACCAGCCACAATGCGCAACTTAAACGCTATGCCCCAATGGTATCCGTACCAGCCATTCCACGCTACACTGCGTAGGCCCCAAGATTACCACGTACCAGCAGTCCCACGTATTTCCTCACAGAGCCATAAACTGTACCACAGGCGACAACCGTATACTATACCACAGACAATATCCTTTACCATATCAACAAATTTGAGAGCCCGTGAAAAACACGTGCCTAACCTGACCAATTAAAACCTGCCCTATATCTCTAGGTCTTTTACCAAACCGTATTAACTACTTAAGTTTCCACTAGAACCACAAACCATATCACGGGCGACAACTAACAGAACTCATAAACCCACATGCACTCTTCACAAATACACAACAGGCAGCAGGCAACTGAATATGTGACGGTTCTTCCGAGATTAATATGGCCAATAGCCGTGAGACCCGTCTGCCCGTCAACAGATACCCCAACAAACCGGACACAGTCAGGCAATCAGTGCCACACACCCCACCGAGACCACGGGAAGACTACAGATTATGAAAAATCAGCAGACCTACCGTACTCTCGTTCGGAAGTGATCAATTTCCTGGGGTGTCCAGCACGTCATGCCATTCCAGTTGCCGGTTCATCAGGATTTCAGGTGTCTCCGTCTATTGGCTCCACGTTGGGCACCAATAATGTTAGGGTGAACTCTTAACCAGAGATCACTAGTTGCCTACTGCCTGGCCGAATTGATATGGGCCAAGTGCATGCATAAAAGAATTCACACCAGACACAGTCGGATATGAAGTCTCTTCTTGGTCACAGTAGAAAATGGCACCAAACAGACTGAGGAGACTCATGCGTCCTCTTGATATAGGCTAGGGGCGTACACAAGTTCAGATATGCACATTTAGTGGGACAGTTCATGAGCTAGCCAATGGGGAGATCCGTGTTGCTGTTGATGGGTGCGTCTGACTTCAGCGGATGAAACCATGGTGATGGGAGGGACGTCATGTGGTGCATCCATGCTGATGGTTTGGTCCGTGATGTCTTCTAGCTTGACCACCTTATATGGTATCTTCTTACACCTGGACATTCCTTGCATTCCAGGCAAGGTGTGGAGAAACAGGCAATAGCAGCCATCTTTATATCTGTGTCATGTATATGATCTGAAACCTGAATTACGTAAGGCAAATCGACATATTTCCCACAATCCCTTGTCAAGAAGTTAATTAAGTATTTCATCTTATGGCTCTCCTCAACAATGGTATGGAGGGTAGTGTATTGTTTAAAGAAAGTGCCCCAAACTGTGGGACTCTGGGTCGCCTCTTGCTCCATCCTCCCCCCCTCCTCCTCTTGCTTGCGCTATTGTTCCTCAGGGTTTGCTATCCTGGTCCCAGTGCCTTGTGGAGATGTGGATCCCCCCCCATTGTTGCCTGTGTCAAATAGGATCCCGTTTTCCCATATAAAACCCCTTTACTTGCTAGGGGCGTCCTCTTCCCCCCATGGTACTGGGATCCAGCATCACGGTCTCCCATTCTCCCTCCCTTGGTTAATTCTGAGAACTGTTAATACCATGACTTCGGAATGTCTGACTAAAGGCCTTGCCATTAACCAAACATCCCCCACCCACTAGGACTCTTATCTAAAACAAAACACCAATACTGCGTGACATTGGATATAAAGGCCACAGCAGCCCCATTTATTAATAACAAAGCATAACAATATAACATTTCAAATCTTCGTTGAATAACACCAGAAAAAGGAGGGGGGGGGTAACTGAAGGTTGCCAAAACTGTTTAGTGCAACATCGGCCCACCTCCTGCCCTCAGCCGCACCACACCGACTCGAGAGCACCTGGCCAGATGTTGCCCGCACCATGTCCCGCTGAGACTCAACCCAGCAAGGACCCGACTCACCAAACACTTGCACCACTAAAGGTAACCTGCTCCGGCACTTGGTTCCGTCCTCTCTTCTGTGCAAACCCCCACCTTCAGACACCCCCTTCCTTTCCGCCGCTGCGACAAATCACAATCTTCCTCCTCTTCATCGATGACGTTAAATCTACCATAAGGGCGGGCGGGCGGGAACGATTCAGGATGCCGTCCAGGTAAGAATTCCCACCCTCAACCCTGGCCTGATCTATATACGACCCCTCTCTAGCACCACCCCCTGACCAGTCCGGGCTATTCCTTTGTTGCATGTTATTTATACTTTTCCTTTTGTTTACAGCTATATATTCTGCTTTTCAAGTAACAGCTGCGTATTTAATATGGAGAAACGGTGAGAGAGCAGTGTTCCACGCAGTCCTATAACAAGCGATATTAACCCTTCTCATCATATGGTTGATTTTGTTTATAAAAGAAAAGAAATGAGTAGTTTAAAGAAAATTTTAGTAAAGTGTAGCGCCCCTGAAGCCATCAGGGTGCTACAAGGTTCTGCATCCCCACCAGGATGCAGGGCCTACCCCCCTAGGCCCCGAAATGCCAGTGCCGGTAACACCAAAAACCCAGGTAATCCCAGTTTTCCCCCAAACAATCCGCCAATACAATTGTACCGCCCCGCGCTCGGCTGCAGCCGAGCCGCTCGGATCCAGGCTCGTGTGTCGGTGGCTCGAGCGCAAGGGGCTGGCGCTTTGAAGGGGGGTTTTTAGATTTAAAGTTTGTGACGCCACACACGGGTTGTGGTGAATGTAGGCACCACCTCTGCTGTTTACTAGGCACCCCGGGGGAGATGTTGGTGCAGCTTGTGATGTTAACCCCTCCGTGGGCAGGGGTGGTGGCCCCGGGACCCGTTTGATGTGATACGATGTCGGTGCTCGGTGGGGCAGGGCAGTGCGTGGCCCGAAGGCACAGTGGTACTCACTCTGACAGATACACGGGAGTCTCTGGTAAACCAAAAGATGGTGATTGGTGCCCGCAGCTGGCTGCTTCAGGTTCCCCAAACGGGTTGGTGGTGTCCGCCTTTCTCCTGCACCTTTTTGTAGCTGTGGACAGCCCATGCCTCAGCAACGGGAGTCCCGCTCCCCGGCGTTGTATGTCGGGAGAGCCCATTTGCCCACAGGCGCTGGTCCTCAGGATCTCTTTGCCTTGGCGGTGGCCGGTATCCGGAATCGGTGGGCTGTTGCCTTCTTTCGGGTCTGAGTACCCCCTCGTGTGCTCTGGTTTCCAGTCGGTTCCCCGGTTTGGTATCGACGGGCCACTAACCTGTCCCGGTTACCTACAGTTCGACCAGGCTGTCTTCCCGGCTCCTGCAGAAGGCCACTGTCACGGGCGGAGGAGGGGACGCTGCGCTCACCCACTGCTCGGGTCCGGCTGTCGCGGCTGCTGCGGCCTGCTGCTGCTCGGTGGCTTGAGCGATGGGCCGGATCCCGGGGACTCGAGCGGCGCTCCTCGCCCGTGAGTGAAAAGGGGTTGGTTTATGGGATAGTTTATTGTCCGTGACGCCACCCACGGTTGTGGTGATTGTATGATTGTCATTAAAGACACTGCACTCTCGTCAGGATGAGGTAGGAGTAAAGAAATCAACAGATTCGTTTTCTCATATGCAAAAATGTTGTGTTTATTTACAATTAATGTAAGTGGGAGGGACTAAGGGGGCGTTTCGGCCCAAGTATGGGCCTTCTTCACGCCAAGTCACACTGAAAGAGGGGGAGAGAAAATGGCAGTCACTATTTACATATATCACAAGGGGTACATATTTACAATTTAAAAAAAAACATATAGAAATATATACAAGGTGAAGACATGTCATAATTATATTTTTCAGAGACTAGAGTAAAAACATATTGGCAGACATAATGACGGCTTTTTTAGAGTATAGGAGCAGGAAAGATGAGATATAAGAGAAAAAGAGAGATAGCATACCTCCATAAAAGGTTGAACTGGTTTTTCCAGATAATTATTGGTGCAGGAGTAGTGTTAATGAGGGAGTCAATCCTGGGGATATTGATTTTGTTTTTGGTGATCACAGAATATAAGTCCTGTAAATAAACGGTATGTCTATAAGGGGATCAAATTTGTAGATAAAGTAATTGTACCACTGCAAAAAGGAAGAAGATTACCTTACTGGTATTCTCAAAAGGTCTACTATTGCGTAGTGATTTGTAGAAAAAGGGGAGTTTTGTGGCTCGTAGTCCCTTAAAAAATGCAGTACAATGTGATTAGTATGGTAAAAAGCAGTGTACTATACTCCCATATAGTGTATATCCTGTTGTTGCTGGTACCTTGGATTTGTAGTGAATAGTGCACGTAATGTGCTGTGGGACTTCACTTAGAACAATAAGCTTATTGACATCTGGAATAATAATGAGAGGTTAGCAACAACACAGTGCCATGGGAGAGGAGTTAAAGACATGACCTTAGAGGCAGTTCATGGAAAGGTGCATATTACCTGTGCTTTTCAAGATGCATACAAGGATTGACTCCTCTACAATGCAAAAGGAGGCATGTTGTAATAGGAGGCATGTTGTAATGCAAGAATAACGGTGCAGGAGATTAGGAGGAAGAGAATTAGTAGCATACCTTAACCGCCGTCTTCCCAGACTCTGGCTTAGTGCAATGTGAGGCTGGATTAGTGGGCTTTTAAACCCAAAACCCGGAAGTATGATGCGGCGTCGGCGCATGCGCAGTAGCGCTCTGCGCTTATATTAGTGTATTGTAGGTACCGTCAGGGTTCAAATAGAAGCGCCTGCGCATGCGCAGTAGAGAAAATATCGTAGTTAGAATAAAAAAGTGCTGGGAAGACGTTTCCTAAGGAGCAGCTGATAGTATTGTATATAGATATAAGGAAGCGAGGAGGGGGCACTATGGATGTGCCCAAACATGGAAGTGATAGCGGTAGTTAATGCATTGGAGCAATAATATTGTATATATGAACATAGTTATATGTTAATGCAGTACATTTCATAGTTGTACCCATATTGCAAACAAAGTCCAATAGGATACATATTAGCATTTGAGGTGATAGGAGGAGAACTTGACCTAGAATAAAGGTTTTTTTGATTAATGCATAAAACGGAATTTTTTATGAATGCATACAAAAGGCAGGGTCCCAATATACTATCCAAGTAAATTAGCAATATCATATATCATGACTAAAAAAAGGGGGGGTTAGCAATATCATATAACATGACTAAAGAAGAGTGAATTAGCATACATATACAATACTATCAGCTGCTCCTTAGGAAACGTCTTCCCAGCACTTTTTTATTCTAACTACGATATTTTCTCTACTGCGCATGCGCAGGCGCTTCTATTTGAACCCTGACGGTACCTACAATACACTAATATAAGCGCAGAGCGCTACTGCGCATGCGCCGACGCCGCATCATACTTCCGGGTTTTGGGTTTAAAAGCCCACTAATCCAGCCTCACATTGCACTAAGCCAGAGTTTGGGAAGACGGCGGTTAAGGTATGCTACTAATTCTCTTCCTCCTAATCTCCTTCACCGTTACTCTTGCATTACAACATGCCTCCTATTACAACATGCCTCCTTTTGCATTGTAGAGGAGTCTGCAATCCTCCCCCATGTATGCATCTTGAAAAGCACAGGTAATATGCACCTTTCCATGAACTGTCTCTAAGGTCATGTCTTTAACTCCTCTCCCATGGCACTGTGTTGTTGCTAACCTCTCATTATTATTCCAGATGTCAATAAGCTTATTGTTCTAAGTGAAGTCCCACAGCACATTACGTGCACTATTCACTACAAATCCAAGGTACCAGCAACAACAGGATATACACTATATGGGAGTATAGTACACTGCTTTTTACCATACTAATCACATTGTATTGCATTTTTTAAGGGACTACGAGCCACAAAACTCCCCTTTTTCTACAAATCACTACGCAATAGTAGACCTTTTGAGAATACCATTAAGGTAATCTTCTTCCTTTTTGCAGTGGTACAATTACTTTATCTACAAATTTGATCCCCTTATAGACATACCGTTTATTTACAGGACTTATATTCTGTGATCACCAAAAACAAAATCAATATCCCCAGGATTGACTCCCTCATTAACACTACTCCTGCACCAATAATTATCTGGAAAAACCAGTTCAACCTTTTATGGAGGTATGCTATCTCTCTTTTTCTCTTATATCTCATCTTTCCTGCTCCTATACTCTAAAAAAAGCCGTCATTATGTCTGCCAATATGTTTTTACTCTAGTCTCTGAAAAATATAATTATAACATGTCTTCACCTTGTATATATTTCTATATGTTTTTTTAAAATTGTAAATATGTACCCCTTGTGATATATGTAAATAGTGACTGCCATTTTCTCTCCCCCTCTTTCAGTGTGACTTGGCGTGAAGAAGGCCCATACTTGGGCCGAAACGTCCCCTTAGTCCCTCCCACTTACATTAATTGTAAATAAACACAACATTTTTGCATATGAGAAAACAAATCTGTTGATTTCTTTACTCCTACCTCATCCTGACGAGAGTGCAGTGTCTTTAATGACAATTCTAGATTTTGGACTTCGGTCCCCTCACTAGCACCTCAGAGTACCATTTACTCGTTTTAAGCAGTGTTCACACCATCTCTACCTTAACTGTGGTGATTGTATGGACACCACCGCTGCTCTGTATGGGGATCCCGGGAGCGGTGACAGGGAGCAGCAAAGTTGTTAGTTCTCCCCTCCGTGGGTAGGGGGTGGTTGTCCCGGGGCCCAGTGATGAGGTGGGGGATGCTGGATGGCAGGGCCGGTGCAGGGCTTGGTGGGGTGCAGGGACGCGGGGGCAGCGCTGTGCCTCACGGCACTGTGGTACTCACTCAGCCTGAGACGGTGACACAGTTCTCGGTAAAACACACGGCTGGAAAGACGGTTCCCACGGACGGCTGCAGTTGCTTTTCCCCAGTAGTTGATGGTGACGGTCCCTTTTCCTGCACCTGAGATGATGATGGTAGCGATGGGTTCCCACCGGTAACCCGCTCCCCGGCTTGGATATGTGCCGGAGGAGCCCCTCTTTGCCCGCAGGCGCTGGCCCTGAGAAACTGGTGCCTTGGCGGTGGCGGTGTCTCTCTCTAACGGTTGGACTGTTGCCTTCAATCGGGACTTGGTTGTTGGGAGACCCAGAGGTCCCCTTCACTGACGGATTTGGCAAATTCACGGCGACTCCTAGCCTTGCCGGGATCCGAAAGGCCCCTGCCAATGGTGCTGACTGCTCTTCGTATACCGCTCCGGTACCGCCGGGCCACCACCCGTCCATGGTCCTTTCGGCAACCTCCAAGCAGCCTCTCCTGCAGACGGTCACCGCCGTCTGCTGACCTTGCTGTTTCAGTCCGGGGCACACACCCGGACCAACTTCAAGCTTTCTCAACTGTCACTTTTTCTGTCACTACTCTCACTTGCTCCTCTCACTTTGAACTCCAAACTTATCTCTCTCTGCTTCCACTTCCTCCTCCAAACTTTCCCTAAACTCATCTGCCTGGTTCTCCCACCTCCAGGGCTGTGAACTCCTCGGTGGGCGGAGCCAACCGCCTGGCCCACCCCCTGGTGTGGACATCAGCCCCTGGAGGAAGGCAACAAGGATTTTTGTGTAGCTTTGATGTACCTATCTGGGGTGTAGGGTGTGGTGGTGTTATGACCTGTGACCCCTGGCTTGCCCAGGGCGTCACATTCCCCCTTAGCAAAATGCAGACCGTCCGCGGGCTGCCCGTCCAACACCGATTTTATTTTCTGAAAAGGTATAAAAGGTAAACATACAAATAAAATAACTTCATCCCACATCGGGAGGTTCATTTCTTAAACGTTACTAACATTTTCAACGGTTGCGGCTGCCGCTCTCTCCCACCCAAGTAACCTGGCCCTGATGCTGCCCCTAAAACCCAGGCAGCACCCCTTGACCCCAGTCCTGCACCAAATTACCCGAGCGGGATCTGTCCTTTCCAGGGGACCCACGTCCATGGGGAGCCCCTGGAACCCCCAGAGGGTAGCCACCGGTTCCTGTGGTGGCTGGGCCCCAGCCTGCTCCACTGCGGGCCCTCCCTCCAATCTGCCTCTCCAGAGGCGGTAACGGTGAAGCCATAACAATAACATTATTTACAAGCCACTAACGTTTGTGGTTGCCCTGCAAGTTCACGGGCTTGTCCGTAAGGAGTCCCTTACGCAACTTTTAGAAGGTCCCCACGGGGACAACGGTGCCGGCAACGGCCGGTTCAATCACAGTAGCAGACAATCAGGTGAACTTCGGTTGATCACTCATTTTCATCATTTTTCAAACTTTAAAACTTTTAAACACACACTGGTGGTCCCAACGGGGACGGTGCAACGGTGCTCCGCTGCCCTTACTGTGACTCTTCTGTGTCTGCTGGATCCTCTGTCACCAGCATATCAAACATGCAGTGACAGGCTTGCTGTGACATGGGCGCCCGGTATCCATTCCCACCGGTGCGCGGGGTGTAGAAAACCACTGGGTCTCCTTCATAGCGGAGATGCTCACTTACCCCCTCAAACTCAGCAGTGAGACCGAGGCCGGAGTCATCATCAATTATTCCTGCGTCAGGCGGGTTGCCGCCAGCTGCCGCAGTCTCCTGGCCTCCAGCACCCAACACATCAGATCCTTCTGTAGTAGCACGGGGCAGCAGGTCAGGCGAGTCTACACTGAGGCGCCCCATAAGTAACGGCAAGGATGATGCATAGGTCGAGACTAGGCCGGGCCCCTCAGCCGCAGCGGCCGGTCCTGGTAGGACATAGGGACGTGGGTCACCAGTCGACTCTGTTACATCCGTTCCCCTCCCGTACATCGGGGCTGTTGCAATCAGCATCTCTACCTCGTTGGTCCACTGCTCCATCATCCGGAAGAACTGATCCTGTTGGCGTTGGTGGAACGCAATCACCCGGGCCTTCATCCATGCTACGGTCCCGGGCTCAATCACTGCAGGGACTTCTGGCACATTTTTATTAAGGGGCCGCAGTCCGAGCGGTTCCCCCGGGAGTGATTCAGGGACGTCCTGAGCGTCTGCAGCCGGTTGGTCTGCCGGGGCGGTTTGGCAGGGTATCGCTACCGGTTGGGCAGGTAGCGGGCCTAGTGGCGGGGCGACAGCAGCTAACACGGGTAGCGGGGAGAGAGGCAGGGTGAGCGGATGCAGGCCAGGCTCCTCAGCCTCAGCGGCCGATCCTTCGGGACTACAGGGGCGTGGGTCTCTTACCCGCTCCTCCAAATCCTCTTCCACCTCGCGTCTCCGCATAGCAGCCACTACGTCCGCCATGTCGGTCTCCCACTCCTCTAGGAGGAGCTGCATATGGGCTTGCAGACGGTTATTCAACGGGGCAGTCCGGTCTCTCAGCCACATCGCCGTGCCGGGTGTGGGAGCGTCCTCGTTGGCGGTCGGACTGTACATCTTGGCAATCGTGCCTTCCAGGAACCCAGTATTCCTGCAGAGTCCTGGCGTCCCTGCCTCTATAGCCGCGGCTACATGCGACCAGTCGCCATTTCGTCCCCCTTAGCCTCTTTCCGGCTCCTCCTCTATCGGGGCGGGGTTTTGGCCTTCGCGCCTCCACTACTCGAGGAGACGCTCGAGCGGGAACTCTTCGCGCCAAAGATGGCGGCTTCTGAAATTTTCCGGCCGGACACCTCCGGCGGTAACAAGGCGCACCTCTACCAGACGGCAGAGCGGTAAGATCCTGTTCGTGACGCCAAGTTGTCGCGGGCGGAGGAGGGGACGCTGCGCTCACCCACTGCTCGGGTGCTGCTACCGCGGCTGCTGCGGCCTGCTGCTGCTCGGTGGCTCGAGCGATGGGCCGGATCCCAGGGACTCGAGCGGCGCTCCTCGCCCGTGAGTGAAAAGGGGTTGGTTTATGGGATAGTTTATTGTCCGTGACGCCACCCACGGTTGTGGTGATTGTATGGACACCAGTATGGACACCACATCCCCATCTCTGTATGGGGATCCCGGGAGCGGTGACAGGGAGCAGCAAAGTTTTTAGTTCTCCCCTCCGTGGGTAGGGGGTGGTTGTCCCGGGGCCCAGTGATGAGGTGGGGGATGCTGGATGGCAGGGCCGGTGCAGGGCTTGGTGGGGTGCAGGGACGCGGGGGCAGCGCTGTGCCTCACGGCACTGTGGTACTCACTCAGCCTGAGACGGTGACACAGTTCTCGGTAAAACACACGGCTGGAAAGATGGTTCCCACGGACGGCTGCAGTTGCTTTTCCCCAGTAGTTGACGGTGACGGTCCCGTTTCCTGCACCTGAGATGATGATGGTAGCGATGGGTTCCCACCGGTAACCCGCTCCCCGGCTTGGATATGTGCCGGAGGAGCCCCTCTTTGCCCGCAGGCGCTGACCCAGAGAAACTGGTGCCTTGGCGGTGTCTCTCTCTAACGGTTGGACTGTTGCCTTCAATCGGGACTTGGTTGTTGGGAGACCCAGAGGCCCCCTTCACTGACGGATTTGGCAAATTCACGGCGACTCCTAGCCTTGCCGGGATCCGAAAGGCCCCTGCCAATGGTGCTGACTGCTCTTCGTATACCGCTCCGGTACCGCCGGGCCACCACCTGTCCACGGTCCTTTCGGCAACCTCCAAGCAGCCTCTCCTGCAGACGGTCACCGCCGTCTGCTGACCTTGCTGTTTCAGTCCGGGGCACACACCCGGACCAACTTCAAGCTTTCTCAACTGTCACTTTTTCTGTCACTACTCTCACTTGCTCCTCTCACTTTGAACTCCAAACTTATCTCTCTCTGCTTCCACTTCCTCCTCCAAACTCTCCCTAAACTCATCTGCCTGGTTCTCCCGCCTCCAGGGCTGTGAACTCCTCGGTGGGCGGAGCCAACCGCCTGGCCCACCCCCTGGTGGGGACATCAGCCCCTGGAGGAAGGCAACAAGGATTTTTGTGTAGCTTTGATGTACCTATCTGGGGTGTAGGGTGTGGTGGTATGACCTGTGACGCCCTGGCTTGCCCAGGGCGTCACACCACCACCGTCTGCCTACTAGCCAAAGTGCCCGGGCTCCAACCCAGGACACTGGACAGATTACTCCTGTCACTTCCACTGTCACAACTGCTCACCTCCTCTCCTCCAACTAATCTGCTTGGTTTCCTGCCTCTGGGCCTGTGAACTCCTAGGTGGGCGTGGTCAACCACCTGGCTCCGCCCCCCTGGTGTGAACATCAAACCCTGAGGGAGGTGACTAGGGTTTAGTAGGTTGGCTGGTGTCACCTTATTTGGGGATGGGTGTTGTGCAAGGGCCTACCTGTGAAAACCTGGCTAGTCCAGGGTGTCACACTATGGTGTAAGACTAGGATGCAGAACCTTGTAGCACCCTGATGGCTTCAGGGACGCTGCAAAAGATGTGACCAATATCCCTCCATGTGGTGTCTGTGGTTTATTTGCGGCGTGTGGTAGAGGGGGGAGGGGTGTGTTTGTGGCCTTCCTCGCAGTCTAGGGTTTTCTTCTCTTATACTACTACATCTGTGTCCAGTGCCAATTTTCTGTTTACTATACAGATACAAGTGCAAACTGTTTATCCAACCCTTGAAAATAAAGGAATCGACCAGAAATGCTAGTTTGGGTACACGTGATGGCCAAAAATATTTATGTAACAATAGCCCACCTGTTGTACCTGTACAGCGTGTGTGTGTCTCCAATTTCCCATTTTAAGCAGTTGGGCCAAACCTGACTTGCACAGTTGAAAGAATCAATTATGTGTATTTATTTTAGAGGTTTTGTCGTGCAAAAAATCCCAGGTCCAAAAAAGATAATAATACAATAACTGGCGTAAAATTACATGGCCAGAAAGCCATATACTGCCCCCTGCCTGCAGTATCATTGTGAGGTGTACGGTAGGTAAATTGGATTTCAAAAAACAGATTTGTAAAAAACAATATGTGTATTATTTTTTATATTTTTCTAAAACTTTTATACTTTCTAACAAAAAGCTGTAACCAAGACTGCTATGTTGATTGTTAAGGACACGCATTGAAAGGAAAATGTGACATCGGTCCTCATTATTATTGTAGGGTGTATAGTGGTTAAAGGGAACCTGTCAGGTGCAATATGTCCCCAGTACTAGAAGCAGTTCTGGGTGTATATTGCTAATCCCTGCCTATCTGTCCCAGTATCTAGTAGCATAGATAAAGAGATCTTTAGAAAAAAAAGTATTTCTAAACATCCTTTATGATATGCTAATGAGAGAGGGGACTAGTTGCAAGGGCGTTACTTCCCCCTGTTAACATGTTAGCACGCCCACAACGGCACTATGAAGCTGGGTGTAAGCATCCCGGCTTCAGAGACGTCTAGTGCGCATGACCGGATGTGCTGGGGGAAGCACACTGAGCCTAAAACCATTCTTTACAAGCAGCCTTGGACCGAACCACACAGGAGACTAGTTGGACAGGTGGGTCTGTGGCAGCTTCTCCCCACGTGCTGCCATGAAATAACAGGCCTCTCCCTATATATGAACCGTGGCTGACATTCATAGGAGCACCATTATGACAGCAGACCCCCAGCGGTCATGGTAACTCCTTCCCCCGACACCTTGTAATAATTTCTCCAGGGTCCTGATGGTTGGTTAGAACAGCGTGCCCCCAGGATGGACTCAGAGATTGACAGCAGCATTTAACAAGTTAACAACTGCGACTGGAACTGAACTGTATTAGCAACTGTTACAGACAGATGATGACTGAAAAATACAATCATCATCTGCCGGCAAGGATGCAGACTCAAAGACAGGGAACTGACTTATGATATTTCAGTACGTCAGGGCAGAGCAAAATGTGCAATGGAGGGCACTGTGTGGATGACGTAGGATGCATCATCCACACGAAGCAAGGACAACGGTGATCGCAAGGATAGAGGAGGCACCGGACCCAAGAACAGTGATGCCCATCGGACTGGACCGCCTCGCAGGTGAGTAGGTACAACTCCTTGCCCTCCTGGTTTATAACTCGTATGGAGGGGTCTTATTTGTAGCTGTAAGTGTTTGATATTGTTCACATACAGTTTTATGTGATTATGCACCCTTTGGAATTCACTAAATGTGTAGTTAAAATCTGCTTCATGTAAAATCACATCTAAACACAAGGTGGCTCTCCCTCTGAAGAGAAAAAGTTCAATCTCCAGAGGATAAAGTCCATCTTTAACATAAAGAATAATTACTATTCTACTAAAAATCACTCTTAAAGTGAGTTTGGAGCTAAAAAAAATTAACATTTTGTAAATTTCCTTGAAAATATGAAAAATTGCAAATAAACTTTTAAGTTTTCTAATGTCCTTAAAAAAAAGTGAATCATGTACCATTATGTGTGGTTTCCAGAAGGGGTTAAATTGCAAATAATTCCCTTATCTGTTTATACGATGATTTCCAAGTATCAGTTGGTTTTTCAGTTACACATTTAATTTAGTTATTACCCATTCTGGTCATATGAAGTGCAATATCATTTAGCTTTATTTGCATGAAATGAAAATCAATTAGTGACAAATATGAATCAAACACAAGATTCTAAAATTCTCAATTTTTCTTAAATCTAAACTCTTATGTAGTTGAAAGAAAATATCGATCAATAGGGTATATGGAGTATCAACTAAAGCAATAGGGTCTGCTTTTTCTAAGAATATTTTCAATCAACTACAGACGGCCTATGGTGCTATTTATGCCAAAAAAGCAGACCTTTTTCTAAAGTTAGACAACCTCTTAAACATTAGTCATCAACACATCATAGGACTCTTGATTAATTAAATTTGAGATTCTTTTCATTTAAGCTCTTTGAAAGTGAGATCATATGTGATGAGATATCCATCATTGAACATGTAGAGCTTGTGGTCGTTGGGGTTGTAGGAGAGACTCTGCACGTTCTCCATAATCTTATCAAATCGTACGGTCAGGAAGTCTTCTTTGCTGGTGTTAGTGTCGTACATGTAGAAGATCTCCTCTTTCTTTGTACTGAGGGTTCTGGTGGCATATAAGACTCCACAGACCATGAAAGTGTTGGTGACACCAGGTTTGTATTGGGTTGTGGACCATGTTTGCATCAACTCAAGATTAGTGGCATTAAGTTTACCAATGCGAATGTTGCCGCTATCTTCTTCAGTTGCATAAATGACCCAGAGTCCGTCTTCATCACTTGCCAAGTCTATGTCCTGCCAAGCAGAGGATGAGTATGAAAATCGATTGTTGTAGGAGGCATCAGCGAGAGCTTTTTGCTCCACAGCGTTGGTCTGAATGTTCAGTTTGCAGAGATTCTTTGTGTTATAGCAGTTATAGTACAGTGATTTGTTGTACATGATCATCCCACCTCCTTGTCCATATACTGGAAGGCTTTTTTCTTGTTTATGTTTGTAGATCAAGAGATCGTCGTAGGTATTGTAGTAACGTATGGTGCTCATTATCCTTGCGTCTCCATTGAGAGGAGACACAAATTGCATACCTTGGTCAGCTCCAAGTAACGAGTCACTTCCCCAACCTCCCCATTTGTAGTTGACTCCCCAAAAGTTCAGTTGTACGACAGAAGGTTTGCTGATATTCACTATTCCTCCATGGTCACATTTGCCTATCCAAAAAAACAAAATATCATATTCATAAAGTATTCACGCATCAGACATAGACGTTGTGCTGTTTCTATTTGTCTTAGTTAAAACTGTTATTTAATGTTTTTTATGCTTGTCTCTGCTGCCATCTACTGGTCAGACCTTTCGGCTCCTCTGTTTCTTTTGTCCAGCCCATGGGAGTGTCTGATGACCCTCTTGCATCACATCCTGGGATGTTCATTTCCAAAGCAGAGTTTGTAAGAACAACTTCCCATATTGGATTGGAGCTACTAGGAGCAAAGTCTTCTGACCACGTAGTAGCTTCAGAGGCAAGCATCGCAGGAGAAACAATGCCAAGTACTTGGATTACTGCACTCTGCATGTCCTAACCTTTGGAGAAAATAAACCACCATTGTTTCATCTCAGCATGTGCATGTTTCACTCTGGAGCGCTCTGGTCCTGTCTGCCTCACCTATAGGAAAAACGAAGGTAAGATTCTCACAACCTCTCACAACTACGCACCTTCCATCGCCTTTAGGCTCTGTGCGCACTAGGCCGTTTTGCCCGCGGATTTACCCGCGGATTTGCTGCAGAAATTTCTTGAGAAATGTCTGCAATCTTTGTGCAGACATTTCCCAGCAAATCCTATGAGAAAAAAAAATAGCTGTGCGCACTGTGCGGATTTTTCTCAAGAAATTTCCTTGAGAAAATTTTCTCGAGAAACTTTCTTGAGAAAATGTGCATGTCCATTATTTTCCGCAGGTACCTGCGGTATACCCCCGGAATTTCACTCCATTCACTGTAATGTAATCGCGAAATTCCGGGGGTATACCGCAGGTAGCAAATGATGTGCGGTATACCCCCGGTATAGCCGCGATTTACCTGCGGTAATGCTCATCGCTGCCTGCGGTTTTGCAGGAAGCGATGTCATTATGCCAGGAAGAGGAAGCGGAGCAGAGTAAACACAGATGTCACACTCCCTGGACGCCGCACAGAAGCACTTCCGTGCGACCTCCAGGTGTCTGTGCAGTCTGTGTCCCGCTCCAGCCTCGCGGCTGCCTGCACTGCAGGGTGTCAGTGTCTGCCCGCAGTGTCAGCAGCTTGTCACGCTGCAGCGCAGGCAGACACTGACACAGGCAGACACTGACACTGCACTGCAGGGTGTCAGTGTCTGCCCGCAGTGTCAACAGCCTGTCACGCGGCAGCGCAGGCAGACACTGACACCCTGCAGTGCTGGGAGCCGCGGGGATGACGATCGCTGCTGTCAGGAGGTGAGATCATTTCCTGCTGTGACGATCTCCTGCCTCCTGACGTCAGCTCTGTCACTGCTGTCTATGCCCGTCTCGCGAGCGGCCCGAGACTGTCACTAGCGGTGACGTCACGGGCTCTCGCGATACTTCTGACAACGCGGCGGGCATAGAAGTCAGTGACAGCGCTGACGTCAGCAGTACAGGAGATGATCACAGAAGGTAATGATCTCATCTATGCTTCTGATGGCAGCGCTCGTCATCCCCTGCAGTGACCTGGGCTGACCTATTGATGTTAGCTCAGGTCACTGCATTGCTCTCCCAGCCAATGGGGAACATTCTGTTCTTCATTGACTGGGACAGCGACTATGGTATGGATCGCCGTGCCCCCTCCCCCCTTATTGGATTACGCCGGATGTGGAATTGATTGTTCTTTTCAATAAATTGGTTAAAGAGGGAATGTTTTGGGGAGTGTTTTTTCAAATAAAACTTTTTTTGTTGTCTATTTTTTATTTCTTACTGACTGGGTTGGTGATGTCGGGTATCTGATAGACGCCTGACCTCACCAACCCCAGGGCTTGATGCCAGGTGACATTACACATCTGGCATCAACCCCATTATTACCTCGTTTGCCAACGCACCAGGGCGCTGGGGCGAAGCGCCAGGATTGGCACGTCTAATGGATGCGCCACTTCTGGGGCCTGCGGCCTGCTATTTTTAGGCTGGGGAGTGTCCAATAACAGTGGACCTCCCTAGTCTGAGAATACCAGACCACAGCTGTCCGCTTTACCTTGGCTGGTGATCCAATTTGGGGGGGACCCCACGTTTTTTGTTTTAAATTATTTATTTAATGTAAAATAACAGCGTGGGGTGCCCTCTATTTTGGATTACCAGCCCAGGTGAAGCTGCCAGCTGTGGTTTGCAGGCTGCAGCCGTCTGCTTTACCCTAGCTGGCTACAAAAGATGGGGGGACCTCATGTCGTTTTTTTTTTAAATATTTATTTATTTATTTTATGGCTAAATACAAGGCTAAGCACCCTTTAGGCTATGTGCGCACGTTGCGTAAATACATGCAGTTACGCTGCACTTTGTAGCGTAGCGTAACTGCATGCGTCCTGCGTCCCCTGCACAGTCTATGGAGATTGTGCAGGGGCCGTGCGCACGTGGCGTTTTAGAGCGCAGCGCTTCGGCTTCTGCCGAAGCGCTGCGTTCTAAGAAGTGACATGTCACTTCTTCCGTGCGCTTTGCCGGCAGCTCCTGCTCTGTCTATGGCAGGAGCTGCAGGCAGAGCGCATGGAATCGTCTTTTTTTTTTTTCACTACGGACATTTCTGCAGCGATTTAAAGCGCACATGTGCTCTTCAGATCGCTGCAGAAATTTCTGCAGTGACTGTACGCAACGTGCGCACATAGCCTTAGTGCCACATGAAAGTCACTAAAGGTTGTCAGCTTAGAAAATGCAGGGAGGTGGGACATTCTATAGGTCTTTCTCATCTATCTATGGTCCGTTTCACACGTCAGTGAAAAACACTGACGTTTTTCACTGGCGTGTAAAACATGCACATGTCCCTGCATGTGCCGTGAATTACGGCACACGTGGGTTGTCTAAGTGCAATCCGGGCTCCATTCTCCGTGGCCCGTGATTGCACTTCGAAATCAACTCACCTGTGCGCGCTCCCGCTCTCTATGGTGCTGATCGCTCCTGCGGTGCAGCATCCGGCCAGCGCTGACCCCCGCAGCAGCTGCTTCCGGGTCGGCTGTGTCGTGCATCATGAATATGCGCGACAGTAATGAGCCGGCTCAGAAGCAGCAGGCTGCGCAAGCTGCAGAGAGCGCCGCTGAAGCCGGGTGAGTAAAAATGTTTTTTATTTTAAAAGCACGTTTTTTTCTGGCACGTGTTTCACGGACCACAACATCAGTGATGCCAGAAAAAAATGGACATGTCTCCATGCGGCAATCACGCACACGCGGGTACGCCGCACGGAGACACGTGCAGTGAAAAATCACTGACGTGTGAGCAGACCCATTCATTATAATGGGTCTGCGTATGTCAGTGATTCTGGTACGTTTAAAAAAAAAAAGCACAAACGTACCAGAATCACTGACGTGTGAAACAGGCCTATCTATCTATTCATCTATCCATCTTTCACTCTATCCATTAGGCTGCTTTCACACCTCCGGTTTCTGCAATGCGGCACACTCCGGCACTTTGCAGGAAAATCGCAACCGGATTTTTTTGCTGCCGGTTGCGTTTTTTCTGCATAGACTTTAATTAGTGCCGCATTGTGCCGCAAGGCCTTGCGTTCCATCCGGTTTTTGCCGCATGCGGCAGATTTAGCCAATGCGGCGGCCGGATGGAACGTTGCCTAGCACGTTTTTTCGTGCGGCAAAAAAAAACCGCATCGCGCCGCATTCGGCCGATGCGGCACATTTTTCAATGCATGCCTATGGTGGCCGGATGTGGCGCGATGCGGCAAAAACCGCATCGGGCCGCCGCATGAGGTTTTTGCCACTGCGCATGCTCAGTAGCATGCCGCAAGCGGCAAAAACCGGACGGGCCGCATGGGAAAAACTTATGCAAAGGATGTGGTGTTTTCATCGCATCCGTTGCATAGCTTGCACAGCCGGATTGAGCCGCAGAGCTCAAGCCAGATGTCTGAAAGCAGCCTTATCTGTCTATCGATTATCTATATTATTTATTGCAAAACCACAGGGAGCAACCTGCGGTAAATCCGCGGCAAATCCGCGGCAAATCCGCATGCATTTTTCCCGCGGATTTTTCCGCAGGTGCGGAAATCTTCAACTCCCAGAAGTTTCTCAAGAAATTTTCTTGAGAAAAATCACTTTTCTAGTGCGCACATAGCCTTAAAGCTCCCATACTCTTAAGATAGCTGTCAACCGAATGATGGTTTGCCTGATTGTTCAACCGATAACTATCTCTCCTGACTCTCCCAAATACAGGAGTTCTTGATCTGCTAAGTGCTTTTGAGTTCTCTATGAGAAACCTAAAAAAATCTCTGGTAGCAGCTTATCTTTCAAGGCCCGCAGGCACATTAGATTACTGTTGGCCAAACCAGCCAATATCAACGAGTGCAGCCAAAGGTCTAATGTGTATGGTGGCTTTCCAACTGTTCCTTTATACCTGACATCCAAAGACAGCATGGCCAGTCTCATGTCTGATTGTGCTCTGCAGATCCTTTTGTTCTTTAAAACATAGGCAACTGCCCTAGGAGTCTGGTACCAACTCTCTCATAGAGAACATAGGAGCGCTCGGCAGAGTCAGCTGTACGGTGTACACTAGAGATCTTTTGCGAACCAAAAAGATTGGCGATCTGAAAGTGGACATGCTGGATCCTTCTGTCCTCCAACATCATCTATTGGTGCACAGTTGGTAGACTCTCACACTAGGATTGCCAACTTGATTTTTTTTTCTGGACAGCTTATCAAGAAATCACTGATAAATATTTTTATGGACACATTAGATGACTATAATAAGTCATTAAGATTATAAGTGATACAGGTCTATAGACCATAAATCCTGTAAGAAAACATTAGGTGTAGAGATTAGAGATGAGCGGACACGTGGAAGTTCAGGCTCTGCAGGTGCAGCCAGACTTTAAAGTACTGTTCTGTACCCGGACTTGACATGAACTTCATTGGAAGTCTCCGCTCACATACAGCCAGCCATAAACAGAGCACTAACGCTGATTTTACCGCCAGTGCGGGCCATTCAAACACTGCAGCGGCTTGCAGTGGGTCGAGCAAGGCTATACGAGAGCTGTCCCTGAGTAGTAGGTCTATACGAGAGCTGTCCCTGAGTAGTAGGGCTATACGAGAGCTATCCCTGAGTAGTAAGGCTATACGAGAGCTGTCCTTGAGAGTAAGGCTATACGAGAGATGTCCCTGAGTAGTAAGGCTATACGAGAGCTGTCCTTGAGAGTAAGGCTATACGAGAGCTGTACTTGAGTAGTAAGGCTATACGAGAGCTGTCCCTGGGTAGTAAGGCTATACGAGAGCTGTACCTGAGTAGTAAGGCTATACGAGAGCTGTGCTTGAGTAGTAGGGCTATACGAGAGCTGTCCCTGAGTAGTAAGGCTATACGAGAGCTGGCCCTGAGTAGTAAGGCTATAGTAGAGCTGTCCCTGAGTAGTAGGGCTATACAAGAGCTGTACCTGAGTAGTAGGGCTATATGAGAGCTGTCCCTGAGTAGTAGGGGTATACTATAACTGTCCTTGGATAGAAGGGCACTATGAGAGCTGTGCCTGTGTAGCAGGGCTGTATGAGAGTTGTCTGTCACACTCGCTTGTGGAGGCACGGAGACAGATTGGAGAAAGATCTCCAAAGTGCAGTTAGCAAATAACCCACAAGAGGGCGATAGAGTGGTCAGCAAGCCGGGTCTGCAACAGGAGATCTTGTCAATAGTACAGGAGTGAACAAATTGTAGTCAGGTGATCGCTAGGGGTCAGGAGCCGGGATGTCATGTATACAGCAGAAGTGAGAGACGGAGCCAGGGTCAGAAATGGAGATACAGGTCAGAGGCTGGAGAGTCAAAGTAACATACAGGGCTGGAGGATACACAGGTCAAGACTAGGGTCAGACAGATAGGACTGGGACAACATTTATAGACAGGAACGGGGAGCCAGGAAATGAGAGAGCGCGGGTCAGGACTAGGCAGCAGGGAGGCAGGACAGATCAGGCTAATTCACAGGAGCCAGGCATGCACGCTCCAGAGCAGGATGTATTACTGGCGCTGTTCCGGGGGAGCAGTGCCAGGATAGCGCAGCCTGTCCTCGAGAACGAGGCAGAATAGAATTAACCCCTCCCATGACCTGTAACCCTGAGATAAGATACCAGCAATGGCTCAGTGGTGGCTGAGCCAGGCATGGATCATCACACTGCCCATGGGTAGTAGAGCTATACAAGAGCTGTCCCTTGGTAGAAGGGCTATACGAGAGCTGTTCCTGGGTTTTAGGGCTAATGGCGTTTTCCCTGTGTTGGGGTGGCTAGTGGTGGCTATTGTAGTCATCACAGGGGCTGCTAGGCCACAGCGCAGCCGGACGTTATCCCCTTGCGCCCCGGAAACCACTCCAGTGCAAAATATACTTCCACAAAAATCCATTCATCCTCTAAGACAGTAACTTGGACACATTCTTTTCAAACACTTGACTTTACTGTTAAACTTCTTCACATTATCATTTCACATCTTGCGGGCACCACTTCTGACCCCACCGAGGTTCCCTTGAGTTTCCATTACACAGTCCAATTTACCGGCCGACCGCTTCCCTGGCACTTGGGTTTCTTTAAGCACCACTAAACCCCCCTTCTCTTCTAAGGTCATTATTGTACATTGCAGTTTAAAAGTCCTTCTAGCGCACTTTGTCCCACCCACAGGGATACAGCTATAAGCCAGTGAAAGTGCTATCACGATGGCAGTCCTCTGCTTTCTCACTCGACTCCCACCCTCTCTATAGGGTCCCACTAACTTTCAGACTCTTGAAGGGAATCATTGGGAATCCTTTCCAGGGAAATGGATGCCACTCACACCAACTCAACCCCCTAGAGGGGGACACAGTTATCTTCAGTCCTATATGTTCAGGACTCCACATGTCGGATGTATGAGTTTGACCCGGAGGGTCGTCTATTGAATGTTCTGGGATTCTAAACACTTGCTCCTTACTGGGGACTCTCCTGTCCTCTTCCACTTACTTGCTCCCTTTTATAACTTACAGTCCTTCCTGTAACTAACCCCTTCCTAACCAAGGAGTACCAGGGAAGTGGTCACATGGGTCACACTGCCACCTGTTGGCCACACAATATACAGCAATGACTTTATTACCCACATATATGTATACCTGTACAAAGTCTGTCACCTCTGCAGGATTGGCAGTGTCTTGTACTCCCTTACATCCCTCCTTCTTTTAACATCGGCCATCCCCGGCAGAGGTGACAGACTATGTACACCTGGAGTGTAAATCCCACCACAAACTTCCCCCCAGCATTTCACATATTCCATATCACACCACAGGCATCCGTACAGCATTACAGACCCCCGAAATCTCACAACAGGCATCCCCCAGCATTGTATACCCCCCAAAACTCAAATCCCACAAAGGCATACCCCAACATAAAACACACCCCCAAACTCCCATTACAGCCATCTCCCAGCATTATAGACCACCCCTAAATCCCATCACAGGCATACCCACAGCAGCATAGACTCCCCCCAAATCCCACCACCATTTCACTTTTTTTTACCTGCAACTTCTCATTGATGCAGTGAATGAATGCTAAAGGTGAGGAGCGCTTAGTACATCTCTCCTGAGTTGCAACCACTCCGTTGAATGCGCTCTGGTCTTGAAGTGACGCCAACAACACATGACGGAAATTACGTCACATCTACCAAGAGCCCATTCATTGTAGCATCTACCGTTTGTACTGCGCATGGAAGTCTTTTTCACACATGCACAGTACAAACTGGTGTAAAATGGAAAAAAGTCATGGATGTTGCTTCTTTCTGCCAGACTCTATAACTGGGAGAGAAAAGCATCCGATAATTACTGGCAACCAAGCTCGCGGGTCGCACAAAATGATGTGGTGGGGGCCGGATTTGGCCAGTGGGCTTTGAGTTTAACACGTCAAACCCAATGAGAAGTAATAGCAAAATAATAAAAAGAACCTGACTGCAATAACATGTAGCTTTATTTGCATGAAATTAAATACATTGATCGCTGACAAATAGGAATCAAATACAAAGTAATCTGCATTATACATTTTCTGTTTTGCATTTTCAAGAATATAGTCTAAAAATCAAAAGCTTTATTTTTGTCCAGAAACAGTGCCACTCCTTCCTCAGGATGTGCCTGGTATTATTCCTCAGTGAAAAAGGACAAAATGAAATATGCAAAAAAAGGTTGTCTGTCCCAGCTCCTGGGTATTATTAAAAATTCATTTTATCGGAAAATATTCTTAAAAACACAGCAAAAGACATCAGAGTGGGGAGAAGTACAATGCAACGCGTTTCGAACCGCATCCTGCAGTCTTTATCAAGCTTTGCTAATAAACACTGGATAGCTTTTGAAACGCGTTGCTTTGTACTCCTCTCCACTCCGATGTCTTTTGATGTGTTTTTAAGAATTTTTTTCAATAAAATAAGTGTTTAATATTATTCATGGGCTGGAACAGACAACTTTTTTTTTTGCATGCAGCAATCCATTTTCAGTGTATTGAGACTGAACCAGGAGTTAGAGACCGGAGAAGAAAAGGCAACTGTCCAAAAACTTGTGAATGATCAGAGAGGGTCAGCGTTACTTCTTTTATTTATTTTTAGCTAGCCTAAGCCCATTTATAAATCTTTTTCAGCTACTGGATAACCCCTTTAAGCATAAGTAATCAATAGATCTTTTCTGATAATTTCTTGACTTTTAATTTGAAATTCTTTTCATTTATGCTCCTTAAAAGTGAGATCATATTTGACGAGATAACCGTCGTTGTACATGTAGAGCTTGTGGTCGTTGGGGTTGTAGGAGAGACTCTGCACGTTCTCCATCATCTTATCAAATCGTACGCTCAGCAAGCCTTCTTTGCTGGTTTTAGTGTCGTACATGTAGAAGATCTCCTCTTGCTTTGTACTGAGGGTTCTGGTGGCGTATAAGACCCCACACACTATGAACGCGTTGGTGACTCCAAGTTTGTATTGGCTTGTGGACCATGTTTGCATCAACTCAAGAGTAGTGTCATTAACTTTACCAATGCGAATATTTCCACCATCGGCTTCAGTTGTATAAATTACCCAGAGCCCGTCCTCATCACTGGCCAAGTCTATGTCCTGCCAAGCAGAGGATGAGTATGAAAACCGATTATTATGGGTGGCATCAGTGAGAGCCTTGCGCTCCACAGCGTTGGTCTGAATGTTCAGTTTGCAGAGGTTCTGGGTGTTATAGCAGTTATAGTACAGCGATTTGTTGTACATGATCATCCCACCTCCTTGTCCACAATTTTTATAATCATAGTTGCTGCCACTAAGATATATTTGAAGAACCTTCTCTTCCTTTTGTCTGTAGATCAAGAGATCATTGTAGGTGTTATAGAAACGTAGGGTGTTCAACCTCCTGGCGTCTGTGAGGAGAGGAGCCACAAATTGCATTGCTTGGTCCGCTCCTAGAAACGAGTCACTTCCCCAACCTCCAAATTTATAGCTGAATCCCAGCCAGTTCAGTTGTACTACAAAAGGTTTGCTGATATTCACTATTCCTCCATGGTCACATTTGCCTGCACAAATGAAAAAAGATAAGTGTTTTGTATTACTGTAATGTGAATGGTAAATTCAAACTCATGCCACCGTTCCCACAGTTTGATATATTACAGTCTTTTTTTCTCAACTATGTACATACAAAAAAATACATTGACAAAGTGAAAAAATTTCTAGCACTGCGAAAATATATCAGAAATTAGTAACTCAAAAATCAGTTTCTTATAAGGATTAGTGATGAGCGAGCACTACCATGCTCAGGAGCTTGGTACTCGTAACTAGTGATGAGCGAGCACTACCATGCTCAGGAGCTTGGTACTCGTAACTAGTGATGAGCGAGCACTACCATGCTCAGGAGCTTGGTACTCGTAACTAGTGATGAGCGAGCACTACCATGCTCAGGAGCTTGGTACTCGTAACTAGTGATGAGCGAGCACTACCATGCTCAGGAGCTTGGTACTCGTAACTAGTGATGAGTGAGCACTACCATGCTCGGATGCTCAGTACTCGTAACTAGTGATGAGTGAGCACTACCATGCTCAGGAGCTCAGTACTCGGAACTAGTGATGAGTGGGCACTACCATGCTCAGGAGCTTGGTACTCGTAACTAGTGATGAGCGGGCACTACCATGCTCAGGAGCTCAGTACTCGGAACTAGTGATGAGCGGGCACTACCATGCTCAGGTGCTCGGTACTCGTAACTAGTGATGAGCGGGCACTACCATGTTCAGGGACTCTGAACTCATAACTAGTGATGAGCGAGCACTACCATGCTCAGGTGCTCGATACTTGTAACCAGTGATGAACGAGCACTACCATGCTTGTGTGACGCCCTGGCCTATCAGGTCGTCACAGGGTATTGTGCAATCTGCCCTTCTGTGCAATATCCACCTCCTCCTTGGTTACAGGTCCCTAACCAATGGTGTTGCCAAAACCAGCTAATCAAAATCCTAGGAACACTCTGCACTACACCAGTGGACGGCCTGAGTGGAATAGGGTCGACCACTTGGGGGGTTGGTTAAGGGGAGGTCAGGAGTGTCAGGAGTAGGCCAGTGTAGTGTGGAAGTGAAGGAGAGAGGAGGTCAGGATCTGGGCTCCTTGAAGTTACTAGGTGGCAGATGGTCTGGGCCTGGTAGGAGCTGGAACTCTGGTCGCAGGGGATCGTGACAAGGGGCACGGTATTGTCAAGGAGGACAGCCGGCGGCCTTGTACCATCACCGGGCTGGGACCAGGGCACGACGGGGTATGTGGACCCTAGGTCAGGGAGTAGCTTTAGGCAACCTGACAATTCACCCGACGAGAATGGAGCCTTCAAGATCCGCTCTCCACCCGCTCCAAAATCGGGGTACTAGCGCAACAAGGGGGATAGGACTTTCCACTAAAATGGTCCAGGAAATCCCAAGTGTGAACCCTGAGAGCAAGCTCCCTCAGTTAGCCACACTATGGGAGCAGGACCCGACTAGTTTCAAGCTATAGGGGCAAACTAAGAAGAGAACAAGGTGCCAAGGGAAAGGTCACAGATCAACAGGCAACACCAGCAGAAATAGGACCCAAACGTGCTCCCTCTCAGCGGCAGCGGTGTCCAGAACTTTGGTTTACTAAGTTGTCGGTGTCAGCAGTATTTGACTGAGTGAGTACACTAGTGACCCTTACCTCCTAAACGGCACATCCCTGTCACCATCACCGAGTCCCGGGGCATTCCCCCCTACCCATGGAGGGGTTAAAACGCCTGGCTGCCCACTCCATTGCCACCGGGTACTCCCCAGCTGCAGCGGTGGTACTCCACCTTACCACACACCATGGGTGGCGTCACGAACTGTAAATACACCATCCCGTGTAAATATCCCTCCTTAATTGGAGTGGCCGCATGACCCCCGAGTCCGGACGCCCCTCGAGCCACCGCGCATCCGGATCCGAGCAGCCTGGCAGCTGACGCGGGGCCATCACACTTGGGTGCTCGGTACTCGCAACTAGTGATGAGCGGGAACTACCACGCTTGGGGGTTCGTTACTCTTAACTAGTGATGAGTGAGCACTACCATGCTCGGGTGCTCAGTACTTGTAACTAGTGATGAGCGGGCACTACCATGCTCAGGGGTTCGTTACTCGGAACTAGTGGTAAGCGAGCACTACCATGCTTGGGTGCTCAGTACTCGAAACGAACAGTCAGATGCTTGGATGGGCTTGACTCGTGTACAGAGTATAATGGAAGTCAATAACGAACTCAAGCATCTCAAAATGCACCATACAATTTGTTGTTCACTTTCTCCTGATTACGCCAATAGCCCTTATATGATGAAAAACTATTGTTTGGGCACAGGGCAGGGCTCGAAAGGGAAGGAACACCATTTCACCTTTTGGAACGCAAAATAGGCTGGAATCGTTAGCGGACACCATGTCGTGTTTGCAGACACACTGATGTGCCTAAACAGTGGAAACCCTCCACAAGTGACCCAATTTTGGAAACTACACCCCTCAAGCAATTTATCAAGATGTGTGGTGAGCACTTTGAACCCCCTAAGTGTTTCATGGAATTTTATAACTTTGAGCTGTGAAAATAAGAAAATCAAATTTTCCCTATAAAATGTAGCTTTAGCCCCAATTTTTTATTTTCACAAGGGTAACAAAAGAAAATACATAAAAATAAATGTTCTGCAATTTCTCCTGAGTATATCGATACCCCATATGTGGTGGAAAACTAGTGTTTGAGCGCACAGCAGGGCTCAGAAGGGAAGGAGTGCCATTTTACATGGAATAGATTGCGGACGCCATGTCATATTTGAAGAACCCCTGGCATGCCAAAACAGCAGAATTTCCCCCATAAGTGACCCCATTTTGGAAACTACACCTCTCAAGGAATTCATCTAGCAGTTTAGTGAGCATTGTTAACCCTCAGGTGATTCACAAAATTATATAACATTTGGCTGAGGAAATAATATTCCACTAAAGTGTTGTTTTGGCCCCAAGTTTTTAATTTTCAAAAGAAGAGGCACAATACAATTTGTGTTGAAATTTCTCCTGAGTATGCCACTACCTCATATGTGGCCAAAAACTTTTTTTGAGGCACAGTGCAAAGCTCAGAAGGAAAGGAGCGCTATATTATAGTGCAGATTTAGCTGGAATGGTTTGAGGGTGTTATGTAACTTTGGCATGGCTCCTGAGGTGCCAGAACAGCAATTAATTCGTCTAGGGGTGCAGTGATCACATTGACACCACAGGTGTGTCACAGAATTGGGTGGTGATGAAAAAATATTTAAATTTTTTGCACAAAAATTTTGTTTTAGCTTCAGATTTTATATTTTCACACAGGGAAATAGGTAAAAATGGAACCAACAACATGTGGCTATACAGAACTGCTTAGCCACAAGGCAAGACTCAGGAGGGAAGGAGCGCTATTTGACTCTTGGAGTACGAATTTTTGCACAATAATTTACGAACTCCGTATACAGAGCCGCTAATTGCCAAAAGAACAGAATCCCCCTTCATGTGAACCCCATTTTGGAAATTATACCCCTCTAGCAATTTATCTACAGGTGTAGCAAATATTTTTAATCCATGGCTGTTTTGCAGAAATAATCAGCAATTGATATTTTGAGTGAAAATTGAAAATCTGCCATTATAGAGCCCAGTACATTGTAGTACCCATACATTGTGCCCAGCTGGTGCTTCCGGAGAAACGCACAGATGATGGATCTAAGTGGGGACTTTTTTTTGTAGATTGAGTTGAACTTTTATTAGACACATTTTACATAAAATTTTAGATCACATTTATCTTGTGCTCTAAGTTGAGCATTTACATCGGGGTTTACATCTAAATGTCTGAATGACATGATTCAGATGACACCCCCGAGAGACTACTCAATACTTTAACCATAACAGTTTTGCCTGATTAGACTCTTAAGGCCGTTTCACACGCAACGACATCGCTAACGAGATATTATTGGGGTCACGGAATTCGTGACGCACATCCGGCCTCTTTAGCGACGTCGTGCGTGTGAAACGCAGGAACGACCGTTAACGATCAAAAATACTCACCTAATCGTTGATCGTTGACACGTCGTTCTAATCTCAAATATCGTTGCTGCTGCAGGTACAATGTTGTTCATCGTTCTTGCGGTAGCAGACATCGCTATGTGTGACACCGCAGTAACGAGGAACAACATCATACCTGCGGTCGCCGCCAATGAGGAAGGGAGGAGGTGGGCGGGATGTTACGGCCACTCATCTCTGCCCCTCTGCTTCTATCGGGCGGCCGCTTAGTGACACCGCTGTGACGCCGCACGAACCACCCCCTTAGAAAGGAGGCGGTTCGCCGGCCACAGCGACGTTGCTAGGCAGGTAAGTCAGTGTGATGGGTCCGAGCGATGTTGTGCGCCACGGACAGCGATTTGCACGTGACGCACAACCGACGGGGGCGGGTGCTTTCACCAGCGACATCACTAGCGATATTGCTGCGTGGAAAGCAGCCTTTAGAGTCAAAATTGCTACAATAAACCCCTACTCTTTTTTGTTATATATTTAATAAAAAAAATTATCAAATTGTTCCTATTAAGATGAAGAAATGACCGGGAGTCACCTCTGGCTCCGCCTACATAAATGAGACAGGACATACAGAACATGTCTATGTTTTCTTTTAATTTGCTGAAAAACCTTTATTGCCATGTTTTCTGCAATCAATATTAAGATCTAATATGTTACTTTGGCTCCTATGTCACCTCCAAATGGGGTGGTCTTCTCCTAGAATCCTAAAGCCCATTATTGTGTCAAAATCTAGACTCCCCAGCTTCTTGTAGCCTGGTGGGACAGTTCAATCAGTTCAAAGTGCAAAATTTGGTAAATTTTAGAGATTGACAAATTAAAAGATACTTTTCAGTGAGGCCAAAATTATCAAACCACTCTGCCATCATTAAAACAATGGGGGTACAAAATTGAATGTGGGAAGCCTCTGCTGCAAAGAAAGACAAGTTTGAGGATAGCCTTTCCTGACTCACCATAGTTGGCTGGAGGAAGGTTAGGATGTTGGTTTGTCTGGTTCTTCTCACAAGCCTCCAACCGTTTTTGTAAGGCTGCAATTTCCCGTCTGATCACGAGAACATTGTTCTTATCGTAAATTTCCAGCTGGTTCACCATGATGGAGATGTTACGTATCTGCAACAGATAACATATTACACTGAGACATGTGCACAGAACATGAAGTCAACTTGATGTCACATGGGCTGTAGCCAAGGAAAACTAATATTCTATGTAATAATTTGGGTAAAGTGAGATGTTTTGAGAACTCAATGAGTTCTGGGCAGTGAGTTTCACTGATGAGATGCAACACGAGAGAAGTCCTGAGAACTAGTGAGGGAGGATATAATAAGGAAGGAGCATAATTAATAGTCCTGTAAATTGAGACAGGAGTGCGAATGTATGACTTTGCTGTACTGTGAAAACCTTTGTGGAAACTACAGTACTATAGGGTCTATTGATCGGTCTGTTCCTTTTTCTCACATCTCTATGGAATATTTACATTTATGCTAAATACTCTTAGAAACAGACATGGCTTTTACTCTACATGTTGTCATATGTGACATAACAGCTGAACTTAAAGGTCTCATTCACTTGTTCAAAATTCTGCCGGGTTGTCCACTATCGAACAACCTTTTCTAAATTGCCTCAAGTTCCAGCATAATAAAAATATTATACTTACCAACAGGGCTGCCACTGGGAATTTCAGGGCTACATACTGGCAAAATGTTCAGCCCCTTCGAGACTCCGCTGAGGCTCCACTCCTTAAACCTTCCACAGTTTCCCTGCCACTCTTGGAAATACGTGACCAAAAGTGTTAAGCACCCTTGAAGTTGTTCCAGAAAATTAAGTATTTCCCTCAGAAAATTAAAAATACACCCTCTACACCACCCCTCTCCTTAATATCTCTCCCACACTGCCCCTATGTATAATATTCCCACACACACACTGCCCCTCTCTATAATATACCCTCATACAATGCCCCTCTGTATATATCTCCCACACACACTGCTCCTCTATATAATATCACCCCACACAATGCCTCTATGTATAAAATTCCCTTCACACACTGCTCCTTTGTATAATATTCCCCTACACACAGTCTTGCTGTATAATATCCCCACACACACACTGCTCCTCTGTATAATATCCCCCATACACACAGTGCTCCTCTATATAATATCCCCCCACACACAGTGCTCCTCTGTATAATATCCCCCCACCCACTACTCGTCTGTATAATATCCCCGCATACACTGCTCATCTGTATAATATCCCCCCACACACATACTGCCCCTCTGTATAATATCCTTCCCACACACTGCCCCTCTATATAATATCCCCCACACACTGCCCCTCTGTATAATATCCCAACACACACTGCCCCTCTGTATAATATCCCTCATTACGCTGCCCCTTTGTATGCTATTTCCCCACAAACTGACCCTCTATTTATATATATATATATATATATATATATATACATGTTATTTTTATATATATATATATATATATATATATATATATATATATATATATATATTCTCCCACACACATTACCCCTCTGTGTAATATCCCACACACACACACTGCCCTGTTGTATAATATCCCCTTGGTACATATGTCCCCTTCTTGGTATATATGTCCGCATCCTAGTTTATATCCCCCCTCTTCACCAGGCCCCATACACCAGTCATGGTTGTCATGCCCCGATGGCGGCCCTGCTTACCACCTGGACCGGCACTGTTCCTTGTCAGCCCTGTAGATTTCCGGTGATCACTTAACAATGTTATATCATGTAAATGCTGCAGCCAATCAATGTATTGGCTGATTGGTTACAGCCTGTCAGTATTCCATCAGAGCGGAGTACTGCTGCAACTTGGGACGATTCACAAAAGGTTGTCAGTCCAGTTCCAGAAAACCCCATTAAAACTGAAAACTACCTATATTATTTCAGAGTGACCACATTCTAAGCGTATGTAATACATGTCTAGATTGCGCAAGAATTCATGCTTTTCCAAAATAAAAAAACATTGAAGAAAACGTAGAAAATTAGAGGAAAGTTTGCACATCTCTCTTACCTCCATGTACAGAGTTTCCACCAGAACATTGGTGCCATTCATTGAAGTCTTCAGTTGCAATATAAGAGCCTCCATTTCTCTAATCTCCAATTTGATCAACTCAAAGTCCAGCTCGGTGTATGAGATTCCTCCCATCTCCATCACCTCCACACGTTTGGTCAGATTAATCAGCCGCTCCATGTAGATGATCAGTGTATTCTCATAGTGGTGGATCTGCAATGGCAATGCGACATACCATTCTTCATGATCATTGAGAGCAAAGATACTTTGTGCAATAATGTAGTAAATATATCAGTTCAAGTTAATAGTTGAATCCTAAAGTAGGACATTTTATGCAAAAGAAAGAAATGAAAATTATGGATAAAAAGAGCTAATAAAAAATAGGAGTTACAAGAAGGCTATGGAAGATTAAATCATAGGTGCTATGGTGGAAGAAAAACTCACATGAGCACTTGTGTAAAAGCGGGACATATTTGGTTAAAGGTGTCATTTCATCATGACAACCTGTTTATGGATTGAATCTGTCACACAGAGATTTTCAGAAACTTCGCCGACTGTCATGGCAGAGGCAGATTCTGTTCAGACTACAAATTCTGACACTGTGCTTGATAACTCCTCTTTTGTCTGGGATCTACACAGACAGACTCGGACTTCGACCTGCTGAGTGCTAATTTAAAGGCAGGCTAGCAAGAGTTAATATCTGCTAGTCTGTTTGTTAGTCTCTTTTGATCACATGCTGTGGGGGGAGCCAATCACATCTGCTCCCCTCCCATATATGCTGGCTGGATACTTCTACCTATGACAGCTATAGTTTATTAGTTAGTTTTGGGAGGTGTGGTGATTAAGGCTATCTGGTGTGATACCTGTTGCTGTGTGTGGTTGTGGAGTTAACCATTGTTGCCTTTTTGTTACTATCCTCCTTGCTCTTGTTTTTATCCATAGTCTCTCTTTGTCTATTCCTGTGTGTGTGCAGTGTGTTAGAGTTTCGGTTTTCCCCTGCCTGTCCTTATCTGTTTACCATCTCGCTCCTGCCCCATCCTTTCCTGGGGGGAGGGGGGTATTAGAGTAGTATTTCTCAGGAGTATAGAAAGGCATGGGACTCTGGCATCTCCACCACTAGGAGTAATCCGGAGGCGAGGGATAGCATAGGAGCCCCCTATCCTTCACGAGCCTGAAGTAACATAAATAACTGCAGGTCCTGCTCTAGTGGGTTATACATTTGTGTGAGCAGCCATGGATGGTAAGTATCATCCAGCAAGAGCCCCTCTTTTAACATGTTTTCCTCTTTTTCTAATAGAGGGGTACAGTACGAACCCCCCCTTCCTCTTTGTTTATCATAGGGCTTTAGTGGTCACATGGAAAGAAGATATCTTAATTGGGTAACTGGATTTGTAGCTTTGTGGCATGATCAAACTATTTTTCTTGATAAAGTAATTTACACGTACGGACACAATGGGACTAGTACCCAAAACTATTTGCATACCTTTGTGATCTCCTGTTGGACGGCGATACTCAGGTTCCGGTTGGATATTTCCAGGCTTTCTAAACGATCCGCTGGGAATGTAGAATCTGGGAGTACAACGTTGCATTGACAGACCCCCAGCTCATCCACAGACCCCTCGAAACTTTGGATCTGTTGAAAGGTGACAATAACAGTGTTTCATTGTGATATTTTTGCTAAATTTTAATGAAAAATTTTAGAAAACTTGCGGGGAAAGCTATAATGTGACTGTGATTTGTAAATATACCCTTAAAGACTATAGATCAATCTGTGAAAAATCTTAGGAGGAGACCATGTTAGTTTTCGAAAGTTGGTCTTCACTATGCACAATCTGATTATATAAATGTAGACTATTTTCTGCATAGAATTTACCATTTTAACATTTTGTGGTGAAGCATCATACTTGGCGTAATCATAGCATTATTATTTGAGGATGGTATGCATAAAAAAATAAATAACAGATATGGAAGAGATAAATGTTGCTCAAGAAATTTGGGGGAATTTAGTAAACCATTTCTTTAGCATATCTATCAGTCATTGTCATGTCTCGCACTTTCCCCAGTCTTACTGCCTTGGGTTAAATTTGGACTTTCCCCTATCTTTTAAACCAAAGTCCTTACCATTTGATGTGACCTACAACTCAAAAACATTTTTTGAAATCCACTCTTTTCTCAAATTTGAGTCAGCAATTCTCAGTGGCATCCTAGCCAACACATTTGTGGGTCCTCCAACCCATGCTCAACTTGGCTGCTTAGTTATTCCACCTTCCACCTCATTATTCCTCTGCCTCTCCTCTATACCAATCCCTAATCTATTTATATTACTCACTTATATTGCTACACTAATTCCATAGCATTTTATAGACACCATCGCTGTTCCTTATCTGTATGTCTTTTGAGACCGGTAGAAAACCAGAGAAGCTAGAGGAAGCCCACGCAAACACAAGGAGAACATATCAATAGGGATGATCGAATACTTTGATTATTCGCCTTCGCGAATATTTTTCGAATACCTCCCCGCTCTTTGACTATTCGATGCGCAACGTAAGTCTATGGGAAGCCCGAATAGTTCCGAATAGTTGTTATTTGGATTTCCCATAAACTTACATTGCGCATCGAATATTTGCGAATAGTCGAATAGCTGCAAGATATTCGGAAAAATATTCGAGAAGCCGAATAATTGAAGTATTCGATCATCCCTACATATCAACTTTCAGATGTTGTGTTTGGTGGAAGTGGAACCCAGGACCCCAGCGCTGCAAGGGTACAGCACCAACCACTAATTCAGTGACTTACAAGGTCATAACTACATGCATATCTGTTTCATTAGGTCCCGTTACCTTCCCAGGCCTAATCTCTAGCTCTCACCAGACGTTCTTCTTTGCTTTCCATCTCCCATGCATTCTCCAAGAACCCCACTGCTTTAGCTGGCGAGACTTTCCCCCACCTTCATAAGCACCTGAAAGGAACTCCTTCAGCCTATCTTAATCCTTCTTCCACTAAATTGTCATATGAATGTTTTGTACTTAAGGGGGCTTTACACGCTACGACATCGCTAATGTGAAGTCGTTGGGGTCACGGATTTGGTGACGCACATCCGGCCGCATTAGCGATGCCGTTGCGTGTGACACCTATGAGCAATTTTGCATCGTTGCAAAAACGTGCAAAATCGCTCATCGGTGACATGGGGGTCCATTCTCTAATATTGTTACTGCAGCAGTAACGAAGTTGTTCCTTGTTCCTGCGGCAGCACACATCGCTGCATGTGACACCACAGGAATGAGGATCCTCTCCTTACCTGCCTCCCGGCCGCTATGCGGAAGGAAGGAGGTAGGCGGAATGTTACGTCCCGCTCATCTCCGCCCCTCCGCTTCTATTGGGCGACGGTTCAGTGACGCAGCTGTGACATCGCTGTGACGCTGAACGAACTGCCCCCTTAGAAAGTAGGCGGTTCACCGGTCACAGCGACGTCGCCGGGCAGGTAAGTCCGTGTGACGGGTTTGGGCGATGTTGTGCGGCACGGGCAGCGATTTGCCCGTGTCGCACAACAGATGGGGCAGGTACCCACGCTAGCGATATCGGTACCGATATTGCAGCGTGTAAAGTGGCCTTTACACGTATTTTCTCCTACAACCTTCCCTTGTAGATAGGTATTTTTAATATGTTTAGCTATTTGCACCAGCTAATCAAATTGGTTACTTACCTTCCAAGCTTAGAATGACTCAATATAGTATTTCAAAATGGTTTTCTATATAGCATACAAAATGGAGTAGAGAAGGGGTTAATGCCGCACAACAGCCGAATGAAGATGTTGAATGTTGATGAAGATAAGTATTCTTTTATTTCATAGGTCTACGCGTTTTGAGGTGCAAACGTCTTCCTCAGGACCAGTACATCAACAAGTTGACTTGTTGACTTGTTGTTGATGTACTGGTCCTGAGGAAGAGGTTTTCACCTCGAAACGCGTAGACCTATGAAATAAAAGAATACTTATCTTCATCAACATTCTACATCTTCATTCGGCTGATGCGCGGCATTAACCCCTTCTCTACCCCATTTTGTATGCTCATCCACGTGGGGCTGCAGCAGACGCCATTATCTCATGCGTACTAGTGGTTTTGACTATCACAACTGATCCAGGTGAGTGTATATTTTTCAGGTATACCCCACCGATCACTTTGGTATTACACTATCAGCGCTTCTTATTTTCAGATTTACAAAATGGTTTTCTAAAAAGAGTTTTGACACATGACACATAGAATATAAGAACCAAATTCTTGAAATTTCAAGTAGAACTTACCAGGCTGAGCGCATGACTCTGGCAGATGCCAAGGAGCAGGATGAAGAAGGTGAACATAGTTTCGTTCTTGTCTTCTATATTTGCAAGCCTGTGTTAAACCACTATATATACACACCAATGTATAGACGCTTCCCACCTGTTATCTTATCTGTGTTAAGGAAAATAAAAAATCCAATGACAGTTAATAAATAATTGTGCTATAAACAGGTAGGATGAAATATTACACGACAAATGATATCTGCTAATTGAGGACCAGATATGTACTTATATCAATTTATTACACATGGCATGAGGATGTATTTGCCAGTTCCTCTAATTGGGTTCACTGAAAAAAAAAATATAAAAATACGATAACTATATATAATTATATATAGGAGTGAGTGAACCCGAACTGTAAACTTCGGGGTCTACACCGAACACTTTTTGTTTTGTGCTGAACACCGAACACAGACTTTTGATTGTACGTCCGGTTCCTGTTCGGGTTTGTTACCCGTATAAAGTTTATTGAAAGGTTGCAGAGTAGCCAACCAGCAACCTTTTAGGCTCTGGGCACTTCTGGATCCATAGCAGCAATGTCAAGTATTGGCACGGCTGTGATTGGCCAGGGAAATTGACACACCAGCTCCGGGGATTCGGCGTGGGGCACTCATTACCGGGCCACGGTTCTGTTTCTTAGATGCTGCGGTGGCAAGGCCCGGTATCGTGACCCCGGCGGTGTCGTTCAATAAAAAGGGGAAATTTACAGGGCGTGATAGTTGATGATGCCACCTGTGGTACTCGGCCAGAGATAGCCGATGCTGCGGAATGGGACCTCTGGGGCAGATAGTGACGCAGCTTGGTTAGTATAGCTCTCCACAGGTAAAGCTGGGCCCCAGGGCTGTTGGGAGTAGTAGTTGGTGATTGCGGGGGTGAAGGGTCGGGGGCACAGGCAAATAACGGAGCGACACAGAGATGCAGTCTCAAGGTTTTTACTCACTGCAGCAGGTTCCAAGGTAACACGACTAGTCAGTGACTGCCTTTGGAGTGCTGGGCTCCAGTCGATCACGAATAGTTTGGAGGTCAAAACCGGTGCACCCTTCTAATGTCTCTTCCCTGGTCGCCTTCCTGTGCTGACTTCTCGCCCGCCTGTCCCATGCCTATGTGGCGCCCTGGACAAGCCAGGTCGTCACAGGTACTACACCAACACACCCCACACCCCGGCTAGGCACACCGAAGCCAAACACATATCCTTGTTGCCTCCCTCCAAGGGCTGATGTCCACACCAGGGGGTGGGCCAGGCGGTTGGCCCCGCCCACCGAGGAGTTCACAGTCCTGGAGGCGGGAAAAGGAGAGTAGTAGTAGAGAGTTTGAGTTTGAGGAGTAAAGTGGTAAGAGAGGAGACTGAAGGCATCCGGGTGTGTGGCCCGGACGGAACAGCAAGGTTGGCAGACGGTGGTGACCGTCTGCAGGAGAGGCCGATTGGAGCGAACCGTAAGGACCGTGGACGGGCGGTGGCCCGACGGTACCGGATCGGAGAGCAAAGAGAAACCAGCACCATCCGGCAGGGCTTACGGACCCCGACCGGGCTAGGAGTCGCCGTAAAACTGGTCAAATCCGTTAGCGAAGGGAACCTCCGGGGTTTCCCAGCAATCAAGACCCGATTGAAGGCAATAGCTCACACCGTAAAGGGAAACACAGTCACCGCCAAGGCTACAGTTCCCAGGGCCAGAGCCTGCGGGCAAAAGGGGCTCCTTCAGCACCCATCCAAGCTGGCTAGCGGGTTACCGGTGGGAAGCCATTGGAACCGTAAACACAACACAGGTGCAGGGATAGGCAGTCACCTTCAACCTACCGGGAGAACAACCGCAGCCGTCTGTGGGACCCGTCCATCCAGCCGTTTGTTTGACCAGAGACTCCGTGTGAATTACTGGCTGAGTGAGTACCACCGTGCTGTGCAGCACAGCGCTGTCCCCGCGACCCTGCACCTAACCAGGCCCCGTAACCCGCCTGCCATCCACCCCTACCCCTTTACTGGGGCCCCGGGACAACCAATCCCCCTACCCACGGAGGGGAGAAAACAACATCTAAGCTGCTCCTTGTCACCGCTCCCGGGATCCCCGTCCAGAGCAGCGGTGGTGTCACCAACCTCACCACAACCGTGGTGGCGTCACGGACAATATCCCTAAACCAAACCACCACCCCCCTTTCACTCACGGGCGAGGAACGCCGCTCGAGTCCCCTGGATCCGGCCCACCGCTCGAGCCACCACCGAGCAGCAGCAGCCGGACCCGAGCAGTGGGTGAGCGCAGCGTCCCCTCCTCTGCCCGCGACACCTATACACAGAGTGCCCTGAGCCGGTGTTCGCGGACCCTGTCGGGTGGCTTGAAGTTCTATCCCTTGGCCCTGCGTGTTCTCCTTCCAGTGGATTCGTGTGCGGAGTTGGCTTCGGTACTAGATGTGTCCTTAGCCTCCCCTTTTACTAGATGAGCACGTTGGTTCTTCTCCTCTAGTCTAGGGACCGGATCCCCGTCTGCAGCCAAGTACCTCAACTCCAATATGTTGAATGTGGAACGAGGCCACAGGAGTATGGCGCACTTCCCGTGGGCTCTAGGAACCCTTTTCACTTGTACCTGGGCCGAGCTGCACCAGCTCCAGACCACAGGTCTTCACTCCTCCACTGCTCTTTCTTGACTCACTAACTTTCTAACAGGCTGCTCCCACCAACTAGATTCCACCCCCCAGCCTGGCCTTGGGCTGTCACTAGGCCCTTACCATGGTCTGATGAGGTGTTACTGAGTGAGTGTCAGTGTTTTGTGTGCATACTGGTGGATGACCTCTTCCTTACCCAGGATGGGGCACCACATCTCTAGCTGAGATGCAGTACCTCTGTGTCGACTGAAGCCTCAGGGGCGCCATAAAATCACTGTAAAATAAAAAAAATGACATGGGCTACAAATATAAGTTAAATGATAGTAGTTAATGGTCTACTAATTAATGTTCATCAATATTCACTGCTTCCCCTGCCCACCCTCTGTGCCAGTGTCTGTGATTGGTTGTAGACTGGTATAAACGCCCTCCACCACGTGTCCACTTCCGTGATTGATTGCAGGTCAGTTTTCTGTATAGTCGTGTAAAAAGAAATAAATAATATTTTGATAGCACCTCACATTATTGGCAATCCTGGCGCTTTATCCAGCTCATACCCATTGCCCTGGTGCGGTGGCAATAGGGGTAATATAAGAGGTTAATGACAGGTGTCATTTCTCAACAAATTGCTCAGAAACACTGTAGATGTGGAACTATTACTGTGCTGGTGAAAATATTACATAAATCCGGGAAAGGTATAATGCAAGTTGGTTTAATTCCACGAGCTTCGAAGTTTTACCCCCAGATTTGTCAACAAATAACAGCTGCCATCAAGCCCTAGATTATTAACGGAAGGCGTCTATGAGACACCCCCATTACTAATTCTGTAAGTGAAAAGAAATAAAACACAAATATCAAAATAATCCTTCATTTTAAATAAAATACACACACCGTTTTCTACCCCTTTATCTATGTCAAGTCCCCACCAGAGTCCACTCCTGCAACTTCTGCTTCTGTCACCAGGTGACGCCGTATTCCTGCTGGTGATAGGAGACGAGGTGATTCCAGTGGCTCTGGTGGGAGCAGGTTCCGCTCATATGTAGGAGGGTGCAGGACTTGGACCACCCCTGACCTGCAGACTGGCTGTGACATGTTGTTCTACTGTTTTAATGTGTAATTTTAATGTGTAATTGTATTGTTTGGCCACAAGATGTCCATGGTGTACTCGGCCTCTTCCCTGGTCCTGTGAGTTAGGAAAGGATTAGGCTAGTTTCACACTTGCGTTGAACGGTATCCGTTGCATTGCGTTGTGTGACGGATGCAACGGATGTGTTGCATATAGTGGCACAACGGATGCAACGGATGCTGCAAAACAACACAATTCGTTTTGTTTTTTTACAGTTTTACCGTCGGCAGACTACTGTGAACGATCAGCTGATCGCTAACAGTAGTCGGCCGCCGGGTGATCAGCCGATGACTCACAGTAGCCAGCCGCCGGGTGATCAGCCGATCACTCACAGTAGCCGGCCGCCGGGTGATCAGCTGATCACTCCCAGTAGCCGGCCGCCGGGTGATCAGCCGATCACTCACAGTAGCCGGCCGCGGGGTGATCAGCCGATCACTCACAGTAGCCGGCCGCCGGGTGATCAGCCGATCACTTACAGTAGCCAGCCGCCGGGTGATCAGCCGATCACTCCCAGTAGCCGGCCGCCGGGTGATCAGCCGATCACTCCCAGTAGCCGGCCGCCGGGTGATCAGCCGATCACTCACAGAAGCCGGCCGCCGGGTGATCAGCCGATCACTCCCAGTAGCCGGCCGACGGGTGATCAGCTGATTGTTCGGTCGCCGTCAATGTGTGCGGGGGGCGGGGACGGAGTGCGAAGTGGGTGGAGCCGAGCGGGGCCATGGCTGAGGACGTCAGTGCCGCGGGGACTGCATTGCTGGGGGACAGGTGAGAGTGTGTGTGTGTGTGTTTTGTGTGTGTTGTGTGTGAGGGAGGGAGGGAGCCGAGCCGAGCGGGGAAGTGTCGGGCTCCCGGCACACGTAACCAGGGTTCCTTGGTTACCCGATGTGTACCCTGGTTACGGGTGGAGGGAGCCAGAGAGAGCATGCGCAGTGAAATCCAAAGAATTCCGCTGCTCAAAAAAACGTTACATGCTGCGTTCCTTCCGCCCGACGCAGCGTCAAAATAACGACGCTGCGTCATCCGGCGGATGCAACGCTGACACTTGCGTTACAGTGCGTCATCCATACAAGTCTATGGAGAATAGCGCAGTGCGTTAACGGACTGCGCTATTCTCTATAGTGACAGACTCCGCTGAACGCAAGTGTGAAACTAGCCTTAGTGAAGTGGAGAAACAGGGACAAAAGGAGTAGGAAGAGTGAGAAGGATACCACACCTGTAGGACGTGTGAAGTAAAGCCCCAAGTAGAGCAAATTACTGGACCCTAAGGCCTAAGACACACAGCATGAAAATTGGACCGAGTGGAGTGCGATAAAACATCGCATTCCACTCGGACCAATGTTAACCTATGTGTCAGCACCCATGAGCGATTATTTTCTCGGCCCCAATCGGACCGAGAAAACAATTGCAGCATTCTGTGACTGTAATGCGAGATTCTTTCTCTCGCACCCATTCAAGTCTATGGGGCGAGAGAAAGATCGTACTTCACTCGCGGTACACTGGTGTACCACGAGTGCAGTGCGAGAATCGCAATAGCCAGCTACAGAGGAGAGAGGGAGATAAATCCCTCCCTCTTCTCCTCCATGCCGGCCCGCCCCTCCTCAGAGCCGGTCTGTCCCCTGCAGCTGAGGTCCGATCACATGACACTCGGCTCCTGCTGTGCTGCCAGCGTGAGCAGAGTGTCATGCGAGGATTGCATTAATTCCTGTGGCCCCAGCCTAAGGGTCAATCTTGGACTGGTGGAACATGGGATCCTGGAACTGGAGGATTGTGCCTAGCCACGTCCCCTGCTGTGGGTATAGTCCAGCCGGTCGGGAAGGCGAACATTCCCCTACCCAACGAATATCCCTGGCAGCCAAACGCCAGTTGCACCCTCCGGAGTAGGGTAGGTCTGGTCCTTGCCAGAAACAGTAGTCTGTGGAAGAATTCGCTGTGGAGCCTTTAAGGCGTAATGCAAGTACCTGTAAGTGGGATGAAGGGGTTCAGGAGCTGGAATGATTTGGACTTTGTATGTGTGACGCTAGCCAGGGGGATGAGGGGCCTAAGAGTGCCAGAAGGTGCCCAGGTGTCAGGGAAGTGGCTGGCTGCCAAATTGTACCGTTTAACAATGGATGTAGTGTTCTTGTCTGCCGATTTTGTCCCTGTTCTGCAACTCCTGGTTTGACCCTGCCTGACTACTACTCTCCTCTGGACTGCAGCCATCCACAGATAACGATCTCCAGGGCCCTGCAGTAATTCCATATCCCTGTATAGGGGTTAAAGAGTTTTGGGGTTCTCGGGGTCCTGCTTTGTGAGCGGTTTTCCTCTAGCCTGTCCGTGACAGCCAGTCTGAGTCGGTGGTTCCAGGCAGGTGTTACAATTAACCCCCAAAACACTCTTGCAGATCCGACATAATCCATATAAAGTCCCACAACGATTGTTAGCTCTGCTTTATCCAGAGGCTGTTTAAAATGCTGGAGGGGAAAAATGCGCAACAGGGTCTTACCCAAAAACAGAGTAAAAATAAATAAGGGTATATGCTCACCTTATGAAGTTGTGTATCACACAACTAGAGATAAAGCCTGTAACCAGCTGCTGCAAAGCCCACTTGCTAGGAAAGCCCAAAAGCCGCTCACGAACACTGTAAAATGTAGATCTGTGGATCTATCCTGCGCTGCTGGAGATACGACACACGTCCAGGAGAAGTATAATGCACGGTGGTTTAATTCAACGCATTTTAAAGTGTACCCTACTTCTTCATCAGGTCTTTCTGGTGGATTTCCTGATGAAGAAGTTACTCTACGCCCCTGCCTCTCCCCTCTTGCAGGGACACACATTGACTCACCACCGCAGTCAGCTCCCTCGCTGCCCGGCGTCCCTGCTCGCTCCTCCACGTAGGTTCCTCTGCCGCCTGCCTCCCGGAGTCTGTGCGTGTGTTGCGGGCGGGGGCCAGAACGTAGCTAAGGGGCTGCTCGGGGATGCTCGGATCCGGGGCTTTACTGTGGCTCGAGTGGGGACCGGACCCGGGCTCAAGCAGCGGTCCGCCGCACACAAGTGAAAAAAGGGGATATTTACAAGGAAGATTGTCTGTGACGCCACCCGTGGGTTGTGGTGATGAGATGGTGGCACCGCCGCTGCCTCTGGGGACCATGTCCGGGACTGATGGAGCGGGGCAGCAAGGTGGGATCCCCTTCACGGGTAGGGGAGTTGTAGTCCCGGGGCCCAATTGGGAGTTGTGGTGGCAGGGCTTGCAGGGATCAGCACACTTACAGTTCGGTTGTCCTGGTGCTGGATGAGGCTGTATTGATGTGCAGGGTCAGTAAACACAGAGTCTTTTGTAAACCAACTTGCCAAATGGCCGGTCACCTTTGGCGGGTGTCTTCGGGTCCCACACCCAGATGTACAGCCAGGGGCCCTTCCTTCCACACTCTGTCTGTCTCTTTCTTGTCTGGACTAGTCCGTTTGAACGGCCTCCGGATTGGGTCCCTCTCCCAGCACTGGCGGGCTACAACCCTGTCCCGGTCGCCTCAGGTTCCCCGCGACCGGATCTCCGTCGCCTGTGGCCCTCACTGCCACCTAGTCCAGTAGTCCAGGGCCCCAACCCCGGCTACACCTTTTCCAGGGAGCTCAAAGCTTCCCCGTCAGCTCTGCACTCACTACAGCACAACTGAAACCTGACTCCTTTCCCTTCTTCCTTAGCTCCTCTCGCCCCCTCCCTTTTTCCTGGGGAGGGGGTGAGTAGGGCCTGATTGGCTGGTGTACATCTGTGTGGGGATTGTGTAGCTGCCAGGGAGAATTAACTCTTTCTGTGACTACCTGGTTTTGCCAGGGCGTCACACGTGCATCACAGGACCTCCAGCAGTGTCTCCTAGGGAGTGTGCACGCCGCTGCCCCTCTCTGAAAGAGCCAGCGCACCACTCCCAGGAAGTGTCTCTCAGCCTATCGCTGAGAGGCACTGGGTAGGTTTCTCACGAGCTGCGCCTATGCTCTGGAACTCACTACCAAGAGCAATCCGATTAATTCCCAACATCCACATCTTTAAGCGGGCCCTAAAAACGCATTTCTTTAGACTAGCCTATCACCTCACTGCCCTGATCTAATGTAGTCCCTTTCTGCCCTTCCCAAAAAATGTACTTCCAATTCTTGTCCCTTGTACCTGTATAAATTCTGGCCGATGACAGGTTCATACAGCTGGTTTTGAATCCCCTATTAAATTGATGGCTGGACCATATATAACAAGCTTTTCTCCCCCCCATTCACCTTTTGTGCCTCCCCTATTTCCTCATAGACTGTAAGCTTATGAGCAGGGCCCTCACTCCTCCTGGTATTTTAATTTTGTTATTTTGTATTGTCTCATATTGTCTGTACGTGTCCCCTCTGAATTGTAAAGTGCTGCGGAATATGTTGGTGCTATAGAAATAAAACTTATTATTATTATTTAAGGCAATCTCCCACTAGGGAAGTTGCCTGTTCAACACCATAGGTCCTGTTAGTCAGTTCGTTCTGTCTAGTCAGTTGTCAGGTCATCTTCTCCTGCCCGTACCTAGCTCCCTGCCTATCATGCCTGTTGGCACCTGGGTCTAGCCTGTCCTGCCCATACCAGGCTAACTGTCCATGCTGCCTGTTGACACCTGGGTCCAGCCTTTCCTGTCCGTACCTGGCTACCAGCCCGTCCTGCCTGTTGACACCAGGTTCCAGTCCTGTCCTGCCCGTACCTGGCTACCAGCCCGTCCTGCCTGTCGGCACCTTGTTCCAATCCTGTCCTGCCTGTACCTGGCTACCAGCCCTTCCTGCCTGTTGGCACTGGGTTGCCGTCTTGTCTCGCCTGTACCTGGATTCTGCCTGCCTTGTTGGTACTAGAGACTTTGCCTATATGTCCTTGCGGTCAGCTGCCACAGTCCTGGTCCTCTACCCCACATTAGGGTAGGTCTCCCTGTGGTCCAGTGGGTCTCCCTGTGGTCCAGTGGGTCCACTTCAGCTCGCCTAGCGAGCTTGACAGCTTGTCTCACCAGTCCTACTTAACTCTTCCCTTCCCTACTTTGGCAGATGAGGTAGACAATAAACCTAGTAAGATATTACATAACAGATGGTGCTCATAAAGGTTATTTGGGTTCCTTCACACATGAGAAATAAGATGTGACTGTTACCTCTGCACCACGGTTGCCAACTTCATTTGTTAATTTTTTTTCTGGACAGATTATGAAAAAATCACTGACAGAAAATATTTTTTACAGACACATTAGGCTACTTTCACACTTGCGTTCAGCGCAATCCGCCACTATGGAGAATAGCGCAGTCCGTTAACGCACTGCGCTATTCTCAATAGACTTGTATTGACGACGCACTGTAATGCAAGTGTCTGCGTTTCATCCGCTGACAGACGCTGAGTCGTTATTTTGACGCAGCGTCGGGCGGAGGGAACGCTACATGTTGCGTTTTTTGGGTCGTTAAAATAACGCACCTTGACGGATTCCGTTGGAATCCGCCAAGGTGTCTAATGATTGTCTATGGCGGCAGATTCCGCCGCTATGCGCTAAGCGGCGGAATCCGCTGACGGATTCCATCACGTTCTACTGAGCATGCTCAGCATATCCAGCAGAACGATCGAATCATTTAAAATCACTCCTGGTCTCTCTCCCTCCCTCTCTCCTACTCACCGATCACGGGCGCGATGCTGCACAGTTGTCACAAAGCTCCAGCGGCTTTTCCTCTTTTGAAAATGCCGGCCGCTCATTATTCCATCTAGTATTCACTGCTTCCCCCGCCCACCGGCGCCTATGATTGGTTGCAGTCAGACCCGCCCCCAAACTGAGTGACAGCTGTCACACTGCAACCAATCACAGCCGCCGGTGGGCGGTTCTATATCGTGCAGTACAATAAATAAATAATTAATTAAAAAAAACGGCGTGCGGTCCCCCCTAATTTTGATACCAGCCAAGGTAAAGTCACACGGCTGAAGGCTGGTATTCTCAGGATGGGGAGCCCCACGTTATGGGGAGCCCCCCAGCCTAACAATATCAGCCAGCAGCCGCCCAGAATTGCCGCATCCATTAGATGCGACAGTCCCGGGACTCTACCCGGCTCATCCCGAATTGCCATGGTGCGGTGGCAATCGAGGTAATAAGGAGTTAATGGCAGCAGCCCATAGCTGCCACTAAGTCCTAAGTTAATCATGGCAGGCATCCATGAGACACCCACAATGATTAACCTGTAAGTGAAAGTAAATAAACACATACACCCGAAAAATACTTTATTTGGAATAAAAGATAAAAAAAACACCCTCTTTCACCACTTTGTTAATCCCCAAATACCCCTCCAGGTCCGGTTTAATCCACACCTGGTCCCATGACGCATCCAGGTCTGCTACATGAAGCTGACAGGAGCGGCTGTAGAACACCGCCGCTCTCTGTCAGCTCCAGGCAGCAACTGAAGTGAGTCGCGCTGTCAGCGGGGACGCGGCAAATTTTTAGGCCACGCCCCTAACCACACCCATTTCACAGTCACGCCCAAAGCCACTCCCCATCCACACCCATTCAGCATGGACACGCAGGCAGCCGGCGGGCCTCCAGCATGGACACGCAGGCAGCCGGCGGGCCTCCAGCATGGACACGCAGGCAGCCGGCGGGCCTCCAGCATGGACACGCAGGCAGCCGGCGGGCCTCCAGCATGGACACGCAGGGAGCCACAGTGAGGCGGCCGGTCGCCCACACAGTGAGGTGGCCGGTCGCCTTCACAGACAGGCGGCAGGGGGGCACCCGCACAGACAGGCGGCAGGGGGGCGCCCGCACAGACAGGCGGCAGGGGGGCGCCCGCACAGACAGGCGGCCGGGGGGCGCCCGCACAGACAGGCGGCCGGGGGGCGCCCGCACAGACAGGCGGCCGGGGGGCGCCCGCACAGACAGGCGGCCGGGGGGCGCCCGCACAGACAGGCGGCCGGCCGACCGCACAGACAGGCGGCCGGCCGACCGCACAGAGAGGCTCCGGCCGGGGGTGAGGGGGGGGAGGGAGGGAAATCAGCGCTGGGGAGATTTTACTGTACCAGCAGCAGCACAGGCAGCGCTCCTCTCTGTTATGCCACGTCTACTGGGATGGTAGGAGGGAAAAGCAGGGAGGCGGAGAGAGAGTGGGTGGGCGGAGCCCGGGAGCCGGCCGTCCCGATCGTGGCAACGGGACAAACAACGTAAAGCGTGAAAGTCCCGCTGTATCCGGGACGGTTGGGAGGTATGGGGTAAGGGATAATGACACTGACACTCGGGGTACAGGATAAAGACGCTGACACTTGGCTCTCACCCACAGCACCCTGAAATCCCTCTATCAGCACCCAGCTTTCCTATGTTCTGATATTTATCTTGTCCTCAGCACCCAGCTTTCCCATATCAGAGCATGAGAAAGCTGGGTGCTGAGAGATGTATATCAGAACATGGGAAAGCTGGGTGCTGAGAGATGTATATCAGAACATGGGAAAGCTGGGTGCTGAGAGATGTATATCAGAACATGGGAAAGCTGGGTGCTGAGAGATGTATAGCAGAGCATGGGAAAGCTGGGTGCTGAGAGATGTATAGCAGAGCATGGGAAAGTTGGCTGCTGAGGGAAAGAGCCTTTTTCCCTCAGCACAAAACATTTCCATCCCATACTTGTATCTTTGTCCCCCCTGTATAAAGTTCTCAAAATACTATAACAGCCCCCACATAGCCTTCCAAATAATTGTATAAAGGGTCTCACATAACCCTTCATATATTAGAATGCAGATACATAGCCCTCCATATATTATAATGCACCCCCATAATCCTCCATGTATAAAGTAGCCCTTCAATTATAATGCATTTCCCATAGTTCTCCATGTATTAAAATTCACCCCATAGTTCTCCATATATTATACTGCACCACATAGTCCTCCATGTTTTATAATGCACTTCCAGAGTCCATGTATAAGGTAGCCTCCATAGTCCTCCATATATTATAATGCAGCCCCCATAGTCCTATATGTATTATAACACAACCCCATAAAACTTCAGATGGTATTATGCAGCCCCATACTCCTCCATGTATAATTCACCCCTATATTCCATGTATAAGGTGTCCCTTCATTTTGTATTATACAGCCCCCCCCGACCTCCATTTTAATGCAGCCCTATAGACCTCCAGTATAATGCAGCCTCATAGACCTCTATGTATATTACACCTCTATATTCAATGTATAAGGTGTCCTTCATGTTTATTATGCAGCCTCACCAGGCCTCCATATATAATAATGCAGCCAACCTCTCCAGGCCTCCATGTATAATATAGCAGCCAGCCTCCCAGGCCTCCATGTATAATATAGCAGCCAGCCTCCCCAGGCCTCCATGTATAATAATGCAGCCAGCCTCCCCAGGCCTCCATGTATAATAATGCAGCCAGCCTCCCCAGGCCTCCATGTATAATAATGCAGCCAGCCTCCCCAGGCCTCCATGTATAATAATGCAGCCAGCCTCCCCAGGCCTCCATGTATAATAATGCAGCCAGCCTCCCCAGGCCTCCATGTATAATAATGCAGCCAGCCTCCCCAGGCCTCCATGTATAATAATGCAGCCAGCCTCCCCAGGCCTCCATGTATAATAATGCAGCCAGCCTCCCCAGGCCTCCATGTATAATAATGCAGCCAGCCTCCCCAGACCTCCATGTATAATAATGCAGCCAGCCTCCCCAGGCCTCCATGTATAATAATGCAGCCAGCCTCCCCAGGCCTCCATGTATAATAATGCTGCCAGCCTCCCCAGGCCTCCATGTACAGTATAATGGAGTCTCCCCAGGCCTCCATGTACAGTATAATGCAGCCTCCCCAGGCCTCCATGCACAGTATCATGCAGCCTCCCCACCCCAGGCCTCCATGTACAGTATCAGGCAGCCTCCCCACCCCAGGCCTCCATGTACAGTATCATGCAGCCTCCCCACCCCAGGCCTCCATGTACAGTATCATGCAGCCTCCCCACCCCAGGCCTCCATGTACAGTATCAGGCAGCCTCCCCACCCCAGGCCTCCATGTACAGATGCAGCCTCCCCACCCCAGGCCTCCATGTACAGTATCATCCAGCCTTCCCACCCCAGGCCTCCATGTACAGTATCATGCAGCCTCCCCACCCCAGGCCTCCTTGTACAGTATCAGGCAGCCTCCCCACCCCAGGCCTCCATGTACAGTATCATGCAGCCTCCCCACCCCAGGCCTCCTTGTACAGTATCAGGCAGCCTCCCCACCCCAGGCCTCCTTGTACAGTATCAGGCAGCCTCCCCACCCCAGGCCTCCATGTACAGATGCAGCCTCCCCACCCCAGGCCTCCATGTACAGTATCATGCAGCCTTCCCACCCCAGGCCTCCATGTACAGTATAATGCAGCCTCCCCACTCCAGGCCTCTGACCACCGTGTACTCATATATATATAAAAAAAAAAACCAAGTACTCACCGCTCTCCTCCTTCCACTGCTGCTCTGTCCTGACGTCTCCTTGTTCCACTGATGCTGTACTCCCGAGTCCCTGCTCTCCTCCTTCCACTGCTGCTCGTCCTCCCGGTGCTGCGGTCGGCGTCCTCCCTCCCTGCGCTCTGTGCACTCAGCACAGCAGTCGCACAGGAGTGACGTCACCGCACAGGCACAGGGGCAGAATGATGATGCAGAGCGGCGCCGGCCGCTCTTTGCTTCATTATTACTGTGCGCGGTGACGGGGGAGGGGGGCACCGGTGCCGCCGCTGACATCGGGCAGGAGGGCCCGGTGTCGGGGGCGGCAGCGGGTCATATAGTGGGCGCGTGCACTGTGATAGATCAGCGCAGCTTCTCTCTCACTGAGAGGAGCTGGCTGCTGATCTGCCGGGTCCCCGCGGGCCCCAAACCGCCCGGGCCCGGTCGCGATCGCGACCGCTGCGACCGCGGTAGTTACGCCACTGGACATAATAAATAATGGAGGTACGCAGTGGAAGGTTGGGTGGTAGTTTGTGTTCTCTACTTCTTTGTCCGCATAGAAATGTCTATGAAGAAATATTTGGGATATTGTAAAATAGAAGAAATTTTTAATTTATTTACATTTTTCTTAACTTTTTTGTGCATATTTATTTTTATGTCTTGACCTACTAACTTCCTTTTACATATGAATGGTTTAAGTACAATATCGGTAATGATCAGTCTCATGACTGAGCAAAAAAACTATTGATTTTTAACCAAAGTTCATCTTTTTTGATGAATTATGGTCTAACAGCCGTACAGCTACAGATATGAGAAGATTTATAAGTGATTGGGTTTCCCCAGAAAAGGGAATAAGGAGATAGGAATGAAACAAATATTGAAATGTGGTCTTAAATCACAAATCCCGTTGATCAATAATGTCACTAAGAATTTTCTATTACAATTGGGTGCTTGACGAGCAATGATTTTTAGCCTCTTTGCTATAGCTAGCCTTGTAATCCTTTTCTAAACTATGTAAATTTGATGAAAAAATTACAGAGAGCCCATGTAAAGCCTGCTTTACACCTTACGATATCACATACGATATCGTATGCGATCGTACCTGCCCCCATCGTATGTGCGGCTTGTTCAATTTGTTGACCGTGTCGCACAAACGATTATTTGCTGTCACACGTAAAACGATTATTTGCTGTCACACGTACTTACCCGTCCATACGACCTCGATGTGGACGGTGAACATCCACTTCCTGGAGTTGGAGGGACGTTCGGCGTCACAGTGACGTCACGCGGCAGCCGGCCAATAGAAGCGGAGGGGCAGAGATGAGCGGGACGTAAACATCCCGCCCACGTCCTTCCTTCTGTATTGCCGGCGGGAGCCGCGGGACGCAGGTAAGCTGCAGTTCATCATTCCCGGGGTGTCACACACTGCGATGTGTGCTGCCTCGGGAACATTGAACAACCTGCCGTTCAATTTTTAGTAATTGAACGATGTGCATGTGATCAACGTTTTAACGTTCAATCGCAATCGCACGGAGGTTTCACACGCTACAATGTAACTAACGATGCCGGATGTGCGTCACTTACGACGTGACCCCGCCGACACATCGTTAGATAAATTGTAGAGTGTAAAGCCCGCATAAGTGTCATTCCTTGGGACTGTATCCGGGGACCTTGTGCTGTGTGGTCAGGTTCCTTCCTTCCTGAGCCACAGCTTGGTCAGTCCCTGTTCAATGCTGGTGGTCTACTTACTTATCTTTGCTTCTCTTCCTATGGTGTGCGGTTATCACCTGTTCTCAATTGCTCATTGTCTCTGTCCTTTCACATCTCAGGTGATGCTATTTATCCTCTCCTTATCCCAGTCTTCTCTGCTGGCCATATTCATTCCTATGTAAATTCTGCTAAGGAGTTCCAGCCCCACTGCAAGGGATCTGCCTGTTAAGGCCCAGTCACACACAACGACTTACCAGCGATCCCGCCAATGATTTGTCCTGATAAGGATCGCTGGTAAGTCTCTGGGAGGTCGCTGGTGAGATGTCACACAGTCAGGCCTTACCAAGGACACAGTAACGATACATGTCGCAGTAGTGACCTGTATAACGATCCCTGCTGTCATTGGGACCCTGTCACACAGCGTCAAACACAGCGATGCGTCCTGCCCAGCAGGACATCGCCTTTGAAGAAAATGGTCTGGACCATTCTGCAATGACTAGCGATCTCACAGCAGGGGCCTGATCGCTGGTAGGTGTCACGCATAACGAGATCGCTGGCGAGACGTACGGTGTGCATTTCACCAAGGGGGAATGTGACGCCCTGGACTAGCCAGGTAGTCACAGACATAACAACACACACACACACACCCTCCCCTGGATAGTCACAGCAGTCAGACAAAAACCCTTGTTGCCTCCCTCCAGGGTCTGATGGCCACACCAGGTGGGGCGGAGCCAGGCAGTTGGCCCCACCCACCGAGGAGTTCACAGGTCTGGAGGCGGGAAAAGAGACAGATCTGAGTAGGCAGTGAAAGTGAGAGGTCAGAAACCGTCGGTATCTGGGTAGGGGCCCAGACACAAACAGCAAGGTTGGCAGATGGTGGTGGCCGACTGCAGGAGTTAGTGGATCTCTGTGGAACCGTAGGACCGGGGTCGGGCGGTGGCCCGCCGATACCAAACCGGGGAGTGGAGTGAAGCTAAGCACACAGGCAGGGCCATCAGACCCCGACTAGGCTTGGAGCCGCCGACAATGGTCAAATCCAAAAGTGACCGGAACCCCAGGGGTTTCCTAACAACCAAGACCCGACAGAAGGCAACAACAGTCCACACCGTGAGGATACACAGCCACCCTCATAGGCTAGAGATCCAAGGGCCAGCGCTTTCGGGCAAAACGGGCTCCTTCGGTACCTATACGCCGGGGAGCGGACTACCGTTGGGAAACCATCGGAGTCAACACATACTACACAGGTGCAGGGAAAGACAGCCACCATCACCCTGTCCGGGGAGAGCACAAACACTGCAGCCGGCTGCGGGACCCGTCCATCCAGCCGTTTGGTTTACCAGAGACTCTGTGCATCTGTGTCTGAGTGAGTACCACAGTGCCATCCAGCACCGCACCGCGCTGCCCCTGCAACCCTGCACCTCAGCCATCCTGCCTCCCCATTCCACCACCGGGCCCCGGGATCACCAACCCCTACCCACGGAGGGGACAACATCCTAGCTGCTCCCTACCATCGCTCCCGGGATCCCCGTCACCAGCAGCGGTGGTTCCCATCATCACCACGACCCATGGGTGGCGTCACGAACTAGCTCCCAAAACAAACCACCCCCTTTTCACTCGTGGGCGAGGAGCGCTGCTCGAGTCCCCGGGTCCGGCCCACCGCTCGAGCCACCGAGCAGCAGCAGTAGCCGCGGACCCGAGCGTAGCAAGCACTGTCCCTCCACCCACGACATCTATAGCCTCCTTCAGACATCTGTGTTTACGGTACGTGTGACGTCCATTTTCATACATACCGGAGACATGGACACACAAACAAATGTATGGGTCTGCGCACACCTGTGTGTTTTCACACAGAAGTGTGTCCGTGTGGAGCAGACTCGTGTCCGTGTGCAATACACGGCGACATGTCTGTTTTTCTGCGGCAGCACGGGTGTCACACGAACCGCACACTGATGTGATCCATGTGACATCAGTATGACATGTACTGGAGAAAATACTTGTCTTTGAAATAAAAAAAATTTCAATACCTGCCTGTCTCCAGCCCTGCTGTCTCCAGCACTGCTGTTACTAGTTTCCGGGCTCGCTAATTATGCTCATGAATATTCACTGCACCGTGGACCCAGAAGCAGCAGCAGCAGCACTGGAGAAAGCAGGGCTGGGATTAGGTGAGTATAGAAGTATAATCTGTCCGTGTACTATTTCAGATAACACACTGACATCACACGCTGAACACACACACATGGAACACGCGCACACATATGCACCCACCACAGACCGTGCAAAATGTGTGTGTTTTGCATGGACCTGTGAAACAGGCCTATCTCTGCAAGCTTGCCCTATCTTGGATTGTAGTGTATGGTAAACCTCCCCTCTGGTTCCTCAAAAGTGTCCTTTTAGGCAGCCAGGTCTGGGTAGTGGGTTTCCAGTTGTGCGACTAGGGCTATTCCAGCCTGTGCAGGAACCATTAGGGTGCTGTGCAGCTAGGGATACTAATCTGTTTAGGAACCAGTAGGATGTAGGTGCAGTAGTAATGAGATAGGCTCTATTTTTCTCTTTTTCTGTGTTGGAACATGTACATGCATAACAGTAAGTTTTTTCTCTGCCAATCTTTTTAGACTTATAAAAAAAATTGATTTTCATTCAAATAGTATAGAGAGAAGAAGGCTATGTGCCCACGCTGCGGAAAATGCGCGGATTTTGCCGCGGATTTCTCGCGGAAAAGCCGCGGATTTTCCAGAAATCTGCAGCACAGCTACTCCCCAGCCATTTCTATGGCATTTGGGAAATGCTGTGCCCACGCTGCGGATTTTTCAGCAGTGGAAATCGTGCGGATTTTCATGCGGAAAAATCTGCAGCATGTCAATTATTGTTGCGGATTTTCGTGCGGATTTTGCCTATTCAATTGAATTAAAAAAAAAAATCGCAAAATCCGCGTCAAATCCGCGTCAAATCCGCATGTATGAAAAGGTGCGGATTCCGGGGGAAAGCTGCGGATTTTGATGCAGAAAAATCCACAGATACAGAGTCCCGTGGGCACATAGCCTAAAGAGGTTTTCTGGGAATTATCAAAATTTGGTGGAGGCATGGGTTCACTATACAGGCTACTCAAGCTCCATCACTTCAGTGGTCAGCAGGATGATGTCGTTATGGAGCTACCGAACACCTGTAGTATCAGTAGTGAAGTGACTGATGGATGGTGTGATACTATCTCTAGGGAGTGCGGAACACAGGGAGGATGTAGTGCTCCTAAAGGCCACTTTACACGCTATGACATCGCTAAAGCGGAATTTGTGACGCACATCCGCCGCGTTAGCGATGTCGTTGCGTGTGACACTTATGAGCGATTTTGAATCGTTGCAAAAACGTTCAAAATCACTAATCGGTGACATGCCCCCCTATTCCCAATTATCGTTGCTGCTGCAGGTACGATTTTGTTCATCGTTCCTGCGGCAGCACACATCGCTATGTGTGACACCGCAGGAACGAGGAACCTCACCTTACCTGCGGCCGCCAGCAATGAGGAAGGAAGGAGGTGGATGGGATGTTACGTCCCGCTCATCTCCGCCCCTCCGCTTCTATTGGGCGTCTGCTTAGTGACGTCGCTGTGACGCCGAACGAACCACCCCCTTAGAAAGGAGGCGGTTCGCCGGTCACAGCGACGTCGCTAGGCAGGTAAGTAGTGTGACGGGTCCGCGAGATTTTGTGTGCCACAGGCAGCGATTTGCCCGTGACGCACAAACGATGGGGGCGGGTACCCACGCTAGCGATCTCGCTAGCCAGATCGCAGCGTGTAAAGCGGCCTTAAGTGCAGTTTAGCACAAGCCTGCTAGAGGTCACTAGCACCAATGCAGGGATGTAATGGAGTGGTCGATAAGACGAAGGTCAGTGCGGGGATGTCATGTCTGCACAGAAGAGCAAGCAAAACCAAAAACCGAAGTCAAGTGAGAGCACAAGGTTTGAAGCCAGGAAGTCACGTCAAGAGCCGAAAGGAAGCAGAGCTGTAGTCAGAGCACAAACCGGGGTCACAAGCCAAGAGGACAACTAAGTATAGAGGAGGGAGCGGAGAGGGGATAGCAAGCAGAGAGAGGGTAGGGAGACAGGGAAGTCAAACAAGATGGGACGGACGGAGGTCAGGGGAAGGAGTACTAGGTAGTGGGACTAGATCAGACCAAACTTACGGGAACCAGGAAGCGCACACTGCAAAGCAGGAACCATTACTGGTGGTGTTCCGAGAGAAACAACTCCAAGATAAACCAGTGTGACCCCCAGAACGAGGCAGAACATAATAGGCTCCTCCCAAATGACCTAGTCCCCAGAGGATATCGACAGCAGGAAAACCAACACATACAGTGGCTCTGCAGGAGCAGAGCCTTGAGTGAGTCATGACAGATGGGACCACCTGACCACTGCAGCCAAACAGTAACCTGATTAATGGACATCATCACATCCAATACCAGAAGAAGACCAGAATGGCAGTGCTTGAGTAGTGGGGAATTCAAGTGGTAAGTATAAGTAACAGCTTATTTATTTCTTTAATTATAAGCATCCCTGGTCGTGAATACATTTTGAAAAGTCCCTGAAAATCCCTAAATATGCTAATGGATTAACTTTACATTAATTGATAGCTCTTATACCTTATACCTTTATTACCCCAGTGACAGAAACAATTTCCAATAGGTTTTTCTCATAACAGTCTACCAGTCTTCGAGTAATATTTTGAACAGATAATTTACATATATACGGTACTTCATTTTTTTCCATTTTTATGGTACATACATATTGATAGCAGTAGGGATGAGAGGTTTCTGTAGGTCATCTGATGAAATTCTAAAATTTGTGAAGACTACTTTTATTGTCTTGTGTATTTTTGAGATTGTTGGGCAGTCAGACGTCGTCAGGTTGACAGTTACTTGATCTTGATGACATAATGGCAATGATAAAGGTGTACCCGAAACGCGTCTTGCCGTGCGTTTACAGCAGTAATCTTCCATCTCTGCCTGAAATGATCTGTTTTTTGCTGCTATCTGTACTTTTTATTTATTTTTGAAATAAAGAATATATTTTTTATTCATCAACAACCATTGAGCTCGCTGGATTTAGCTTTCCCTTTCTTAAGCGTACCTTCCCTGGTTGTCTCTACGCTTGCTTCGCCCTCCTGCCTTGCGCCCTCGCTCACTGAACCCTGTGCCAGTGTCCGTGCACCCTTTCTGGGTGGCATGAAGCTCTATCCCTTGGCCCTTTTGGGGTCACCTTTCAGCGAATTTGTGTGCGGTGTGTGACTTTGGTGCTTGAAGTCACCCCAGCCGCTGGTTTTGCTGAAGTACGTAGGTTCTTCTCCTCTATCCTAGGGACCAGTCCTCGTGTTGTGATCAAGTCCTTCCACCTGTAGATTATATGTGGAACAAGGCCACGGAAGGTTAACTCCCGTGGTTTTTAGGACCCCTTCTGTCTGTGCCCGGGCCGAGTGGTACCAGCTCCAGGCCTCGGGTCTTAGCTCCTCCACTCCTCCTTTCCTTCTTTCTCCACACTCCACCACTGACTGAATGAATCTGTCCTGACTTGTAAGGCTCCACCCCCCCGGCCTGGCTTTGGGTATAATCACGCCCTTGCCATGTCTGACGAGGTGTTACTCAGTGAGGGTGTTATGCTTGGTGTGAACCGTTGGTGACCTTGTCCTTACCCAGGATGGAATATCACACCTCTGGCTGAGGTGCATTACCTCTGTGGCGACTGAAGCCTCAGGGGCGCCACACTATCCACAGATTGGTAGGCAAATGTAAAAGGGAATACAGTTATAGTGGAAGGGAAGTAGGTGGTCACAGGGGCTGATTCCGTAGACAAGCTATGTGTCTGGTCTGGTTTGACTTTCATGTGGTTCCCTGATCATATATTAGATACAAAAGAATACGTTGATCTATAACAGGGGTCTCAAACTCGGCTGGGTGTATGGGCCGCACAGAGGAAAAAAATAATTTGGGGGGCCGCATTCTTTGCGGGACAAAGTGACAATTTTATTGGTACCATATATATTTTTTTACACACCTTTGGATGACTGATTTTCAACATCTTTCACTTGTTTATTATAAAAAAATGTGCACATTCTTTGGTTAAATATAAAAAAAAATAAAATTTGATGGTAAAAAAAAAGTCATGCCTTATTTTGTTTTTTTTTTTACATTGTATCCCTTTCTTGTAACTAATAGTGTTACAATTATCACTATGTAGAAATTTTGGCCAACATCTTTTAGTAATGTTCCCCATCCTATAGTAATGTGTCCACCTTGTCCCTCTTCTATAGTAATGTGCCCACCTTGTCCCTATCCTATAGTCATGTGCCCACTTTGTCCCTATCCTATAGTCATGTGCCCACCTTGTCCCCATCCTATAGTCATGTGCTCACCTTGTCCCCATCCTATAGACATGTGCCCTCTTTGTCCCCATCCTATAGACATGTGTCCACCTTCTCCCTATCCTATAGTAATGTGCCCATCTTGTCCCTATTCTATAGTAAGGTGCCCACTTTGTCCCCATCCTATAGACATGTGCCCACCTTGTCCCCATCCTATAGTAATGTGCCCACCTTGTCCCTATTCTATAGTAAGGTGCCCACCTTGTCCCTATTCTATAATCATGTGCCCACCTTGTCCCTATTCTATAGTAATATGATCACCTTGTCCCTATTCTATAGTAATGTCCCCATCCTGTAGTAATGGGTGGTGGGGGCAGTGGCGGCGGCGGGTGAAAGGGGGCGCTATAATTTACCGATCGCTCTCGGACTCCTTCCACCCACAGACGCTTGAGTGAAGTTGAGGGGGGCGGTCTCCGGCCCCAGATCCACAGTGATTGGACAGATAGGTCACAAGACCGGTCTCTCCAATCAGAGCTGGGGGCGGGTGAAACACAGGTCACCCAGCTCCAGCCAATGATCGGTGCTACAGCTGCACTGATCAGGGCTGGATTTCAATGTTAGAGCCATTTTCAATGGCTGTAACATTACAGTGGCTGTGATTGGCTGACGAACGCCGCACAGCCAATCACAGCCTCCATAGGTCCGAGGAGGAGACACCACCCCTCCTGAGCTTCCCTCCTCCCTGAATCTAAGGTATTTGCTATTGGCAATGCAAACGGCGATCGCAGCCACCGGGGCCGCGATTTCGCCATGACTTACTAGGTATGTCATGGGTCCTTAAGTACCAGGGAGCCATAACGTACCCAGTACGTCATAGGTCGCTAAGGGGTTAATGTGCCGTCCTTCACATACACAAAAAATAAACAAACACCATTCTTCTCACCTGTCCCGCGTTCCCTCGGCTCCTCACCTCCGGTTCTTGCTGTCTGCAGGCCGTGCCCCGGTGACTTTCGCGGCCGGTGCATGGACCGCAGCCACTGTCTGCACTTTGTTAGGCCTGCGCCACACATCCGTGCCTCCGGTACGTGTTTGGCATTTTTTACACGTACCGGAGACACGTGCTTATGTTGAGACAGTAATTTTAATCTAAATAGCCTCACGTCAGTGTTTTGGCACGGAGCGTGTGTCCGTTCCGTGCCTACGTTTGACCGTGCCGAAAAAGCGATGACATGTCCGTTTTCCACCGGCATAACGTCCTCACGGATCCATTAAATCCTATAGGTCCGTGTTTACACGTACGTGATACGGATGGCCTCCGTATGCTATCCGTGTGGTCCGTGTCCGTGTTTTAAATTTGAAGATTGTTACAATTTCAAATACTTTCAGGTGGCGTAGCTAACATATTTGTTTTGCACAAAACTTACTTGGCATTTGCAGAAGGAGTGAGCAAGCAACCAGTTGTATTTCTGTGTATTGAAAGAACTATTTTGAGCACAATTTCTGCTTCAAAATATAATAATGGCTCCACGGGTGGACACGGAGAAACTGATAACAGCTGTCGAGACTCACCCACCATTATGGGATACACGTGTTGATGGTTACCATGACAGACAGTTGACCGCCATTGGCTTCAAGTTGCTGAGGAAGTGTACCCCAATAATGCATGGGATAGATGTTCGCCTTCAAAGCGTGCTAAATATGGTAAGTTTGTATATTTTTTTTATCTTTGTTTTTGTGTTTGTTTTTGTTTTTTTAAATGATTTCAAACTGTGAATGTTTTGTTATTGTAATGTTGTTTTTACTTAAATTTAACTTTATGAAGAATTGGTATATGTATTAATCTATTTATTCAGTTAATGTTAAATTTTATAAAAGGTTACCTAACATTTCCAAAGTTCAATAATTAAAAGTAAACTTTATTTTGTAATATGATTATTAATTCTTCATGAAGTTAATTAATTAACAGATAAAACTGTCATGTGATTTTCAATTCCATGTGTTGTGATTCAATATGTTTTTTTTTTAAAAATTATATTTTTTTTTTAAAAGTTTTCACAATTTTTGTAAAATAACATTTCTATATCATGTCATAAAATAATACAATAATATTCTCTTTTTTTAAAATTAATTATATTGCAAATAAAAATACATACCTTTTTAATATCTATATCACAATTACTTCAAAGTTTATTTCTGAGAAATATTATTTTGTTATGTGTGAATATAGCAAAATGTTTTTAAGTGAACAATATATAAAACTTTTAATTTTCCTCTAATGTATTTGGCCACCTTTATTTTTTATCATTGTATATTACATTTAACAAACATTATTGTCATTAATGTGTGCACAATAATGCTGAATGTTGCAAGTGACATATTTTGTTATATTCAACAGTTGACTTGGTCAAAAGACGTTGGCGTTCAGCACGTGATCAGTACCGAAGGGAGTACAACCCTATACCATCCTCATCCAGCCAAGGCCGCAAACGCAGATATGTTTATTATGAACAAATAAGCTTCCTAGCACCCATCTTAGAAGTAACACAGTAAGTATTTTTTATTTTTAAATGTTTATTTTGTTCCAAACAATATTTTTAAATATTAATCACTTTTTTTTCAGAAGTTATTTTTAAAAAGATAACTGTTAAGATTGTAATATGTTATCTATTTGATTATAGAACGGAGGATAATCTCGACGATTCTGATGACCAACCAACAGCTGGTCCCTCTGCTACAGCCACCTCAGCATCAGAACAAGAACCTGGCAGAGAAGACAGTGAAAATCAAGAGATTCAACAAGATGCAGCAGCAGCAACTGAATCACATGAGGGTGGGACAGAGAGTGCACAAACCAACAACCAAGGCTCATCCACACAACAAACAACAACACCAGCAACACAATCAACACAAACAAATGTACTTCCACGTTTTGCACCACAACCTCTCCGTGCAAGAAGAATCCGCAGACCTGAGGAAATGAGATCCTTACCGGAAATAATTGACACACGCATTATTCACATAATGAACACTTTAATTCCAGAAACAGATGCCGAGCGTTTTTGTCGGTCTTTATCTACTAGCTTAACCAAAATTCCATCAGATAGGCAGGAACGTGTACGTGCTGCTATGCTTACCCTACTGTCAGCTAGTCAGGCAGAACAGGAACCAGTGAGAGTTTATGAGGCCATAGAAAATTGGCGTACCATTATGCAACAACATACAGTCCCAAACACAACAGACAATCCAAATACCATTGCAACACAAACAACAATGGCAACAGTAGTTGTCACTAATCCAGTATTACAACAATCAGGTCAACCTTCTATTTCTTCAAGTACAGTATTCCCAACACCAATTAGACAAGGGTATATTGCAACCAATACTGGTGCCTTAAGCACTGTACAAAGTGCTACCTCACAGCAACCCATAAACTATATGAATTTACAACCCACTCCAAGTACTAGTTACTTTACTCAACCCACAAATATTGGTGGTTTACCGAACATGTTTCCTGGTTCAACATACCCACAATCATTCATGATGCCTCATTATCCAATCTCAACTATGTTAACTACACCACACTTACAAACAACAGTCAACTATCCACAAGGTCAACAACATACACACACACAATACCCACTTACCCATGTAGACCCACAGGTGTACTCAACAACAGGCAATGTGTTGGGCCAAACCAGCATGCAACAGACTGTTCCACACACTACTGTAGTTAGTAATAGGAATGTTGTTCAGCAATCAACTGCTTCCATTCCTGAAAATACTATTTCTGAGGCCACCCAAAACAACATACTCAGCAACACTCAGGTTACTTCCCTAGAAGATCTTGTTGACTTATGATACACATTTTTGGTAATCTTTACATTCAACAAACAATGAATGTGACCAAAAAAAGAAAAAGGATTGCCAAAAATGTTTAAAATCAGAGTCTTAAAAAAAAAAACAACCCATGTGTGATTATATTTGGTGCCGGATGACATATATGTTTTATGCCATGGATATGTTTATTTTTTTATTAACACAATTGTACCCAACAATTTGATGGGTAGATGAGTTCATATCTTCTCAAAAACAAGTTACAAATTATTATGTCTATGTCAATGTCCAACATGAGACAAACATAATTGGTTGACAATTTACCAACATTGCAAGCAATCTAAAAATTTTGAAAAGTTTAAGATTTGAAGTAAAGTGTCTTAAAAATTTGTTCAAAAAACAAATAATATTTTTACCTTTGTAAAAGTTAAGAGAAGATGAGCACGATTTTCATTTGTTATTGGGAAAATAACAAAAAAACATCATTACTTTATGTAATAATAGGCATATTATTAATAAAAAAATATGTTTTCTAAATAAAGATTCTGTTTCTTTTTTATATTTATATATAATATAGCATTTTTACCATAGACGATTAACATTATTATTTTTATAAGTTTCAACAAAAACCAAAACAGGATACTAACACAGAAATGAACAAACACATACATACAACATTCAGAAATCCATGTTGTTAACAGAAATGTCAGTTGGTGATTAACGCCGTTTCACTTTAATACAAGTACGCTTTTAGCTCTTAGATTGTTTAAACTAATTAAACATTTTCATCTAAGTGCAAATAAGACATTTTAACCAAAAAAATACATAACAATGTTAACAAACATCAATATTATTATTAGCATCAAAAAAATTAAAGTAATCAGTAAATAAGTTTCTAATTTGTAAGCCAGATGTCACGGAATTATGAGACATAGGTTCACCTGTTGGATTAACAACATGGTTTATCTGAGATTCATCATCCACATAAGTTCCTCCATCATGCATCCGACAGTAATTGTGAAGCACAATGGTAGCCTTGATGACAGATTTGACAGAGTTTGGCTGCAACTGAATAGTTGTCTGATAAATGCGCTATTTGTTAGCTAAAATACCAAATGCACACTCCACATAACGTCTTGCTTTAGTTAGCCGATAATTAAAGTACTGTTTCCTGTCATCAATTGATCTCCTTGGATATGGTCGCATAACATGTTTTGATAATGCAAATCCTGCATCTGCTACCATCACATATGGTGCCAACGGTCCAGATGTACCAGGTAGGGCAACTGGTGGTGGGATCAATAATGAATTTTCTTGCAGGCGTTGGGCTAATCTTGATGACCGGAAAATACGGGCATCTGAGGCACTACCATAGGCCCCAATGTCTGCATAAATAAAACGGTTTTCTGTGTCAACCAATGCCAAAATAACAACAGAAAAAAACTTATGAAAATTGAAATAACGTGAACCAGAGTTTGGTGGTTTTTTAACTCTGAAATGCTTGCCATCCAAAGCTCCTATGCAGTTAGGAAAGTCCACAGAGTCCTTGAAGCCCTTAGAGATTTTCAACCAATCTTCTCTGTTTGGCTGAGGCATCATTTGGTCTTTTAAATGTTGCCATATCATGTCGCATGTGTGACGTACTATACCGGCAATGGTTGATCTCCCCAACAAAAAATCAAAATGTAAAGCACTAAAAGATTGACCAGTCGCCAAGAATCTATGAACACAAGACAAACAATGATTTACAATTAACAATATGTTTTTTTAAAGAAAACCAAACAAAACATAACACAAACATTGATAAAAAACTGAGATGAGATCAAGAAATATCAATTACACATTTCAATGTGAAACATAACACATTTGAAAAAGAATGAAAAAACAACAAATACCTCAGAGTCACCATAAATCTCTCCTCTGGGGAAATGGAAAGCCGCATCCAAGTGTCCTGATGTTGCAAATGAGGTCGTAAAATATTTAGTAAATAATCAAAACTCTCAACTGACAAACGGCAGTATGAAAAAAACTTATCTGGGAAATTCCGTAACTCAAAAAATAAAGTATGGAAATGACCATGCATAGGCCGCATCATGATTAGTGGATGCACCCACAATCTGTTTCTTCTTACATTATCATATTGCAACATGTGCCGTCTAACGCCAAAACGACGAGATATAATCCAACATAAAAACACTAAGGCCTCCGTGGATAATGGCATTGCGAAAAAGTTGTCAAAACACATAGGTGCTCCAAGGCAGAATACAAGCAGGAAACAGTTTATAGGTAACTTATATTTATGTCCTAATCACATACACCTATGTGTCATTTAATTCCAACTGATCACCATTATCTCAATGTGTGAAACATGTGAAACACGCACAATAAAACGGACTGCACACGGAACACACACTGACGTATGTCACGCACAGGAAAACGCACACACGTACACACGTATCACACACGATATGCATACGGACACTACACGGAGGTGAAAAACGGACAGAAAATACGGAACACGGACACAAAAAACGGACTACAGCACACGTACGTTTTTTACACGTGAGTGTGGCAGAGGCCTTAGATGAATGTTTTGCCGGCGCTGTGCGCGCACAGTCCTTGCCTCTGAGAGCGCAGCGCCAGCAAAACATTCATCTAACAAAGTGCAGACATTGGCTGCGGCCCCTGCACCGGCCGCAATAGTGAACAGGGACACGGGCCTGGGGGCCGCACGAAGCCGCCTGACGGGCCGCATGCGGCCCGCGGGCCGCGTGTTTGAGACCCCTGATCTATAATATACACATTAATTATTATAATTGACCAAAGTCACCATACCATGAATTACTTTTTGAAAACTGACTCTGTTCATGACAATCATAAGACATTGATAAAGGCTAAATAAACCATAGATTATGAATATATAAAGTTTTTTATTTTTGTGCGCAACACAAACAGGATTACACAGACACTCAGGGCCGTATTTGGGGTTTTTGCTGCCCTAGGCACTGTCAGTGGTGGCGCCCCCTTCTGATCAGTCAGATTACGGGTATGTGCACACAGCTTTTTTTTTTTTTCCAGACAGATCCGGGCTGTAACCCGCCCAAAAAACCCAAACTCTAAATATTAAAGAAATGAACTCATACACTGCAATGTAAAACGACTTGCTGTCCATATGTTCAGTCTTTGGAGTTTTTTTAAGCGAGTGAAAATGAGGACATTTCTGCGCGGCCTAAGCCTGGTGCACCGATACCACCTAATATAGGAAAATACTAGCCAGGCCTTTGTCTTGATTAATAGTGATCCATTGGTGGGAGTGAGCACCGTAACACCAGATCTCCTGACTGCACCGCACCCAACACTGCGGCACACGCCACGCGTCAGTGCGGGTGTGCACACAACACAGGAGGAGCACAGCGGCACACTCCAAGCGTCAGTGCATGTGTGCATCCAACATAGGAGGAGCACAGCGGCACAGTCCAAGCGTCAGTGCATGTGTGCATCCAACACAGGAGGAGCACAGTGAGGAGGGGGACACTGCGCTGTGATGTGCTGTCTGCTCACTTCAACAACCTTCCTCATTGAATCTGCAGTCACACTGCAGGCGCACCCACGCGGACACTGCAGTCACATTGCAGGCGCACCCACGCGGACACTGCAGTCACATTGCAGGCGCACCCACGCGGACACTGCAGTCACATTGCAGGCGCACCCACGCGGACACTGCAGTCACACTGCAGGCGCACCCACGCGGACACTGCAGTCACACTGCAGGCGCACCCACGCGGACACTGCAGTCACACTGCAGGCGCACCCACGCGGACACTGCAGTCACACTGCAGGCGCACCCACGCGGACACTGCAGTCACACTGCAGGCCCACCCACGCGGACACTGCAGTCACATTGCGTGCGCACCCACACTGACACTTGGAGTGCTACTCTGCTCCTCCAGTGTCAGGACACGTGCAGAAATGCTAAGTGATTTTAGACAGCACTGACTCTCACCTAAGGATGAGGGACTGTCTTTAATATGCAAATAGGAGGGTGCACATCTGCACCAAGACATCGGCCGCACCAGGGGGGACAGAACAGTCTGCATATATATAATAAAATATTAAGTTAAAACTGTACATGCCAGAGCGATGTCCCCTGTATAAATGTGTATGCCGATTAATTGGCATTTTGGGAGTAAAAGTAAAATGTCATCGCTCTTAGCAACACATTGTCCTGCGTCTCCCAAGACTTCCCTCTTATTTGGTCTGCTGCAGCAAACACTGCAATGGTGCCCGTATAGGGAATCTGTCACCAGGTTTTGCTCCCCCATCTGAGAGCAGCATAATGCAGAGACAGAGCCCCTGATTCCAGCGATGTGTCACTTACTGAGCTGTTTGCTGTCATTTTCTCTGCTGCAGATCTCGCAATTATACAGAGCTCATGAATATGCTGGACTACCTGCAGCACACCAAGTAGTCCTGTAATGATAACTACTGCTGAATAAACAGTGATGTTATCAAAACTACACTAAACAGCTCAGTAAGTGACAACACTGGAATCAGGATCTCTGCCCCTACATTATGCTGCTCTCAAATTAGGTGGCAAAAACCTGGTGACAGACTCATAATTCTCACTAAAGAGTAACCACCCTAAGTAAGCCCAAGGCTGTGCCCAAGAATAAATAATTGCCCATCACTGAGCTCACTTCACAAAAAATGACCTCACACCGTGTCACTTACAGTATACAGCCTCCACATTTTCTCCTATAACATTTCCACTACACTGCCCCCTCACATGAAAACCCCACTGTCCTCCCCACTGAATTATACCCTCCAGACCTTCCTCACTTATGAACTATGACCTCCACTGTCCCCACCTCTCCATGCAGCCCCCACTTCACTGTCCCCCTCATGATGTCCCCACTCTATAATGAACCTTCTGCTTCGCATTCTGTATACCGAGCCCTCCCAGGCTCCTAACTGAGCGCTCCCCATGCTGCCCCTTCTCCATATCAAGCCCCCTCCATACCAAGCCCACCAAGGTTCCCCTTCCATACAGAGTACCCCCCATGCTTTCCCATTCTCCATACCATGCCTCATTCTCCATACTGTAACTCCCATTCGCTATACTGTCCACCACCCTCCCTCATATTCCCTCCCCCCCCCATTTTCCCATTCTGCTCCATCCTCCATGTTGCACCCCCACATCATGCTTCATCCCCCCCATCCTCCATGTTGCGCCCCCACATCATGCTTCATCCCCCCCATCCTCCATATTGCGCCCCCACATCATGCTTCATCCCCCCCATCCTCCATGTTGCGCCCCCACATCATGCTGAATCCCCCCCATCCTCCATGTTGCGCCCCCACATCATGTTCCACTCCCCCTATCCTCCATGTTGCGCCCCCACATCCTCCATGTTGCGCCCCCACATCATGCTGCATCCCCCCCATCCTCCATATTGCACCCCCACATCATGCTGCATCCCCCCCCATCCTCCATGTTGCACCCCCACATCATGCTGCATCCCCCGCCCATCCTCCATGTTGCACCCCCACATCATGCTGCATCCCCCGCCCATCCTCCATGTTGCGCCCCCACATCATGTTCCATCCCCCCATCCTCCATGTTGCGCCCCCACATCATGCTGCATCCCCCCATCCTCCATGTTGCGCCCCCACATCATGCTGCATCCCCCCCATCCTCCATGTTGCGCCCCCACATCATGCTGCATCCCCCCCATCCTCCATGTTGCGCCCCCACATCATGTTCCATCCCCCATCCTCCATGTTGCGCCCCCATATCATGTTCCATCCCCCCATCCTCCATGTTGCTCCCCCACATCATGCTGCATCCCCCCCATCCTCCATGTTGCGCCCCCATATCATGTTCCATCCCCCCATCCTCCATGTTGCGCCCCCATATCATGTTCCATCCCCCCATCCTCCATGTTGCACCCCCATATCATGTTCCATCCCCCCATCCTCCATGTTGCGCCCCCATATCATGTTCTATCCCCCCATCCTCCATGTTGCGCCCCCATATCATGTTCCATCCCCCCATCCTCCATGTTGCGCCCCCACATCCTCCGGCATCCCCCCTCCCCCCCCGGGTTGCTTGTTCGGCGCTGTCTTCGGCTGTAAAGCGCTTACCTGCTCCAGGCGGCATCTCCGGCGGCTGCACCTCCCGTTCTCCGCGGTGGTGGTGGCGGTGGCAGGATCATCATCTCATCTTCCTCGGCGGCGGCTCCATTTCCCGTCCTCCTCTGCGCGGCGCTGCCTCACGCTGCTGTGACCTCTGCACAGTGAGCGCACGGCAGCACGTCGGGGCGGGGAGCTGATTACAGCTCCTCTGACCCCGGAAGTGCCGGCACGCTCACAGTTTCATTTATAGTCGCGTGTTATAGATGCGACTATAAATGACTGCGGCGCCCCCTCCCTCCTCCAAAAAGGCGCCGGATTTAATAAAGAGTTTGGAGGAGGGAGGAAGATTTTAAAAAAAAATATATATTTTTTTTTTTAAATTTTGGTTTTGGCGCCGCCCCCCTGGAAGGCGCCGCCCCAGGCACGTGCCCTCAAGTGCCTAATGGCAAATACGGCTCTGCAGACACTAGTGATTTAAAGTCAACACACAGGACAACCCGGGCAGTGTGGATGAGTACAGGGCTTTTTGGATTGCTTAATGCAAATAGGATTACATGGGAGCTCAGAAAGAACAATATATATAGGAAAATCCAATGTTGTTGGTGATTAAATAGTTACACTTTCTGTATAACAACAGTAAGGCTATGTGTCCACGGTAGAATGTACCTGCGGATTTTTCTGCATGAAAATCCGCGACTTTCGCGGCAAATCTGCACCTTTTTTTGCCGCGGATTTGCCGCGGATTTACCGCGGAATTGCCGCGGATTTTGATGCGGATTTTTTTTTTTCCCAATTCTATAGCCAAAATCCGCAACAATAATTGACATGCTGCAGATTTTTCCGGATCAAAATCCGCGGCAAATCCGCCGCGGAAAAATCCGCAGCATGGACACAGCATTTCCAAAATGCCATTGAAATGGCTTGGAAGTGCCGCTGCTGCAGATTTTTGGAAAATCCGCGGCTTTTCCGCGAGAAATCTGCGGCAAAATCAGCGTATTTTCCGCAGCGTGGGCACATAGCCTAAGAGAGATAACCTGCAGCAATTGGATAGACAGCAAGATGCGGTAAATTCATGCAGCATGACATGGTATCAAACTAAACTAATCATTAGTGGATCAAATGGCATTACACAGTAATAATAGCATAGAATTATATAATAATCAATGTTAGATGTAATGCCTCCAATACAGAACTAATATATCAGTTTGCTGATATCCATTCCCATTATATCAGCAGAAAGCTTGAAATTTGCAGTAAATACTGCCTAATGGTCGCTGTCCAAGAAAGACTGCATATAGCCAGCAAAATATGCAAATCAGACAGATGCTCCCATGGGGGAGATACCCACCGGTTAGTGCCCTGACCAAACACACCGCCCCACACCTCGACGCGCGTTTCGCAACAGCTTCGTTGGGAGGTAGAAGCCGGGGTGAATGCAATTCCACAAGAAACATGGACACCGGAAGTTTCATGAACAAAGATTGTGAACTTTTACTCCACATAAACTGCAGTATACATAATGCACACTTTAAGGCAGTCCATTTAATAGTTTCCACAACCTACCGTATATTACAGTTATTTCCTTATCAATACATACCGTTTAAGGAAATGTGGATCTGTCATATTTGTACAAATATATACCAAGGCAACTCCCTACACAATTGCATAACTAGAGAAAATTTTAAATTGAGTTTTTAATGTCCAAAATATAGAAGTACCCACAGACAGTAATTAAATATAGTATAGCGTCCTGTTTGCAAATTAAACATTTTTTTATTGAATTACAAATAAACAGAACTACCAGTGCCATACAAAAAAAATCTGTGGATAATACATTAAAATGTAATATTAAAAGGTGTTGCTAAAAACTGAAAAGAAGATTGTAAGGACACAACTAAAAATGCCAGAGAAAAACAACAAACAGGGACTTATCTGAATGAATGAAGGGGTAAAAATACCTATATAATGCAATATAATAGGTCAACTAGAAATAGTAAGGCACAAGAATATTCCTGGGTAGCCACTAGATGCCGCTGTAATAGCAAAAAATACAATCTGTCTATACGAAGCAACCTTTGAGCAGTTTGTGGGCTTTCTGGATCTTGCTATGTTCAGGGCCTACCCCTTGATCTAATATATAAAGTTGTGTGTGTGTGTATGTACAGTATGTGTGTCTGTATGTATGTATGTGTGTATGTGTGTCTGTATGTATATATGTGTGTGTGTGTGTGTGTATGTGTGTAAGTATGTGTGTGTGTGTGTATGTGTGTGTGTATGTGTGTGTGTGTATGTGTGAATGTGTGTCTGTATGTATATATGTGTCTGTGTGTGTGTCTGTGTGTGTGTATGTGTGTGTATGTATGTTTATATGTTCGCTAAAGGAATCCGCACCGTCGGAATTACAATCACAAAATTTTGCACAGCTGCCTCATGTGACTCAGGGAACGTCTTAGACTATGTTTTGAGGGGAAATGTTAACCCCACACTTTACTATTATTCACCAAAAAACTGCTTACATTAACGTCAATGGAGCTGTGAGCTACTTGTCATTAATAGGAGCTGTGATTGGTTGCTATAGGCAACAAAGGACATTCTTAGTATAAGAAGCTTATGTGTGAGGTAATGTGATAACGGTATACAGAGACACACACAGAGACAAAGATAGACAAACAGAGACAGACACACACAGAGACAGACAGAGACACACACACAGACACACACAGAGACAGAGACAGACACACATAGAGAGAGACACAGACACACGCAAAGACACAGATACACAGAGACAGACACAGAAACAGACACACAGAGACAGAGACACAGAGAGTAAGACACAGACACACAGACAGAGGCACAGAGACATAGACACACACAGAGACAGACAGACACACACAGAAACAGATACAAAGACACACAAAGACAGACACAGAGATAGATACAGAGACACACAGACACACAGAGAAACACACACAAAGCCAGAGACACACACTCAGCGACAGAGACACTGAGAGAGGGAGACAGACACACACACTCAGAGACACAGATAGACAGAGAGGGAGAGTGAGATAGTAAGAGAGAAGGAGAGTATGAGAGTCAGAGAGACACTTAGTTACTATCCCGTGCAACGCCGGGTATTGCAACTGTGACGCCCTGGACTAGCCAGGTAGTCACATACATACCAACACACACCCCCCCACCCTAGGCAGTTACACCAGCCAAACCAAAAACCCTTGTTGCCTCCCTCCAGAGTCTGATGTCCACACCAGGTGGGGCGGAGCCAGGCGGTTGGCCCCACCCACCAAGGAGTTCACAGGCCTGGAGGCGGGAAAAGGAGCAGATTTGTTCAGGAGATGAAAGTGAGAGGTCACAAACTGCGTGTGTCTGGGTAGGAGCCCAGGCACTGACAGCAAGGTTGGCAGACGGTGGTGGCCGTCTGCAGGAGTTGGTGGAACTCCGCAGAGCCGTAAGGACTGGGGTCGGGCGTCGACCCGCCGGTACCGGACCGTGGAACGGAGTGAAGCTAAGCACACAGGCAGAGCCATCGGACCCCGACCAGGCTTGGAGCCGCCGTCAATAGTCAAATCCGAATGGGACAGGAACCCCAGGGGTTTCCCAACTACTAGGTCCCGATTGAAGGCAACCGTCCACCCTGAGAGGATATACAGCCACTGCCACAGGCTAGAGATCCAAGGGCCAGCGCCTGCGGGCAAAACGGGCTCCTTCGGCACCTATACGCCGGGGAGTGGACTACGGGTGGGCAACCACAGGAGTCAAGAATTTTCTCAAAGGTGCAGGGAAAGACAGCCACCACCAGCCATCAGCCATCCGGGGAGAGCACAACAACAACACTGCAGCCGGCTGCGGGACCCGTCCATCCGGCCGTTTTCGTTTACCTACGACTCTGTCAGTGATTGTCTGAGTGAGTACACCAGTGCCATCCGGCACCGCGCCGCGCAGTTCCTGCACCCCAGCCATCTAGCCTCCCCGTTACACCATCAGGCCCCGGGATCACCAACCCTTGCCCACGGAGGGGACACCATCTCAGCTGCACCCTACCATCTCTCCCGGGATCCCCGTTACCAGCAGCGGTGGTGCCATTATCACCACGACCCGTGGGTGGCATCACGAACAATCTCCCTAAACATACCACCCCCTTTTCACTCACGGGTGAGGAGCGCTGCTCGAGTCCCCGGGTCTGGTCCACCGCTCGAGCCACCGAGCAGCAGCAGCAGAAGCCCCGGACCCGAGCGTGGCGAGCGCGTCACCTCCGCCCGCGACACAACTAGTGTAGAATAAATGGCAGCCTGGATTTTTCCTTTCCACAGAGAGTTTCCTTCTCCTTACCAGACACAATTACTAGAGGATAGAAGTGACTGGAAGTAGGCCCACCGACTCCAGCGTTCATACCCCTCTCCCACCAAACTCAGTCCTCTCCTCCTGAGTCCTCAGCCACAGACATCTTTCTTATTTTCCTGGCAGAAAAAGACCCGGAAATTTCCCCACTGCTGCTTCTTCTTACCATATAAGTCAAGGGTAGTTTTGAGAACGGCCAGAAGAAGTCAGTGTAGCTTAGAAATGCTACAACTCTCAGAGCAAGGCTTCAGAAGGCACAGATAATGTCCATCATTACAGAAAAAACATATGGCCCCTCAGAGGACAATCTAGTAGTGTCTACTCTGGTTCACTACAGATGCTCCTGATTCACGAAGAGCCATATGCTTCTTCATGAATCAAGAGCATCAGACGAGTGGTGTACACCTCTGTGTTTGCCTCGCTACAAATCCTACTCCAGTCCTATTACCTTGCCTTATGAAGAGACCTGAGATGTCTCGAAAGCTTGCTTTATAACATCATCATATTTTATTTTAGTTAGCCATTAAAAGGTATCACAACTACAAAATTTTAATTTTGTTTCTGTCACTGAGAGCAATCAATCATTTTGGGCATATAGGAACGTGCTATAGAGGATACAATTACCTGTGGCTAAGTTTTTCTTAGATTTCATATAGCAGTAATGCATATCTATATTTTTACATTTATGGTTTTCATTCTTTAGCATTTCAGAGTGCAACTGTCTCTTTTTTTGTAATTTTATGTCATGTTCAATTTTGCACCAGTTCATATTGCAGTTTTGGGAGTGCCGGTAGTCTTTTTATCCAGATTAATGGGGGTAATGCCTTCTGACTGTGCACCCCTTCCCCATTAGCCACAGGTGATTTTATTCTTCATAGTAGGTTCCTGCTTGCCCATACACAGGACATTTTTAAACCCAGAGATAGGCTTCAGTTCAGAGTAGGTTCCCAGTTGACGAGGTATGCCTTGACGTGGCTACTGGGCAGATATCGAAATGGCCAGTTTTGTATGCTAAATATCTCAATTTTTCTTAGATTTCCTTTAGCAGTATTGCATATCTATATTCTTGCATTCATGGTAGCAGTTCCGGCAGGATGGTTGCTCCAATAATTGTGTGCAGAAAATAAATAAATTAAACAAAACTTACCATCTGAAAATAAAAAAAAAATAGCAAAATTTAAAAAAAAATTAATTAGTTAAAATAAATAAATAGGTGACACATTCCCGTAAGCCATCTGCCTTATATAAAGCAGATGAGACCTGAAAGAAAAAAATATAGAATATTCAGGCTCCTGTCGTACGTCACTTGTAATAACTTCTTCTTTATTGACCGATGATAACAAGATTGTAAAAAGACTATAAAATAATTTAGATTGAAGCAACTTGTGAAATCACACACCTCTGTTGTTATAGCTTTGTATAAAGTAGCATTTAGATAAAATAGGGATGCGTTAATTATCATTCTGGAAGGCTCTAAAAATACAGATTATACATTTTTAAATGGATTTGTCCGATGAACCAAAGAACTTTTTAATTAATAAAGTGTGGAAAATTAATGTTTTGTTCATCCTTGCTAGAAGAAGTAAAAAGTTATAGTTAACAGTACACAAAACCAGACTTTTGTTCTGTGCAGAACTAGTAAAGAATAACAATAAAACATTATAAATCTAGTATTGTCATAACTGCCCAAAAGAACTAAGGGAAATTAGGTAAAGTCCTCCACATACACTTTTGATTAAAGTGGATGAAAATTGAGATTTTTAATTAAAACAATCATTAAAAACTTGAGAACAATCATTTTAACCCCCCCAAAAAAATCGCAGACTACAGTGCCTCCCAGTCCCACTTAGTGTTCAATTGGTGGCCCCCAACTAATTGAAAGTGTTCCTTTGTTGTTCTCAAGAAAATACTAGTGCCACGTTGGCCCCCCATACCACACACTAGCTATGCCATTAAGAAAGACCCAACACAGAAAAAGTGCCCCATTAGCACTCCCTGGTAATAGTGCCCCATGTATAGGCCCCAACATAGTAAAAGTGCCCCATTAGTACCCATAGTAATAGTGCCCCATATATTGGCCCCAACAAAGTAAACGTGCCCTATTAGCACCCTGCCCAGTAATAGTACTCCATTTATAGACCACAGCAAAATAAAAGTGCCCCATTAGCACCCCCCCCAGTAATAGTGCCCCATGTATATGACACACCCACAAGGCCCTTTTGGGGGGCACTCAGAACCGGGCCACGGTTCTGTTTGAGGGAGGTCACGGCGGCAGGGCCCGACTCCGTGACCCTGGAGGTGTCGTTAATTAAGTTGGGGAATGGTGAATCATGACGCCACCTGTGGTCTTCAGCCAGATATGGCCGACGCTGCTGGGTGGGACCGCTAGGGCAGATGGTGATGCAGCTAAGATGGTACAGCTCCACACAGGTGGAACCGGGCGCCAGGGCAGCCGCAGGCAGTTGTTAGTCGATGAAGTGTTTGAACAACGGCTGGCGGCGCAGAGAATGAGTCCAGGACACAGCGAAATGCAGTTATAAGTTATTTACTCACAGTTGTCAGTTCCAGATTATCATGGCCGGCCGGTCAAATGCTGCTCTCGGAGTGCTGAGTCCTGCGGTGACAGGATCCAGCCAATCCCCAGGTAGTTCGGAGGCAAAAGACCGCTGTCCCTTTCTGTGTCCCTTTCCTAGTCGTCATCCTGCACTGGCTTCGCACTCTTGCCCTGTGTCTCACACACGGTGCCCTGAACCGGTGTCCATGGACCTTGTCTGGGAGGCTCCTCTGTCTGATCCCCTAGCCCTCTGTGGTCACCTTTTCAGCGGATTTGAGTGTGGTTGTGGCTTTGGCACATGAAGATACCTCAGCCTCCGGTTTGCTAGCTGAGCCTGATTGTTCTCCACTAGTCTAGGGGCCGGTTCCCCATTGCGGCATAGCCCCTCCACACTGGTGCGTCAGCTGTGCATGTGTCGCGGGTGGAGGGGACGCGCTCACCACGCTCGGGTCCGGGGCTTCTGCTGCTGCTGCTCGGTGGCTCGAGCAGTGGACCGGACCCGGGGACTCGAGCAGCGCTCCTCGCCCGTGAGTGAAAAGGGGTGGTTTGGTTAGGGAGATTGTTCGTGACGCCACCCACGGGACGTGGTGATGATGGCACCACGGCTGCTGGTAATGGGGATCCCGGGAGAGATGGTAGGGTGCAGCTGGGATGTTGTCCCCTCCGTGGGTAGGGGGTTGGTGATCCCTGGGCCCGGTGGTGTATCGGGGAGGCTAGATGGCTGGGGTGCAGGGACTGCGCGTCGCGGTGCCAGACGGCACTGGTGTACTCACTCAGACAATCACTGACAAAGTCTCTGGTAAACCGAAACGGCCGGATGGACGGGTCCCGCAACCGGCTGCAGTGTTGATGTTGTGCTCTCCCCGGACAGCTGATGGTGGCTGTCTTTCCCTGCACCTTTTAGAAATGTTCTGACTCCTGTGGTTGCCCACCGGTAGTCCGCTCCCCGGCGTATAGGTACCGTAGGAGCCCGTTCTGCCCGCAGGCACTGGCCCTTGGATCTCTAGCCTGTGGCGGTGGCTGTATATCCTCTCGGGTGGACGGTTGCCTTCAATCGGGACTTGGTTGTTAGGGAACCCCGGGGGTTCCGGTCACATTCGGATTGACTATTGACGGCAGCTCCAAGCCTGGTTGGGGTCCAATGGCCCTGCCTGTGTGCTTAGCTTCACTCCGTTCCCCGGTCCGGTACCGGCGGGCCGACGCCCGACCCCGCTCCTTACGGCTCTGCGGAGTTCCGCCAAATCCTGCAGACAGCCACCACCGTCTGCCAACCTTGCTGTCAGTGCCTGGGCTCCTACCCAGACACCTCAAGTGTTCACTCCTCTCACTTTCACCTCCAAAACTGATCTGTCACTTTTCCCGCCTCCAGGCCTGTGAACTCCTCGGTGGGTGGGGCCAACCGCCTGGCTCCGCCCCACCTGGTGTGGATATCAGGCCCTGGAGGGAGGCAACAAGGGTTTTTGTCTGACTGCTGTAACTGCCTAGGGTGGGGGTGTGTATGTTGGTATCTATGTGACTACCTGGCCAGTCCAGGGCGTCACACATGCGAGCCCACGGTGGGTTTCCCACTGCCGTGGCTCTAGGACCCCTTCTTCCTTTCTGTTTGGTTTTCTCTCCTTGTTCTAGGATGAGCTCCTCCGGCTCCAGTCTTCAGGACTTCTGAGGTACAGTACCTCTGTAGCGACTGGACCCTCAGGGGCACCACATATAGGCCCCCAGCAAAGTAAATCTGCCCCATTAGCACCCCCCAGTAATAGTGCCCCATGTATAGGCCCCAACAAAGTAAAGTAAAAATGCCCCATCAACACCTCTCCCAGTAATAATTCCCCATATCTAGACTCCAACAAATAGAAAGTGCCCATTAGCACCCCTCTGGTAATAGCGCCCCATATATAGGTCCCAGAAGAGTAAAAGTGACCCATTAGTGACCTCCACACACTAACAGTAATCCAAGGTAAACCCCAACATTTTATATGTGCCATATCAGCACTTTATAGCAGTATTAATGTCCTGCAAGAAAGTACCAACATAGTACAAGTGTACCTTTTGTGCTCCCACATAGTATATAGTGCCTTTTAAAGAGGACCTGTCACTGGCTCAAGAAAATTTTGTTAAATATCTTGTAAAATCCCTAAATAAAAAGAGATCACATTCACTGACAGCCAGGGCTATATTTGCTGTTTCACCCCCCGGGCAAGTGGCTAGGATGGCAGAAATGAAAAATAACACTTCATCATCAGGATTCTGCAGAATTCTGCTCTTTGGGGTCCAATATGCCATCTACTCCTCCTGTGTAAGCCATGAATGGTTGGCAATGTGTCATGCATGAAATAAGGGAATCCCAGACAGACAGTGAAAGGTGGGGAAGAGGGAAACCCTGTCTCTAGGGAAGGGGAAGATGGTGATTGCTGTTAAAACCTACTGCTGTCCCCTGGCTCCCCTGAAGTCCCTAGATAGGTTCCGCACCTATACGCCTATCAGGATACCGAGGCCCTGGCCGACCCTGAAGTAGGTCCTAGGTAGTGATCATACGAGATAACCAGTCAACCCCACTAAGGGGTACTTCTCACATAGCGAGATCGCTAGCGAGATCACTGCTGAGTCATGTTTTTTGTGGCGCAGCAGTGACCTCATTAGCGATCTCGCTGTGTGTGACACTGAGCAGCGATCTGGCCCCAGCTGTGAGATCGCTGCTCGTTACACACAGTGCTGGTTCATTTTTTTTGACGTTGCTCTCCAGCTGTGAAGCACACATCGCTGTGTGTGACAGCGAGAGAGCAATGATCTGAATGTGCAGGAAGCAGGGAGCCGGCGTCTGACAGCCTGCGGTAAGCTGTAACCAAGGTAAATATCGGGTAACCAAGAAGCCCTTTGCTTGGTTACCCGATATTTACCTTCGTTACCAGCATCCGCCGCTCTCACGCTGCCAGTGCCGGCTACCTGCTCCCTGCACACATAGCCAGACTACACATTGGGTAAATAGGAAAAGCGGTTTGCTTATTAACCCGATGTGTACCCTGGCTAGGAGTGCAGGGAGCCAGCGCTAAGCGGCATGCGCTGGTGCCGCGAGCGGAGGAGGGGACACTGCGCTCTCCCACTGCTCGGGTCCGGCTGCTGCTGCTCAGTGGTGGCTTGAGCGGTGGGCCGGATCCCGGGGACTCGAGCGGCGCTCCTCGCCCGTGAGTGAAAGGGGGTGGTTTGGTTTAGGGATATTGTCCGTGACGCCACCCACGGTTGTGGTGAGGTTGTGGCACCACCGCTGCCCTGGACGGGGATCCCGGGAGCGGTGACAGGGAGCAGCTTGGATGTTGTTTTCTCCCCTCCGTGGGTAGGGGGGTTGGTTGTCCCAGGGCCCGGTGAGGGAGGGATGGATGGCAGGTGGGTTACGGGGCCTGGTGAGGTGCAGGGTCGCGGGGGCAGCTCTGTGCCGAACGGCACAGTGGTACTCACTCAGCCAGTAATTTACACGGAGTCTCTGGTCAAACAACGGCTGGATGGACGGGTACCACAGGCGGCTGCGGTGTTTTTCCCCTGACCCCAGGTTGGTAGTGTAAGTCCTTTCCTGCCCCTTCGTGTACGCTCCTCCTGCACTCTGGTTTCCAGCTGGCTCCCCGGTTCGGTACCGGTGGGCCACCGCTCAGCCCCGGCTACCTACGGTTCCACCAAGACTGTCTTCCTGGCTCCCACAGACGGCCACTACCATCTGCCTGACTGGCTACACAAGGGCCCTAGGCTCCAATCTAGGCCCCTGTCTGCGTCTGCCTCTCTGCAGACCTCCTCTCTCTTCCTCTGCTTGGACTTCACTGCATTGTTTCCTGCCTCAGACCAGCTAGACTCCTGGGTGGGCGTCTCCATCTGCCTGACTCCGCCCACCCGGTGTGTCTGTCTGAACCCAAGGGAAGAAATCAGGTCTCACTGGGGATGACTGCTGTGAACTGCTGGGGGTGGGTGGGTGTGTGTGTTGTTACTAGTGGCCCCTGGCTTGTCCAGGGTGCCACATTCCCCCTTAGTAAAATGCAGACTGTTCGCGGCCTGCCCGTCCATCACCGGTTTTATTTTTCACGAACTGAAAAAGAATAAAACATTTTTTATTTTTTTTTTTTAACATTTTCACACATGCATTTTTTTCATACAACTTCCCTTACGGGAGGCATATCACCTCAACCGTTGCAACAGCAATAAAACACTTTTAATAATAGCAACGGAGCGGGTCCCTCAGTTACCCACCCAAACAACCTGGCCCTGATGCTGCCCCTAAGAAATGGGCAGCACCCCTTGACCCCAGTCCAGAACCAGGCTGCCCAGATTCGTTAACGGGATGGGTACTTCGCTGCTGTTGCGGCCGGGCGGACTGCCGGAGCCGTCGTCATCTCCGTCGCGGCCGGGCGGACTGCCGGGGCCGTCGTCATCAGCGGTGCGGCCGGGATTGAAGCCGGGACCGGTGGCAGGGCGGTGACGAAGGTAGGGCCTGGGGACCCCAGGTCTGGGCCCTCCCTCACCGACGCTGCGAGCTCCGCTACCGGTGACAGAGGTAACGGGTCGGTTGGGGCATTGGCCACGGGCACTGAGGTTTCAGCGGTGCCGGACGGACGGGGCATCTCGTGCAGCGGTGCTCCAGGAACCCAATACTTGCAGAGTCCTGGCGTCCCTGCTTCCACAGCCGCGGTTCACATGCGGCCAGACACCATCCGTCCCCCTTAGTCTTTTTCCGGCTCCTCTTCTATAGGGGCGGGGTTTCGGCTTTTGCACCTCCACTGCTCGAGGAGACGCTCGAGCGGGGACTTTTCGCGCCCAAAATGGCGGTTTCTCCAAATTTTCGGCCGGACACCTCCGGCGGTCACAAGGCGCACCTCTACCAGACGGCAGAGCGGTAAGATCCTGTTCGTGATGCCAAGTTGTCGCGGGCGGAGGAGGGGACGCTGCGCTCACCCACTGCTCGGGTCCGGCTGCTGCTGCTCGGTAGTGGCTCGAGCGGTGGGCCGGATCCCGGGAACTCGAGCGGCGCTCCTCGCCCGTGAGTGAAAGGGGGTGGTTTGGTTTAGGGATATTGTCCGTGACGCCACCCACGGTTGTGGTAAGGTTGTGGCACCACCGCTGCTCTGGACGGGGATCCCGGGAGCGGTGACAGGGAGCAGCTTGGATGTTTTTTTCTCCCCTCTGTGGGTAGGGGGGTTGGTTGTCCCGGGGCCCGGTGAGGGAGGGATGGATGGCAGGCGGGTTACGGGGCCTGGTGAGGTGCAGGGTCGCGGGGCAGCGCTGTGCCGCACGGCACGGTGGTACTCACTCAGCCAGTAATTTACACGGAGTCTCTGGTCAAACAACGGCTGGATGGACGGGTACCACAGGCGGCTGCGGTGTTTTTCCCCTGACCCCAGGTTGGTAGTGTAAGTCCTTTCCTGCCCCTTCGTGTACGCTCCTCCTGCACTCCGGTTTCCAGCTGGCTCCCCGGTTCGGTACCGGTGGGCCACCGCTCAGCCCCGGCTACCTACGGTTCCACCAAGACTGTCTTCCTGGCTCCCACAGACGGCCACTACCATCTGCCTGACTGGCTACACAAGGGCCCTAGGCTCCAATCTAGGCCCCTGTCTGCGTCTGCCTCTCTGCAGACCTCCTCTCTCTTCCTCTGCTTGGACTTCACTGCATTGTTTCCTGCCTCAGACCAGCTAGACTCCTGGGTGGGCGTCTCCATCTGCCTGACTCCGCCCACCCGGTGTGTCTGTCTGAACCCAAGGGAAGAAATCAGGTCTCACTGGGGATGACTGCTGTGAACTGCTGGGGGTGGGTGGGTGTGTGTGTTGTTACTAGTGGCCCCTGGCTTGTCCAGGGTGCCACATTCCCCCTTAGTAAAATGCAGACTGTTCGCGGCCTGCCCGTCCATCACCGGTTTTATTTTTCACGAACTGAAAAAGAATAAAACATTTTTTATTTTTTTTTTTAACATTTTCACACATGCATTTTTTTCATACAACTTCCCTTACGGGAGGCATATCACCTCAACCGTTGCAACAGCAATAAAACACTTTTAATAATAGCAACGGAGCGGGTCCCTCAGTTACCCACCCAAACAACCTGGCCCTGATGCTGCCCCTAAGAAATGGGCAGCACCCCTTGACCTCAGTCCAGAACCAGGCTGCCCAGATTCGTTAACGGGATGGGTACTTCGCTGCTGTTGCGGCCGGGCGGACTGCCGGAGCCGTCGTCATCTCCGTCGCGGCCGGGCGGACTGCCGGGGCCGTCGTCATCAGCGGTGCGGCCGGGATTGAAGCCGGGACCGGTGGCAGGGCGGTGACGAAGGTAGGGCCTGGGGACCCCAGGTCTGGGCCCTCCCTCACCGACGCTGCGAGCTCCGCTACCGGTGACAGAGGTAACGGGTCGGTTGGGGCATTGGCCACGGGCACGGGCACTGAGGTTTCAGCGGTGCCGGACGGACGGGGCATCTCGTGCAGCGGTGCTCCAGGAACCCAATACTTGCAGAGTCCTGGCGTCCCTGCTTCCACAGCCGCGGTTCACATGCGGCCAGACACCATCCGTCCCCCTTAGTCTTTTTCCGGCTCCTCTTCTATAGGGGCGGGGTTTCGGCTTTTGCACCTCCACTGCTCGAGGAGACGCTCGAGCGGGGACTTTTCGCGCCCAAAATGGCGGTTTCTCCAAATTTTCGGCCGGACACCTCCGGCGGTCACAAGGCGCACCTCTACCAGACGGCAGAGCGGTAAGATCCTGTTCGTGATGCCAAGTTGTCGCGGGCGGAGGAGGGGACGCTGCGCTCACCCACTGCTCGGGTCCGGCTGCTGCTGCTCGGTAGTGGCTCGAGCGGTGGGCCGGATCCCGGGAACTCGAGCGGCGCTCCTCGCCCGTGAGTGAAAGGGGGTGGTTTGGTTTAGGGATATTGTCCGTGACGCCACCCACGGTTGTGGTAAGGTTGTGGCACCACCGCTGCTCTGGACGGGGATCCCGGGAGCGGTGACAGGGAGCAGCTTGGATGTTTTTTTCTCCCCTCTGTGGGTAGGGGGGTTGGTTGTCCCGGTGAGGGAGGGATGGATGGCAGGCGGGTTACGGGGCCTGGTGAGGTGCAGGGTCGCGGGGCAGCGCTGTGCCGCACGGCACGGTGGTACTCACTCAGCCAGTAATTTACACGGAGTCTCTGGTCAAACAACGGCTGGATGGACGGGTACCACAGGCGGCTGCGGTGTTTTTCCCCTGACCCCAGGTTGGTAGTGTAAGTCCTTTCCTGCCCCTTCGTGTACGCTCCTCCTGCACTCCGGTTTCCAGCTGGCTCCCCGGTTCGGTACCGGTGGGCCACCGCTCAGCCCCGGCTACCTACGGTTCCACCAAGACTGTCTTCCTGGCTCCCACAGACGGCCACTACCATCTGCCTGACTGGCTACACAAGGGCCCTAGGCTCCAATCTAGGCCCCTGTCTGCGTCTGCCTCTCTGCAGACCTCCTCTCTCTTCCTCTGCTTGGACTTCACTGCATTGTTTCCTGCCTCAGACCAGCTAGACTCCTGGGTGGGCGTCTCCATCTGCCTGACTCCGCCCACCCGGTGTGTCTGTCTGAACCCAAGGGAAGAAATCAGGTCTCACTGGGGATGACTGCTGTGAACTGCTGGGGGTGGGTGGGTGTGTGTGTTGTTACTAGTGGCCCCTGGCTTGTCCAGGGTGCCACATTCCCCCTTAGTAAAATGCAGACCGTTCGCGGCCTGCCCGTCCATCACCGGTTTTATTTTTCACGAACTGAAAAAGAATAAAACATTTTTTATTTTTTTTTTTTTAACATTTTCACACATGCATTTTTTTCATACAACTTCCCTTACGGGAGGCATATCACCTCAACCGTTGCAACAGCAATAAAACACTTTTAATAATAGCAACGGAGCGGGTCCCTCAGTTACCCACCCAAACAACCTGGCCCTGATGCTGCCCCTAAGAAATGGGCAGCACCCCTTGACCCCAGTCCAGAACCAGGCTGCCCAGATTCGTTAACGGGATGGGTACTTCGCTGCTGTTGCGGCCGGGCGGACTGCCGGAGCCGTCGTCATCTCCGTCGCGGCCGGGCGGACTGCCGGGGCCGTCGTCATCAGCGGTGCGGCCGGGATTGAAGCCGGGACCGGTGGCAGGGCGGTGACGAAGGTAGGGCCTGGGGACCCCAGGTCTGGGCCCTCCCTCACCGACGCTGCGAGCTCCGCTACCGGTGACAGAGGTAACGGGTCGGTTGGGGCATTGGCCGCGGGCACGGGCACTGAGGTTTCAGCGGTGCCGGACGGACGGGGCATCTCGTGCAGCGGTGCTCCAGGAACCAAATACTTGCAGAGTCCTGGCGTCCCTGCTTCCACAGCCGCGGTTCACATGCGGCCAGACACCATCCGTCCCCCTTAGTCTTTTTCCGGCTCCTCCTCTATAGGGGCGGGGTTTCGGCTTTTGCACCTCCACTGCTCGAGGAGACGCTCGAGCGGGGACTTTTCGCGCCCAAAATGGCGGTTTCTCCAAATTTTCAGCCGGACACCTCCGGCGGTCACAAGGCGCACCTCTACCAGACGGCAGAGCGGTAAGATCCTGTTCGTGATGCCAAGTTGTCGCGGGCGGAGGTGGGGACGCTGCGCTCACCCACTGCTCGGGTCCGGCTGCTGCTGCTCGGTAGTGGCTCGAGCGGTGGGCCGGATCCCGGGAACTCGAGCGGCGCTCCTCGCCCGTGAGTGAAATGGGGTGGTTTGGTTTAGGGATATTGTCCGTGACGCCACCCACGGTTGTGGTAAGGTTGTGGCACCACCGCTGCTCTGGACGGGGATCCCGGGAGCGGTGACAGGGAGCAGCTTGGATGTTTTTTTCTCCCCTCTGTGGGTAGGGGGGTTGGTTGTCCCGGGGCCCGGTGAGGGAGGGATGGATGGCAGGCGGGTTACGGGGCCTGGTGAGGTGCAGGGTCGCGGGGCAGCGCTGTGCCGCACGGCACGGTGGTACTCACTCAGCCAGTAATTTACACGGAGTCTCTGGTCAAACAAACGGCTGGATGGACGGGTCCCACAGGCGGCTGCGGTGTTTTTCCCCTGACCCCAGGTTGGCAGTGTAAGTCCTTTCCTGCCCCTTCGTGTACGCTCCTCCTGCGCTCCGGTTTCTAGCTGGCTCCCCGGTTCGGTACCGGTGGGCCACTGCCCAGCCCCGGCTACCTACGGTTCCACCAAGACTGTCTTCCCGGCTCCCACAGACGGCCACTACCGTCTGCCTGACTGGCTACATGAGGGCCCTAGGCTCCAACCTAGGCCCCTGTCTGCGTCTGCCTCTCTGCAGACCTCCTCTCTCTTCCTCTGCCTGGACTTCACTGCGTTGTTTCCTGCCTCAGACCAGCTAGACTCCTGGGTGGGCGTCTCCATCTGCCTGACTCCGCCCACCCGGTGTGTCTGTCTGAACCCGAGGGAAGAAATCAGGTCTCACTGGGGATGATTGCTGTGAACTGCTGGGGGTGGGGGTGTGTGTGTGTTGTTACCTGTGGCCCCTGGCTTGTCCAGGGCGCCACACTGGTAACAAAGGTAAATATCGGGTAAGCAAGCTCTTGGTTACCCAATATTTACCTTAGTTACCAAGTGCAGCGTCGCTTCCACGCGTCGCTGCTGGCTGGGGGCTGGTCACTGGTCGCTAGTGAGATCTGCCTGATTGACAGCTCACCAGCGACCATGTAGCGACGCTCCAGCGATCCTGACCAGGTCATATCGCTGGTGGGATCGCTGGAGCATCGCTAAAGTGTGAAGGTACCCTAAGACCTAAAGAACACACAGGGAAAACAAACAGGGAAGTGGATAACCTATCTCCAGGATGATTTTGGGAGAATGACAGCAACATACAACAACGTGTTTCAATAGATTTCAAGCCAACTGCTTGCAATCTGGACAGCATAGGAGTAAACTCTATCACCGGCAACAAACCAAGGGGAAATGCAGGGATATAAAGAGACAGCGAGTGGGGATTAGGATTTACAGCTGAACTGCCAATATATCCGCAGGGTCCTAAAGGGGAAAGAATTAACCCTAACAGGGAAGATACATAGAACTCCATTCACTTCAAGGAATAATGAATGGAATATAAAGGAGCAATTTGTGCAGCCAAATGCAGTGACCTTCTGCAGCCGGACACAACAGGGTTGTCTGTCAATCATGACACACTCGTGACAAGGTGCTGCACGTCACTAGAATCCTGAAAGGTAGGAATAATGCACTTCAGTAAATAAGTAGTGCAGTGTATTATTTAAGTGATCAAAGGATTTCATGTTGAATTTCAGTTGTGGGACTAAAACGTTTTGCCCCAAAAAAGTAAAAAAAACGACTTTAGGCCTCATTCAGATGTATGTGATTTTTCACATACTCAGAAAGTGATCCAAGTTTCATCAGCATTTTGGATCTGAGTTTCAGCAGTGTTTGGTCACTTTTTTAAAGTAAGTGATTTTCACGTATGAATAAAGTTAATTAATATATTACAAAGCTTCTCCTATCCAATGCAATGCTAGTTACAAACAGCACACGGATTGTACACTGATGGCGTCCGTGTGCGGTCCATGATTTTCACAGACCCATAGACTTCTATGTGTAATTTTGATACATGACTCTGATCAAAAACGAATGTGACTGATTTTTTTTGCGGATACAAGGCTTGAACCCCCCCCCAAAAAAAAAAACACGGACATGTGACCAGCCACATCTATATATATAATTGCCTTATTCTGTCTGTCTGTCTTGCTCCAAAATTGTGTCCTTACGGTGACACAAAGCTGATTGGCCGCTGGGCTCGCCATGGCCCCGCCACCCGCACAGATTGGCCGCTTGCCTCGCCTCCGCCCCCCCACGGATTGGTCGCTCGCCTCGGCCTGGCCCCGCCCTCCGCATGGATTGGCCACTCGCCCCGGCCCGCCGCACGCATCGCCAGACATAACCTTGCGCTGCTGGGATCGTGACGGAGCCGGTGAACGCTGGTAACCATTATACACATCGGGTAACTAAGGTCCCTTAGTTACCCGATGTGTATCATAGTTACCAGTGTACACCGGCTCCGTCACGATCCCAGCAGTGCCAGACATAACCTTGCGATGCTGGGATCTTGACGGAGCCGGTGAACGCTGGTAACCATTATACACATCGGGTAACTAAGGTCCCTTAATTACCCGATGTGTATCATAGTTACCAGCGTACACCGGCTCCCGGTACACATGTGCAGGGAGCCGGCATTATACTCCTCTCCCCCCAGGACTACTCCTCCTATTATAGTCCTCCTATTATACTCCTCTCTGAGTATAATGGGAGAACTATTATAGCATGGGGGATGGAGCACGATGGGGTGCACAGCATGGGGGATGTAGCACGATGGGGGGTGCGCAGCATGGGGGATGGAGCACGATGGGGAGTGCGCAGCATGGAGGATGGAGCACGATTGGGAGTGCGCAGCATGGGGGATGGAGCACGATGGGGAGTGCGCAGCATCGGGGATGGAGCACGATGGGGAATGCGCAGCATAGGGGATGGAGCACAATGGGGGGTGGGCAGCATGGGGGATGGAGCACGATGGGGGGTGTGCAGCATGGGAGATGGGGCACGATGGGGGGTGCGCAGCATGGGGGATGGAGCACGATGGGAGGTGCACACCTCCCCCCAACACACACACACAACACACCACACACACACTGGGAACCACAAACACCGCCATACACAGACACCCACACACACAGACAACGCCGCACACACACAACACCCAACACACAAACACCGCGGCATACATAAATATACGCACATACCGCACAACACACACATTGCACAAAACATACCTCCCCCAAAACACACCACACCCACACAAACCGCGCAACACACACACACACAACGCTACAGACACACAGCGCTCCACAAACAACGCAACACACGCAACACACATACAACACCGCTCTCACCCCCCGCCACACCCAGACAACACCCAGAACATGTACAGCGCCCTACACAAACACTTGGTAACTACACACAACATCTATATATATATATATATATAACAAAAATCATACATGAACTACACAATACGTAAATTCTAGAATACCCGATGCGTAGAATCGGGCCACCTTCTAGTATTTTATAATGATTTATAAAAATGTATAATTATTTTATATAATGATAATGATTTATAAAAACTGATCAAAAACCCATATGTACCCCAATATGGAACCAATAGAAGCTATATTTTGTGGAGACACGTGGGTCAGTGGGTGCTCTCGTCCGCTGATCCGGCCACCTTTAGAAAGACAGCATGGCCCAGGGCTCATCCCAACTGAACGCCCGACCTCCTTATCCGTAGGCGGAACACTACTCAGACAACACAGGGTGAGGGAATCACAATATTAAGACTTTTTTGGATCCCTAAAAATTAACAGCATATGACACATAACCAGCAAAACCACAGAATGTAACCGGCAACAGTTTCTCACCCTTCCGCTAGCTCACCAGGGATTAGAATGTCCTCAGAGCTTCCAGGGCTACTTACTCCAAACCAGCAGCACCCTGCTTTCGGCAGGCACCCACCGAGAATGGAATAACGCCAGATTTAGGAAGCTGGCTGAGGACCGCAAAGCCTGTAGTTAGGTGACAGTATTGTCCCAAGCTGGATTACTTCCTTAGGTAGTCCTTGATATCTCGGCCGAATCCTTGCATTCGATGCTGAAGTCCATATAGTATTATAATCCAGGTTCAGTTATGGCTTGCCAATCGGATCCGCAGATCCTAGATTGGTATCATGTAGCAAGAGTCTACCCGGGCAATGGACAGTCCTCCTTCTTATACTCCTGAGCTCTCCATTCAGACCATTGGGGTCTTCACGATTGGTGGATAATACTGGGATCTTATTGGCTAGATTTCAAGCCATATACAAAATATCCCTAGTAGTAATGGTCTCTGGCAGAGACGAGGGAGAGACAGCTAAGTTACATCCCATCTAGCAATACAATAGGAGGTTCGCATAATTGATTGGTCTGGGTATCTGACCTTCACTGGCCAAGGCAATTACATGAGTCAACAAGAACTTTAACACTAGACTCCTAAGGGGTGCTTCACACACAGCGAGCTCACTGCCGAGATCGCTGCTGAGTCACGCTTTTTGTGACGCAGCAGTGACCTCATTAGCGATCTCGCTGTGTGTGACAATGAGCAGCGATCTGGCCCCTGCTGCGAGATCGCTGCTCGTTACACACAGCCCTGGTTCGTTTTCTTCAAAGCCGCTCTCCTGCTGTGACACACAGATCGCTGTGTGTGACAGCGAGAGAGCGACAAATGAAGCGAGCAGGGAGCAGGAGCCGGCGTCTGACAGCTGAGGTAAGCTGTATCCAAGATAAACATCGGGTAACCAAGGTGGTTACCCGATATTTACCTTAGTTACCAGCCTCTGCAGCTCTCACGCTGCCTGTGCTGCCGGCTCCGGCTCTCTGCACATGTAGCTGCTGTACACATCGGGTTAATTAACCCGATGTGTACAGCAGCTAGGAGAGCAAGGAGCCAGCGCTAAGCAGTGTGCGCGGCTCCCTGCTCTCTGCACATGTAGCTGCATTACACATCGGGTTAATTAACCCGATGTGTACTGTAGCTAGGAGAGCAAGGAGCCAGCGCTCAGTGTGCGCGGCTCCCTGCTCACACTGGTAACTAATGTAAACATCGGGTAACCATACCCGATGTTTACCTTAGTTACCAGTCTCCGCAGCTTCCAGACGGCGGCTCCGTGCAAGCGCAGCGTCGCTTGCACGTCGCTGCTGGCTGGGGGCTGTTCAGTGGTCGCTGGTGAGATCTGCCTGTTTGACAGCTCACCAGCGACCATGTAGCGATGCAGCAGCGATCCTGACCAGGTCAGATCGCTGGTCGGATCGCTGCTGCATCGCTAAGTGTGAAGGTACCCTAAGAGTCTTGTAAAAACAATGAGGGGCTTATCCCCCATTTATAAACAAACTATCATCATATCTGGTTGAATTTTAAGAAACTTAACCCATGCTAGGCACTGACAGAGTCCATGTCGTCACATAGGTCATCCCCCCCAAAAAAAGAAAAATAACCCTCATGCAGAGTCCCAAAGGAAAAAATAAAAACATTCTTGGGACACATATCGAAAATGTAACTTAATTATCTACCCTGCTCGACATTATTACATCTTTCCGTAGACCCGACGTGCGCTCCACTATTCTTATTAATCAAGACATCGATCTACAAAAATTCTTGGGTATCACCGTCCATGTACATAAATTAAATATCTACAGAACAATTAGAAATTAAATATAGTATAAATATTATATATGAGACATAAGATATGCAATAAATACAGGAGATGTAAGAGAAGAAAAATGAATGGACAATGGCACTCTACATTTGCTGCTTATGATTTATTGATATAATTAATGAAAATTTCATAAAATTGAGCATATAAAGCCTTTCATTAGTACAGATTACAAAGATATATCTAATGTCCTGATTTATAATATATACTTAAGTCATGTGTAAGACCAATTCCACTCGTCAGGCTTATTTTCTCATTTATTAATTCGGTCTACTAGATCTATTTTTGGTCCATTTTTCAGTTTTTAGAACCCTTTTTGCTCCATTTTTCAGTTTTTAGAACCCTTTTTTCTCATATGAAAAAAATAAATCTTGGCTTCTCCTACTCATTAAAATACCGATGCTCCTGGGCGGCTTTATTTTTTTCTGTACATGGGGCCCTTAACTTGCATTGGTGAGTGTGATCCGCATGTTCTTTTTTTTGTGCACAATCAATCTCAAAAAGGGCATTTTAATTGCAAATGGTTGGTGATTTATCCATAAAAATAACATACAGCGCACATGACAAAAAAAAACTGGACTGAGAGTGTGTCTGTGCTATAAAGATATAATATGTATGAAAAATTTTACAAATTTTTCATACATACATTACGAAGGTTCACTGCAGAGTTTTTTTAATCAATGAATACCTCCCTTTCCCAGGTCAGGAGAAATCGGGCAGTAAAAAATGCTTAAAGGGAACCTGACGACTGATCCTCGGACAGCATGTATCAGACATTGACTGTATGATCTCGGCCATGTATGATGCTGAAATCCAAAACTACAACAGTGCAGATCACAACATACTTTAAAAGCCGCCGGGGACCAAGATGCATAAGTAACTAGTCGGTCAGGTGGCTTCTCCCTGCCTGCTCCTCTTGTGTGACGGGTCTAAACCCTGTGTGTGTGTGTATACGGAGAGACCTGTCAGTCACTGGCAGTGGGCAGGGAGGAGCCACCTGGGACCCGCCTTTTTGACTAGTCACCGGGAGCTTTTAAAGTAAGTTTTTCTCTGAAACACGACAGCATATTAAGAGTCAAACACTGCAGTGGCTACAGTCATACAGTCAGTGTATGAAGCAGGGGCGGACAAATCATTGGTGCAGCCTGGGCAGCTGCACAGGGGCCCATAAGGTTAGGGGGCCCATTTCTACCTCCAAACAGGTGGAATGTGCATTATGATGAGTTTTTGGGCTGCAAAGGGCCCATATTTTGTTCTTGCACAGGGATTTTTTTTTATCTGTGTCCACCAGTGGTATGATGCATGCGGTCTGTGGATCGGGCAGCATTTATTGGCTTTCAGGTTCCCTTTAAAGGGAGTGTGTCAGTAGAAAGTGACTGTTCAAACCAAGCACAGGCACAAAGTGAGGCTTTAACTCATATATTTCAGTGCACTTTACCACCTACTTGTTTTCCATCTGTCTCTGCTCTCCTATTCTTTGATTGACAGCTTTGGTTTTACAGGAGAAATCAGAGAGCAGGAACACATGGAAAACAAATACACGGGGAGGTGCACTGAACTGTTTGGCTACATAACGGGTGCACTGAATGCTTGTGCTTTGTGTGAATAGCCATTTTGTACTGATTATTCAGCTTAGAAAAAAATATTTTAAAAAGGTCTCAGACTGACGTGAAATAAGAAAATAATCAATAATCAATTCTCATCGTCAGCAATCTCTGGCATATCCAGTTCTGCAACCTCAATTTGAAAAATATCAAGTAATAAATGTTTGATTGATTAATAATTCACTGCTCATTCAGCTAGAGATCCTGATTTCCATAAAACAAGAAACAATCCAGCACCAATGAATCAATTGTTTCTATTCATATTCCGGTCAAAAAAACAGTGTCCAACTAATTTGCGATGTAGAGGAGGGGGGGGATGTTCAACCTTACCCAAGGTAGAAATGTGAGTGAAAAAATAAAACAAAAAGGTGGCACTCACCATCCCATAAAAAATATTTACATATTTTTTTGAAAGCATGGCAGCAAGTGAAAGCAGGCAGTGTTGAGTCCTGCTTTCACCTACTTCCATGCTTTATAAAAAATAATGAATAAAAGGTTTTTATGGAATGGTGAGTGGCCCCTTTTTTTCTATTCAAATTTCCTATTTTTCTCAATATAGTCACCAAAGGATTGTCTTGTTTGGGATAATTACACAATATCCACAAGATATGTCACAAATATCTAATAGATGAGGGACCTGCATCTATTGGACATTAATGGCATATTCCGAGGATATGTGATAGATGTCTAAGATGGGAATAACCTTTAAATGGGCTGGTTAGTTGTCTGTTTCTGTGGAACCATTTACTGATTCCAATATCTAGAATCTTTGTTGTCATACATAGTTTAGGGCCTTTCACAATATGTTCTAATCTCTGTTCAGTGGTTCCGTTTGGGCTTCCGTCCGAACCCCCCCCCGCAAAACGGGTTTTGGACGTATGCATCAAAGCGGTCATTGACTGTAATAGTGCAGATGGAGTCACCATATGCACCATTTTCGTGAGTATATGTTTACGGGAGACAAACACCCAGATGTTCATCTCCAGTAAGCGTATACTCTCAAAAATGGTGCACAACAGAGCACATGGTGACTCCATCAGCGCTATTACAGTCAATAATTGGCACATACGTCCGAAACCTATTTTGTGAGGGGTTCAGACGGAAGCCCCAACGGGATCTTTGACGGAGATTGGAGCTCAGTGTGAAAAGGGGCGTTAGGGTTAGATGATAAGGGGCTCATGATGGTTGGCTTTATAATTGTCCTATTCTGACCTTATGATTATTTTTCCTATTGGGAAATGTGAAAGATCTACATTGATGTGAACGCTTTTTAGAGATCTGAATTTAAGATTTCTCTTCCTACAGAGGCTTAAAGGTAAGATCGTAGTTGACTAAGTAGCCATCATTGTACATGTAGAGCTTATGATCGTTGGGGTTGTAAGACAGACTCTGCACATTCTCTTGTGGTTTCTCTAGGGGAATGCTCAGCCAGCCTTCCTTCTCAGTTTTGGTATCATAAATGTAAAATATCTCTTCCTTTTTTGTGCTGATGGCTCTAGTGGCATACAAGACACCACACGCCATGAATGCATTGGTGGCTGCAGGCTTGTACTGGCTAGTTGTCCAGGACTGCTTTACTACAAGAGATATGGGGTCGATTTTACTGATTACAATATTTCCAGCATTTAATTCTGTCGAATAAATAACCCAAAGCCCTTCTTCATCACTGGCCATGTCAATGTCCTGGAAAAGTGAAGACGAATAGCTGAACCGGTTGTAATATGCAGCATTCGGGAGGTTAACGTTGAGTTCCACTTTATTGGTCTGTGCATTGTATCGGCATATATTTCCACTGGATTCGCAATTAAAGTACATGGTTTTATTATACATAATCATTCCCCCACCTTGCCCTTGATAACCACTAGGGATGCCTCTGTCAATGGAATATTTATAGACCAGGAGATCATCGTATGTGTTGTAGATCCGTAAATAGGTTATTATCCTTGCATCAGAATATAGAGGAGCCACCCACTGAACGTTCTGATCCGCTCCCGCTAATGAATCTCTCCCCCATCCTCCATATTTGTAGTTGAATCCTTGATAGTTCAATTGCACTACTAATGGTTTACTGATGTTCATAATGTATCCATGTTCACAGGTGCCTGCACAAAGATAGAGTTGAATGTCATTTCAGTACGTAGAGCGGTGACTACACAGAACGTATGAAACTAAACTTATGATTCGGTTACATGACATATCAAAAGACTTGACAAATGCTAGACTGTTGACAACTTGGCATCTGTTTTCAACTTTTGTACCTTATAGGATCTTCTGCAAGTATGAGGGATAGGTGATACCTTATTAATCAGTGGGTGCGTTGTATTCCAAAATGCTGTTTCATAAATTCTCCATGGGGCTGATGGACAAAGCTGAGCACACCACTTTGCATCCCTATTAGGAATGAATGGTGTAGCATTCTAACTCCATTCTAATGGGGAATTTATGCCAATCAGTGTGTGTCCCAATGATTGGACCCCACCAATCAATAAACTATCACCTATCCACTTTTGTTTTAACTGGATAACCCTTTCATTCAAAGAGGACCTACATTTTTTGTGTGAAATATATTGTTTTCCTCCATATCACTGAATTGCAGATATATTAACATTTAGTTCTTCTGGAGTACAGTATGTGAAATCTCTGCTTGTAGTTCAACTGGGTGTTTCTTCAGAGTCTTCTTTTTGGGGCGTTCACGTTCACCCCTCCCTGCCTATCCCAGCAGTCAGCATCTAAGAATGTTAGCCTGCTAGGTAAGTGTTAGATTTCTAGGTGAGAATGTTAGATTGTTAGGTAAGAATGTTAGACTACTAGGTAAGAGTGTTAGATTGCTAGGTAAGAGTGTTAGACTGCTAGGTAAGAGTATTATATTGCTAAGTAAGAGTGTTAGATTGCTATGTAAGAGTGTCAGAATGCTAGGAAACTGCCAAGTTGTTATTGGCAGCGTTGGGGAGGGATGAAAGTGCCGCCCCCAGCGAGGATGCTGGAGAAACTCCCAATTGCACTACAAGCAGAGATTTCACATACTGCCCCGCAAAAACAACAAATGTGAATTTCTCTGCAATGGAGCGACGCAGCACAGAAAGGAAAACAGCGTCAGACTCAGGAACTTATTTTTTTGATTAAGTGACAGGTCCTCTTTACATATTGAAAGACTGACTAGTCAAAGAATTTGGCAGTAAGGTTTCACAAGATTTTTTAAAAAGTTCAATTTATGGGATTCACTGGCGAAGAAGTATTTGTCATTAATAGCGAACTCATTTAGCAACTTTGCACATTTTCCATAGTTGATATTTAGCCAGTTGATGTATATAAATCCAGCTGTTACATCTGATCCTGTGAAGTAGTCTCGTAAAGGGATGTTCAAAACTGAGTTTCTCTAATAATTTTATGTTTGTTGATTAATAAATAACCTGTTCATACTAAGCTGTTGTCTAACATGATGTTCATGCAAACTAGCATTGTCTAGGTTAGCATGTGACAAGGTGGCGGCAACATCCAGAGATTACAAGAGGAGGTACCAATGGACCTGCCATGATCAATTGATGAATCTTCATTGCTCAGCAAAGGGAATAGAAACCTTTGCTGTGGAATAGATGGGGAAGTTTTTGTAGCCTAGAGAGGTCTAGGTGTGATTCCCCGGGAAGGTGACAGGAGACAGGCTTTGACTGAATGACAATGAATGGTATAGGTGTAAGGGGGTGTAAGGCTCGGCCACCCCAGACTTTAAAACCTGCTATGTGTAAAATGTAGCCACGTGCGCTATACACTAGGTGGCCACATTGTGCAAACTGCTTCCCTGGTACTCTCAGGCTAGGGAGAGTTAATGCAGGGAGGAGTTTAGCTAGTAAAATGGTGGATTGAAAGTAAGTGGCAGGAGAGTCCCTGTGGGAGAGGAACAAGCCACATCTGTGAGAGGTGTGAGGCAAGAAAGACCCCAATAACTATAATTTGGTTGACCCTCAGTGCCGGACAACTGGGGCCCTAGTGTGGAGAGGGCTGGTTTAACTACGGCCCAAAGTGTGGATGAAATACGTACAGCCTGGATGGTGGCCACCCCCTGGCAGATACCCAACAAACCCCCTCAGTCAGCGGAAGGTCAGTGGGCTCCAAAACTGTCAGAATTGCTTTGGTTTTACAATTTCAACACACGTGGAATATTTTTTCCTGTTTTCCAGTACAATATGTTGTAAAAGCCCTCACATGGCTATGTGGTGGCTATGTGGACAGAATAGTAAGAAAATTATGGCTCTGGGAAGAAGGAGAGGGAAAAATGAAAATGCAAAAACAGATATTGGCCGCATTTTGAAGGGGCCAGTTCTAAATGTTCTAAAACCAGCTCTACCAGCAAGTCTCTACCGCCATACCTGGTGCCCGACTGCGGCTTGGGCTCTGACATCACCCTGATAGCACGGCAGCCTGTCAGTGAGCCCAGCAGCTTAGCCAGAGTAATTGTAATGCCCCTTTCAACATGACGTTGATATGACGTTAGCACGGGAGCCAATGCCAGGCACCGGTAGCAATGGCATAGACTTGCCAGTAGACCCTGCGAAGGTGAGTACAACGTGGTTGGGTGTTTTATAACAAGCTACATCCAGGATGGAAACTTAATTTAAAAGGAAACAACCGCTTTAAATCCTTTGTCAAAGTCAAAGCCCTCCAGTATCTTGGCTCCTGGGCCGAAAACAAGAAAGTGATCATGTGGGGAGAGGAAGAGGATCAAGAAGATGTTGACCTATGCTTCCATCCTGGCATATGTTGTTTCAGCAAACTATTTGAGATGGGAAAGTTTTTGTGCCCTGGACCGGTCTAGGTGTGTATCCTTGGAAAGGGAGGAGGCAGAATACAGGATCTGGTGGCATGCCCATGCCTGGTGTAGGCGAGAGGACACCAAAGCAATACCATAGAGCTGTAAAAGCAACAAACAGATTGATTGCTATTTTAAACAGATGACTGAAGGGCATGGTGACTATACATCTGAAACCAGGGTCTTTACCTTAAAAAGTGCAAGGCACTAAGACGGTTAATGGGATGGGACGACAGATATTTGTAATGCTGGCTGTCAAGAATGCGGAAATGGCTGTGCTGATGGTACATGCATGACTTCCGAGCCTTGCAATCACAGTGCCATATATGACATGGCATGGTACCTTCACTAAGCACATTACAGGACATATTTGTTGCTCTGGTTGTATATGTCATGTGCATTTGGGCAAAAGAGTTGTTGGCTAGCCCAAGCAGCTATATAAGTTTGCCCAGTGCTGATTTTTTAGATTTAGGGCTATGTATCTGTACACTATAATGAGTTTCTCTCTGCAACTGTGAGAATAATGTGAGTTAGCGTTTAGGTACCATCAATATATGAAGACAGTGCAACAAGGAAACACAGGTTGCGATCAGCCTTTTTGAACACTGTACTTTGATAACTTGACTAAGGTATTCCCGACTCACCATAGATGACCGGGGGAAAGTTAGGATTTGGTCTTGTTTCATTCTTTTCGCAATCCTCCAACCTTTTTTGTAAGGCTGCAATTTCCCTTCTAATTGCTAGAATATTGCTCTTGTCGTAGACTTCCAGCTGATTCACCATGATGGAGATATTACGTATCTACAAGAGATAACACATTACATGGATAACACATTACATCCACCACACGTCTGGTCAGCTTGATTTTATGTTGGCCCCAGTTGTTGTAAAAGTATATTCTAAATAATAATTTAAGTAAAATATCCCAATCTGCATAAACATATTAGAAATATCTAATTTTTGTAATATTGTATTTACGTGTCTTGATATCGGGGCAGAGGTAGCAGTCACAATCAGATATTGATGGTGTCAACTTATGTCTTCCACATCTCTCTTACCTCCATGTACAGAGTTTCCACTAGAACATTGGTTCCATTCATAGAAGTCTTCAGTTGCAATATCAGAGCCTCCATTTCTCTAATCTCCAATTTCAGGAGCTCAAAGTCCAGCTCGGTGTATGAGATTCCTCCCATCTCCATCACCTCCACCCGTTTGGTCAGATTAATCAGCCGCTCCATGTAAATAATCAGTGTACTCTCATAGTGGTGGATCTGTAGGGAAATATGACTTTATGTGATATTTGCTCAATGGGAGCAAAGAAACTGAAAGATTGTAAAAACGAATACATTTACTAATTCAATTAAATAATTGAATCTCAACCCAATGGTATTTCATAAAAAGAAAGAACTGAGCTCGATTGTGTCATGTCTCGGATTTGATCAGGTTTGGCTGATGTCCTGGTTCTGAACACTTTGTGTGTTCATTGCCTTTCTGCCAATAAGTGTTTCCAATACTGTAATGTAATCTGCCCTATCACCTGGTGGGCGTAACTATTTAATTTCTTGCTGGTGATGTTTCTGAAGTGGACCCTTCTTACAACTCCGGCTCACTTTTTTGTTTTTATGTAGTTTTTTTGTATTCAGTACAAATGGGGTGTGGCCCTCCCTCTTTGTGAGCTGGACATTTCATTCTGTGAATCCCCCTGACTGTGTGTGTCCTGTTGGGACCCGGTCGCTCTCAGCCCTTAGCCACATTGAGGCCTATTTTAGACCCATGGTAAGGTTTTAATATTAGAGAGTGTAGGTACTATCCCAACTGGGTACACCTTGGCGTTGGTGGGATAGCTTTATGCTTTTTTGATCAAAAACAGTGTTTACTAAGTACCCTATGTTTATATGCACTATGCTTTTATTTAGTTACAGCAGGGTATGTTTTCACAATTTTTCCCTTGGTTTCCCTTCTTACAACTGCAGCCTGTCTACCTTGTGTTTCTCCTGGCAGATTATAACGTTTGGTGTACCTTATTTTTATTCTGCACCTTCCACCTGATTCTTAAGGAGGTATGTAGAACCCTCAATGGCCGCTTAAGAAGCAAAAGTCCAAGTGGTCATCTAAGTTATCCAGTTAGGGTTGTTTCAGTGTATGCAGAGGCCTTTAGGGACTTCACAGCTACGACCTCTAGTCTGTACAAGTACCAAGGGCGGGTCAGGTGTAGTAGTTTTCTAAGACCTTATTTTATGTTATTTTCCACATGTGTACATCAGTGCGCATATCAGACTAAAGCTAGGCAAGTAAACATGTGATTATTACAGGTCTGGTTTCAAAATCTGCGAAGGGCCATACATTTGATTGGATAGGGTGTGTCTACTAGAGGGAGATATCTTTGTTATAGGCTCACTGTTCTGGTTAAAGGGGTTATCCAGGACTGTTGTACTTTTTTTTCTTATGGGGATAAAATTGAAAATGCAAGTAGTTGTTAACAACTTGACATTCTACCTAACGGCAATATCTGATGGCTTAGCATGATCATCTCCTTCTGGTGATTCTCTGGCTTCCGTCAACATCAAGTCAACAGAGCAGCTTCTTCTCCTCTGTTCTGCTCTGTCAATGGGCCGTCACTGCTGATACCTTACTGATTGAAAGCCAGCTCCCCGCTGCCTAAATGTGGGGAGCAGTGGTCAATCAGGGTGATGACCTATCAACAGAGCAGCCCGGAAGAGCAAGAGCGGCTTTGTTGACATGAGGTTAAATGAAGCAACAAAATCACTGGTTGGTGATCATTCTGTGCCGGCAGAGATTATCACCAGGAAGAACAGGCAGTTAGTTAGCAACTACCTGCCTGTAAATTCTTAGCCCAATAAGAAAAAAATACAAAAATGCAGAATAATCCCGTGCCAAGTCAAAAAATCCTCCCTCTTCATTGACCATGTGTCCTATAGGACATATAATATACTTGCCAACTTTGAAACTCAAGACTTTTTAGAGCAGTTTCGACTGGGTCAGAGCCATTTGATCACAGGTGAGCCCTTTTAGGGTAGTCTCTTGGGCTTTCTGGGAGAGTTGTCCATTATTGCATTTAGAAAAGGGTTGTCTTTATGAAAGATTAAGGGGAGTCTGTCATCCCCAAAATGCATTTTAATGGGTTGTAGAGTGTTGTAGGGAACTTAGCTCCTATAACAATCATACTAGCACGATAAATACTAGTGTATGATAATACTAGTGCCTGAGAAAATAACTTTTAATTCATATGCAAGTGACAACACTTCGGGTTCGGTGCACATTTACCTACTCATTTGAATATTGGAGGCCTTCCCTCACTTCGGATTAACAATATTGCTTCCCAGCACTGCTCAAATGCCGCCGGTGTTTGTGCAAATGTGCCTTGACACTACATGTCCCCGTCTGAGCACATTCTCCTCCCTATCTCCTTTCTTTGGACTCCACTCACTACAGTGTAGTGACCAGCATCAAAAGGAAGAAGACTGGGAGGAAAACATGCCCTGGGAAGGTAGCACTGTCAATCAAAAATAGGTGAAGGGTCTTTAATATGCAAATAAGGTGGCATAACGGGGCACCAAACTCTTGGCCACGCCAAGGATGCACGGAAACCACATCATTTGCATATGAATTAAGTTATTTTCTCAGGCAAAATACCAATAACAGGTACTGTGCTAGAATGGTTGATTTAGGGGCTAAGTTCCCTACCACACTGTATAGCCCATTTTAAATGCATTTTGGGGCTGACAGTCTCCCTTTAAGTTGTAATTTTGGGTCACAATAAGACAGTTTTCTTGCAGATTGGGGTATATGACTATAGTAGTCGGCATCTATAATGGCATACAGTCAAATTAGTACTGAAAAGTCTCCCTATACCTTTGTGATCTCTTGCTGGACGGTGTTACTTAGGTTCTGGTTGGATATTTCCAGGAACTCAAAACGATCTACTGGGAACGAAGTATCTGGGAGAACAACGGAGCATTGACAGACGCCCAGATCATCCACAGAACCCTCAAAAGTTTGATTCTGTCCAAAAGTGACAAAGATAGAATTTGATTATGAGAAATATACAGCATATATACAGTACAGACCAAAAGTTTGGACACACCTTCTCATTCAAAGAGTTTTCTCTTGACATATTTCTATGACATATTTTCAGTTGCATCACACAGTTTTTTGTTAAGTATTTCATTCCACATGTGTTAATTCATAGTTTTGATGCCTTCAATGTGAATCTACAATTTTCAGAGTCATGAAAATAAAGAAAACTCTTTGAATGTGAAGGTGTGTCCAAACATTTGGTCTGAATGAAACACATTTTACTTCTAGTGCAGAGAAGAAAACTGCCAATATGAATGTAATGGCCAGAAATATTATTATTCCTTATATACAGACACAAGACAAATTGCCATGTGAGGCCACCAGACAGTTCAGCTGCTTTTTAGCTATGTGCAATCTGCTTACTGAAGTGCATATTACGAGCACAGAAGGTAACAATATAAGTCAAGTCAATATAAGTCAATTTTAAAGTTGATTTTAATCAATAGATCTTGGAATAATAATAATTTCCACACTTGGTTGTGTTTAAAAAATATGTTCCTGTGCTGAGATAATCTTATATATGTGCCCCTGCTATGTACTGTGTTATGGCCATGTCTGATTATACCACAGCTCCTGGGCAGGGAAGGACATAAAAGAGTATAAAGACATTACAGCACGGGATCACAGCTGATTTTTTTTGTGAGGTAAAACATTTCACTGCCTGTTTTTTTAAAAATTGTTTTACCTCAAAGAAAGCACAGCACAGGATCGCAAATAATTCTTCCTTTGATGTAAAACATTACTTCTTGTAGTAATGTGCCAATCCTGTACTAATGTGCCCATCTTTGTCTCCATTCTGTAGTAATGTGCCCATCCTTGTCTCCATCCTCTAGTAATGTGCCCATCCTTGTCCCCATCCTTTATATTGTGCCCATCCTGGTCCCCTTGTAGTTATGTGCCCATAATTGTCCCCATCCTGTAGTAATATGCCCATCCTAGTCCCCTAGTAGTAATATGTACATCCTTGTCTCCATCCTTTAGTAATATGCCCATTCTGGTACCATAGTAGTAATGTGGACATCCTTGTCTCCATCCTGTAGTAATATACCCATCCTGGGCCCCTTATAGTAATGTGCCCATCCGTGTCCCCATTCTGTAGAAATATGTGCATCTTGGTCCCCTGGTAGTAATGTGCCCATCCGTGTCCCCATTCTGTAGAAATATGTGCATCCTGGTCCCCTGGTAGTAATGTGCACATCCTTGTCTCCATCCTGTAGTAATGTGCCCATCCTGGTCCCCTTGAAGTAATGCGCCCATCCATGTCCCCATCCTGTAGTAATAGGCCCTTCATGGTCCCCTTGAAGTAATGTGCCCATGCTTGTTCCCGTCCTGAAGTAATGTGCATATCCTGGTCCTCATCTTATCTTAATGTGCCCATCTTTGTCCCTATCTTATAGTAATGTGTCATCCTGTAGTAATTTCCCCTTATATGCCGTTCTTCATATACACATAAAAAAAGGATTCTTCTCACCTGCCCTCAGTTCCCTCGGTGTCCTCTTTCCTGCTTCTTCTGGCCCGCAGTCCTGTGGACCCCATGATGATTGCGGCCGGTACCTGCAGTTGCCTGCGCTTTATTTTATTTGAATGAACTGCTGGCACTGAGTAGAGCTCTCTTCAGCCCTAACCCAATGGCAGCCGCTAGCCAGTCACAGTCCAGCGTTTGACGTCACTACGTCAGCTGCTGGTCTGTTGTAATTGGCCGGTGGCTGCCTTAGGTATGGTTCTGCAGAGAGCTCTGCGCAGCGCCAACAGTTCATTCAAATGAAATTAAGCGCTGACAACTGCGGGCACCGGCCGCCATCATCACAGGGTCTATGGGCCTGTGGGACGGAAGAAGAAATCTGAGGGCAGACCGCGTATTTGAGACCCATGGGATAGAGTCATTTATTTGAGTAAGCATAATTCTTTGCCCCTTTTGGCTTTTATTTTTAGCTTTTTTTTTTGCTTTTTTAGAAAGAATAATCAGGAAGGAAGTTGGGAAATAATTTTTCTAAAACTGGGGCAAAGAGAGATTTGACATATGATATATAGTATATAGTAGTAGCCACTGCCTTGAGATTTTTTAAAAACTTACCAAGCTGACGGCCTGAGACTGGTAGGTGACAAGGAGCAAAATGAAGAAGGTGAACATGGTGTCTTATTCCTTATGTTCTCTTTTTCCATATCACCAGTCTGTGCTAACCCAGTATATATATATATTCAATGATGTGTATACTCCACCCATTCTCACCTGTTACTGTATCAGCTCCTCTTACGGGTAATAAAATAAAAAATTCTTTTAAAAGTCCAGTTAAAAGATAATCGACCTATAAACTATGGTGGAAAAAATATTTAACCAGATATGACTTTCAGAATGATGACCAAATAAAGCTAAGGTCTTAGAAATGAGTGAATCGGTTCATGGAGGACTGAGTTTGAGCTGAATTTCGTGAAATTCACAGTTTCACACACAAATTCAAACATTTTGAGATTCGATTTGTGTTGCATTGCTGTATGGGCCTCCCATAATGCCCTGCAGCTACCTACAGTCATGGCTGAAAGTGTTAGCACCCCTGAAATTGTTCCAGAAAATGAAATATTTGTCCCAGAAAATTATTGCTTTTACACGTGTTTATTGACTTTGTGTGTATTAGAGCAACACAAGAAAAAAAACATAGAAATAAAGGCAAATTGGACATAATTTCACATAAACCCCTCAAAATGGGCAAAAATTGTTGCCATTTTTCCGAAGTTGTGGGTAAAAAACTTAGTTTCAAGCATGTGATGCTCATTCAAACTCACCAGTGGCAAGTAACAGGTGTGGGCAATATGAAAATCACACCTGAAACCAGATAAAAAGGGGAGAAGTTGACCCAATCTTTGCATTGTGTGTCTGTGTGTGCCACACTAAGCATGGAGAACAGAAAGAGGGAAGAGACTGTCTGGGGACTTGAGAACCAAAATTGTTGAAAAATATCAACAATCTCAAATTTACAAGTCTGACTCCAAATATCTTGATGTTCCTTTGTCCACAGTGTGCAATGTAATCAAAACGTTTAAAACCCATGACACTGTAGCTAATCTCTTTGGATGTGGACAGCAGATAAAAATTGATGAAAAGTTTCAGCACAGGATAGTTTTGATGGTGAATAACCCGCTCCAATCAAGAGCCAAAGAAATGAAAGCTGTCCTGCAGGCTTAGGGTGCATCAGTGTCAGTGCAAACTATCTGTCCACATTTTAATGAAATTAAATGCTTTGGAGGATACCCAGAAGGACCCCACTGCTGACACAGAGAGATAAAAATGCTAGACTGCAGTTTGCCAAAATGTATGTGAATAACCCAAATCCTTCTAGGAAATCATCTTGTGGAAAGATGAAACCAAGATAAAGCTTTTTGGTGTAATACATCATTCTGCTGTTAACCGAATACTGAATGAGGCCTATAAAGAAAAGAACACAGAACCTACAGTCAAATATGGTGGAGGCTCAAAGACATTGCTGCCTCTGCCCCTGGGGGCCTTGATTGTGTGCAAGACATGATGAAATCTGAAGATTACCAAAGGATTTTGGGTGGCAGTGTAGTGCCCAGTGTCAGAAAGCTGGGTGTGTGTGCTAGGTCATGGGTCTTCTAGTGGGACAATGTCCCCAAACACTTCATGAAGCCCCTAGAAATGGATGGAAACAAAGTGCTGGAGAGATCTGAAGTGGTAGCAATGAGTTCGGATCTAAATCCCATTGACACCTGTGGAGAGATTTTAAAATTGCTGTTGGGAGAAGAGAAGACGTCTTCAAATATGAGAGACCTTGAGCAATTTTTTAAAGAAGAGTCCAAAATTCCAGGTGAGAGGAGGAAGAAGCTTGTGGACGGTTATAGGAAGCGATTGATTGCAGCTATTTATTGCCAAGAGTATACAACCAAATATTAAATTGAGGGGGACAACAATTTTGTCCAATGCATTTTTTGTAGTTTTATGTGAAATTATGTCCACTTTGCTTTGTTTTCTCTGTTTTGTTTGTGTTGTTCCACACACAAAGGAAATAAAGATGTATAAAACAAAACGTGTGTAATTGCAATAATTTGCTGGGAGAAAGTCTTCATTTTTGCAACAATTTCAAAGGTGCCAACACTTTTGGCCATGACTGAAAAGTCATACAGATTAGACCTTGTACAGTGGTGGTCAGTATCAGGGCCATCAAGGTTCAACAGTTCTTAGTGGACCACAGTTTGTACAGCAGAGTTGTTTTCAATCACCTGAAAGGGAACCTGTCATGTGAAAAAACACTGTCAACCTGCAGATATGTGGTTACTCTGCAGGTTCAGTGTTTTGAACATCCGCGATGATGGCAATTTGAGGCCCTCTACTTGGCAGAAAAGAAGTTTAATCATCCAGGCAGTGTTCGGCTCCAAGTCATCTGGGAGGCACCGGCGTGGGTTCAGTCAACTTTCTGTGTATAGAGAGCGGTCTCTGTAACTGTGCCCCCCATACATTATTTAGTTATTAATATTGCTATTATTCTGTTACTATGTGATGGTAATGTGTGGTCTGGTCATGGTGTAGTGATATTTATCCCTTGTATGTAGTATCGGTATATTGGTCTTGATATACTGGATTTTGTTCCGTAACAGGATGGTGGTTGTACTCAGATGCAGTGATGATAATATATGGTCCCTGTGGCGGTATTTATCTCCTTGATGTTTTGGTATAGCGAACTTGTTCTTTAACAATATAGTGATATTAGATATTTATTAAAGGGGTTTCCTCATGAAGTTCAATTTAATCAATAGATCTTGAAATTATAATTTGCACAATTGAATGTGTTTAAAAAAAAATGTTCCTGTGCTGAAATAATCTTATATACAGTATGTGTCCCTGCTTTGTGCTCTGTAATGCCAGTGTCTGACTGTACAGTGACATGGTCTGATCATACCACAGCTCCTGGGCCAGGGAGGAAGTAAAAAAGTATGCAGACATTCCAGCACGGGATCACAAATAATTCTTTCTTTGAGGTAAAACATTTTTTAAAAACAGCCAGGGAAATGTTTTACCTCACAAAAAATATCAACTTTGATTTGGATGCATGTTGTGAATGTCATCTGTGTGGGTGCTGTTTTGAAGCTCCCTCTGGTGGTCAGGAATGGTAGTGGAGCTGAATCTGAGCCTGTGACTCAGACATGTGTTGGTGTTAATTGGGAATTAGGGAAGTCATAATGTAGACAAGTTTGGTCTATATAGTAGAGCACTTTTTGCCTTGCTGGCGCCAGTTATAATTGTATATTCCTCAGTCTCTCTTCCTGGCTTGGAGTTCTGTCTTTCCCTGTGTCCCTGAGCAAGACTTCTGCAGATAAGTTTTCAGTTTTTTCCTTGCTTCCTGGTTTACACCTTGGGGTGGTTGTTTTTCCTTGTTTTGCTTTGTATCTGTTTTCTTGCAGGTGATGTTTGGTTTCTCTTGTGTGGTGAGCATGGGGGTTCCACTTTGCTAGCTCTCCTGCAGGAAAAGGGATTTTCTCCCTGTCTAACTTGATTCTTTGCTCTTCTGTATTTTTGTGTTCTTTTTGGTATTTTGTTCTCCCATTATTTACAGGAGTACCTGATATAGTTGGGGTGAGGTCGTTCGACCTCCAGGGCCATTTTTTACTATCACGATCTCAAACTGAAGACCTATCTCTTTCAAACTAAAAAAAAAGATCATCTATATACCGCTAACAGCACAGTATATTCTTACTGATGAGAGTGTGGCATTTAGGTATGAATTAGTATAAGAAAGTGTAATATGAAACAACATAGCAGAATGTTTGGTCTGTCAGTATAGATTAGAATTGACATTGAAAACTTTATGGTTAATTATAAATCAGAATCCAGAATGAACTGTTTTTTAATGCAGACATCGTTGGCCATTAGAAGGCAGTTCATTCCCCTGTACTTTTCCATAGTAAGGTTTATAGGACACAGTTCCCACAGTAAAATGAGATACCAAAGTGTTCCTCGTAAAGTTCATAAGACCACAATTCTTATAGTAAGTTTCATAGGGTAGAGTTCTCATAGTAAATGTTCCTACAACCCAATTCTCATAGTAAAAGCCAAAAAAACACTGTCTTAACCTATTATAATGTAAAGAATTTAACTTTATTGACTTGTAAAAAGGTGATGGGATTGATCCCACCATCAAACTTGCAGGTGGCCAAGGCCAAGTATGGATCCAAAGAGAGGGGGATGACCGTGCATTCAGGAGAATAAAAGTGAAGCAGGATCTTAATGTTTTCTTAGAATATACATACTGTGTGTGTGTGTAGGGTTGAGATTGGGGTTGGTGGCTGTAATAATGAGCATTATCCACTTCCAAGTGCCTCTAGAATACCTATAATAATGGGGATACCATCAGGAGCCATGTACCATATCTCTTAGTCGTGCCACTAATGCTCTGTCTCCAGCTCCCAAATCATTAATGCAGAGGTGTTACACCATGGCACTCGCCAGGCCAGCAATTTCACTGCGGGGAACTATGACAGAAGCTGTAGGTCAGGCTCTGCGTGTGGATGTAGAGGAGAACGTACAGATAAATGGTTCAGTCTGGAACTTGTATGTAGAGTGTGCAAAAAATGCAGAGGAGAAAAATCACAAATTGGATCAGGCTGCAAAAATGCATATTAGAGGGTTTGAAAATGAATGAAGGAATGAAAATTGCAGACAGAAACCTAGTACAACGTACAAAGGCAGGACAAAGTGGACAGAAATACCTATAAAATATATTATTTTTATTAGGATATATTAAAAAATGAGCATAGAAAGACAGACAATAGGGAGTGTGAGTACCGTAGTCTGGAATCACACTTGGTATATACAAATACAAAAATAAAGTAATCACACACAGAGCATATATAAATATAAATATATATATATATATATATATATATATATATATATATATATATATATATATATATATATATATATATATATATATTTGCAATTCCATAGTGGTTATATTACAGAGATAAAATATACCAAGCTAGTGCCAAATACAAAGTGTCTAGTGCAAACAGTACGAAACGCGCGTTGGCCCCCTTTTGCGCCACCAATTATATACCACAGCTTTTTCAAGTAACGTAGCACTCTTACTTTATGAGAACCCCACATGGGTTTTATTGTCATCTGCATTCCTGACTAAATCTGTGCTACATTTTTGGTGCATGTGGCTTGGCCCTGATGCTGTTTGCACTAGACATTTTGTATTTTGGCACTAGCTTGGTATATTTTACCTCTGTAATGTAACCCTGTGCAATTGCAATTATATATATATATATATATATATATATATATATATATATATATATATATATATGCTCTATATGTGATTACTTACTTCCTCTATTTTTGGATTTGTATATACCAAGTGTAATTCCAGACTACGGTACTCACTATTGTCTGTCTTTCTATGTTCATTTTTTTAATATATCCTAATAAAATGTATACATTTTATAGACATTTCTGTAAACCTTTTTCCTCCCTTTTACATATTTTTATGTGTGGATATATGCTTCAATAAAGATGAAGGCTGCACATCTACTAATTTGATAATAGTATAATGCTATAAACATGCTGAAAAATGCAATTTGCTAACTGGAAAGTGAAAACATGAATAATGATATGCATACCTGCCTAGAATATTTGGAAAAAAGAGATATTTAGCAATCGCATTGATCAATGTAACCGAGCCCCAATGCCGCGCCAAGGCAGCCTTTATCTTTACTGATTATGTATTTTTTGGCTTGCACTCTGTATATATATATACACATTGGTGCTCACTTCAGTTATCCTTTTTGGATATATGCTTCATCACCATATTGGGAATTATGTATTTTAATCCCATGGTTAATACTTCTTATATTTCTGTCTAAATGAAACCCTTGTATTTATTAACTATATTAACTGTTGCCATATATAAAACTCAGTTTTTCCATGTCAAAGATGTCGATATTTTTCATAGAAGAATCAAATATATTGGTTATCATTGTTATGAACCAGTTTTTTCTTTCTTTTTAAAACATATTCAATCATTAAAATATGTGTGTATTTGGATGTCCCTTCCATAAAACTATGGGATCAATATATTCAATACATTAATTTATGCTCCTGAGTCAAAGCATAAGGCTCAGTACAATGTAGGTGTATAGACGGCAACCTTACAAAATGATATACAACATATACAGCAGAGAAATAGAAAACTAAGATATGCTAAATGAATGGATAATAGCACTCTACATTTGTTGCTTACAATTTTACTTTATTAATATGGTAGATTAACCAAATCTATAGAAAGAAATGAGAATATAAAGCCTTTTATTGGCACAAATTTTGATAAGCATAAAGATCCTGATGCCAGATAGTTTAAACATGAGTACATTTTAATTTTGATTATTATTATTTGTTATTTATGTGTACTACTACTATTTATTTATTTACTTAGTTGCTTATTTGTTTTTATCCTAGGTTTTGCCTGTTAATGGCCACAGTGTGAATGTGCACCTACACATTGCATTTATACTAACAAGTGTTCCAGACCATTTTTTTCAGGTTTACTTTGAAAAAGGGGATTACATACAAAATAAAAAGCTAAATTATAATGAGAAAACTGGCAATTACAGACTGGTACAGAGGGGGCAGGACCCAGTCCATGCGGACTGACGGTCTACGGAATAATGGGGAGGAGGCAGTAGGTTGGGAGGTTACGGAATCTCCGATGGTGGAGAGGTGGCAACGGGGTCATTGCAGGATGTAACTTTCTTGAAGAGATGGGATTTCACTTTCTGTTTGAAAGTTCGGAATGTGGTGAATAATGGGACGTGTTGGAGCACAGAATTCCAGGAGATGGGAGATACTCAGGAAAAGTCTTGGAGGTGATTGGGTGAGGAACATACGAATGTGGAGGAGAGAAAGAGGTCTTGGGAGGACCGAAGAAGCATGACTATAGGATCAGACTACACAGGATTTATTTGTTGTCTGTTACCATGGAGAAAAATATTTAGTATTGTATCTTGTTTCCAATTTCCAGAAATTTAGTTGACATACAGTACAGACCAAAAGTTTGGACACACCTTCTCATCTCTAGAACAACTATTCTGAGGAGACTTTGTGCAGCAGGCCTTCATGGTAAAATAGCTGCTAGGAAACCACTGCTAATGACAGGCAACAAGCAGAAGAGACTTGTTTGGGTTAAAGAACACAAGGAATGGACATTAGACCAGTAGAAATCTGTGCTTTGGTCTGATGAGTCAAAATTTGAGATCTTTGGATCCAACCACTGTGTCTTTGTAGAAAAGGTGAACGGATGGACTCTACATGCTTGGTTCCCACCGTGAAACATGGAGGAGGAGGTGTGACGGTGTGGAGGTGCTTTGCTGGTGACACTATTGGGGATTTATTCAAAATTGAAGGCATACTAAACCAGCATGGCTACCACAGCATCTTGCAGCGGCATGCTATTCCATCCAGTTTGCGTTTAGTTGGACCATCATTTATTTTTCAACAGGACAATGACCCCAAACACACCTCCAGGCTGTGTAAGGGCTATTTGACTAAGAAGGAGAGTGATGGGATGCGACGCCAGATGACCTGGCCTCCACAGTCACTAGACCTGAACCCAATCGAGATGGTTTGGGGTGAGCTGGACTGCAGAGTGAAGGCAATAGGGCCAACAAGTGCTTAGCATCTCTGGGAACTTCTTCAAGACTGTTGGAAGACCATTTACGGTGACTACCTCTTGAAGCTCATCAAGAGAATGCCAAGAGTGTGCAAAGCAGTAATCAATGCAAAAGGTGGCTACTTTGAAGAACCTAGAATATAAGACATATTTTCAGTTGTTTCACACTTTTTTAAGTATTTCATTCCACATGTTTTCATTCATAGTTTTGATGTCTTCAATGTGAATCTACAATTTTCATAGTCATCAAAATAAAGAAAACTCTTTGAATGAGAAGGTGTGTCCAAACTTTTGGTCTGTACTGTACGTTGGTATGGCAGGATTGACCATGATCCTACCTTTCACTGCAGGGTGGCTTTATAGGTTGCCATGTGTTAACCAAATAACATCATCATTGTCAAAAGGGGAAAAAAATATAAAATACCTAAATGGTTGGGAAGGAATATATTTTGGAGTTGTGGACTCATGTGGTTATGTTTTAGATTTATTTTCTTGAAGTGGCTGAAAAATAAGGTCGTAGGTGACTAAGTAGCCATCATTGTACATGTAGAGCTTTTGATCGTTAGGGTTGTAAGACAGACTCTGCACAGTCTCCTTTGGTTTCTCTAGGGGAATACTCAACCAGCCTTCCTTCTCAGTTTTGGTATCATAGATATAAAATATGTCTTCCTTTTTTGTGTTGATGGCTCTAGTAACATACAAGACACCACGCGCCATGAATGCATTGCTGGCTGATGGTTTGTGCTGAGCGGTGGCCCAGGTCTGTATTACTTCAAGAGATATGGGGTCAAGTTTACTGATCACAATATTTCCAACATTTAATTCTGTCGAATAGATAGCCCAAAGTCCTTCTTGATCACTGGCCATGTCAATGTCCTGGTAAGGTGAAGACGAATAGCTGAAACGGTTGTTGAACGCAGCATTCGGGAGGTTGACAATGAGTTCCACTCTGTTGGTGTCTGGATTGTATTTGCATATGTTTCCATTGGTGTAGCAATTATAGTACATGCTTCCATTATACATAATCATTCCACCACCTTGTCCATAATCTCCATAATTAAAGACCCTGTCAATGGTCTGGTTATAGATCTGTAGATCATCATATGTGTCGTACATGCGAAACATATTCATTAGCCTTCCATCTGTATTGAGAGGAGCCACCCAGAGAGCGTTCTGATCAGCTCCCACTAGCGAATCTCTTCCCCATCCTCCATATCTGTAGCCGAATCCCAGATAGTTCAATTGTACTACAACTGGTTTACTGATGCTCAGAATGTATCCATGATGATAGGCACCTGCACAATAAAAAGTCAAATGTCATTGAAAAGATAGAAGAGACTCAACGGGAGTTATATTAATCAACTAATCACTTTTGTTTTGGAGGATCCATTGTAGATTCCATAATATTTCTTGACATATTTAGTTTACATGTTGGGTACCATTGGTATCTGTCATGCGATGGATCAGTGTCCCCAACAATTTTATTTTTCTGTTCCTATAACAAAGTTGAGCAAGGTAATTGAAGAGCATAAATGGGAATGAAACCAACTCAAGGAATTAGAAAGTTCTCTTGGATAAGAACTCTTCTTGGCCAAGAAACAGCATTGGCTCCTCCATCAAGTTATGTAAAGAATGTGTAACCTGATTCATTCTGCCCAAACCATGGGTTGGATGAATCGGAGCCTGGTCGCCCAATTGTAACCAGGTATTTCCAGGGACTAGTCTCTTCTCTGCTTATGATTAGAGATTAGCGCGAACTTGAGGTTCAATTTTCGAACCGAAGACCAACTTAAAAAAAATCAAGGTTCGCGTTCGGGGATCGGATGCTTTACGTATGAACTTCACTAACGCGAACAACGCTGTCCTCAGGTACGTTCGGTGCTCAGCCCTGTGTGAGCCGCTTTCAGTGTTTGAATGGCTCGCACTGGGGATAATATCGCCATGATTACATGTAGTGTGCAACCAAAAAACTGTTTGAAAAAATGCACCCACCCTCCCCCGGACGTGATCTGCTTATGGTTGGCTGTTTGTGAGTGGAGACTCCAACTGCCAATCAGTTACTTACTCCAGGGTTCAGGTCAAGTTCCAGTCAGTGGAGGCTCGGCTCCTTGGCTACCGGTGAACTGAGCCTCTATGGAACTGCTCATCTCTACTTATGATCCCCGAGCAGATCTGTAATGTAGGGGCGGACATATCATTGGTGCAACCTGTGCAACCGCACAAGGGCCCAACGTAGATATAATTGTGTATTATGACTGCAAAGGGCCCAATTACTGTTGTTGCACAGAGGTCCTCTTCTGTCTCTGTTCGCCAGTGCTGTAAGGTAAATTTTTTCTGAAATGCCACGGTTGGGGATCAACAGAGACTCAACCCTGAGGCAGAGAAGAGACTCCACCCTGGCCGACTATTCACAGCACCGATCAAAGGGATAGACAGGTCTGTTACTATGGGACAGACCTGTCAATCACTTAGACCTCTACTGTATATATTTTTTGAGCGTTTCATAGAAAAATATATCGGGCTACAATTGTGCCACCAAGCTCTGATTTATACCGTCCATGATTTTGTATAGCATAAATCAGATCACAGGTTCTTCAGGGCCTATTTTCCCATTGCAAAAACAAATCGATTATACAATGGAAACCAATGCATGCGACAAACACTATTAGCTTATTATAAAGTCTGGTAAGCCTTGCCGTCATCTTCAAGGAAAAAGTTGGGCTGCATACAGTGATATTTTTCTCTCAAGTTTGGTGAAGTCTGAAACAGAGGCTCCGGACCAAATTTCCAACGAAGGGATTTCTCAATATAAAGTACCTAGAATCATGTCAACCTTAGGGAAAGTCCCATCTGTATTGCACAAGTTTCATCATTAAACTTTAAAGGGTGACACTGGCTTTAAAGAGTCAAACTTTCCATAAATCAACATTCAAGACTCCTACTCCACACTGATGAGGGGCAATACCCCAAAACAGCTGTCTGTGGATGGATACCTGGCCTTGGTATTTCCCTTGTCATATCTTTAAGCTCATCAGAAATTGGCTATTGTCTAAAAGGGCCACTTAATATGGTGGTTGTGGTGGTCTCCTAACAAAAAGAGCCACTCCTTGGCTAGGTCCTTCCCGAAGGGATATCTGGCTATTTTCCATGTTGAGACTCCTAACAGAGGCTCCACGGACCTTTTTGATTTGCATATATCAGTATTATTAGCAGTGATACATTTTTTTTGTACTATATCTTTCTATGGAAAAATGCATATTTTTTTTCCAGTTATCAGTCATCTCTCATTTTCCCATCTGCAGCGCTGATTATTCACTTTCAGTTCACTTATAAAGTTCCTCTTTATAAAGGTAGAAATCAGTGGGATTATCTGCTCACTGAGAGATCAGGTTACAGCTGCCACCATAGAAGTCTATAAAAAGGGGAAAGAAGGAAGAAGAGAGAGCAGCTGGAGAGAGAAAGTGAGATGAATAGTTACACACTGACACTGCTGTAAGTAAACTGTCTCATTCCATTGCTAGATTCACAGCCACACTGCTTAGTCTTCCTGTTGTCACGCGTCCTCTGTACAGAGCATCTTGCACATTGGGAGATGCTCTGCTGCGCTTTCCTGGACTACTGAGCCGGCACTGACATGATTCCTCTGCACAGAGCATCTTGCATATTAGGAGATGCTCTGCTACACTTTCCTGTACTAGCGAGCTGGCAGTGACACGCTTCCTCTGTACAGAGCAACTTGCACACTAGGAGATGCTCTGCTACGCTTTCCTGGACTACTGAGCTGGCAGTGACACAATTCCTCTGTACAGAGCATCTTGCACACTAGGAGATGCTCTGCTATGCTTTCCTGGACTACTGAGCTGGCAGTGACACAATTCCTCTGTACAGAGCATCTTGCACACTAGGAGATGCTCTGCTATGCTTTCCTGGACTACTGAGCTGGCAGTGTCACGATTCCTCTGTGCAGAGCATCTTGCACACTAGGAGATGCTCTGCTACGCTTTCCTGGACTACTGAGCTGGCAGTGACACAATTCCTCTGTGCAGAGCATCTTGCTCACTAGGAGATGTTCTGCTACGCTTTCCTGGACTATTGAGATGGCAGTGTCACGATTCCTCTGTACAGAAAATCTTGCACATTAGGAGATGCTCTGCTACGCTTTCCTGGACTAGTGAGCTTTCAGTGTCACGATTCCTCTGTACAGAGCATCTTGCACACTAGGAAATGGTCTGCTGCGCTTTCCTGGACTACTGTGCTGGCAGTGACACTATTCTTCTGTGCATAGCATCTTGCACATTAGGAGATGCTTTGCTAGCTTTCCTGGACTAGTGAGCTGGCAGTATCACGATTCCTCTGTACAGAGCATCTTGCACACTAGGAGATGCTCTGCTGCGCTTTCATGGACTACTGAGCTGGCAGTGACACTATTCTTCTGTGCATAGCATCTTGCACATTAGGAGATGCTCTGCTATGTTTTCCTGACGTACTAAGCTATCAGGTTGACTGACAGCACAGGATTTCATACTGAGCTGGGAGGTGCTGATTACTCACGTTTTCCATCTTCATGGTAATTGCTCTGCTTCTTTACTGAGCATGCTCCCTCAGAACCTTGCCAGTCGTACATTCTGGTTCAGTTGTGCTGTTGGCCTCTGTTTCTGCTAGTGTTCTGATCTTTGTTTTTTGACCCTGGACCGTTGTTTGACTCCTCTCATCCAGCTACCTGTTCCTGTTGTGACCTCCTGGCTTTTGACCTCGGACTGTTACCTGACTACGTCTCAGTTTTTCTGCCTGAATCTATTACGTGCCCTCCTAGAATTCTGCCCTCAGATTGTGACCTGACTGTGCTTCCGTCTGTACTATCCATAAGTAGTGACTTGCGTTACACCTGTATTATGTTCATGCTACCACTGTTTCGTAGTGTGTAATACACAGTGGTAGAAGAGCAGGAGCTGCTCTCTTCTCTATGTCTGCTGTATATGGGAGATATCATAGCAACTAGTCTATGCCCCTTGTAGAGCTGATTTTAGGAAAAAAAATAAAAATAAAAATTACAAATATAGCTCACAGAATGAAGAAATGATGAAAAATTCAGGATATACACTATATGGAGAAAGTTACTGGGACTCCTTTTATCATAGAATTTAGATTTTTCATTCAGGAATAAAATCTAGCCCCTCACCATGTCGTTGGCCTTGACATTGCCGCGAAAATGGCTTATTCTGAAGAGCTCACATATACGAGTGTGGTCCTGTAATAGGAGCCACTATGGGTTTCCATTGCCGAACAGCTGAAGCAGCCGTACATCACCAAGCACAATGACGAGAGTCAGATGGAGTTGTGTAAAGCCGCCACCACCACTGGACTCTGGAGGAGACGAGTCCATAAAGACATGGTTGGGGGAGTTGACCGGCTGCACAGAGCCATGAACTTAGCCCCATCCAACACTTTTGGGAAGAACTAGACCGTAGATTGTGAGCTCGGCCTCTCCCCAACATCAGTGTCTTACTTCACAAATGGATGAATTGCCAAAAATTCCCACAGACTCCTCCAAAACCTTGTAGAAAGCCTTCCTCAAAGAGCGTAACCTGTTTTTGCTTATTAATGGCTATAGCCGGCTGTACTGAATTCAGCTATTTGGCCTTATCTATTGACTGGACAGTGATATTTCGGCAGTATATGGTAAAATATACTACATCAGAGTATTATTTTGGCACTACACAGTACATGATAAGGGAGACAAGACATTATTACAATGCCCCGAAAATCGTACTTCATAAATGTGAAGAGGCTGGTCCTCACGATAGTTTTCAGTTAGTCATAAAATATCAATATGCAACCACTGCTTTTACATACCATTTTCTATATGTGGACCTGGAGGGTAAACCATGGGTTGTGTCTTGTGGTTTTCATAGTCTTCAAGTCGTTTCCTCAGGGCTGCAATTTCTCTTCGGATTACCAAAACATTGTTCTTATCATAGACCTCCAGCTGACGCACCATGATGGAAATGTTGCGGATCTTTAGTACAGACAAAATAGTTGATGGGTGTAAAGCAATAGTTGACATAAAAAATGGGGGGAACCCACATTATTTTTTTTCATTTAATTATTTATTTGGTTAATAGCTGTAAAATCTATCTATCCATCCATCTATCTCTCTATCCATCTCTCTATTTATCTCTCTATCTATCCATCTATCCATCTATCTATCCATCTATCTATCCGTCTATCTATCCGTCTATCTATCTGTCTGTCTGTCTGTCTGTCTATCCATCTATCTATCTATCTATCTATCTATCCATCTCTCTACCTATCTATCTATCTATCATCTATCTACCTACCTATCTATCTATCTATCTATCTATCTATCCCTCTATCCATCTATCTATGCATCTATCTATCCCTCTATCTATCCATCTCTCTATCCATTTATCTATCCCTCTCTCTATCCATCTATCTATCCATCTATCTATCCCTCTATCTATCTATCATCTATCTATCTATCTATCTATCTATCCCTCTATCTATCTATCTATCCCTCTATCTATCCCTCTATCTATCTATCTATCTATCTATCTATCCCTCTATCTATCCCTCTATCTATCTATCTATCTATCTATGCCTCTATCTATCCTCTATCTATCTATCTATCTATCCCTCTATCTATCTATCTATCTATCTATCTATCTATCTATCTATCTATCTATCTATCTATCTATCTATCTATCTATCCTTCCATCTATCTATCCCTCCATCTATCTATCCCTCCATCTATCTATCTATCTATCTATCTATCCCTCTATCTATCTATCTATCTATCTATCTATCTATCTATCTATCCTTCCATCTATCTATCCCTCCATCTATCTATCTTTCTATCTCTCTATCTATCTAGTGATGGGCGAATAGTGAAATATTTGGGTTCGGATTATACATCTGGAATAGAATCTAATGAAAGTCAATAGGAAACTCGAATAACCCTCCCAGGATGTCTGGCGGGGCAGTAAAAATGCTTAAATGGATGGAAAAGTGCTGAAATTGAATGGGAACAGTATGGGGAAGATGCCTGAATGAATTTCTGAAACACAGGTCACTTCTGGGATCAATGTTGTCAGAGTATTACACCACTTTGACGAGCAGTGCCCTGCCTACTTGTGATAACCAGCACAGGTAAAGTAGACAGCTGTGGGCTGCAGCCACCAGCTGTGTGCTTTACCTTAGCTGGTTATCAAAAGTAAAGGCTCCCCACAACATTTTTTTTAATTATTATAAATACATAAAAAATGTTGTGGGTTTCTGCTGTCACAGGTGTGTCACGCTTGACAGACAGTCCTGAGGTGTAGAGCTGTAGAAGGTCACAGTGGCTGCTCAAACTGCTCCCTGACATTCTCTGCTTGGGGTTAATCCCTTTCCATTTAGAACCCTGCGGAGTTCCTCACCTATCAGCTGTTAATCATCAGTATTTCCCTTTGTGTGCTTAAATACCCTCAGTCCCCCTGGACCTGTGCTGGTGATAGTTTTATCTTATACAAGCTCTGGATGCAAGCAGTCGGCTACCACTCATCTGAAGAAACATTGTTTTTCTTTCCTGTACTTCTCCCTGAGTCATCTGGAGATAAGTTGTTGATGGGCTTTCCCCCTGTGTGTTCTCCCTGTGTCTACATTAGTGCTTAGTGGGGTTGACTAAGCCCTCATCCCACCCATTCCCTACCTAGGGTCCAGCTCTAGTGTCAGCCTAGGGTCAGGTATTCTGCTCAGTGCATAGGTGTGGAACCTATCCAGGGTGGTGAGGGAAGCCAGGGGCCAGCGGTAGGCTTGGTCAGGGGTCACCATCTCCCCCTTCCCTAAACACAGGGTTTCCTTTCCCTTCCCTTTCGCCATTCGCTTGGTACTTCCCTGTAGCTTTTGTGACACCTGCCCAGTTTTGATAACCAGCGCAGATAAAGCAGACAGCTGAGGACAGGTATTCTCATGCTGGGAAGGTCCATGGTTATTGGGCCTTCCCCAGTCTAAAAATAGCAGCCCGCAGCCGGCCCTTAATTGGCATATCCATTAGATGCGCCAATTGTGGCACTTTACCTGGCTCATCCCGATTGACCTAGTGCAGTAGCAAATCAGGCTAACATATGGGGTTCATGTCAGCTGTGATTTGTCAAAAAATCATAGCTGCATTCAAGCCCTTGGTTGGTAATGCAGAGGTATCTATGCGATCCCCATTACCAACCCTGTAAGTCTCACAAATAGACGGGGGACTGCACGTAATTTTTTATTTTCTCACTGCGCCTCCCAGTCACAGTAATGCCAGTAGTAAAGATGGCTATGGCATGACTGTGATTGGCAGGCAATCCCAGCATGTTACATGGCGGAAAATCATCCTGCGATCATGTGGGGAGGGGACTGGAAACTAATGAGGGGAATACCAATATATTCAACAATTAACAAATATCCTGACTACCTTAATATTGTTACGAGTAACGAATAAGGGCTAGGACACACGGTGAGTAAAACGGAACGAATGGAATGCAATAAAAAAATCACAATCCACTTGGACCAATGTTACTCTATGGGCCTGTTCCCTTGAGCGATTTTTTTCTCAGCCCTAATCGGACCAAGAAAATAGTCACAGCATGCTGCGGGTTTAAACCGATCCGTATTCACTCGCACCCATACAAGTCTATGCGTGCGAGTGAAACATCGCATTGCACTTGGATGACACTGGAGTGCAATGCAATATACGCATCAGGTGATAATGGAGGAGATAGGAAGATTAATCCCTCCCTCTCCTCCGCAGCTGTGATCCGATCGCAGGATCGTCTCACAGTATAAGGACACTCGGCTTACAATCGCAGCAGAGCCTGATGCTGAGTATATTCGCTAAGCACTACTATCTATCCATCTATCTATCTATTTAACTAGCTTTTTCTTACCTCCATGTGCAGAGCTTCCACCAGCACATCAGTGTCATTCATTGAATTTTTCACTTGCAATATCAGAGCCTCCATTTCTCTAATCTCCAAATTCACCAACTCAAAGTCCAACTTAGTGTACGAGAGACCTCCCATCTCCATCACCTCCACACGTCGTGTCAGGTTGAGCAGTTGCCCGGTGAAACTATCCAGCGTAGTCTCATAGTGGTGGATCTATGAGATTATCGTAAATTTGGTTAGTTTTAGCCAAATGTAGACTAAACATTTGAAACACGGGACGAACAATTATAGGTGAAAGGTTGCAAAAATAGCAGATCAGAAAAAAATATATATGTTTTAACAAATAGTAATTATATACAGTGCTCCTACAAGTTACAATAAAAAAGAGAGGTACATATTGTACAAAAAAAATGTAGTACAGAGCATGTAGTACACTTACATAGCAGTATAGTAGATGTATCACAGATAGAGGTTTAGCACATGTGGTATTGGTGGGGAGAAGAACAGCACATGTGGTACAGGTTGAGAGCATAACAGTACATGTAGTACAGGTAGGGAGCAGTACAGTACATGTAATACAGGTGGGGAGCAGTACAGTACATGTAATACAGGTGGGGAGCAGTACAGTACATGTAATACAGGTGGGGAGCAGTACACTACATGCAGTACAGGTGGGGAGCAGTACAGTACATGTAGTACAGGTGGGGAGCAGTACAGTACATGTAATACAGGTGGGGAGCAGTACAGTACATGTAATACAGGTGGGGAGCAGTACACTACATGTGGTACAGGTGGGGAGCAGTACAGTAAATGTAGTACAGGTGGGGAGTACATAGTACAGAACATGCAGTACAGGTGGGGAGCAGTACAGTACATGTAGTACAGGTGGGGAGCAGTACAGTACATGTAGTACAGGTGGGGAGCAGTACAGTACATGTAGTACAGGTGGGGAGCAGTACAGTACATGTAATACAGGTGGGGAGCAGTACAGTACATGTAATACAGGTGGGGAGCAGTACAGTACATGCAGTACAGGTGGGGAGCAGTACAGTACATGTAATACAGGTGGGTAGCAGCACACTACATGCAGTACAGGTGGGGAGCAGTACAGTAAATGTAGTACAGGTGGGGAGCAGTACACTACATGTAGTACAGGTAGGGAGCAGTACAGTACATGTAATACAAGTGGGGAGCAGTACAGTACATGTAGTACAGGTGGGGAGCAGTACACTACATGTGGTACAGGTGGGGAGCAGTACAGTAAATGTAGTACAGGTGGGGAGCAGTACAGTACATGTAGTACAGGTGGGGAGCAGTACAGTACATGTAATACAGGTTGGGAGCAGTACAGTACATGTAATACAGGTGGGGAGCAGTACAGTACATGTAGTACAGGTGGGGAGCAGTACAGTACATGTAATACAGGTGGGGAGCAGTACAGTACATGTAATACAGGTGGGGAGCAGTACAGTACATGTAGTACAGGTGGGGAGCAGTACAGTACATGTAGTACAGGTGGGGAGCAGTACAGTACATGTAGTACAGGTGGGGAGCAGTACAGTACATGTAGTACAGGTGGGGAGCAGTACAGTACATGTAGTACAGGTGGGGAGCAGTACACTACATGTGGTACAGGTGGGGAGCAGTACAGTAAATGTAGTACAGGTGGGGAGTACGTAGTACAGAACATGCAGTACAGGTGGGGAGCAGTACAGCACATGTAGTACAAGTAGGGAGCACAACAGCACATGTAGTAGAGGTGGGGAGCAGTACAGTACATGTAGTACAGGTGGGGAGCAGTACAGTACATGTAGTACAGGTGGGGAGCAGTACAGTACATGTAGTACAGGTGGGGAGCAGTACAGTATATATCGTACAGGTGGGGAGCAGTACAGTACATGTAATACAGGTGGGGAGCAGTACAGTACCTGTAATACAGGTGGGGAGCAGTACAGTACATGTAGTACAGGTGGGGAGCAGTACAGTACATGTAATACAGGTGGGGAGCAGTACAGTACATGTAGTACAGGTGGGGAGCAGTACACTACATGCAGTACAGGTAGGGAGCAGTACAGTACATGTAGTACAGGTGGGGAGCAGTACAGTACATGTAATACAGGTGGGGAGCAGTACAGTACATGTATTACAGGTGGGGAGCAGTACAGTACATGTAGTACAGGTGGGGAGCAGTACAGTACATGTAATACAGGTGGGGAGCAGTACAGTACATGTAGTACAGGTGGGGAGCAGTACAGTACATGTAGTACAGGTGGGGAGCAGTACAGTACATGTAATACAGGTGGGGAGCAGTACAGTACATGTAATACAGGTGGGGAGCAGTACAGTACATGCAGTACAGGTGGGGAGCAGTACAGTACATGTAGTACAGGTGGGGAGCAGTACAGTACATGTAGTACAGGTGGGGAGCAGTACAGTACATGTAATACAGGTGGGGAGCAGTACACTACATGTGGTACAGGTGGGGAGCAGTACAGTACATGCAGTACAGGTGGGGAGCAGTACAGTACATGTAGTACAGGTGGGGAGCAGTACAGTACATGTAATACAGGTGGGGAGCAGTACAGTACATGTAATACAGGTGGGGAGCAGTACAGTACATGTAATACAGGTGGGGAGCAGTACAGTACATGTAGTACAGGTGGGGAGCAGTACAGTACATGTAGTACAGGTAGGGAGCAGTACAGTACATGTAATACAGGTGGGGAGCAGTACAGTACATGCAGTACAGGTGGGGAGCAGTACAGTACATGTAATACAGGTGGGGAGCAGTACAGTACATGTAATACAGGTGGGGAGCAGTACAGTACATGTAATACAGGTGGGGAGCAGTACAGTACATGCAGTACAGGTGGGGAGCAGTACAGTACATGTAGTACAGGTGGGGAGCAGTACAGTACATGTAGTACAGGTGGGGAGCAGTACAGTACATGTAATACAGGTGGGGAGCAGTACAGTACATGTAATACAGGTGGGGAGCAGTACAGTACATGTAATACAGGTGGGGAGCAGTACAGTACATGTAGTACAGGTGGGGAGCAGTACAGTACATGTAGTACAGGTGGGGAGCAGTACAGTACATGTAATACAGGTGGGGAGCAGTACAGTACATGCAGTACAGGTGGGGAGCAGTACAGTACATGTAGTACAGGTGGGGAGCAGTACAGTACATGTAGTACAGGTGGGGAGCAGTACAGTACATGTAATACAGGTGGGGAGCAGTACAGTACATGTAGTACAGGTGGGGAGCAGTACAGTACATGTAGTACAGGTGGGGAGCAGTACAGTACATGTAGTACAGGTGGGGAGCAGTACAGTACATGTAGTACAGGTGGGGAGCAGTACAGTACATGTAATACAGGTGGGGAGCAGTACAGTACATGTAGTACAGGTGGGGAGCAGTACAGTACATGTAGTACAGGTGGGGAGCAGCATAGTACATGTAGTACAGGTGGGGAGCAGTACAGTACATGTAGTACAGGTGGGGAGCAGTACACTACATGTAGTACAGGTGGGGAGCAGTACAGTACATGTAGTACAGGTGGGGAGCAGTACAGTACATGTAGTACAGGTGGGGAGCAGTACAGTACATGTAGTACAGGTGGGGAGCAGTACAGTACATGTAGTACAGGTGGGGAGCAGTACAGTACATGTAGTACAGGTGGGGAGCAGTACAGTACATGTAGTACAGGTGGGGAGCAGTACAGTACATGTAGTACAGGTGGGGAGCAGTACAGTACATGTAGTACAGGTGAGGAGCAGTACAGTACATGTAGTACAGGTGAGGAGCAGTACAGTACATGTAGTACAGGTGGGGAGCAGTACAGTACATGTAGTACAGGTGGGGAGCAGTACAGTACATGTAGTACAGGTGAGGAGCAGTACAGTACATGTAGTACAGGTGAGGAGCAGTACAGTACATGTAGTACAGGTGGGGAGCAGTACAGTACATGTAGTACAGGTGGGGAGCAGTACAGTACATGTAGTACAGGTGGGGAGCAGTACAGTACCTGTAGTACAGACAGAAAGCAGTACAGTACAAGTAGTACAGGTAAAATGCATTTCAATACATGTAGTACTAGAAAAAAACAAAGTACATGTAAAGTATAGTAAAGTAAGAGTAGCGCAGGCTTAGTACATGTAAAGTATAGTAAAGTAAGAGTAGCGCAGGCTTAGTACATGTAAAGTATAGTAAAGTAAGAGTAGCGCAGGCTTAGTACATGTAAAGTATAGTAAAGTAAGAGTAGCGCAGGCTTAGTACATGTAAAGTATAGTAAAGTAAGAGTAGCGCAGGCTTAGTACATGTAGTACTGAGTAGATATAGTTATAGTAACGCTCAGGACATATCTTGTTGTATTGTACCACAGATGAAGACTTTTCTCCCTTAGATCTTTATCTATAGGCTCTGACAGAAGGCAGGAAGGCACGCCGGCCCTACCAGCTCCTCACCATCAGTCTATAGGGAATCCAGTGACTGGACCCTCCTCTCCCCCAACATCATCCATTGGGTTGTGGAGTTGGGAGGTCGGTTTTAGGGCCTTAAAGAAAGGGAATCCCAAAAGTATTTGAAGTTTTAATTTCATATGTAGACAGAATTCAAAGTCAATAAACAATAACCTGGATGTTTCTGGATAAAATCAAACACCTATGCGCCTCCTATGCGGAGTATCAACAGACACTATTGTCTCAAACCAGATATGATGGGCATCACGCTATTATGGGTCATTACAAATTATTTACCTTCATGATTTGCTCTTCAACAGTGACAGTCAAGTTTTGGTTGGATATCTCCAACATCTCGAAACGATCTGCAGGGAAGGTAGAATCTGAGAGGAGAACAGAGCAATGACAGACGCCCAGCTCATCCTGAGACCCCGTCGTGTCGTGAATCTGTTGAGACAGGACAAGAATACTTTAAGAAGAAACATCTGTGTTGTTGCGGGCGGGGGACAGATCACAACCGGGGGGCCGCTCGAGGCACTCGGATCCGGGCAGTGGCTGTGGCTCGAGTGGCAGCTGGATCCGGGGCTCGCGCAGCCGTCCGTCGCCCGCGAGTGAAAAGGGGATATTTACAGGGGAGATTGTCTGTGACGCCACCCGTGGGTAGCGGTGATGGGATGGTGGCACCGCCGCTGCCTGTTGATGGGGCGCCTGGGGCTGATGGAGCAGGGGGCAGCAAGATGGGATCCCCTCCACGGGTAGGGGAGTGTAGTCCCGGGGCCCAGGGTAATGTGAGAGGTTGCAGGGAGCAGTCTTTAGGAGGCAGGAAATAGGAACTTACAGTTGGTATTTGTGGTGCTGGATGAGGCTGTGCTGATGTGAAGGGTTAGTAAACACACAGTCTGTTTTGTCAACCAACTTGCCAAATGGCCGGTCACCTTTGGCGGGTGTCTTCGGGTCCCACACCCAGATGTACAGAAAGGGCCCTTCCTTCCACTCTCTCTGTCTGTCTCCCTCGTGTCTGGACGAGTCTGCTCGAACGGCCTCCGGACCGAGTCCCCACTCTCGGCACCGGCGGGCTACAACCCTGTCCAGCTGTTCTGGTCGCCTCAGGATCCCCACAACCGGATCTCCATCACCTGTGGCCCTCACTGCCACCTAGTCCGTTAGTCCAGGACTCCAACCCTGACTACCACCTTCTCCAGGGAGCTCCAAGCTTCCCCTGTCAGCGCTTCACTGACTACAGCACAAACTGGAACTTAACTCCTCTCTCCACTTCCTTAGCGCCTCTCGGCCCCTCCCTTTTTCCTGGGGAGGGGGCGAGTAGGGCCTGATTAGCTGGTGTACATCTGTGTGGGGATAGTGTAGCTGCCAAGGAGAATTAACTCTTTCTGTGACTATCTGGTTTTGCCAGGGCATCACATGTGTCAGGTAATACAACATTCATATTATAAAATAAAGATAAAATAAACAACTAAGAATCTATAAAGGACATAGCAACAAGACAAAGTCACAAGCACAAGAGCTACTGAATAAGGAGGGGACAGGTTGTGGTGGCATCAATGACCCATAACCAATAACCTGGAGAATTGGGTGGCACTAAAAGTCCTAACGAGACCTGATATTTTGAAAGCTATGGGATTTTCCATTGGGACCAAGCCCTCCAAGAGCTCCTTCAAAAGGATCTCACCCAGCCAGCAAACTCCCTAGCCTGTAATTTTGAGATGCAATAAATCTGAAACAGTTCTGTCTATAGATGTTTGTTTCTGGTTTGGCTAATATACATAAGTGTCTCCAGCTGCTATAAGGGCAGATAATTTACAAAAATAGTCCAAGAATTCACCTTTCTTCTAATGGCCTTCAGCTTGATCTCGAGCCATGGCAACTTGATTGACGAACACTGTAGGAAGATTAATCTTGTTCAAGCCTAGATAGGACAACTAGGGTCTTCTCTGACATATTTCTGATACTATCAAGCTATTGGGTTGCTGGTCTTCCTCTTTGCCTTGATTCCTTCTATTTTTCAGACCATGATGTCCTTCTCCAGTGATTGCTCTCTTCGTATGATTTAATTACCCCATGCCCAATTCAAAGGGATGGGTGAAAAGTTAGCCCTCAAAATCTATAATTTCTGAATTCACCCTAGGAGGTTGGACACTGGTTTACAAGGTAACTACCCATGGATGGTTCCACAGAGAGAGTTTTTTCTGCTTCTGGAGGAAAGATAGTTTGCATACTTTTCCAAAGTAACTTTGTTTGTAAGACTGCGAACACTATACAGTGAGGAAAATAAGTATTTGATACATTACTGATTTTGCAAGTTTTCCCACCTGTCACTGGACAACATTGAGTTTCAGCTTCCTCCAAAGATTTTCTATTGGGTTCAGATTTAGAGACTTGCCAGCCCACTCCAGGACCTTAAAATTCTTCTTATGGAGCCACTCCTTAGTTGCCCTGGCTGTATACTTTGGGTCATTGTCATACTGGAAGACCCATCATGACCCATCTTAAATGCTCTTACTGAGGGAAGTAGGTTGTTGGCGAAAATCTCGAGATACATGATGCCATCCATTCTCCCTTCAATATGGCACAGTTGTACTGTCCCCTTTGCAGAAAAGCATCCTCAAAATATGTTTCCACCCCCATGCTTCACAGTTTGGAGGGTGTTTTTGAGTTTGTACTCATCCTTGTTTTTCCTCCAAACACGGCGAGTGGAGTTGATATCAAAAAGTTCTATTTTGGTCTCATTTGACCAAATGACCTTCTCTCATGCCTCCTCTGGATCATCCAGATGGTCATTATTGAACTTCAAAGTGGCCTGGACATGTGCTGGTGTGAGCAGGGGGACCTTGTGTGCCCTGAAGGATTTTAATCCATGACGGCATAGTGTCTTACTAACAGTAATCTTTTTGACTGTAGTCCCAGCTCTCTTCAGGTCATAGACCAGGTCCTCCCATGTAGTTCTGAGCTGATTCCTGGCCTTTCTCAGAATCATCCTTACCCCACAATGCGAGATCTTGCATGGAGCCCCAGACCGAGTAAGATTTACAGTCATCTTGTGTTTCTTCCACTTCCTAATAATTGCGCCAACAGTTGTTGCTCACCAAGCTACTTGCCTATTGTCCTGTAGCCCATCTCAGCCTTGTGTAGGCCCACAATTTTGTCCCTGGTGTCCTTAGACAGCACTTTGGTCTTAGCCATGGTGGAGAGAATGGAGTGTGGTTGATTGAGTGTATGGACAAGGGTCTGGTTATAATTTAAAACAGGGACAATTAATACAGGTAATGAGTCCAGAGTGCAGAGAATTTCTTAAAGAAAAAATAGCAGGTTTGTGAGAGCCAAAAGTCTTGCTGGTTGGTTGGTGATCAAATACTTATTTCATGCAATAAAATTCAAATTAGTTATCGTATATACTCGAGTATATGCCGAGGCCCCTATTTTACAAAAAAAACTGGGAAAACCGTATTGATTCAAGTATAAGCCTAGGGTGGGAAATGCAGCAGCTACTGGAAAAATTTCAAAAATAAAAATAGATCCCAGTAAAATGTAATGTGCCTCATCCTTGTCCCCCCATGTAGCAATGTGCCCATCCTTGTTCTCTTTCCTTGGGCCCTCCAGTAATGTGTCCGTCATTCAATAATGTGCCCTCTAGTAATGTGCCCATCCTTGTCCCCCCTTGTAGTAATGTGCCCATCCTTGTGCCCCTTACTTGGGCCCTCTAATAATGTGCCCATATTTTAGTAATGTGCCCTCTAGTAATGTGGCCATTGTTTAGTAATGTGCCCTCTAGTAATGTGCTCATCCTTTAGTAATGTCCTCATTCCAGTCCCCTTTTTGTCTCCTATTATGCCGTTATTTACACACAATAAAAATTATTCTCACCTGAACTCCGTTCCCGCAGTGTCCCCAGCTGCTTATTCAAGACCGCAGGCCCATAAACCCCTCAGTGATCTCGTTCAATGCACGGAGCCACTGCTGCAGGCTGTCATCATGGCTTTACTGCAGTTGAAAGCTTTCCAGCCGCAAAGTGCTGACAGCAGCGGCGGCTCCGTGCACCAGACGTGATCATGAAGGGGTCCTTCTTGTCGACCACAGGCACATAGACCCCTCCATGATCGTGTTCAATACACAGGGCCGCTGCTGCTGTCAGCACTTTACTGCAGTCGAATGCTTTGCGGCACGGCCGCCATAAAGCATTTGACTGCAGTAAAGCCATGATAGCAGATAGCAGCACTGTGCATCGGATGCGATCACAGAGGGGTCTATGGGCCTCTGGTCTGCTAGAAGTAGCTGAGGACACTGCGAGAACGGAGGATAGGTGAGAATAACTTGTTGTTTGAGCTTCACTCGAGTATGAGCCAAGAGGGGTGTTTTCAGCAGAACAAAATGGGCTGAAAAACTCGGCTTATGCTCGAGTATATACGGTATTTAAAAATCATACAATGTGATTTTCTTGATTTTTTTTATTCTGTCTGTCACAGTTGAAGTTACCTACGATAAAAATTACAGACCTCTCCATTCTTTGTAGGTGAGAAAACTTGTAAAAGTACCAGAGTAGCAAATACCTATTTTCCCCACTGTATGTAGGTAAAACATATATTGCTAACTATATAGAGGCTGTAAATATGTGAACCCCTGAGGAGGATGAAACATATCAGACACAGCAACACTTAATAGTTTGTGGATAGAGGAGACTATTTTAAAGAAATCCGCCTATTTACCACTAGTGAATTGAAAAATAAATGAGATTTCATATCCTCATATGGTCAATAAAAAAATAAACTTCTTTTTAAGTATTTTTTTTCATTATATGAAAGAGTGAAGAGAAATTTAACACATGATATATAGAAAGATATTGAAATTTCCAATAGAACTTACCAAGCTGGAGGCCTGAGCCTGGCAGATGCCAAGGAGCAAAAGTAAGAAGGTGGACATGTCCTTCTGGTCTTCGATCCCACCAGTGTGTGTTCTCCCACGGTATACAGTATACACCTTAATGTATTTATTCCCTCCCACTGGTTATCGCCCCATCTCACGTGTAAGAAAATGACTAATGCTGAGATTGTTTGGATGGTAAAATGGAAATGAAACATTACATATTCCGTGGGTGATGAATATCTGCTCCACGACAAGCACAAACATGATTTAGTTGTTTGGCTGGTATCAGGAAGGGTTTACAGTTAAAAAACAGTCATATAGAATTTTTAGTTTTAATATTTAAGCCCCTAAAGACATTTCTTTAAGACCTTTTTTATGGGAGGGTGGGTTGAGTTATATATATATTTTTTTAAGAATTTTTAAGTTTTTATAATTCTTTACCAACTTTTTATTCATTGATTTTCATTTCACTACTTTTGAATGTTAAAAAACATTTTTCGTCGAAAGGTTATTTTTGCATCATCACATTCAGAAAGGGATAACGTTCTAATTTTTCGTTGACATAATGTCACAAGTGTGTCATGGCCTGATGTGATCTCGGGAGGATCTGGGATCAGAAGGTCACCCCACATTGTGAATAGCAGATCCTCTTTAGTGCCCTCTCGCTACTTACCCTGAGTTGGAGCTTATTTTGTTCCATCTGCTGCTGAAGGATTTAAGGTCCATTTCTATCCTACAGTGATCTAACAGGTAGTTGTAACCTCAGCTGCAGCCACTCCCTTCTGCTATAAATATATGCAACTTACTCCTCCCTATGCTGGTTATAGCTCATACCTAAGGTGACCATGTTGAAGGTGATCGTTGCTGCATAGCTGTGGTGTTGTTTCTATTGCAGCTACGAAGTTCCTTCCTGAAGAAGCCTATGAGTGCTTGTGTGTTGCCCAGGGTTATGGGATACTCGGTCCTGGGCGGTGTATAACTCGGGAATGTCAATTTGGTGGCCGTTGCCCGATCCCGTTCCCTGGGTGCTTTTTGAAAAAGGGGTATATTTACAGGGGATTATAATAATGTTCACACGTGACTCCACATGCAATGTTGCGGCTATGTAGATGGAGCCGCGGCTGCACAATGTTCACTACTGGGGCTGGTGTTAATGGCAGCCTGGATGTTAGGTCTTCTGCAAGCACGGCTAGGCCCCAGAGGGTAGGTGATGTGACGGGTGTCGGAAGAAGGTAGTCCACACAAGAGAATTCATGCAACTGGTTCTTTACTCACTGCTTGATGGTAACTGGTCACCTGAGGCCGGCTGGTTTCACCTGCAGGTTCCCTTAGTCCCAGTGCCGGTTTAGTAATCTGGTGCCTTCTTCCCCTGCACCTGTCTCTGGTTGGTGGGTCCCCGTGGCATAGAGCAGCTGGGGATTCCCTTCTGATGGTTTTCCACTGCAGTCCGTATGACGGTAGCGTGATCCCTGTGGAGTTGGAGTCTCTGGTCCTGTCCCCGGTTTCCCTTTGCTACTGAGTCCCAAACTTCAAGGTCAGTGAGGTCCTTGATGGTCTCCTCACTGTGCAGGTGTTATCAGGCCTGCCTGGAGCTTCTGCCTGACCTGGGGTCCTGTACCCCGTTGGTGCGTAGTTCTGGGAGTACTGCACTGTACTCCACCGGCAACTAAACTCCTGGGCACCAGGTTACTGTTCACTCCTAGTTAGTACGTGTGCTTACTTCCACTCACTCTGTCTTTCTCTGTGTTCTGACTGTCCACAGTCTGCCCCTCCCACCTGGTCAACTAGTGGACTGGACTGGCTCCACCTCTAGGTAGCCATCCATTGGTCCAACCCTAGCCTTGTATCATTCTATGGGGAAATGTTGGGGAAACCTGGGATTATGTGGATTGTTTGTGTGTTACCGGCACTGGTCTTCTGGGTCTCTAGGGGGTAGGCCCTGCATCTTGGTGGGGATGCAGTACCTTGTAGCTCCCTGATGGCTTCAGGGGCGCTACATACCCACTTGGTTAATTCCAGCACGTCCTCGGGCTGCAAGTGATACAGGTTACACTTTTTATTTTGCATCAAAAACACAACATGGCAGGTCTTCCCTCGCAGGGGAGGTTCAGGCTTTAACGCTTCAATCTGGAGTACTCCTTCCCGCACCCACCACCCAAGGTCCTGGTCCCAGATCCCTGTAAGAAGGCAGGTCACCGGTCCCTTTGGTGACCAGGTCAGGACCATCGCTGTCCCAGACCTTTCCTCCAACCTTCCTCTCCTTGGTGGCAGTGTTTAAACAAGGTCTGCTGGTAGGTTGTATTCTGGTGATGCACAACTGGTGCAACTATTTCCAAGGTAAGAGTTTTTGGCTGCTGCCAGTCCTGCAGCCTGGGTCCATTTTTTTATCAAATTAAACTGGAACAGTCAACATTTTTAACTTTTCAGCACACTTTCATCTGGAACAGTTCAAACAAACAAACTAACTAACTAATTGGTAGCACAAGAGGTCATAGCTACCAGGGTGTTGGAAAGGGGCCGTCTGGTTCCTGGGATCAGCAGTCAGAGTCTGGGTACACTTAATATGGAGTTGGGACCATCAGTTGTGTTGTGCAGAAGTCTGGTGGATACACAGCTGATAGTCCTACTGAATAGACTATTAGAATTTGTATTATGGCAAGAAAAAAGCAGCTAAGTAAAGAAAAATGAGTGGCCATCATTACTTTAAGAAATGAAGGTCAGTCAGTCAAAAAAATTGGGAAAACTTTGAAAGTGTCCCCAAGTGCAGTAGCAAAAACCATCAAACGCTACAAAGAAACTGGCTCACATGAGGACCGCCCCAAAAAAGGAAGACCAAGAGTCACCTCTGCTGCGGAGGATAAGTTTATCCGAGTCACCAGCCTCAGAAATCGCAGGTTAACAGCAGCTCAGAATGGAGACCAGGTCAATGTCACACAGAGTTCTAGCAGCAGACACATCTCTAGAACAACTGTTAAGAGGAGACTTTGTGCAGCAGGCCTAAAATAGCTGCTAGGAAACCACTGTTAAGGACAGGCAACAAGCAGAAGAGATTTGTTTGGGCTAATAAACACAAGGAATAGACATTAGACCAGTGGAAATCTGTGCTTTGGTCTGATGAGTCCAAATTTGAGATATTTGGATCCAACCACCGTGTCTTTGTGCGACGCAGAAAAGGTGAACAGATGGACTCTACATGCCTGGTTCCCACCGTGAAGCATGGAGGAGGAGGTGTGATGGTGTGGGGGTGCTTTGCTGGTGACACTGTTGGGGATTTATTCAAAATTGAAGGCATACTGAACCAGCATGACTACCACAGCATCTTGCAGCGGCATGCTATTTCATCCGGTTTGCGTTTAGTTGGACCATCATTTATTTTTCAACAGGACAATGACCTCAAACACACCTCCAGGCTGTGTAAGGGCTATTTGACCAAGAAGGAGAGTGATGGGGTGCTACGCCAGATGACCTGGCCTCCACAGTCACTAGACCTGAACCCAATCGAGATGGTTTGGGGTGAGCTGGACCGCAGAGTGAAGGCAAAAGGGCCAACAAGTGCTAAGCATCTCTGGGAACTCCTTCAAGACTGTTGGAAAACCATTTCTGGTGACTACCTCTTGAAGCTCATCAAGAGAATGCCAAGAGTGTGCAAAGCAGTAATCAAAGCAAAAGGTGGCTACTTTGAAGAACCTAGAATATAAAACATATTTTCAGTTGTTTCACACTTTTTTTGTTAAGTATTTCATTCCACATGTTTTAATTCATAGTTTTGATGCCTTCAATGTGAATCTACAATTTTCAGAGTCCTGAAAATAATGAAAACTCTTTGAATGAGAAAGTATGTCCAAACGTTTGGTCTGTACTGTATATCTATGAAAAATATGTAACGTAAATAAAATAACACTGTTAACAAAAATAAATACTGATTGAATTAAAGTGGATTGTTCCTCAAAAATTAAAACATTTTCTGGCTGGGAATATCCATTCTGTTTCCCCTTTCACCAGACTGGTGTCTTCTGGTCCTGACCTCTTCCCCATGATGTGCTGTACTACGTTACTGCATTTTTAACCTCTCTGTTACACAGAAGTCACAATTATTAGATATATCCTCCTTCTTCTACTTTCACTTTGTAAAGCTCAACAAGTAGAAACCTGAATTCATCTTTTCATCTAGTCCCTGAACGCTCCCAACCAAACCAAACATATCGATCAATAGTAGCAACTGCACACATTTCACGGGCTCCCCAATATGATGCCTCAGGCTAAACATTGACTGTGCCTTGTTTTTCAGCTGCAAAGTCAGATCCTTATCACCTCCAACTGCTTCATAATCAAAGATGTTTATAGAATCTGATGCCTCCTCTAGTGCATTTCAAAAAAATTGTTACAAGTACTCATCTACTGCCTAGACTACTGAAAACTCTATCTCTGTGGACTCTCGTCCAACACTCTTGTGCATCCACCTCTTCCTTCTTTACCTTTTCCATCTGCCAATTCCCAGTGGCTTCCCATGACCTAATTTCTCATTCACTCTCCACGAATAAGCTTCCATCTATAACGTCTTGCCTTCATTCATCTGTGACCTAATCTTTTGCTACTTCCCCTCCAATAATCTCTGGTTCTCCCAAGACCTCCTTCTTCACCGTCTTCTTATTTGCGCCTCAAACCATTTTCTCCAAGATTTTTTCAGTGTTATGCTGGTGCTCAAGAACTAATTCAATCAATCAGATTCTATCCCACTTTTAAAACCAAAAAACATTCGGAAGTCCACCTTCTTCAGAAAAGTCTACAACCTGCAATACCTTCTCATACCTCCTTGTCAGGTTGCTCATAAGCCTACCCATACACTTTAGATGGTTATTGGCTGAACGATGGTTCAGCCAATCTTTTTCCCAGCAGCTTCTTCACCCGGCTGTCCAAAACACATGAGGGCTTACTTTTTCTGATCACTGGGAAGACCAACCACCATGGCCACCAACAATCTTGAGAACTGGTTCTCTGAAGAGCACTGGCTGAATGCAGCGATGGTCGGAAATGCACACTACTGCTCAATTCCCTCTTAATGGGAGCACTCCCTCTAAAATGAATGGAACGTCATTGTGCATGTTCAACTTCTACCCCATTCAGCCTGGGTTATTCATAGTTTCGGCTCTTGGGATCGCAGAGGGCCGTGGCGGTAAGAACCCCAGCGACTTTTAAATTTAAGAATAGTCCTTTAAGTCTGTACCAATTAGGCAATCATTTAGCTTTATATCTCATGTTAAATGCTTTTGTCATGTATTGTTACATGTCTGTAATCACTGTGTGATGCCTTTTTCATATACAGTGGCATGCAAAAGTTTGGGCACCCCTGGTCAAAATTACTGTTATTGTGAACAGTTAAGCAAGTTGAAGATAAAACGATCTCTAAGAGGCATAAAGTTAAAGGTGAAACATTTCTTTCGTAGTTTAGGCAAAACATTTTTTTTCATCTTTAACATTTGAAAAATTACAAAACGGAAAATGGGCCGATGCAAAAGTTTGGACACCCTTGGAGATTTGTGTGTTGAGATAACGTTCACCAAGGTTTCAGACCTTAATTAGCCTGTTAGGGTTATGACTTGTTCACCATCATCATTGGGAAAGGTCAGGTGATGCAAATGTCACAGCTTTATAAAATCCCAGCCTCCTCTATCCTTGTGCCAAAAAACAACAGCTATGGGTTTATCTAAGCAGCTGCCTAGCACTCTGAAAATGAAAATGTTTGAGGCCCACAAAGCAGGAGAAGGCTATAAGAAGATAGCAAAGTATTTTCAAGTTGCTCTTTCCTCAACTTGAAATATAATTAAGAAAGTTTGGAAGACCAAGCAAAATTTCTGAGAGAGATCATAAGATTGCTAGAGAGGCAAATATGAACCCTTGCTTTACTGCAAAAGACGTTCAGGAAGATTTAGCAAACTCTGGAGTTGATGTACATTGTTCTACTGTTCAGAGACACCTGCACAAATATGGCCTTCATGGAAGAGTCCTCAGAAGACAGCCTCTCCTGTGTCCCAATCATAAAATTCAGCATCAGAAGTATGCAAAAGAACATCTAAACAAGCCTGGTGCATGTTGGTAACAAGTCCTGTGGACCAATGAGGTTAAAATAGAACTCTATGGCCACAATGACCAATGTATGTGAGGAAAAAGAGCACAGAATTTCAGGAAAAGAATACCTCACCAACCATTAAGCATGGGGGTGGATCAATCATGATTTGGGGTTGTGTTGTAGTCAATGGCAAGGGGAACATTTCACAGGTAGAGGGAGGAATGGATTTAATGAAATTTCAACAAATTCTTTATGCCAACATAACACAATCTGTAATAAAACTAAAGTTGGAAAGAGCAAAAAAGAGGAGAAAGCAGGATGGATTCTACAAATGGACAATGATCCTAAACACGTATCAAGACCACAATATACAACCTCAAAAGACATAAGCTGAACTTTTGCAATGGCCCTCACAATCTCCTGATCTGACCATCATTGAAAGTCTGTGGCTAGACCTCATAAGAGCAGTGCATGCAAGACGAGCCAGGAATCTCACAGAACTGGAAGACAAGCCATGAATCTCACAGAACTGGAAGACAAGCCAGGAATCTCACAGAACTGGAAGACGAGCCAGGAATCTCACAGAACTGGAAGACAAGCCAGGAATCTTACAGAACTGGAAGATGAGCCAGGGATTTCACAGAACTAGAAGACAAGCCAGGAATCTTACAGAACTGGAAGACCTTTCCAAGGAAGAAGAGGGGAAAATCCCTCACACAAGAATTTAAAGACTCTTGGCTGCTACAAAAAGCATTTACAAGCTTTGTTACTTGCCAAAGTGGGTGCTACTAGGTACCAACCATGTAGGATGCGGAAACTTTTGCATCTGCCCATTCCTCTTTTTTTTATTTAAAAATGTAAAAGATTAAAATAATTTGTTGGTTTTTTTTGCCTAAAATACAAAAAAGTGTCATCATTAACTTTATGTCTTTTAGAGATAATTCCACCTTCAACTTGCTTAACTGTTCATAAAGTAATTTTGACTAGAGGTGTCAAAACTTTTGCTTGCCAGTGTACAGGTCCCTAAAATTAAGCATACGATAAAATCAATAATAAAAATGTTAATGAATCACTGTAGAGAGTTCACTTTTACTGCTCCAGACTTCCTTCACGGTATGCTTTACCCCCCTCCAGCTGATACTTAGTATCGTGCTTGGTGATACACGGCTTGTCTGCAGCTTCTTGACCATTAAAACTTATTATATTAAGCTGCAGGTGCACATCTTTGTCTTGATGTAACTTACAAATGATTGATTCATCTAACAGAGGATCAATTATTTTTTCATGCTATATATTTTAGGACTTTGTGACCCTGCTCAACGAGTTTGCATGGTCTTCTGATTTGCAACTAAGTTGATGGCCACCTGTTTGCAATGCAGTTGGTGAAACCTATAGATTAATGGGAATATTTTTACAGCCTCCCTTGAAATAAATGGGAGTACTGTTATTACATATGCAAAGAAAAAAATCAATAATAAAAGCTGGAAAACATTAGCGGAACATGAAGTATTTTTACTGTTGAGCTGCATCCCCCATGCTGCGCACCCCCCATCGTGCTCCATCCCACATGCTGCGCACCCCCTATCGTGCTCCATCCCCCATGCTGAGCACCCCCCATCGTGCTCCATTCCCCATGCTGCACCCCTCCCATCGTGCTCCATCCCCCATGCTGCACACCCCCCATCGTGCTCCATTCCCCATGCTGCACTCCCCCTATCGTGCTCCATCCCCCATGCTATAATAGTCCTCCTATTATACTCAGAGAGCAGTATAATAGGAGGATTATAATAGGAGGAGTAGTCCTGGGGAAAGAGGAGTATAATGGGAGGAGTAGTTCTGGGGGGGAGGTGTACAGGTGCCAAACGTGTGCCGGGGCAGACTAAGGTGTGGCGGGGGCGGGGCCAAGTGGGCCAACGTGTACCGGGGGCGGGGCTGAGCGGGTCGCCGGGGGCGGGGCCGAACGGGCAAACGTGTGCTGGGGGCGAGGCCGAGCGTGCCAACATGTGCCGGGGGCGGGGCCGAGCGGGCGAGGCGTCAGCGTATGCCGGCTCCCGGCACATGTGTACCGGGAGCCGGTGTACGCTGGTAACCATGATACACATCGGGTAACTAAAGGAAGCGCTTCTTATAGTTACCCAATGTGTATCATGGTTACCAGCGTACTCCGGCTCCGTCACGATCCCAGCATCGCAAGGTTATGTCCGCCGGGGGAGGGGCCGAGCGTGCCAATGTGTGCCGGGGGCGGGGCCGAGCGGGCGAGGCATCAGCGTATGCCGGCTCCCTGCACATGTGTACCGGGAGCCAGGGGATGGAGCACGATGGGGGGTGCGCAGCATGGGGGATGGAGCACGATATGGATGCACACCTCCCCCCAAAACACACACACACACCACCACCATACGCGCACCGCACAACACACCACACACACACTGGGAACCACAAACACCGCCCACACAAACACACACACACACACACACACAGACAACACCGCACACACACAACACCCAAACACAAACACCGCAGCATACACAAATATACGCACATACCACGCAACACACACACGTTGCACAAAACATACCTCCCCCAAAACACACACACGCACCCCACATCCACACCCACACAAACCGCGCAACACACACAGCACCACACACAGACCACACTGCAGACACACAGCGCTCTACAAACAACGCAACACACACAATGCAACACACAAACAACACCGCTCTCACCCCCCCAGCCAGACAACACCCAGAACATGTACAGTGCCCTACACAAACACTTGGCAACTACACACAACAACATCTATATATATATAACAAAAATCATACATTAACTACACAATACGTAAATTCTAGAATACCCGATGCGTTAGAATCGGGCCACCTTCTAATATATATATATATATATATATATACATACAGTATATGACTATTAGTCTTATTAATGACTCTGAAAGGAAGGAACAAAATACAACTGCAATTTACTGAAAAAGTTTATTTTACAAATATCAACATTTTGCCTTCTGCATTTAGCAGATGCAGATTAAAATAAAAAAAAAAATCTATTTTAAATGTACTGAAAATGGACACTTCCCGAGTTGTGGTTTGAGGTTGGTTTATGGGGTGAAAGTCATCCGGCAAAGAGCTAAGAAAAAATACAGAGTACATAAAAAATGTGTATGTAGAAAAAGTGCAAAGGTTCCACATCCCCTTAGCTCCAAAATATGGTACGGTGCCTCTCTGATACAAAATACACGTCTGCATTGCCTAACAAAGGGGGTGGTATGGTCAGAAGACACACAGAGGAGAAGAACCTGCAAGGACATTAAGAGACTTGTGGCGATGTTTCTGGACACGATTGTGAGTGCAGGGAGGATCTAGCGGATTATGGTGGGGAGATTCAGTCATGATGTAGACCCACAAGCAGATATAAGGTTTGAAATAAAGCAGGGCTTCCCAAGGTCACACTTTAAAGCCAGATTGGGACCTTAGGACCAATCCAATACCAAAAGTTCCAGAATCCTTAAAGAGAACCCTTCACCACTTTTTCAAATTAAACTGGTTACCATGTGATAAAAGGGCTGAACAGATAAATATAATGTATTTTTTTTTATTTCTCTTTTTTTATGCATCAATATTAGATTCTAAACTTTAGAGTCCCTGATATTATACTTGTCTACGTTGTGCCCCTTTTCACTTGTAAAGCGCCATGGAATAAATGGCGCTATAATAATAATAATAATAATAATAATAATAATATTATGCTACTTTCCCCTTCATTTAGGCAAAAATTCTTCTCTGGGGGTGTTTACTTTTTCCCCTGTATGACTTTGCTCAATGATGATATCACAGCATTATACAGGGTAAAAAAAAAAAAGCAAACACCCCCAGAGAGGATCAAAACTAGTTTTTTCACAGTGATATGGTAAAACCTCACTGCCGAACCTTACTATCATTACATCACCGGGAAAAGAGAGTTGGGCTGTAATATACAGTACTTACATAACAATTTTCTGGATCTATACTGGGTTATGAGGAATAATGCCCAATACCTGGGATAGCTGCAAACAGTTGTATGTGCTAAATGTAGAATGACATGACAGTGCCATCAGAAGTTAGCTGCAGCATGGGAAAAATGTTTGTTGTATACAACTGGAGTTATGCCCCATTAACTGGGATCAATCCAGGGCATTGTATGTAATTGTAGGGGAGTTGAGGGTTAGGTTCACCCCTGCATTTGTACCCGGCACACCAGTAAATTCTTTATTTGCTTGCCTTGTGATGTGTTTTTGCCTTCAGATGGCAGTGTTGTTACATGGTTCTCCTGGCACCTGGGTGGGCAGAGCAGGAGAGATATAAAAAGAGTAAAACAGGAAGCAGAGAGGGGTGAGAGGTATCAGACACATGTAGAGAGAACATGCCCCTGATGACAGATCCTGACCCAAAGGGTCAGGGAAGAGGGGCCATCACCAACCTCACTGGGGACATCAGCAGCCGGCTGCGGGCACCGACCATCATCGGACTTTGGTTTACCAGTGACTCTGAGTGTGATTAATCGTGACTACACCAGTGCCATCCGGTCACAGCACCGCAGCACCCTGCACCCCATCGACATCGCAGTCCCCTTCGGGCCCCGGGACGCACCGCCCCTACCCACGGAGGGGTTAACACCGAGGCTGCGCCACCAACACCGATCCCGGGAATATCCTCCACTCCTACCGCAGCGGTGGTGCATCCCGTCACCACAAACCATGGGTGGCGTCATGGCTCACCCGACACCTATTGTACACGCCATCCCCACCGCTTCCCCTTAACGGAGTGACGTGGCCCCCGATCCGGAGGCGCTCGAGCCACCGACAACCCGAGCCCGGATCTCGAGCGGCTTGGCCCGGCAGGGAGCAGCCGAGCCCTCTCAGGGCGGTACATGTATACTCTTTCTGGCGTCACAAACAGGATTCGGACAGTCCACTTACCCGTGGAAGTGCGTCTTGGAAGAATCCGCTAGCGGCGTCCTGCCGAAAAAGTTGAAGTCCCGCCATCTTAGGCGCGAAAGTTTCCCACTCGAGTAGTCTTCCCCGAGCAGTGAAGGCGTGAAAAGGAAGCCCCGCCCCCAAAGAGAAGAGTGCAGAGAAAAGACCAAGGGGGAGATGGCGAGAACATGTCGGCACCCAGCGCAGATGATGGGATGGCGCTAGTCGCCGGAGCGGCGGCGCCCGACGGTGGAGATGCTGCCGTCCCGGCTCCGGTCGCACGAGCGGGAGAGGCCGCGGGTCCGGCCATCGCCCAGGTAATGCCGATCTCCCTGCCCTATGTGCCCGGTGCAGCCTGGCTACCCCAGTACGACGGGAAGCTTGATACATTGCAGGCCTTCCGTAAAAAGATATGCTCGGTTCTCGACCTGTATGCCATGACTGGCAGGCAGCGTGCGGTGGTAGTCCTGGGGCAGTTGACCGGCACGGCTGAGCAGGAGGTGGAGACCTGGGCCGATGCGGACCGGACCTCTGTGACCACCATCTTGGAAAATCTCCAGGCCGCCTTCGAGACTCGCACCGCGGCCGAACTCCGGATGCAGTTTTACAACTGCCGGCAGCGGTCAGCAGACAGCATCAGGGACTATGCCTTACGCTTGCAGATGGCTCTCCGAACCCTGAAGCGGGCCGATACTGTCAGTGAGGCCGATAGTAACAAGATGCTGGTGGAGCAGTTCCTACGGGGCATGGGGTCTGCCGAAGACCACAAGCAGCTGCGACTTTGGGCCCTTGAACACCCCGACCTGGACTTTGCAGTAGTGAAAGAGCAGGCAAACAAGGCCCTGCAGCCTCTGGAGGTCAGTCTCCCGGACATGGCCCCCCTTCCAGTCACCACCGCTCCCGTCTCGGTACTACCCCCACTGCTGGCCCTACGGGCACCGGATGCGCCCGTCGGGGCGAGGGATGATCTGGCCGACAAGGTACAACGCATGAGCGAGGAACTTGCCCGAGCGGTCGCCGCACTCAGGCTTCCGCCGAGAGTCAAGCCGCCGGAGGCCATCCAGCTCGCCGACCGCCCCGAGGATGTCCCGTGGATAAAGCGGAGGAGGGCCAGCGACCCCCAGTATGGACCGCCGGTGTGCTACCGGTGTAACCAGCCCGGCCATTATGCTCGTCGCTGTCCATTAAATGAGCCACCCCTGGGGCCAAGGGCCAATCCTCAGGAGTAGACCCCTATGGCCCGGCGGACTGGCGGGACCGGTATGTTGGAGGCCGCCCTATCATCTCGATGGCGGTGGATGAGGTCCCGACCACAGCCTTACTGGACACTGGATCGCAGGTAACAACCATACCCTATGCGTTGTACCAGCGGTATTGGGAGGACAGTGAGCTTAGCCCCCCGACAGTGGTATGACTGTTGTTGCAGCTAATGGGCTCCCTATGACTCAGGTGGGACTTAAGAAAGTGACCCTGACTGTGGGAAGGACAGAGCTGAAGCATCAGGGGATGATTGTCATGCTGCATGAGTCTAGTGACCGCAACCCGAAGATAGTTTTGGGTACAAATGTGATTGAGCACTGTATGGGCGAGGTGTTGAGTTTGCTGCAGCAGTTGTCCGCCACCGCAGAAGGGGGCCGGCAGAGGGCACTCCAGCGTGAGATCCGGGCCCTCCTGCAGCGGCAGCAAGTGAACTTGACAGGTGGAGAGATTGGTGGTGCGTGGGTGATAGATGTAGCCCCCTTGGTGGTGCCGCCCAGGAGCGAAATGATGATCTGGTGCAGAGCAGCAGTCGGACCCCAGGGACGGGATTACCCGGCGATGGTGGAACCCTCACCTTCGGAACACTGGCCCACCGTAATGGCGGCCAGGGGGGGTGATTGACATCAAGAAGGGGAGAGTGCCGGTGAGGGTGCTGAACTGTGGAGAGGAAGAGGTTAGGCTCCCTCGCTATGCCACGATAGCCAAGCTGTTCACCATCGACACCCATGCCATCCACGAGACTATTCCCGCTGCACCTACACCCAACACCAGCCGCAACACACCACCCTTACAGCCAGAGGAGTGGTGCCGGGAGCTACATGTTGGCACTGAATCTACCCCAGCATATCACAAGGAGGGGGTATACCCCCCCCGGGTGGTTCGGGAGTATGAGCAGGTTTTTAGCAAACATGCGCTAGACTTCGGAGGATTAAGGGGGTCCAGCACCATATCCCCACGGGCACACACCCGCCCATCAAGGAAAGGTATAGGCCGATTCTCCCAGCACACTATCAGTGCGCTAAAGACATGTTGCACAACATGAAGGAGGCGGGGGTCATTCGGGATAGTTGTAGTCCCTGGGCAGCCCCACTGGTGCTAGTGAAGAAGAAGGATGGCACCATGAGGATGTGCGTAGACTACCGCAAAATCAACCAGATTACGCACAAGGACGCCTACCCTCTCCCCCGCATCGAAGAGTCCCTGGCCGCACTGAAAACCGCTAACTATTTCTCCACTCTTGATCTCACCAGTGGCTACTGGCAGGTGGCGGTTGCACCAGAGGACCGTGAGAAGACCACGTTCACTACCCCGATGGGACTCTGCGAGTTCAACAGCATGCCGTTTGGGCTGTGCAATGCCCGGGGACCTTCCAGAGGTTGATGGAGTGCTGTCTCGGCCATCTTAACTTCGAAACAGTTTTACTGTACCTGGATGATGTGATTGTGTACTCCCGGACGTATGAAGCCCATCTGGAGCATCTGGCGGAAGTGTTTGCGGCCCTCGCTAAATACGGGAGGAAGCTGAAGTTGTCCAAATGCCACCTGCTGAAGCCCAAAATACAGTATCTCGGGCATGTGGTGAGCGCTGAAGGTGTAGCCCCGGACCTGGAAAAGATCACAGCCATCCAGGACTGGCCACGCCCGACCACAGTGAGAGAGGTGCGGCAGTTCTTAGACCTGGTGGGCTACTACCGTCGCTTCATTAAGGGGTACACGAAGATGGCCTACCCGATGCAAGACCTCCTCGTGGGACAGACCAAGAGTGGTAGACCCTCCGGGGCCCCATTTGTGTGGAGTAAGCAGCAGGAAGAGTCTTTTCGGCAGTTGAAATCGGCATTGACAGGAGAAGAGATCTTAGCCTACCCCGACTACGGCCTCCCCTTCGTGTTGTACACGGACGCCAGCAATGAGGGCCTAGGCGCCGTATTGTCCCAGGTCCAGGACGGAAAGGAAAAGGTGATCGCCTATGCTAGCCGGAAGCTTCGACCCACCGAGCGGAACCCCGAGAACTACAGCTCCTTCAAACTGGAGTTCCTAGCCCTGGTGTGGGCGATAACTGAAAGGTTCAAGCACTACCTGGCCGCAGCAAAGTTCACCGCCTACACGGACAACAATTCGTTAACACACCTGGACATGGCCAAGCTGGGCGCTCTTGAGCAGAGGTGGATGGCTCGGCTGTCTAACTACGACTTCACCGTCAAGTACCGGGTCGGGCGCAAGAATACCAACGCGGACGCCCTATCCATGGTGCCGCATCTACCCGACGAGGGGGCGGAAGAGGTCCGCCTAGAAGAGATAGAGCTGCCCGCGTTTCACCGGCCGCAGGAGGAGAAGCCCTGTGTGGCCCAACAACAGGTGGACCTCGACCCGCTGCCCAGCCAGGAGTGGCGAGGTGTCCAAGACCAGGTGCCTGCAGTCTGACTGGTTAAGACCCTGCTAGCCCAAGGCGTGCGCCGAATGGACCAGGTGCCCCCCTCCGAGGCCCAGCGACTGTGGAAGGAGAGGGACCGCCTGTGCCTCTACCAGCATAAGTTATACCGGGAGCTGATCGACCCAAAAACCCATGAGAAGGTTTGCCAGTTGGTGGTGCCCCAGGATTGTGTACCCAAGGTCCTTCAAGCTTATCATGACGGTGCTGGGCACTTCGGCTGGAAAAAGCTGGAGATGCTGTTGAGAGAGCGGTTCTACTGGAATTGGATGCGGGATTCCGTGGAGGCGTGGTGACGAGAGTGCGGCCCATGTACGCTGAGAAGACGGGCTAAACCAGCCAGAAGGCCCCGCTGCAGCCGATTGTCACCCACCAGCCGCTGGAATTGGTTGGCTTAGACCATGTCAAGCTTGCGCCCAGCCGAAATGGGTACACCTACGCTCTGACCATCGTTGACCACTACTCCAGATTCATGGTGGTTGTTCCGGTAAAAGATCTGACTGGTCGCACCGCCGCTAGGGCCTTTCAAGCCTACTTTTTCCAGGTGCTTACGGATCAGGGGCCGGCCTTTGAAGCGGAAGTATTTCAGGAGTTCTGCCATTTGTATGGGTGCAACAAAATCCGGACCACCCCCTACCATGCCCAGACCAATGGGATGTGTGAGAAAATGAACCATCTGGTCCTGAACCTCATCAAAACGTTGCCCCTGGAAGAACGGAACTTGTGGCCGGAGAAGCTGCCCGACTTGGTAGATATGTACAACAACATACCCTGTAGTTCCACCAAGTGTACCCCGGCATACCTGATGAGGGCCCGACCCGGGCAACTGCCGGTAGACTTAGAGATGGGCTTGGAAGCGCCCGAAGCCCTGTCATCCACCGCCAGCCTGGATGCCAACTGCCAAGTACAGTACCAGCAGATTCAGGAGTATGTGGAGCGGAACCTGCGTCAGAGCCGGGAGAAGCAGGAACAGCACTTTAATCAACGAGCTCCGGCTACTCCCTTCAAACCGGGAGATGTGGTGCTGAAGCGTAAACGCAGAGCCCATAAGCTCGACGATCAGTGGGAAAGTACCCCGTACGTTACACAGCCCACTGGATGGGAGAATGAGAAGACCTACCTGATCAGTTGCGACCAGGGGAGAACCGTGGCTACCGTTTCCAGGGACCATCTGAAGAGATGCCTGGATCCCCTGAGGTTTGTAGAAGAGGCCCCAGTTCCCGTGCCCCACGATGAAGCAACAAAGAAAGAGGTGATCAATACCATTATGGGAGATTTTCCAGCGGACTGGCCCATGCAGAATGGTGCGGTGATTGTTCCCGTGATAATGTTCCCGCAACCCACGGAAGAAGTAGAGACAGAAACGCCCGCCAGAGAACCAGCAGAGCCAGTGCCCAGGGATGCACCTACCCCCCTTCCCCTAGGCCTCTACCTACTCCACCCGACACCCGGGAAGAGGGACTTGCGGTCCCCTCTCCCCCGTTACCTTCCACTTACACCCTAGTACTGAGACGATCCACCCGCCCTAACCTAGGTAGGCCCCCGCTTAGGTACAGGGAGACTGCCATTTAGGGGTGCGAAACCTGATTGTGTATATAAGTTAAATGAACGAATAACCAATTGACGAGATGCTTACCTGATTTGCTACTAAAGTCCCCCGTTGGGACTTGTGTTTGCCCATTTATCCCTGTTTTACTCCTGTTGCATGAGTGACTGCTCATGGACAAGGCCGTGGACTTGCTGGCCACCCAAAAACTTTTGGGCTTGTAAATATTGCCCCATCCTGCCCCCTTACATGCCTTCCCGTTCCGTTAGCCTCTGGAGAGGCAGATTGGAGGAAGGACCCGCAGCAGAGCAGGCTGGGGTCCGGTCACCACCAGGACCGGTGACCATCCCGCGGGGAGCCTTTGAGCAACTGCCGGGTGCGCCGTACCGTACCCATTCCCGCCTGGGTGATCCAGCCATGTTCCTGTTTCCGGACTGGGGAAAAGGGGTGCTGCCCGTTTCTTAGGGGCAGCATCAAGGCTAGGTTGTTTAGGGGGGAAAGGCGGAAGGACATGAACCCGTTCCGTATTAAAGTTATGCAACGTTAAAGTAGATGCCTCCCGTTAAGGGAAGACCTGCAGAAATCGTATATTGTACAAATGTTATTATAATTGTTTTCCCGTTTTTCTACAGTTAAAAAAAAAGCAAAAATAAACCGAAGTTGGTCGGGAAGCCCGCGGACGGTCTGCATTAAACCAAGGGGGAATGTGACGCCCTGGACCCCAGGGGTCACAGGTAAAACACTCACACACACCCCCACCCCTAGTAAGGACACAACAGTCACCCGAAAGGGAGACCTGATGCCTCCCTCAGAGCGAGTAGGGCACACCAGGTGGGCGGAGTCAGGCGGAAAGACACGCCCACCGAGGAGACTACTGTCTTGAGGCAGAAAGTTCAAACAGTCTAGTTTGGAGTTGACAGTGAGTGGTAGTAGAGAAGCTGTTAGGGACCCGGGTAGGAGCCTGGGACCCGTAACACGTCAGGCAGGCAGACGGTGGTGGCCGCCTGCAGGAGTACTGGTGTACGACCGGTGGAACCGTAGGGACCGGGCAGGGTTGGAGGCCGCCGGACCTGAACCGGGGAATCAACCGTTACCGGAGCACCACAAACCGGGTACTCAGACCCCATCCTAGCTTGGAACCCACTAAGTGTAGGCAAATTAACTGATTGCAGTCTGGACCTCACAGGTTCATTCTCACCCCAAGACCAGAAAGACGGCAAAAGCCCACCGAGACCGGGTGAGCGCCACCGCCAGAGACCAACCACCTGACGGGCCAGCGCCTGCGGGCAACCGAGGGCTCCTCCAGCAGCTGAACACCGGGGAGGGGGCTACCACTGCCCAGGCAGGGGAGCTAAACACCAAGACCAGAGGTGCAGTGAAGAGGGGCCATCACCAACCTCACAGGGGACATCAGCAGCCGGCTGCGGGCACCGACCATCATCGGACTTTGGTTTACCAGTGACTCTGAGTGTGATTAATCGTGAGTACGCCAGTGCCATCCGGGCACAGCACCGCAGCGCGGCGCCCTGCACCCCATCGCCATCGCAGTCCCCATCGGATCCGGGATGCACCGCCCCTATCCACGGAGGGGTTAACACCGAGGCTGCGCCACCAACACCGATCCCGGGAATACCCTCCACTCCTGTCGCAGCGGTGGTGCATCCCGTCACCACAAACCGTGGATGGCGTCACGGCTCACCCAACACCCATTGTACACCACCATCCCCACCGCTTCCCCTTAACGGAGTGACGTGGCCCCCGATCCGGAGGCGCTCGAGCCACCGACAACCCGAGCCCGGATCTCGAGCGGCTTGGCCCGGCAGGGAGCAGCCGAGCCCTCTCAGGGCGGTACACACTCATCTCTATTGATGACCTGTCCCAAGGATAGGCAATCAATGCAGAAGTAGTGGACAACCTCATTGAGGTAGAACATTTTCAATCAAAATTAGGAAAAGTTGCTTCATTTTCTAAAATTGTTATGATGTTGGGTTTACCCTTTAAATTTACATAACTGAACCTGCTGTAGGCTAATTCCTTATCAGTTTATATGATAGTTTCCAAGTAGTAGTCAGTTTCTCATTTACTCATGATTATTAACATTTATAACTGTTTTTAATCTACATAAATATACCTTCACAAATAAGACATCAATTAGGTTTATTTGCATATATGAGTAATTAAATCAATTATTGGCAAATATGAATCAAATATAAAATTGACTTTTTTAAGGTCAAATAATTTTACTTAAAAGAATAAATGCTAGAAAATCAATAGTCTGTTTTTTTTATTATCAAACAGAAATAGGCTGAGACTTATTTAAGCCCACCCCCATTGAAATATTTAGGAATATAGTGTAATGTAAGAAATAGCCTAGGAACAGAAAAGTCATGGATTCTGGAAAGAAAAATCTGAGCCTTTTTCTAGTTTCGGAAAACCCATATAATCATAAATCATCTCTGCATGGGACTTTTGGATATAAAATGTTTTAGCAATTTCTTGTTTATAAATTTGAGAATCTTATTATTTAAGTTCCTCAAATGTTGAAATCACATTTGACGAGATAACCGTCATTGTATATGTAGAGATTTTGGTCATTGGCGTTGTAGGAGAGACTCTGCACGTTCTCCATCATCTTATCGAATGGTACGCTCATGTAGCCTTCTTTACTGGTTTTAGTGTCTCATTCTGGTCATATGAAGTGCAATATCATTTAGCTTTATTTGCATGAAATGAAATCAATTAGTGACAAATATGAATCAAACGCAAGATTCTAAAAATTCACAATTTTTCTAAAATCTAAACTCTTATGTCGTTGAAAGAAAATATTGATAAATAGGGTATATGGAGTATCAACTAAACCAATAGGGTCTGCTTTTTCTAAGAATATTTTCAATCAACTACAGACGGCCTATGGTGCTATTTATGCCAAAAAAGCAGACCTTTTTCTAAAGTTAGAGAACCTCTTAAACATTAATCATCAACACATCATAGGACTCTTGATTATTGATTCATACAGATTATTTGTTGAAATTAAATTTGAGATTCTTTTAATTTAAGCTCTTTGAAAGTGAGATCATATGTGATGAGATATCCATCATTGTACATGTAGAGCTTCTGGTCGTTGGGGTTGTAGGAGAGACTCTGCACGTTCTCCCTCATCTTATCGAATGGTACGCTCATGTAGCTTTCTTTGCTGGTTTTAGTGTCGTACATGTAGAAGATCTCGTCTTGCTTTGTATTGAGGGCTCTGGTGGCGTATAAGACTTCAGATGCCATGAAAGTGTTGGTGACATCTCGTTTGTCCTGGCTTGTGGACCATGTTTGCATTAACTCAAGAGTAGTAACATTCACTTTAACAATGTGAATGTTTCCACCATCGGCTTCAGTTGTATAAATTACCCAGAACCCGGTCTCATCAGCGGCAAAGTTTATGTCGAGCAAAGGAGAGGATGAGTATGAAATCCGTCTATTATAGGTGGCATCCGTGAGAGCTTTTTGCTCCACAGCGTTGGTCTGTAGGTTCAATTTGCAGAGATTCTGGGTGTTATAGCAGTTATAGTACAGCGATTTGTTGTACATGATCATCCCACCTCCTTGTCCACTTACTGGAAGGCTTTTTTCTTCTTTATGTTTATAGATCAGGAGATCATTGTAGGTGTTGTACAAACGCAGGGTGTTCATCGTCCTTTCATCAGTATTGAGAGGAGCCACAAATTGCATTCCTTGGTCAGCTCCTAGAAACGAGTCACTTCCCCAAGCTCCAAATTTATAGCTGAATCCCCGCCAATTCAGTTGTACTACAGAAGGTTTGCTGATATTCACTATTTGTTCATATTCACATTTGCCCATGTAAAGAAATAAAGAAGTTCAAACATTAGACAATGGCTTATATGTTGAAGACTAAAAAAAAAATAGTATTCAGACATTCAGACATTTCAGTTTTTTCTTTTACCGTGGTCTATGATAGCCTTATGTCCACAATCTTGGAACTATCAGTAACTCACTTATGCTCCCGTTTGGGTCTCTCCCAGCTTCCTACTAAGCTGTACTCACCTCTGGGATAATGCTTCTGCCACTTTTCTGGATTCCTGATCTGGTAGGGTTTTTTATCTGTCTGGCTGATGCTTACTGTGCTGTAACTACAGGCATTCTGGTGTACTAGAACATTATGGCTCCTTATGCTTCTGGAGTCCCTCACTAAGCTTCCCGCTCTTGCTAACCCTTTTCTTACAAAATCACAGTCACTAGTAAAGCTGGGACCACAAGGGTAGCTGAGGCAGGTGGCATGGCCAGGTAAGATGGACACCATAGTATGATGGAGACAGGCAAAGGACACTGTACACTGTAACGGTGATGCACAGCAGACAAGGAGACTTGACAACTAGCTGGCTAGGAACAAATCACTAAGTAACCACTTATGTTGATCAGGCACCTCCCCTAGTGGGAGAGTGCCTTAAGTATCCAGTGCCTCTCAGCGATAGGCTGAGAGGCACTTTCAGGAAATGACACGCTGGCCTTTTAAGGGAAGGGCAGTGGTCCATGCGCATGCCATAAGAGCACTCCTGGAGGGCTTGTGCTGCGTGCACAGGTCTCTCGAGAGAGAAGCAGAGAACACCCATGTGGAGGACTACGGGAAAGCTATGCAGTGTGGTGTGGTCTAGCCACAGTGGTAGGTCAGTGGGTGTCCCTGCAGAAAGGAGGGTGAACGGTGCAGGGACTCCGGTGCTACAGCAACTGAGAAATGTATGAACTTAACACATTACATTTATTATACATCTTCAGGGGGAAGCTGGTCGCATGTCCACTCCTTACACATTGACTTATCAAACAGATATCTCTGGTCACAGACACTAGCAAGATATTTTTTTTTGTGAAAGACAGCTATTATACTTGCAGAAATGGTAAAAATAGGAAATTTAAATATCACAAATGTTTTCCGACTGCACATTGAGCGTTGTGCCTTCAAGGCCATGGAGCTACAAACATGCAACAAATGTGTATTTTGAATGATTGTCATGTTGGAAGAGTGCACATCTACCAAGGACACGGAGTGATGTTGGCATATTCTGTTTCAAAATAGAGCTGTACATCTATGAATTCATAATAGTATCAATGAAATGTAGCTCCCCGACACCAGCAACACGCATGCAGCCCAGGACACTGCCACCACCATGTTTCACTGTAGGCATTTAGAAAAATGAATTTAGAAAAATGAAAATGCATGCTGCCTACTGTGACACATAGTGGTGGCAGTGGTTGGGAGAGAAAGCTGTTGGCTGAATAGATTTTTCAAGTTATATAATGTGTATGGAAATCGTAAAGCTTTGCTGACTCACCATCATAGGCTAATGGAAGTGGTGGTTTAGGATTTGGCATTGTTGCTTGGTTCTTTTCATATTCCTCCAACTGTTTTTGTAAGGCTTTAAATTCCCTTCTGATAACTAGAACATTGTTGTTATCGTCGTCTTCCATCTGGTTCACCATGATGGAGATGCTATGTATCTGCAACAGATAACACATTGCGATGAAGCATATGTACAGAAAATGTAGCCACTTGCAGTTACTTGGGCCATATTGATAAGGGATATCCTAAATAAATATTTGGAAATTGTTTCCCATTCTGGACAATGCTATATGCTACACTCTTAGAACACTGCATGAAAGAATCTTATCATTCCATTTCCTAATACAAATATTTCCTTTGTCATATCCTGATTTGCCATGGAAACATATCTAGAACCTGGTCAGGCTCACACTCTGTAACATGCTCTGATAATGTACTTTGCACCAGGCTGAGAATGAAATGGTGGCGCAACCCGTGAGACAACCTTTATAGAAGCTGGGTCACGTTATGCGCTAGCCAATCACAGCCAAGCCAATACTTGGCAGGGCTGTGATGGGTACAGGAGTGTCCACAAACCAAAAGCTTGTTGATTGGCTGTGCTGTAGCCTTTCAACAAGCTTAATTTGGGTGGCAAACCCAAACAGTAAAACGGACTTCCGTGAAATAGTCCATTTTTGGAGTTCTGCACCAGACAGACACTAAAGGGTGCTTTACACGCTGCGACATCGCTAACGATATATCGTCAAGGTCACATCATTAGTGACGCACATACGGCATCATTAGCAACATCGCAGCGTGTGACACCTAGGAGCGACGATCAACGATCGCAAAAAAACGTCAAAAATCGTTGATCGTAGACACGTCACTCCTTTTCATAATATCGTTGGTGGTGCACGCCGCTGGTTGTTCGCCGTTCCTGCGGCATCACACGACTCGGCACGAACGAGGAACATCTCATTACCTGCGTCCATCGGCAATGAGGAAGGAAGGAGGTGGGCGGGATATTCCGCCCACTCATCTCCACCCCTCCGCTTCTATTGGACGGCTGCCATGTGACATCGCTGTGATGCCGCACGAACCGCCCCCTTACAAAGGAGGCGGTTTGCCGGCCACAGCGATGTCGCCGGGAAGGTAAGTCCGTATGACGGGTGTAAGCGATGTTGTGCGCCATGGGCAGCGATTTGCCCGTGACGCACAACCGACGGGGTGGGTACGCTCGCTAGTGATATCGATAGCGATATCGCAGCATGTAAAGTGCCCTTAAGTGTCCGTTACGAACCCCGAACTGTACCATTCGAGTTCACTCATCTCTACTCTTACTTCTAAATACAGAACTTCAAACAGAAGATTGGTACCATTCATAGAAGTTTTTAGTTGCAATATCAGTGCCTCCATTTCCTTTATTTCCCATTTAACCAACTCACCATTTCCTTAATCTCCAGTTTCAGCAACTCAAAGTTCATCTCAGTATTCGAGAGACCTTCTTTTTCCATCACCTCCACACGTGTGATCAAAGTTTGCTGCACATTTCAAAAATAAGATCAACCAAATCAGACAGGTTTTTAGTTTTCAACAACCATAAACCTTCATATTAAAGATCAATGCCCTCCCTACATAACCTTTCTTCCCACATCACTGTAGATAAATTTACTCATCTTCTCTCCAAATCACACCTCATTACTGGTTCACTTGACCCTATCCTATCCAACGTCCTCCCAATCTCACGACCTTGCTTAACAAAACCCTAACCCATTTCTTCCACTTATCTTAACCTCTGGTGCTTTCCCTTCCGTTTTGAAACATGCAAGAATCACACCTATCCTGAAAAAGCCACCTGTCAACACATCCTCCCCGTGAAGCTATCGCCCAATATTACCTCCAACCTCCTGCACTAAACAAAATTCCTACCATGTTACCGCCTAAGACAATATTCTATACTCCAACTTCTTGATCTGTAATCTGCTGTCAATACAGTCAACCACTCCCTCTTACTACAGATCCTCTCTCCCCTCGTTAATCATCCATCTCTCCGCTCTGCGGATCTCGTCATTGTATCCCACTTTCCCAACGGATACAATTTAAACTACTAACATGGACCTACAAGGCTGTCTCCACCATATATCTACAATCTAATCTCCTTATTTCTTCCGACATATAATCCCCGATCCTCACAAGTCCTCTTTCTCTCCTCCACTCCCATGCATTCCTCACCCAATCACCTCTAAGGGGTACTTTGCACATTGCGACATCGCTACTGCGATATCGTCGGGGTCAAATCGAAAGTGACGCACATCCGGCGCCGGTAACGATATCGCAACGTGTAAAGCCTAGATGCGCTGATAAACGATCGCAAAAGCATCGTAAATCGGTGATCTGTGTAGCGGCAGACATTTTCATAATGTCGCACCAATAGGAGATACGATGTTGTTCCTCGTTCCTGCGGCAGCACACATCGCTGTGTATGAAGCCGCAGGAGTGAGGAACATCTCCTTACCTGCCTCCACCGGCTATGCGGAAGGAAAGAGGTGGGCGGGATGTTTACGTCCCGCTCATCTCCGCCCCTCCGCTTCTATTGGCCGCCTGCCGTGTGACGTCGCTGTGACGCAGCACGACCCGCCCCCCTTAGGAAGGAGGCGGGTCGCCGGCCAGAGCAGGTAAGTGCGCGTGGAGCTGTCATAGCGATAATGTTCGCTACGGCTGCTATCACAAGATATCGCATGTGCGATGGGGGCGGGGACTATCGCGCTCGGCATCTCTAGCATTGGCTAGTGATGTCGCAGTGTGCAAAGTACCCCTAAAACTTTCCGTGCTTGAACATGTACGATTGTCTCCCACATTCAGAATCTTCAGGCAGAAGTTGAAAACTTATCTCTTCAAGAAAGCTTATAGCCTGAAATGACTCCTCTGCCCCCTCACCAACACTGGAGCTGCCATAACCCCCCATACTGTCTCCTTCCTCGTTATCCTGTTGACTCTAAGCTCAAAAGGGCAGGCCCCTCTCCCCACTGTACCAGTTAGTACCTATTAATATTTTTCAATATAATTTATATTTGTATTTTGTAAACCATTTTTCATATGTAAAGCACCATTAAATTAATGCTGCTCTAAAATTAATAATAGAAATAATAATAATATTAACTAAGCCTTAAAGGTTTGGTCCAGTAGCTAAAATGTTCATTCTAAATATCTGTCTTTACACTCTAGCCAGTTTTACCCTCTACTTCTCCTTATCTCGCTAATCCCTAAAAGTATGTTTTTTTAAATTAACTTCCTGTGAGGCTACACTTCAATCGTGGCATCTCAGAAGGCTGAGGCTTCACTCACTCCCCACAGCATCTATCACTCCTGCTGGAATAGGGCATCTTCAGGCTTTGGCATAGCAGTTACATACTACAATATCGTGCATTACTTTCCTCTGAAGATTTCCTTGATCCGTGGTGATAGATGCTGTGGGAGAGGTGAGCACAGCGCTGGCACTCGGCTACTATCTCCTCAGCCACATTTTCTAACTGTGAAAGCAGACATTTTCAGGGGATGGAAAAAGAAGCAGTGAGTGACATCAGTGCTACCCCACAGTTTCTAGCACCGCCGTCTAATGAATAATCAGGGGCCAGCGTTGGTGTTATTCACTGCTTCTATTACCACCCCCTAATAATTCATTATCAGCTGAGACTAAAAGTTGTGGTGTGGCGCTTGTGTCACTCACACTGCTTCTATCATTGCCCCTGATGATGTCTTGTTTCACAGTTAAAATATGTGGCAGGTGAAATAAAAGCAGAATGCTAGCGCTGCACTCACATCTCCCACAGATGCTATTACCACGGATCCAGGACATCGTGTATGAGGCATACACGTTGCATGTAAGTAAGTGCAGCCTCAGCATCCTGTTGTCATTACCCGTGCACCTACGAATTCTGTACTTTACTGCTATTCAGTCTCTCAAACTGCACTCGGGTAAATGTGGACTACAACGGAACTTTGGGGGAACATTTTTGATAATAAATTGATGAACGAGGTGGTGTAGGGGGTCTTTAGTCAAATAAACTACTTTTTCATCTAATGGATGCTCCAATTCCGGGGCAGCTGCAGACTGGTTTATTTAGGCTGGGAAGGGACCAATATACAAGATGTGACTCGGCAGGAACGACGAACATCTTCTTACCTGCGTCCACCGGCAATGAGGAAGGAAGGAGGTGGGCGGGATATTCCTCCTGCTCATGTCCGCCCCTCCGCTTCTATTGGACGGCTGCCGTGTGACGTCGCTGTGACGCCGCACAAACCGCCCCCTTACAAAGGAGGCGGTTCGCCGGCCACAGCGATGCCGCAGGGAAGGTAAGTCCGTGTGACGGGTGTAAGCGATGTTGTGCGCCACGGGCAGCGATTTGCCCGTGACGCACAACCGACGGGGGTGGGTATGCTCGCTAGTGATATCGATAGCGATATCGCAGCATGTAAAGTGCCCTTAAGTGTCCGTTACGAACCCCGAACTGTACCATTCGAGTTCACTCATCTCTACTCTTACTTCTAAATACAGAACTTCAAACATAAGATTGGTACCATTCATAGAAGTTTTTAGTTGCAATATCAGTGCCTCCATTTCCTTTATTTCCCATTTAACCAACTCACCATTTCCTTAATCTCCAGTTTCAGCAACTCAAAGTTCAACTCAGTATTCGAGAGACCTTCTTTTTCCATCACCTCCACACGTTTGGTCAGAGTTTGCTGCACATTTCAAAAATAAGATCAACCAAATCAGACAGGTTTTTAGTTTTCAACAACCATAAACCTTCATATAACAGATCAATGCCCTCCCTCCATAACCTTCCTTCCCACATCACTGAAGATAAATTTACTCATCTTCTCTCCAAATCACACCTCACCACTTGTTCACTTGACCCTATCCTATCCAACGTCCTCCCAATCTCACGACCTTGCTTAACAAAACTCTAACCCATTTCTTCCATCTATCTTAACCTCTGGTGCTTTCCCTTCCATTTTCAAACATGCAAGAATCACAGCTATCCTGAAAAAGCCACCTGTCAACACATCCTCCCCGTGAAGCTATCGCCCAATATTACCTCCAACCTCCTGCACTAAACAAAATTCCTACCATGTTACCGCCTAAGACAATATTCTATACTCCAACTTCTTGATCTGTAATCTGCTGTCAATACAGTCAACCACTCCCTCTTACTACAGATCCTCTCTCCCCTCGTTAATCATCCATCTCTCCGCTCTGCGGATCTCGTCATTGTATCCCAGTTTCCCAACGGATACAATTTAAACTACTAACATGGACCTACAAGGCTGTCTCCACCATATATCTACAAACTAATCTCCTTATTTCTTCCGACACATAATCCCCGATCCTCACAAGACCTCTTTTTCTCCTCCACTCCCATGCATTCCTCACCCAATCACCTTTAAGGGGTACTTTGCACGTTGCGACATCGCTACTGCGATATCGTCGGGGTCAAATCGAAAGTGACGCACATCCGGCGCCGGTAACGATGTTGCAACGTGTAAAGCCTAGATGCGCTGATAAACGATCGCAAAATCGTTGTAAATCGGTGATCTATGAGGCGGACATTTTCATAATGTCGCACCAATAGGAGATACAATGTTGTTCCTCGTTCCTGCGGCAGCATACATCGCTGTGTATGAAGCCGCAGGAGCGAGGAACATCTCCTTACCTGCCTCCACCGGCTATGCGGAAGGAAGGCGGTGGGCAGGATGTTTACGTCCCGCTCATCTCCGCCCCTCCGCTTCTATTGGACGACTGCCGTGTGACGTCGCTGTGACGCCGCACGAACCGCCCCCTTACAAAGGAGGCGGTTCGCCGGCTACAGCGATGTCGCAAGGAAGGTAAGTCTGTGTGACGGGTGTAAGCGATGTGCGCCACGGGCAGCGATTTGCCCGTGACGCACAACCGACGGGGGCGGGTATGCTCGCTAGTGATATCGATAGCGATATCACAGCATGTAAATGTCGCGGGCGGAGGAGGGGACGCCGCGCTCTCCCACTGCTCGGGTCCGGCTGCCGCTGCTGCTACGGCTGCTGCTGCTCGGTGGTGGCTCGAGCGGTGTGCCGGATCCCGGGGACTCGAGCGCCGCTCCTCGTCCGTGAGTGAAAGGGGGTGGATTGGTGGTGGGGATTTGGTTATTGTCCGTGACGCCACCCACGGTTGTGGTGATTTTTGGTAACACCACCGCTGCTCTGTATGGGGATCCCGGGAGCGGTGACAGGGAGCAGCTGAGTTGTTAGTTCTCCCCTCCGTGGGTAGGGGTTGGTTGTCCCGGGGCCCAGTGATGGGGTTGAGGATGGGTGCTGGCAGGCCGGTAGCGGGGCCTGGTGAGGTGCAGGGTCGCGGGGGCAGCGCTGTGCCGCACGGCACGGTGGTACTCACTCAGCCTGAGACGATGACACAGTTCTCGGTAAAACACACGGCTGGAAAGACGGTTCCCACGGACGGCTGCTGTTGCTTTTCCCCAGTAGTTAACGGTGACTGTCTCTTTCCCTGCACCTAGTACTTCTGTTGGTTCCAATGGGTTCCCACCGGTAACCCGCTCCCCGGCTTGGATATGGGCCGGAGGAGCCCCTCTTTGCCCACAGGCGCTGGCCCTGAGAAACTGGTGCCTTGGCGGTGGCGGTGTCTCTCTCATACGGTTGGACTGTTGCCTTCAATCGGGACTTAGTTGTTTGGAAACCCGGAGGTTCCCTTCACTGACGGATTTGTCAAATTCACGCGACTCCAAGCCTTGCCGGGATCTGAAAGGCCCCTGCCAATGGTGCTAGCTTCTCCTTGTGTACTGGTCCGGTACCGCCGGGCCACCGCCCGTCCACGGTCCTTACGGCAACTCCGATAGGCCACTCCTGCAGACGGTCACCGCCGTCTGCTAACCTTGCTGTCTCTGTCCGGGGCACACACCCGGACGCTCTCAGATAGTTGCTCCACTACCACTTTACTCCTCACACTCTCACGTCCAAAACTCATCTGCTCTCTTTTCCCGCCTCCAGGACTGTGAACTCCTCGGTGGGCGGGACCAACCGCCTGGCCCACCCCCTGGTGTGAACATCAGCCCCTGGAGGAAGGCAACAAGGATTTTTGGGTCTAGCTTTGATGTGCCTAACCGGGGTGTAGGGTGTGGTGATGTCATTACCTGTGACCCCTGGCTGGTCCAGGGCGTCACATTCCCCCCTAGCAAAATGCAGACCGTCCGCGGGCTGCCCGTCCAACACCGGTTTTATTTTTCTTTTTAACTGTAAAAATATAAAAGTGTAAAACGGTGACAGACATACAATTAAAATAACATCTTCCCACATCGGGAGGTACTCCTACTTAAACGGTTTCAACGGTTTCAAACGGTTACGGCTTCCGCTCTCTCCCACCCAAGCAACCTGGCCCTGATGCTGCCCCTAAGCAACAGGCAGCACCCCTTGACCCCAGTCCAGCACAAGTTACCCGAGCGGGATCTGTCCTTTTCAGGGGACCCACGTCCATGGGGAACCCCTGAAACCCCCAGAGGAATGCCACCGGTTCCGGTGGTGGCTGGGCCCCAGCCTGCTCCACTGCAGGCCCTTCCTCCAATCTACCTCTCCGGAGGCGGCAACGGTTGGAAGCTGCAACAACACATTATTTACAAGCCACTAATGTTTGTGGTTGCCCTGCAAGTTCTCAGGCTTGTCCATAGACGTTTCTATGCAAGGTGAAGGGGGTCCCAACGAGGACCAGCTGCCGGCTACGACTGGTTCAAATCAGCAGGTTAATCAGGTGACTTTTCACGGTATCATTTACTTATCATTTTCAAACTTTTAAACTTTAAAAGACACACACTCTTCCCCCCCCTTTTAAAGAACAGTTTCCCTGTACCTAAGTGGGGGTCTACCTAGGTTGGGACGAGTGGACCTCCGGGGTCCGGTGTCAGTGGTGACAGGCAGCGGGGGAGAGGGAACAATCAGTTCCTCTTCCCTGTCATCATGTGGGGCAGGCGGAGGCATAGGGGAGCTGGGTACAGGTTCATCCCTGGGCACTGGCACTGGCTCACGGTTGACCGCCTCCATCACTTCTTCATCCACGGGTTGTGGGAACAGTATCACTGGAAGAATCACCGCGCCGTTCTGTGTAGGCCAGTCCGCCGGGAAGTCACCCATCACAGTGTGGATTACCTCTTTTGCCTTCTCTGCCGGTTTAGGAATCGGAACTTCAGCCGCTGCCCTCAATGCTGGTGGGCACCTCTTTAGATGGTCTCGGGAAACCGTGGCCAACGTGCTCCCTTTGTCTCAGCTGATCTGGTAGGCCTTCCCATCTTCCCATCCTGTGGGCTGTATGACATATGGGGTTTGCTCCCATTGATCATCCAGCTTGTGGGTCCTCCTTTTCCGCTTCTGTGGCGCCCCTGACCTGGTCAGGCACCACTGAGTACTGCACCCATGCTGGGGACAGTACAATACAGGTAATCCAGAAGGCTGACCGAGGTGTGACTACACAGGCGCATAGTGATCAGGTCTCACACATGTACCTTTGGGAGGACCCCTGGGGATCCCAGGAGGGGGTAAAAGCCTTCACCTCCACTTGAGGAGTGGAGGGGGCGAAGCCTCCATCTCCACTCAAGGGGTGTGGTAGAGAGCCTGGTTGCTAGGTGGCGTAGGCAAGAACAGGAGAGGAGGAGTAGTGAGTCAGTTTAGTGTGCAGCTCAGGGAAAGCAGACGTGAGGAGCAGACCCTGGAGCTGTTGCAGTCTAACAGCGTCCGCGCAGTGACTACCGACGGGGGAGAACGGTCACCTGGTAGTGCTGCCCGAACCCCACACACAGCTAGAGAGAGCAGCGTAGTGGAAAGTACGGAGACTGTCAGGGAGTACCAGGCCCAAACGGGCGGCAGATCCCGGTGCGGGGATAGATCCACCTTTCCTTGCTAAACCTGCCGGTGTGGGGCCCTCAAAGCCCACGCCACAACACCCCAAAGGCCGCAGCCACGTAGCCACAGTTAGGGCCCATAGTTCACAGGAGGCAAGCAGCTGGAGTGATCTGGTCCAGGCGACAAGCAAACGGCAAACAAACGAGGGGAGCAGCTACTTCCCTGGGTGACCCCCATAGGGACTAAAAGTCGGGGTTACCACAAACCACAGAAGGGCTAAGGAAGGCGAGTCGGTAGCCACCCTCATCAGTCAGCCTGAAGGACACCTGGTTCCAGCCTGGTTCATCCCAGCTACGCCCGGGTTACTCACTCTGCCACCTTCTGTGAGTAAAACCCCTGAAAGACATTCTGCTTGTGTGGAGTTATTCTGCGCCTTGTGGATCTACACACCTACACAGGGCCCTGGGGCTTGCCTCACTCTCAGGAGGCTATTACAACTGGCTGCACCCACCATCAGCCCCAGGCATCCCTTAACCTGCAGTGGCGGTCCCCACTGACCGCAATTCTGAGAGTGGCGTCACGACAATCCTAAAAGAAGATCTCCTACCTGTGACAAGATCCAGCTACGTGGAGTCCCTGAAGGTAATGCACCGACACAGCACTTGTGGGGCTTCACATCTGGCGTCACGAACAGGATAAGGACTAGACCTGTCCAGACAGGTGACCATGTGCCTGGGCGGTCCGCTTGGAAAATTGGAAGCGCCGCCATATTGCCACCATGAAAAGCGCGCTGAAAAACAACAGCAGCCCGCGCTGGGAGAAGTTACCGCCCACGAAGAGGTGTGGCTACCCAGAGATCCCCTGCAGAGTCCTGACCTCGCAAGTGAAGAGAGCGGAGGCGTTCAGAGACGTCGGGACAGAAAGGGAGCCAGAAGCCTGCTGCTGGAAGAGGCAGAGCAGAAACTGAAGAGCCTGCTACTGGAGGCAGCGACGAGTCCGCTGCTGGGAAATCGTGCAGAAGAAGGCGCAGAGGAAATGGCGTCTGAACGCAGAGACCCAGAGCCAGGCTCCGCTGCCTGGTGGTATCAGGAACTTGCCCAGTTCTGCGACCAACTGGAGGCCAGGGTCATACGACAGATCAGCGAGGAACGCACGGCGCTTCTGGAGATGGCTGCCGCGGTGCAGGCCTATGAGGAAAAAGCTGCGCGACGAGTGCCAGACCGAGCGGCGACGACTCAGACCCCGATGGTGCCACCGATGGGTGAGTCCAGTGTTGCCCCTGCCAGCGCGAGTGCCCCGACCCCTGCTGCCACGCCCGCGGTCCCTGAAGAGGCGCCCGGCGCGGCGACGCTGGACCAGGCCGCAGCAGCGATGCCCTGCCCGGCCCGCCAAGCCCAGGCCGCCGCAGCGATGCCTTGCCCGGCCCGCAAAGATCCGGCTGCCACCGCGACCCTCATCCATGCCGCGGGTGTGACGCTGACCCAGGCCGCCGCCTTGCTAGGCCCGGCCCGCCAAGACCCCACCGCAGCAGCGACGCTCATCCACGCCGCAGGCGAGGTGCTGAACCAGGCCGCAGCCACGCCAGGTGCGGCCCGCCAAGCTCCGATCGCTGCAGCGACGCCCAGCCCAGCCTGCACAGATCCCATCGTAGCTGCAACGCCAATTCAGGCCGCCGCAGCGATGCCCTGCCCGGCCCGCCAAGAACCGGCCACAGTAGCGATGCCCGCTAAGACTCCAGCTGCGACCCTGAGTGAGACTGCGACAGCAACGCTGATCCAGGCCGCCGCCATGCAAGGCGCGGCCCGCCAAGACCAGGCCGCCGCCATGCAGGGCGCGGCCCGCCAAGACCAGGCCGCCGCCATGCAGGGCGCGGCCCGCCAAGACCAGGCCGCCGCCATGTCAGGCGCGGCCCGCCAAAACAAGAATGTACCTCTGTTTACCCCGGCCTGCAAGGCCAGAGCAGACACCGCTCCCCAGTCTAAGGAAGTCCCTGCTAGGAAGTCCCTGATAGGAGAGGACCCCGAATACTGGAAGCTGAAGGCTGACCTAGAGGCCCAGTTCCCACAAGAGATGGTGGATCGGTATCTGCTCCCTCCGCACACCCCCAAGGCGACTTCTGCAGCAACCACGCCAAAGAGTCCCCCTCCCGGGCCTGCTGATGACCACCCATCCCCGGCGCTGCCACAACAGGAGTGCTCCGAAGAACTAAAGGGGAGAAGAGGCCAGGAAGCTGAGAAGCTGACCCCGGAGCCATCAGCAGTGGATCCATGCCCCGCGCCAGAGATGCTGCCGTATTCCCGCTGGGATGAAGAAAGCCCGACACCCTCTGCTGAAGAAGATCTGTCCAGGTACCTCACCTGGGAGCCTGCAAACAGTGAAGCCGCAACCCAGCAGAACCCAGCCCCTAGGACACGGCGCCGTAGCAGAACAAGGTTTTCCCATGCACCGCAGTCTCCAGAGCAGAAAGACGAAGTCATGGCCAGAGACTTGGAAGAGAAACGGTTCCTGAGAAGGGCCAAATCCCAGGTTAGAGGTCCACTTTGTCGTGGTGTAGTAGAGGACTTCAGCTTGAAATCAGGATATGGCTTCATAGTAGCTCCTGGTATGAAGGAAGGCATCTTAGTTAATAGAAGAGACGTTAGAGCCCATTTGCCCAGAGGACATCCAGGAAGGAATCTACGGACAGGAGATTCAGTGGAATTCACCATGCACCAAGGAGAAAGGGGATGGTATGCATTGGATGTTACACCATGTTCCAGAAATCCCTACAGTGAACCTGCTGTCTGAACAGAAAAAGAAACAGATACAGAAGAAGAAAGAAAAGACAGAGATGGAGAAAACAACAGGTGCCGCAGCCCTACAGGCCCAAGCCCTGGTGAGGAGGAATCTGCGTAAAGTAAAGAAAGAAGTACAGAAGTTACCAGTTTGACAAGTTTTGAAAAGTTTTGCAACGTTAATGTTTAAGAAATGCGCCCACATGAACTAATGTGAGAAACCCATGAACCTTAAGGCTATGAACTGGCTATAGCCACAAACTCTCGCAGTGTACATAGTTACCCCAGAGGTACCACCACCAGAGCCAGCCTGTTTAGGGGCTTGGCTCGCCTGCAACCAGGGAGCACGCCTGTTTATGGGGCCTGGCTCACCTGCAACCAGGGAGCACGCCTGTTTATGGGGCCTGGCTCTCCACCACAAAGAGGGTACCTGGTCAGCACCAACCGTGAAGGCCGCCTCTGGATCCTGCCAGAAGTGGCTGAAGGCGCGGCTTCACCAGGCCAGGTATGCCCTGAAGACCACCAGCCCATGAAAGCCGCCTCTACATCCTGCCAGAAGTGGCTGAAGGCGCGGCCAACGGGAGAGGCAGATTGGAGGAAAGGTCTGGGGAAATGGATGGCCCAGACCTGGTTACCAAAAGAAACCGGTGACCTGCCTCCTGAGAGGGTTTTGGGTGGGTTAACGGACTTGTGGGTGGAGGGTGGTGATGTATGGTACCTGGTGGTTTTAAAAGTTTTACCATGTTTTAATGTTTTACGCATTTTAAAATGTTGTCTTGCAGCCCGAGGACGTGCTGGTGATAACTAAGGGGGAATGTGGCGCCCCTGACCTGGTCAGGCACCACTGAGTACTGCACCCATGCTGGGGACAGTACAATACAGGTAATCCAGAAGGCTGACCGAGGTGTGACTACACAGGCGCATAGTGATCAGGTCTCACACATGTACCTTTGGGAGGACCCCTGGGGATCCCAGGAGGGGGTAAAAGCCTTCACCTCCACTTGAGGAGTGGAGGGGGCGAAGCCTCCATCTCCACTCAAGGGGTGTGGTAGAGAGCCTGGTTGCTAGGTGGCGTAGGCAAGAACAGGAGAGGAGGAGTAGTGAGTCAGTTTAGTGTGCAGCTCAGGGAAAGCAGACGTGAGGAGCAGACCCTGGAGCTGTTGCAGTCTAACAGCGTCCGCGCAGTGACTACCGACGGGGGAGAACGGTCACCTGGTAGTGCTGCCCGAACCCCACACACAGCTAGAGAGAGCAGCGTAGTGGAAAGTACGGAGACTGTCAGGGAGTACCAGGCCCAAACGGGCGGCAGATCCCGGTGCGGGGATAGATCCACCTTTCCTTGCTAAACCTGCCGGTGTGGGGCCCTCAAAGCCCACGCCACAACACCCCAAAGGCCGCAGCCACGTAGCCACAGTTAGGGCCCATAGTTCACAGGAGGCAAGCAGCTGGAGTGATCTGGTCCAGGCGACAAGCAAACGGCAAACAAACGAGGGGAGCAGCTACTTCCCTGGGTGACCCCCATAGGGACTAAAAGTCGGGGTTACCACAAACCACAGAAGGGCTAAGGAAGGCGAGTCGGTAGCCACCCTCATCAGTCAGCCTGAAGGACACCTGGTTCCAGCCTGGTTCATCCCAGCTACGCCCGGGTTACTCACTCTGCCACCTTCTGTGAGTAAAACCCCTGAAAGACATTCTGCTTGTGTGGAGTTATTCTGCGCCTTGTGGTTCTACACACCTACACAGGGCCCTGGGGCTTGCCTCACTCTCAGGAGGCTATTACAACTGGCTGCACCCACCATCAGCCCCAGGCATCCCTTAACCTGCAGTGGCGGTCCCCACTGACCGCAATTCTGAGAGTGGCGTCACGACAATCCTAAAAGAAGATCTCCTACCTGTGACAAGATCCAGCTACGTGGAGTCCCTGAAGGTAATGCACCGACACAGCACTTGTGGGGCTTCACACTTCAACACTACTTCTCCGGGCTGGAAAGGGCCAGCAGACGCCCTCTGGTTGAAGCGCCGCTCCTGTTGTTCCCGACTCCGACTCAAGTTCTTCTCCACATATTCCTGAATCTGTCGGTACTGAACCCTCCGCCGGGTGTCCCATTCAGCTGTCGAAGGGAGTGTTTCTGGGGCTTCCAATCCCATTTCCAGGTCCACCGGCAGTCGGCCGGGGCGAGCCCTCATCAGATATGCTGGGGTGCACTTCGTTGAGCTGGACGGGATATTGTTGTACATATCGACCAAGTCAGGTAGCTTCTCCGCAGGTTCTGCTCTTCTAGCGGCAACGTCTTGAGGAGGCCAAGGACCAAATGGTTCATCTTCTCACACATGCCATTGGTTTGGGCATGGTAAGGCGTGGTCCGGATCTTCTTGCAGCCGTACAGCTGACAAAACTCATGGAACACCTCCGCTTCAAAGGCTGGGCCTTGGTCAGTAAGCACCTTCTCAGGGTATCCATGTGGTCGACAGAAGTAAGCTTGGAACGCTCTAGCGGCGGTACGGCCGGTTAGGTCTTTGACCGGGACAACCACCATGAACCTTGAATAGTGATTTACTATGGTGAGAGCGTAGGTGTACCCACTTCGGCTGGGGGTGAGCTTCACATGGTCCAGGGCGACCATCTCCAGCGGTTGATGTGTAACGATTGGGTGTAGGGGCGCCATCTGGCTGGCCTCGTCCTTCCTTCTCAGCGTGCACGGGCCGCACTCTCGGCACCAGGCCTCCACAGACTCCCGCATCCCGCTCCAATAGAACCGCTCCCTCAACAGCATTTCCAATTTCTTCCACCCGAAGTGTCCGGCACCATCATGGTACGCTTGTAGAACGGTGGGCACATTAGCTTGGGGAATCACCAACTGGCGGATTTTCTCATGAGTCTTTGGGTTAATCAGCTCACGGTACAACTTCCCTTGGTGTAGATACAGCCAGGTCCGTTCTTTCCACAGGCGTTGGGCTTCAGCTGGGGCGGCAGGGTCTATTCCAGCAGCGCCTTGGTCCACCAGGGTCTTGACTAGGCGGACAGCGGGCGCCTGGTTTTGAGCTTCCTGCCACTCCTGACTGGGCAGCGGGTCCAGGTTCACCCGTTGTTAGTGGACATGTACCTTCTCAGTGGGTGGCTGGTGAAATGCAGGCAACTCGATCTCTTCGAGGTCGTCATCCTCGCACCCTTCTTCTGACAAGTGGGGTATCCGAGAGAGTGCATCAGCATTAACGTTGACACGACCGGCCCTGTATTTGATTGTGAAGTCGTAGTTGGCTAGCCTGGCCACCCACCGCTGTTCCAACGCACCCAACTTGGCCGTGTCCAGGTGGGTCAGCGGATTGTTATCCGTGAAAGCGGTGAATTTTGCTGCGGCCAAGTAATGGCGGAACCGCTCGGTGATAGCCCACACCAGTGCCAGGAGCTCAAGCTTGAAAGAGCTGTAATTTTCAGGGTTCCTTTCAGTCGGTCGGAGCCTCCGGCTAGCATAGGCAATCACTTTTTCTTTCCCATCTTGGACCTGGGACAAGACTGCCCCCAAGCCCACATTGCTGGCATCGGTGTAGAGGATGAACGGGTGGCTGTAATCAGGATACGCTAGGATCTCCTCCCCGATCAAGGCCGCTTTCAGCTGGTGGAAGGATTCCTCCTGCCTCTCTTCCCACACCAGTGGAGCCCCGAGGGGTCTACCACTTTTGGTCTGTCCCACGAGGAGGTCTTGCATGGGGGCAGCCATCTTTGTGTACCCTTTGATGAAGCGACGGTAGTATCCCACCAGACCCAGAAACTGCCTTACTTCCCTCACTGTGGTTGGTCTCGGCCAGTCTTGGATGGCAGTGATCTTCTCAGGGTCGGGGGCGACACCTTCTGCACCCACCACATGCCCCAGGTACTGTACTCTGGGTTTCAGCAGATGACACTTGGAGGGCTTCAACTTCATCCCATATTTGGCAAGGGACGCGAACACCTCGGCCAGGTGCTCCACGTGGGCTTCATATGTCTGGGAGTACACAATCACATCATCCAGGTATAACAGGACGGTCTCGAAATTTAGATGTCCCAGACAGCATTCCATCAGCCGTTGGAAGGTTCCAGGGGCGTTGCACAGCCCAAACGGCATGCTATTAAATTCACAGAGCCCCATCGGGGTGGTGAAGGCAGTTTTCTCCCGGTCCTCGGGTGCCACGGCCACTTGCCAGTACCCGCTGGTGAGGTCGAGGGTAGAGAAGTAGTTCGCGGTTCTCAGTGCGGCTAAGGACTCTTCAATACGGGGCAGTGGGTAAGCATCCTTATTCGTTATCTGGTTAATCTTCCGGTAATCCACACACATCCGCATGGTGCCGTCCTTCTTCTTAACCAGTACCAACGGGGCGGCCCAGGGACTACAGCTGTCCCTGATAACCCCTGCCTCCTTCATGTTCCTCAACATGTCTTTGGCACATTGGTAGTGTGCAGGGGGAATAGGCCTGTACCTCTCCTTGATAGGGGGGTGCTCACCGGTGGGGATATGGTGTTGGACCCCTTTGATCTGCCCAAAGTCTAGGGGGTGTTTGCTAAAAACTCGTTCATACTCCCGTACCACCCGGTATACCCCTTCTTTGTGATGTGCAGGGGTATCGTCAGTGCCTACATGTAACTGTCGGTGCCACTCCTCTGACTCCCCTTTGGGCGGGTGAGTGCTGGCAGTCGGTGGGGAGGTTGGGGAAACTGTCTCGCGGATGGCGTGGGGATCCAGAGTGAGCAACTTAGCAAGTGTAGCATACCGGGGGAGCCTGACTTCTTCCTCCCCACAGTTCAGCACCCTCACAGGCACTCTCCCCTTCTTTACATCTACCATCCCTCGGGCGGCCATTACCGTGGGCCAGTGCTCGGAGGGCATGGGCTCTATCATGACGGGGTAGTCACGCCCCTGGGGCCCTACTGCTGCCCTACACCAAATCATCATCTCACTCCTGGGAGGCACAATCAACGGGGCAGCATCCATCACTCTCACCCCACCAATATCTCCCCCTGTCGAGTTCACATGTTGGCGGTACATCAATGCTCGGATCTCACGCTGCACAGCTCTCTGTCGGCTCCCTGCCGCCGTGGCGGCCAGCTGCTACAGTAGGGTCAACACATCACTCATACAGTGCTCCATCACATTGGTCCCTAGCACTATCTTAGGGTTATGGTCACTGGGTTCATTCATTATCACAATCATACCCTGGTGGTGCAGTTCAGCTCGCCACACGGTCATGACCACTTGTTTGTATCCCACTTGGGTCAATGGGAGTCCATTAGCAGTGATCAGTGTTATACTAGTATCTGGGGGAGCCAGCTCGTCTGTCCCCCAATACTGTGTATGGTATGGTGGTTACCTGTGATCCAGTGTCCAGGAGAGCCATCACCGGTATGCCGTCCACAGCCACGGGGATGATGGGCCGGGCCCCGATATACCGGTCCCGCCAGTCTGGGGGGCCATGGGGTTCTACTCCTGAGGATTGGCCCGTGGCCCCAGGGGTTGCTCGTTTAACGGGCACTGTCGGAAGTAATGGCCAGGCTTGCTGCACCTGTAACAGATTGGGGGTCTGTTCCGCGAATCATTAGCCCTTCTCCGCTGCATCCAGGGAACATCCTCAGGGCTGTCGGCGAGCTGTATCTTTGCTGGAGGCTGAGATCTGGTCAAAGGCTGGAGTGCGGTGAGAATCTTGGCAAGGTCTCCATCCATGCGGCGGACCTGGGCAGCCAGTTCTTCCATCGTACTGCTTGGAGCTTTAGGTACTGGAGACGCTGGTAGGGCAGGGGCCGCCACGACGGGGGCCGTCTCAACTGGCCATGGGGCTGGCTCCAAGACTTCCAAAGCTGGGGGTTGCAGAGCTTTAATGGCCTGTTCCTTTAACACAGCAAAGTCCACATCAGGGTGTTCTAGGGCCCACAGCCGGAGTTGTTTGCGATCCTCGGAGGACCTCATCCCCTGCACAAATTGCACTACTAACATTTTGTTGCTGTCAGCCTCATTGATGGTGTCTACCCGCTTCAGTGTGCGGAGGGCGGTTTGCAGACGTAAAGCATAGTCCCGAATACTGTCCACATGTCGTTGCCGACATTGGTAAAACTGCATCCTCAGCTCGGCTTCGGTACGGGTCTCAAAGGCAGTCTGTAGTCTCTCAAAGATGGTGGCTACAGAGGACCGGTCCCCCTCGGCCCAGGTCTCCACCTCCTGCTCAGCCGCGCCGGTTAGCTGCCCCAGCACTACTGCTGCACGTTGCTTATCAGTCAGGGGGTACAATTCTAGGAGCGGGCTAAGCTTTTTCCGGAAGACCTGCAACGCATCAGGTTTCCCGTCGTACTGCGGCAGCCAGGTAGCTCCGGGCACATAGGGCAAGGAGAACGGCATCACCTGAGCGAGAGCTGGGGCCTCAGCACCCCCCGCCAGCGCGGCCGGGACCTGGGCAGGCCCATTCCCATCCACGGGTGCCACTGCGGCTGCGACCGCCGCTCCTCCAGCAGCTCCGTCGGGCGTAGACATCTTGTTTCCGTCCCCCTTAGCCTCTTTCCGGCTCCTCCTCTATCGGGGCGGGGTCTTGGCCTTCGCGCCTCCACTACTCGAGAAGGCGCTCGAGCCGGAACTTTCCGCGCCAAAGATGGCGGCTTCTGAAATTTTTCCTCCGGCGGTAACAAGGCGCACCTCTACCAGATGGCAGAGCGGTAAGATCCTGTTCGTGACGTCAAGTTGTCACGGGCGGAGGAGGGGACGCCGCGCTCTCCCACTGCTCGGGTCCGGCTGCCGCTGCTGCTACGGCTGCTGCTGCTCGGTGGTGGCTCGAGCGGTGTGCCGGATCCCGGGGACTCGAGCGCCGCTCCTCGCCCGTGAGTGAAAGGGGGTGGATTGGTGGTGGGGATTTGGTTATTGTCCGTGACGCCACCCACGGTTGTGGTGATTTTTGGTAACACCACCGCTGCTCTGTATGGGGATCCCGGGAGCGGTGACAGGGAGCAGCTGAGTTGTTAGTTCTTCCCTCCGTGGGTAGGGGTTGGTTGTCCCTGGGCCCAGTGATGGGGTTGAGGATGGGTGCTGGCAGGCCGGTAGCGGGGCCTGGTGAGGTGCAGGGTCGCGGGGGCAGCGTTGTGCCGCACGGCACGGTGGTACTCACTCAGCCTGAGACAATGACACAGTTCTCGGTAAAACACACGGCTGGAAAGACGGTTCCCACGGACGGCTGCTGTTGCTTTTCCCCAGTAGTTAACGGTGACTGTCTCTTTCCCTGCACCTAGTACTTCTGTTGGTTCCAATGGGTTCCCACCGGTAACCCGCTCCCCGGCTTGGATATGGGCCGGAGGAGCCCCTCTTTGCCCACAGGCGCTGGCCCTGAGAAACTGGTGCCTTGGTGGTGGCAGTGTCTCTCTCATACGGTTGGACTGTTGCCTTCAATCGGGACTTAGTTGTTTGGAAACCCGGAGGTTCCCTTCACTGACGGATTTGTCAAATTCACGGCGACTCCAAGCCTTGCCGGGATCCGAAAGGCCCCTGCCAATGGTGCTAGCTTCTCCTTGTGTACCGGTCCGGTACCGCCGGGCCACCGCCCGTCCACGGTCCTTACGGCAACTCCGATAGGCCACTCCTGCAGACAGTCACCGCCGTCTGCTAACCTTGCTGTCTCTGTCCGGGGCACACACTCGGACGCTCTCAGACAGTTGCTCCACTACCACTTTACTCCTCACACTCTCACGTCCAAAACTCATCTGCTCTCTTTTCCCGCCTCCAGGACTGTGAACTCCTCGGTGGGCGGGACCAACCGCCTGGCCCACCCCCTGGTATGAACATCAGCCCCTGGAGGAAGGCAATAAGGATTTTTGGGTCTAGCTTTGATGTGCCTAACCGGGGTGTAGGGTGTGGTGATGTCATTACCTGTGACCCCTGGCTGGTCCAGGGCGTCACATAAAGTGCCCTTAAGTGTCCGTTACGAACCCCGAACTGTACCATTCGAGTTCACTCATCTCTACTCTTACTTCTAAATACAGAACTTCAAACATAAGTTTGGTACCATTCATAGAAGTTTTTAGTTGCAATATCAGTGCCTCCATTTCCTTAAATTCCCATTTAACCAACTCACCATTTCCTTAATCTCCAGTTTCAGCAACTCAAAGTTCAACTCAGTATTCGAGAGACCTTCTTTTTCCATCACCTCCACACGTTTGGTCAGAGTTTGCTGCACATTTCAAAAATAAGATCAACCAAATCAGACAGGTTTTTAGTTTTCAACAACCATAAACCTTCATATAACAGATCAATGCCCTCCCTCCATAACCTTCCTTCCCACATCACTGAAGATAAATTTACTCATCTTCTCTCCAAATCACACCTCACCACTTGTTCACTTGACCCTATCCTATCCAACGTCCTCCCAATCTCACGACCTTGCTTAACAAAACTCTAACCCATTTCTTCCATCTATCTTAACCTCTGGTGCTTTCCCTTCCATTTTCAAACATGCAAGAATCACACCTATCCTGAAAAAGCCACCTGTCAACACATCCTCCCCGTGAAGCTATCGCCCAATATTACCTCCAACCTCCTGCACTAAACAAATTCCTACCATGTTACCGCCTAAGACAATATTCTATACTCCAACTTCTAGATCTGTAATCTGCTGTCAATACAGTCAACCACTCCCTCTTACTACAGATCCTCTCTCCCCTTGTTAATCATCCATCTCTCCGCTCTGCGGATCTCGTCATTGTATCCCACTTTCCCAACGGATACAATTTAAACTACTAACATGGACCTACAAGGCTGTCTCCACCATATATCTACAAACTAATCTCCTTATTTCTTCCGACACATAATCCCTAATCCTCACAAGACCTTTTTCCACTCCCATGCATTCCTCACCCAATCACCTCTAAGGTGTACTTTGCACATTGCGACATCGCTACTGCGATATTGTCGGGGTCAAATCGAAAGTGACGCACATCCAGCGCCGGTAACGATGTCGCAACGTGTAAAGCCTAGATGCGCTGATAAACGATTGCAAAAGCGTTGTAAATCGGTGATCTGTGTAGCGGTGGACATTTTCATAATGTCGCACCAATAGGAGATACGATGTTGCTCCTCGTTCCTGCGGCAGCACACATCGCTGTGTATGAAGCCGCAGGAGCGAGGAACATCTCCTTACCTGCGTCCACCGGCTATGCGGAAGGAAGGAGGTGGGCAGGATGTTTACGTCCCGCTCATCTCCGCCCCTCCGCTTCTATTGGCCGCCTGCCGTATGACGTCGCTGTGACACCGCAGGAACCGCCCCCTTAGGAAGGAGGCGGGTCGCCGGCCAGAGCGACATCGCAGGGCAGGTAAGTGCGTGTGGAGCTGTCGTAGCGATAGTGTTCGCTACAGCAGCTATCACAAGATATCGCATGTGCGACGGGGGCGGGTAATATCGCACTCGGCATCTCTAGCATTGGCTAGCGATGTCGCAGCGTGCAAAGTACCCCTAAGACTTTCCGTGCTTGAACATGTACGATTGTCTCCCACATTCAGAATCTTCAGGTAGAAGTTGAAAACTTATCTCTTCAAGAAAGCTTATAGCCTGAAATGACTCCTCTGCCCCCTCACCAACACTGGAGCTGCCACAACCCCCCAACCTACTGTCTCCTTCCTCGTTATCCTGTTGACTCTAAGCTCAAAAGGTCAGGCCCCTCTCTCCACTGTACCAGTTAGTACCTATTAATATTTTTCATTGTAATTTATGTTTGTATTTTGTAAACCGTTTTTCATATGTAAAGCAACATTAAATTAATGCTGCTCTAAAATTAATAATAGTAATAATAATAATATTAACTAAGCCTTAAAGGTTTGGTCCAGTAGCTAAAATGTTCTTTCTAAATATCTGTCTTTACACTCTAGCCAGTTTTGCCCTCTAGTTGTCGTTATCTCGCTAATCCCTAAACGAATGTTTTTTTTAAATTAACTTCCTGTGAGGCTACACTTCAATCGCGGCGTGTCAGAAGGCTGAGGCTGCACTCACTCCCCACAGCATCTATCACTGCTTCTGGAATATTGCATCATCAGGGTTTGGCGCAACAGTTACTTTCAACAATATCGTGCATCACTTCCCTCTGAAGATTTCCTTCATCCGTGGTGATACATGCTGTGGGAGAGGTGAGCACAGCGCTGGCTCTTGGTTACTATCTCCTCAGCCACATTTTCTAACTGTGAAAGAAGACATTTTCAGGGGATGGAAAAAGAAGCAGTGAGTGACAGTGCTACCCCACAGTTTCTAGCACCGCCGTCTAATGAATAATCAGGGGCCAGCGTTGGTGTTATTCACTGCTTCTATCACCACCCCCTGATAATTCATTATCAGCTGAGGCTAAAAGTTGTGATGTGGCGCTTGTGTCACACTGCTTCTATCATTGCCCCTGATGATGTCTTGTTTCACAGTTAAAATATGTGGCAGGTGCGATAAAAGCAGAAAGCTAGCGCTGCACTCACATCTCCCACAGATTCTATTACCACGGATCCAGGACAACTGCACGGAGCAGCAATAAACTGTAGTAAGTAACTACAGTGCTTCCCCCTGATGGTGTCCTGTTCCTGAAAGAGGCATACACGTTGCATGGAAGTAAGTGCAGCCTCAGCGTCCTGTTGTCACTACCCGCGCACCTATGAATCCTATACTTTACTGCTATTCACAGTCTTCGGAGCTACATTTGGGTCAACGTGGACTACAATGGAACATTTTTTATAATAAATTGGTGAATGAGGTATAGTGTAGGGGAGACTCTATTCAAATAAACTAGTTCTTCATCTAATGGATGAGACAATTCTGGGGTGGCTGCAGACTGGTTTATTTAGGCTAGGAAGGGATGAATTTCCATGGACCTTCTCAGCCTGTTAATATCAGCCCACAGCTGTCTGCTTTACCTTGGCTGGATTTCAAAGATAGGGGAGACCCCATATCATTTTTTTTTTCATTTATTTACGATATGTGCCAAAATTGTAAATATGTTTCTTTTAACTGTGTTCCTGCTATATGGGCTATACTCTTCATATCCCTTTTTTTTATTTCGAATCTAGGTCTTACTTGTTCAGCAATATTCCGAATGTGTCAAAAACTATTCGCTATATATTTAATCACTCTTCTATCTGTTTAACAATTGAGAATCCTGAATGGGGTACTCTTGCAATACCTTAAAATGCTTTGATTGGACAGTAGAGAATTAGATTTGTAAAACCAAATTAAGAGAATTTTGGAATATTATACAAGAAAATTAATAACATTTTCAGTTGAACTTACCAAGATGGCTGCATGAATCTGGCACAAGGCAAGGAGCAAAATGAAGATAGTGAACATGGTGTCCTTCTTATCTTCTATCCTGCCCGCTTGTGCTAACTCTCTCTCTCTATCCATCGCTCTCTCTCTCTATATATATACTGTATATACACACGCGCACACACAGAAACACAATCACGTGTATACTCCATCCCTCCCCTATCGGTAACAAAATAAATAATCCTCTGAATGCTTAAAAATATTTGGAGTATAAACATGATGGAAGAAATGTTATAAAAGATGTTGATATCTTCTCAATGTCAAGTAGGTTTGGGTTTGCGTTGGTATTATGGTGGGTCTTATTATAGATTTATAGGTTTTAAGGAAGACATATGCAAATTTGAGTCTTAAGGCTATGTGCCCACGCTACGGAAAATTTGCGGAATTTACTTTGTATTTTTTCGGAAATTCCGCGGATTTCTCAAAAATCCACAGTACAGCCATTTCTACGGCATTTTGGAAGTGCTGTGCCCATGCTGCGTTTTTTTCCGCAGCGGAAATAGTGCAGATTTCCCTGCAGAAAAATCTGCAGCATGTCAATTTTTCCTGCGGATTTTTCCGCGCGATCCTATACTTGACTGCCTGATTGAAGATACCGGAGTCACTTCCTCCGGTGCAGAGGAGCGCGGTGGGGCCAGAAGCGGGAAGCAGGAGGTGGGCGGTGCATGCACAAGCTCCAGTCATGTGACAGCTGGAGATAGTTCAGGCCCGCCCACTTTCTCTTAAAAAGTGCAGACAGATGCGACCAGAAAGTGAAGTGCTGCGTGATGGAGGTAAGTATGAACTCACCGATCACTGCAGCACTTGTTCTGCATTGAGGATACAGTGCGGCAGCCATCGTACTATATCCTCAATGCAGAATGCCTGCAGCATATCCGCAGGACATTCCGCAATACATCCGCAGCACAACTCAGACAAAGTTGTGCTGCGGTTTTCTAGGAGCTCCTGCGGAATGCCCTGCGGATATATCCGCAGGACACTTTCCCCGTGGGCACATAGCCATAAGAATTCCATCTTCAGTATTTAATGTATGGTTTTTATCTCACTGCTTATAATAAAATCCAGGTTTATTGGATGTACTTTAATTAGGAGAATCATAAATGTTATGGTTCGCAAGAAAAGTTCATCCTTTAGAGGGCTTTATACGGTAGCGATATCGGTAACGATATCGCTATCGTGCGTACCTGCCCCCATCGTTTGTGCGACACGGTCATATCGCTGCCCGTCGCGCACAAAATCGCGCTCCCCCGTCACACGGCTTACCTGCCCTGCGAAGTCGCTATGGCCAGCGATCCGCCTCCTTTCTAAGGGGGCTGGTCATTTGGCGTCACAGCGACGGCACACGCCAGGCGTCCAATAGAAGCGGAGGGGCGGAGATGAGTGGGACGTAAACATCCCGCCCACCTCCTTCCTTCCGCATTGGCGATGGAGGCAGGTAAGGAGATGTTCCGCACTCCTGCGGTGTCACACACAGCGATGTGTGCTGCCGCAGGAACAAGGAACAACATCGCTAATGAGAGGTGAACGATTTTTGGTTTTAGGACGACCTTTCCGCGGCAAACGATTTTGGCCGCTTTTGCGATCATTTCAGGTCGCACATAAGTGTCACACGCTGCGATCTCGTTAATGACGCCGGATGTGCGTCACTAACGACGTGACCCCGACGATAAAACATTAACGATATCATAGCGTGTAAAGCCCCCTTTAGTCTAAGGATCTCCTTGGCCATCACCTTTCACCTCTGCAAAGTGATATCTACTTTTCCAGTCATATTCACAAGTTGTGTTCCCAAAATAGTTAACCATTGGTGGTGGGTCCGCTCTAGACATGAGTGAATTGCTTGAAATTTAAATTTGCATGCTTAACCACATTTTCCAACAAAATTAAATTTTTAGCAATTTTAATACTCAGAAATCAAAAGTACTTCAAAACCTCGTTCAGTTGTCATGAAAAGACAAAATATGTCACTCTTGACAGTTCCTAGGACTATATCCAACCCTTTTCCGCACAGGCTTAGTAATGTCCAAGTGGCCTCTGCATATGTGGCTATGGGTAAACGGATGGTAAATGGTAACACAGTAACTCATATATCTCCTTCCCTTTCCTTATAATCCACTCATGGGCACCTGGACCTGGGAACAAATTCTCACACCTCCACATCACAGCACAAACTCACTAATGAAGCATGTGGCTCACTGTTCCACCTTTCCTGGGATTAGCCCCCTAGTTAGGTGAGGTCATCACATCCCATCCTATTTGTTTCATGTAACTCCAAGTATGAAGGAGTACAGTCTCCGACCAATCTACAGGATTGTGCATTAGGGGTACTTTGCACACTACGACATCGCAGGTGCGATGTCGGTGGGGTCAAATCGAAAGTGACGCACATCCGGCGTCGCTGTCGACATCGTAGTATGTGAATCCTTTTACATATGATTAACGAGCGCAAAAGCGTCGTTATCGTATGATAGGTGTAGGGTCCGACATTTCCATAATTTTGCCGCAGGGACGGTACAATGTTGTTCCTCGTTCCAGCAGGCAGCACACATCGCTGTGTGTGAAGCCGTAGGAGCGAGGAACATCACCTTAATTGCGTCCCGGCTGCAATGAGGAAGGAAGGAGGTGGGCGGGATGTTTACGTCCCGTTCATCTCCGCCCCTCCGCTCCTATTGGCCGCCTGCCGTGTGATGTCGCTGTGACGCCGCACGACCCGCCCCCTTAGGAGGGAGGCGGTTCGCCGGCCAGAGCGACGTCGCAGGGCAGGTAAGAGCATGTGAATCTGCCGTAGCGATAATGTTCACTACGGCAGCAATCAGAAGATATCGCTGCTGCGACGGGGCGGGGACTATCGCGCTCGGCATCGCAGCATCGGCTTGCGATGCCGTAGTGTGAAAAGTACCCCTTAGAATGTCCCACTGCAGAAGGGAACAATAGATGCTCAGTCTCCCACCAGATGCAGGACAATGAATCTTACTGCAGGCCTGGTAACATTAGAGTCCATGGAGGAAGGGCCGCCACCAGGGGGGGACAAACAGGACTCTAGTCCAGGGCCCCAACAGAAGGGGGACCCCTTCACACTTTATTTATTGTCTTACAAACCAGGGGGTGGAGTTTCAAGGGGACCACAAAATTATGCCAGTCAGAGGCCCTGAAATTCCTAGTGGCAGCCCTGATGGAGCCCAACTAGGCTGAAACACTGTTACAACCCATTAAACTGATGAACAAGCAATCTCTAATAAAACACAACAAAAAGATTGACGTAACCAATGCTATGTGGTGTTAAAAGTCTGAATCTGTGGGCTCTGCTCTACGTACATTGCTCCCTATCAATTAAGCTGGTATTATTCTCTTTTCGTCTCACTAATGGGCTCACTTGGTGATAAAAATCCACTAAGCTGCAAGTCAGGTATAACAGATGGACCAAGGGCGATGGCACAGCAGTGATGACTATATAACAAGTTAAAAGAACCTGTTGCATGAAAAAAAACTCTATTACTCTTCAGATATGGGGTTAATGTGCAGGTTAATAGAGTTCCAAACTTGCCTGGTGGCAGCACTGAGAGCCCCACTGCTGGGAGGAAAAGAACTTTCATCCTCCCTGCAGCTCTTGGGTTTTAGTCATCGGGAGTATCAAGATGACTAAATATATCTATTTATATCTGTATCAAGATTTGTGACTGTAACTTCACTCCCTTCATTGACTAACAGCTGCTAAGCATTGGAACCAGCTGTAACTGAGACGAGCGATGTCACATACAGTATATACCATAATGACCTCCTCTTCCTCCCAACTAGTGATGAGTAAACCCTTGGTAGTTCGGTTTGGCAGGTACAGCTAAACCTTAAAAAAATTCGGTTTGTGACCCTGACTTGATAGGAACTTCAATGGAAGTCTGTGTTTGGGCAGTTCGTTACTCCAACCACATGCTGCCAGCCATAAGCAGAACAGTTCCGGGGGATGGTCGGCGGAGTCTTTCAAATTTTCTTTTAGTGTGTGTGCACACTACATCTGATCACACTGATTTTACCCCAAGTGTGAGCCGTTAAAACACTGCATGCGGCTTTCACAGGGCTGAGCATCACTCATACCCAAGCACAGCGCTGCTCGCTTGAATGGTTTACACTCGTAACTCACGCGAACTTCGAACCCGAACTTTTATTTTTTGGTACTCGGTTTCCGAACCCATACCTCATTCACTCATCTCTACTCCAAACTAATACGCATGTCAAAGGCAAAGAAGAGCAGTTACGACTGTAGTGACCCAGAGTAGACACTACTAGAATGTCCCCTGTGTTTTTCTATAATGTTGGACATTATCTGTGCCTTCTGAAGCCTTACTCTGAGAGTTGTAGCATCTACACTGACCTCTGCTGGCCTTTCTCAAAACTACCCTTGCCTTATATCGTAAGAGGAAGGGACGCAGCAGTAGGGCAATTTACGGGTCTTTTCTAACAGGAAAAAAAGAAAGATGTCTGTTGCTCAGGAGGAGAGGGCTGAGTGTGGTGGGAGAGGGGTATGAACGCTGGAGTCGGTGGGCCTACTTCCAGTCACTTCTATCCTCTAGTGACTGTGTCTGGTAAGGAGAAGGAAACTCTGTGGAAAGGAAAAATCCAGACTGCCATTTATTCTAAATCAAGGTAGGCCCTGAACATAGCAAGATCCAGAAAGCCACAAACTGCTCAAAGCCACGACAGGAATAGATGCCAAGATGCTAAGATCCTCTCAAAGCTTGGATGAGGAAGAGTTAATCCTGCTGATACAGAAAGAACTGCAATATATGTGGAGATTGTTATATGGACTGGCTTATAGTTGATATTGTCACCACTACAGTGTATGTGGAGTAAAAGTTCCCTCTCTTTGTTCATGAAACCTATGGTGTCTGTGTTTCTTGTGGGATTGCCTTCACACCGGCTTCTACCTCATGCCATATGATCTGGGTGTCTACGCATGGAAGGAAGTACATGAAAGTCAAACCAGACCAGGAAATTTAGCCACTACTTATAGCTGGACTATGAAATCAGCCCCTGTGACCACCTACATACCTTCCCCTACTACTGGGTGGAGGGAATAGAATCCAGCAGCACGTCCGAGGTAAATAATTCAAATTCCACTTTTATTTCAGAAAAAAACTAAAAACCACATTAGATGAACATCCAGGGGGTAATAAAAAAAGTCTTAGCTAAGACTAAGGGGCACTTTGCACACTACGACATCGCAAGTGCGATGTCGGTGGGGTCAAATCGAAAGTGACGCACTTCTGGCATCGCTCTCGACATCGTAGTTTGTAAAGCAATTTTGATACGATTAACGAGCACAAAAGCGTCGTAATCGTATCATCGGTGTAGCGTCGGTCATTTCCATGAATGGGGAAAGACCGATGTTACGATGTTGTTCCTTGTTCCTGCGGCAGCACACATCGCTGTGTGTGAAGCCGCAGGAGCGAGGAACATCTCCAACCTGCGTCCCGGCCGGCTATGCGGAAGGAAGGAGGTGGGCGGGATGTTTACGTCCCGCTCATCTCCGCCCCTCCGCTTCTATTGGCCGCCTGCCGTGTGACTTCACTATGACGCCGCACGACCCGCCCCCTTAGGAAGGAGGCGGTTCGCCGGCCAGAGCGACGTCGCAGGGCAGGTGAGTGCATGTGATAATGTTCACTGCGGCATCTATCACCATGATATCGCATGTGCGATGGGGGTGGGGACTATCGCGCTCGGCATCGCAGCATCGGCTTGCGATGTCGTAGTGTGCAAAGTGCCCCTAAGGGCTGCCAAGGCCTGAAACGCTTAAGACGTTTTTTTTATTACCCCCTGGATGTTCATCTAACCTATGTGGTTTTTAGTTTTTTTTCTGAAATTAAAGTGGAATTTTAATTATTTACCTCGGATGTGCTGCTGGATTCTATTCTCTCCACCCTGCTGCTACCCCCTCCTGAACACGGAGCCTACCTCCTTGCACCGTCCTGAGCTGTGGAACCAAGGACATTCATTCGGGTGAGCTGAAAAAATCTCTCTTCCCCTACTACTGTATTCCCTTTTACATTTGCCTACAAACCTATGGATTGCCTGAGCCATCGGAGGCACTGTGACAGGATTAGACCCTGATTTCCTAGGCCCTGCATTCCTGCTGGAGGTGGCGGCACTAGCTGTATTTGGTATTACTACTGCCCTGACAGCTGGTACCAGTGGTGGCGATGGTGCTGCTGCTGCTAATCCTCTCCCCTTCTTCACCATGGTATAGGGTTTTCTTGTTTTCTTCTCTCGTAGCAATACATCTGTGTCCAGTGCCAATTTTTTGTTTACTATACAGATACAAGTGCAAACTGTTTATCCAACCCTTGAAAAAGAAGGAATCAACCAGAAATGCTAGTTTGGGTACACGTGATGGCCAAAAATACTTATGTAACAACAGCCCGCCTGTTGTACCTGTACAGAGTGTATGTCTCCAATTTCCCATTTTAAGCATGTGTGCCAAATTGACTTGCACAGTTGAAAGTTTCAATTATGTGTTTTTATTTTAGAGGTTTTGTCATGCAAAAAAATCCCCTGTCCAAAAAGGATGATTATACAATAGTTGTCGTAAATTACATGGCCAGAAAACCATGTAAAGCCCCCAGTATCGTTGTGAGGTGTACGGTAGGTAAATTGGATTGGTAAAACAGATCTGTAAAATACAATATGTGTATTATTTTTAGCTTTTTATAAAACTATTATACTTTCTAACAAAAAGCTGTAACAAGACTATTATGTTAATTGTTAAGGACTAGAGTTGAGCGGACTGCAAATAATGCGAGAGAGAGTGAAAAAAACGGATCCGGATCGTGCACCCGGAATCCCGTGTCCGGGTCGGACTCGGATCTGCTGCTCAAACCGTGCGGATCCGGATTTTGCCGATCCGAGTCCGCTCAACACTGTTAAGGACACGCATTGAAAGGAAAATGCGACATTGGTCTTCATTATTGTACTAGGGTGTACAGTTGTTCAATTGAACAATTAAAATAAGTATGTGTAAATTTTTGTGTACAAATAGCCTTTTCCAAGATGAACAGAACTAGAACTCTACTGCCACCTATTGGATAAATCAATCTTAAAAGTCAATATCGACCAATTAAAAGGAATATGACAGCAGATATATGCTGCCCGATCCACTGGCAGCATGGATCAAAACCTGACTGCATGATTTCAGCTAGGTATGTTTGACTCTAACGTGCTGCGACATTTCCAAAAAAAACATTCTTTACAAGCAGCCTTGGACCAAACCACACAGGAGACTAGTCGGACAGGTGGGTCTGTGGCGGCTTCTCCCCACGTGCTGCCATGGAGTAACAGGCCTCTCCCTATTTATGAACCGTGGCTGACATTCATAGAAGCACCATTATGACAGCAGACCCCCAGCGGTTATGGTAACTCCTCCCCCCGACACCTTGTAATAATTTCTCCAGGGTCCTGATGGTTGGTTAGAACAGCGCGCCCCCAGGATAGACTCATAGATTGACAGCAGCATTTAACAAGTTAACAACTGCGACTGGAACTGAACTGTATTAGCAACTGTTACAGACAGATGATGGCTGAAAAACACAGTCATCATCTGCCGGCAAGGATGCAGGCTCAAAGACAGGGAACTGACTTATGATATTTCAGTACGTCAGGGCAGAGCAAAATGTGCAATGGAGGGCACTGTGTGGAGGACGTAGGATGCATCATCCACACGAAGCAAGGACAATGGTAATCGCAAGGATAGAGGAGGTACCGGACCCAAGAACAGCGATGCCCATCGGACTGGACCGCCCCGCAGGTGAGTAGGTCACAACTCCTTGCCCTCCTGGTTTATAACTCGTATGGAGGGGTCTTATTTGTAGCTGTAGGTGTTTGATATTGTTCACATACACTTTTATGTGATTATGCGCCCTTTGGAATTCACTAAATGTGTAGTTAAAATCTGCTTCATGTAAAATCACATCTAAACACAAGGTGGCACTCCCTCTGAAGAGAAAAAGTTCAATCTCCAGAGGATAAAGTCCATCTTTAACATAAAGAATAATTACTATACTAAGAATCACTCTTAAAGTGAGTTTGTATCTAAAAAAAAGTTTTGTAAATTTCCTTGAAAATATGAAAAATTGCAGATAAACTTTTAAGTTTCCTAATGTCCTTAAAAAAAAAGTGAATCATGTACCATTATGTGTGGTTTCCAGGAGGGGTTAGATTGCAAATAATTCCCTTATCTGTTTATACGATAATTTCTAAGTATCAGTCGGTTTTTCAGTTACATTTAATTTAGTTATTACTCATTCTGGTCATATGAAGTGCAATGTCATTTAGCTTTATTTGCATGAAATGAAATCAATTAGTGACAAATATGAATCAAACGCAAGATTCTAAAAATTCTCAATTTTTCTAAAATCTAAACTCTAATGTCGTTGAAAGAAAATATTGATCAATAGGGTATATGGAGTATCAACTAAACCAAGGGTCTGCTTTTTCTAAGAATCTTTTCAATCAAATATAGACGACCTATGGTGCTATTTATGCCAAAAAATCTGACCTTTTTCTAGAGTTACGCAACCTCTTAAACATTAATCATCAACACATCATAGGACTCTTGATTATTGATTCATACAGATTATTTTTTTAAATTAAATTTGAGATTCTTTTCATTTAAGCTCTTTGAAAGTGAGATCATATGTGATGAGATATCCATCATTGAACATGTAGAGCTTGTGGTCGTTGGGGTTGTAGGAGAGACTCTGCACGTTCTCCATCATCTTATCAAATTGTATGGTCAGGAAGCCTTCTTTGCTGGTTTTAGTGTCGTACATGTAGAAGATCTCCTCTTTCTTTGTACTGAGGGTTCTGGTGGCGTATAAGACTCCACAGACCATGAAAGTGTTGGTGACACCAGGTTTGTAGAGGGTTGTGGACCATGTTTGCATCAACTCAAGATTAGTGGCATTAAGTTTACCAATGCGAATGTTGCCGCTATCTTCTTCAGTTGCATAAATGACCCAGAGTCCGTCTTCATCACTTGCCAAGTCTATGTCCTGCCAAGCAGAGGATGAGTATGAAAAACGATTGTTGTAGGAGGCATCAGCGAGAGCTTTTTGCTCCACAGCGTAGGTCTGAATGTTCAGTTTGCAGAGATTCTTTGTGTTATAGCAGTTATAGTACAGCGATTTGTTGTACATGATCATCCCACCTCCTTGTCCACTTACTGGAAGGCTTTTTTCTTGTTTATGTTTGTAGATCAAGAGATCGTCGTAGGTGTTGTAGTAACGTATGGTGCTCATTATCCTTGCGTCTCCATTGAGAGGAGACACAAATTGCATACCTTGGTCAGCTCCAAGTAACGAGTCACTTCCCCAACCTCCCCATTTGTAGTTGACTACCCAAAAGTTCAGTTGTACTACAAAAGGTTTGCTGATATTCACTATTCCTCCATGGTCACATTTGCCTATACAAAAAAACAAAATATCATATTCATAAAGTATTCACGCATCAGACATAGACGTATATGTTTAAAAGTACAAATAGTATTCAGACACTTTCAGCTTTTCACATTCACTCATGTTACAGAGATAAGGGTACCTTACACACAACGATATCGCTAACGATATATCGTCGGGGTCATGGTGTTCATGACGCACATCCGGCGCCGTTAGCGATATCATTGTGTGTGACTAAAAGGAGCAACGATCAACGATCGAAAAAATTTTAAAAATCGGTGATCGTTGACACGTCGCTCCTTATCATAATATCATTGGTGGTGCATGCCGCTGGTTGTTCGTCGTTCCTGCGGCATCACACATCGCTATGTGTGACTCCGCAGGAGCGACGGCCATCTTTTTACCTGCGCCTACCGGCAATGAGGAAGGAAGGAGGTGGGCGGCATGTTCCGGCCGCTCATCTCCGCCCCTCCTCTATTATTGTGCGGCCGCTTAGTGACGCCGCTGTGACGCTGCACAAACCGCGCCCTTAAAGGAGAGATTGTTCGGTGTCTCCAGCGATGTCACTAAGCAGGCATGTGCGTGTGACGCTGCCGTAGCGATATTGTTCGCTACGGCAGCGATCACCCCCATGACGAAACAGCAACATTGGCGGGTGCTATCGCGCACGACATCACTAGCTATCGCTAGCGATGTCGCAGTGCGTAAAGCACCCTTTATTCTACAAGAACAAGATTCATATTTTGTCATCAATCTATACATAATATCCAAAAATCATAGCAAGATGAAATCTCTCAAACTTTGCCCACATACAGTCATGGCCAAAAGTGTTGGCACTAGTGATAGCACGTATACCTGCCACTACTGTATACTTGATAGATTATTGAGGCGCTCGGACACGCTCATTACTCAATCGAGTATCGTAAGTGCTTGAGCGCCATGATTAAGTTCCCACCCCTAATGTTTCCCAGTTGTTAGACAGCCAATAAACTTGCAGGGATTGCCTGCAATACACAGTAAAACCGTAGCCATGTTGACTAATGGTATTTCTGTGATTGGCCTGCCACATCTCGTCATCGGGTCTTATATAAAACCCAGGGGTGCAATGCACTCGGCATAGTCTCCTCTGGAAGCAGTTCAGGGAGAGTTGGTCTAGATGGCAGATCTTAGATTAGAGTAGGGTATGTACACTTGCACCCGTTAAGGCCTTTCATGTGACACTAAAGGGTGTTTTTAGTTTTGTTTTACCTAATAAATAACTAATAAGAAAAAAAAAACAATTTGAGGTCCCACCTATTTTTAATAACCAGCCAAGGTAATGGAGACAGCTGAGGGCTCACATCAGCTGAAATCAAAATCCATAAACCATTACCCTTATTGCCACTGTACCGGGACAATTGGGAAGCAACGAGGCGACGCATCTTATGTGATGTGCCAATTCTGGGTCAGCTGTAGGCTGCCATTTTTAGACTGGGAAGGGCCCAGTAACCATGGACCTTCCGAGCCTGATATCAGCCAGCAGCTGTCTGCTTTACCTTTGCTGGTTATCAAGACTAAGCTTCTTGCTTCTTTTGCTTTCTGTCTTTTTACCAACTTTATTGAGAAAATGCATTGTTTGGAAAATGCATCAAAAAACACATGTGAACGGAGGTGCAGAATTCATGTGATAATTCAGCAATGTGAAAGCCTGAACAAAGAGCCATCTAATGTGTATGGCGGGATTAAAACTTTATACTTCCAAATCTTCTGTTCTCCTTGAAGATAACTTGCCAACAATGCATAAGCACATCTGTGGAGAGGTTGGGAGAGATAGCTGTTTTTGAAGACTCTTCCAACTCACCATAGTTCGCTGGAGGAAATGAAGGATTTGGTCTTGTTTGGTTCTTCTCACAATCCTCCAACCGTTTTTGTAAGGCTTTGATTTCCCTTCTGATCACAAGAACATTGTTCTTATCGTAAATTTCCAGCTGGTTCACCATGATGGAGATGTTACGTATCTGCAAGAGATAAAACATTGCACAGAACATATGGTCACCTCGAAGTCCCATTTCCTCCATTGTAAAGAGATAGACTAAATAACAATTTACGTCAAATTTCCTAATCTGGTCATCACTGAATTTTAAACTCACATATATAAAACATGATGTGTAAAAATCATATCTTAATTTCTAATGCAAAGATTTCTTGTGTTGTGCTCTGATCTGCCAGAGACATGATCTGTAGCCATGTAAAATAGACCTCCCAATGAAATAAATGTTATAAGCATAGTCTCTTCGTAATCCTACATGTCTGGATTACAAGTGGATAAGACAACCAAGTGGTAAGGGGTACTTTGCACACTACGACATCGCAAGCCGATGCTTGCGATGCTGAGCGCGATAGTCCCAGCCCCCGTCGCAGCTGCGATATCTGGTGATAGCTACCATAGCGAACATTATCGCTACGGCAGCTTCACATGGACTTACCTGCCCTGCGACGTTGCTCTGGCCGGCGAACCGCCTCCTTCTTAAGGGGGCGGCTCGTGCGGCTTCACAGCGACGTCACACGGCAGGCGGCCAATAAAAGCAGAGGGGCAGAGATGAGCGGGACGTAAACATCCCGCCCACCTCCTTCCTTCCGCATAGCCGGCGTGAGCCGCAGGACGCAGGTAGGAGATGTTCCTCTCTCCTGCAGCTTCACACACAGCGATGTGTGCTGCCGCAGGAACGAGGAACAACACCGTAACATCGGTCCTTCCGAAATTATGGAAATGACCGACGCTACACCTATGATACGATTTCGACGCTTTTGCGCTCGTTAATCGTATCAAAAACGATTTACACACTACGATATCGATAGCGATCCTGGATGTGAGTCACTTTCGATTTGACCCCACTGACATCGCAGCTGCGATGTCGTAGTGTGCAAAGTACCCCTAAGTCTAAGCTTTGAATTTCACTGGAACAGGTGGATTTGTGGGTGCAACTACAGGGTATTCGTGGCTTAAAGAAGCTATTCTTTCTTCTTATGATAAACATCTTACAATCCCCAGTGCGTTGAGGATATATAACCAATGTAGATGCCTTTCACTGATTTTTTCTTCTCCATCACCCTTGAGAAACCCACTGGAGAATCTGTTTCTGACACAGCTTAGAGATCAAATGGCTCATAGTACAGTAGATTGGGAGCCTGGGAACCATTTTACTTTGGGACCAAGTAGCTTTCACTTGTGTCTTTGTTCCTATCCCCATCTCTCTTACCTCCATGTATAGAGCTTCAACCAGAGCATTGGTTCCATTCATAGAAGTCTTCAGTTGCAATATGAGAGCCTCCATTTCTCTAATCTCCAATTTCACCAACTCAAAGTCCAGCTCGGTGTATGAGATTCCTCCCATCTCCATCACCTCCACACGTTTGGTCAGATTAATCAGCCGCTCCATGTAATCAGTGTACTCTCATAGTGGTGGATCTGTAGGGTAATGTGATGTTATAAGATGTATGTTCACTAGGAGCATAAAAAATGTTGTAGTACAATAGAGGGGGTGCAAATATAGGCATATAGTGTCTATACATATGACTTAGGAAAGTCTGACTGTCGGCCCTATCTTACCGTACTGACCCAAACCAGCTATCCACCTTTTTACCGCTTCTCAACCAAAATAAGAAACAGACTGCGTGACGTTGGATGTAAAAGGCCACAGCAGCCTCGTTTATTATCACCAAAATAATCAATAACATTTTATTCATAAATATAGTAATAACTCCATAAAACATCAACCACCAGCAAAGGAGGGGGGGTAAGTGAAGAGTCCCGTTGTACATGATTGCAACACCAGCTCCACCATGTGCCCTCAGCCGCACCACACCGGCTCGATGACACCCAGCACATTAACATGCCCTGCTGTGACCCAGCACAGCAGGGTCCCACGTTAACATGTCCCGCTGTGACCAAGCACAGCAGGGACCCACCAACTATACCATTGCACCACCAGGGGTAACCCGCTCCTGCACTGGGTTCCCCCCCGCTCTTTGTGCAATCCACCGACTTCAAATACCCCCCTCCTTTCCACCACAGCGAGCACGTATGACACCTTGTACGTGCGAGCCCCACCACCAAAACCCGACCCTAGCCGACTCCTCGGCTCGAGTAACCAATGCTGTGGGACCAATGCCCTTCGAGCAAAATGACCCCCAGTATACCTCACAATACCAACCTGCACCAAAACACCAGTACAACAAGGTCAGCCACACCCAACTGCAACTAGCCGACCACATCGTCCGATCCTATGCACCGCCTGCGCGACCAGTCCCCAACGAGCCACCTGAGCCGCCGCCCCCGTCTCCATGGAATTAGGGGGGGCAAACTCTGGCTCTTTGAGACAGCAACATTGCAGGCGCCCGCGAAAATTACACATCAACTGATAATTAAGCAAAGCCAACCATCACTGGTGTAACAAAAGAACCTCCACTATTTCCCCAACCTCGAACAGATTCCTAAAAACATACCCAGGAACAAACTCACTAGGCGGTCACGCCCCACTGAACAACAACACGAGCACGCCCCCAGGCAGAAGAAATGGCCCAAGGCAGTCAGGCCCGATGTCACGGATCAAGCACCCCGGATGCCCCAGCGACCAAGTCTCCTCCACCCACGCGCAGTACCAAAACGCTGTTGTTCCCGTGAACCGTGTGTGATAGCACCAATCCTGAAATTTTCACCTAGCCTAATAGCCAAAACCAATCCGCCCCGAAATCACAGCAACACTGAACCAAAGACAGTCAAGCCGATCGCCGGCCTGAAAGACCTTAACTATATACCAATGTATCACGATACTCCCGCCACCAGAGGCATTCCCAACACCTAAGTCAGAATACATCCTTCTGACCACCACATATTGCTCAATGCCCAGTAAAAAGGGGCACATGACCAGAGTTAATGGTTGGTGTCCCCGGGCACTTTGAACGCAAAATCACAACACTGCTGTTGCCACATTCTTGTCAAGACTTACTGTACTCCATGCCCAATCCCCGCTGAACTGCAGACTCGACACTACTCACAAAATGAGAGAACAGCGACTCCCACACGACCTGAAGTCCAGGAAAACTCAGACACGTTTCTCCGGTTTTCTTTCAAAACAGCACACCAATCAGGTGCCCAGTGGCCACTACATGTCCACCCCTCAGCATGAAAACGCTGCCAGCAACATAAGACCCTATGAACCTAAAATGTTGCCTACCCTGTTATAACCCCCAGATCAGCCTGAGGCCACTTCCCCAATCTTGGAGGTCCACTACTGGATGGAGGAGGGGCCACCACCGATGCTGCCTTGAACATATACAATATCAAGCAGTCCCCCCGTGACAAAATAGCTCCTCCGACGCCCCAAACGGGGCCCGGCCCCCCCATCAATTACCAGATGCCTGCGCCCCGCTCAGCCAACAGACTTGCAGCGCGCAATGCCTAAAGTCCAGTTCCATGGCCTATCACCCGCCGCCTGTCGGCTGCTCACACGTGACTGCCAACTGTGCCTCTCCCAGGCTGCGCAGTGAACAGTTATGTTCTCACAATCCCATGCAGGACATACAAATACGTGGTAACAGTTGGCCCTCAAGGCTCTATGGTGCCACTGGGGCCACCATCATGTAAGGCCAAAACGCGTACAACTGGACACCCTGCACACTCTAAATAACAGTCCCAACAAATGGAACCTACCTTAAAAATCCGCATTGGTCAGTCAGGCAACGACCATACACCAACAGCAGCGGCCCCCCGGTTCCAACTGTCAACAAAGGGCCGCGTACCCCAAACTGTCTCCCCATTCCTCAACCGCCACGCGCCTCGGGCCCCGGCCATCCTGGAGGCCAAAAGAGGATACCCAGCTAACCAAACCTGCCGATATAAACAAGGCCAATATAACCTCTTGGGAAGCAGGACAAGCTGCCCCCCCCAAAACCCCTGTCTGCCGTAACTGCAGAACCACCTCCACTTTATGCTAACCTCCTGCAGAGCCCAAGACCCACTGCCAGGAACGAATACCACCCAATACAGCCCTCCAATTGCACTGACTGCAACCATACTAAATGCCGTGGAGGGAACATACCCGTCCCCGCGTGCAAACCATTGAAAATACCCTTGTGTAGGTACTACCCCGCAGCCTCTAGTAAGCCCCCCAAGTGCTGCGCATCCAACAGCTTGATTTAGCAAGTGCCACAAGCAACATATGACCCCAGATCGATCAACCAATACCGATCAACCAACTGGACCACTAACGCACCCACTAAAGCACCCGTTTAATAGAATGCTGAAATCTAATATTTACCTGTAACCGTACCCAGACATCGGGCCCCCCAGATGATTCAGGGCCGTCGGACTGTCAAAACACACACACCTGGGCCACCAAACACCCTGAACATCAATAAAACCTCTAGCACCCTTCACTGGCCCATGTACTGAAAACTAAGCACGAGACCACTCTAGTTACCGAACTGCTGACCGCCTCCTAATAGTACCACAAACGGCCACCCAAACGGCCACAAACAGCCAACCAAAAAAAAAAATCACCCCCACAATGAAGCTAATACAAAGTGGCCAGCCCCACAGGCTGCACATGCGCACCCGACAGATTGTCATGAAACTGTAATCTCCAGCTACGGAAAGAATGCCCTCAATCTCCAACAAAGGAACTACCGTACCACCTTGAAAACCACTAACAACGTCCCTCTTAAGAAAACCAGCCCGGACCCTAAATCCAGGTAAATGGCCTCATCCAAGGCTCAAAAGGAGGTATCCTCTCACTGCAATAAAGGAAGGATACCACAAACCTGCTGTCCAAACCAGCTCGACCTCGTCTGACCTCAACAACTACGCCGTACCTGCCAAGCGGACCTAAAACTCCCCAGGAAACACCCATTACTCATGCAGCCCCCTTTATGGAAGCTTCTGCCGTGGACATAGGTATAACATTCTCACCCTCATGAAACGACAGCAACAATCACGCTTAAGCTGACCCAATGCACCCACAAAACGGATCGTCATGTCACTGAACTACCATCGAAAAACCTTAACCAATCCGAGGAAGCCGTGGAAACCCCCAGGACCACGAAAACAAAACACTAAACACGGGGTTCACGGCTATCCTCCGCCTCTCCGCCAATGTCCCTCACCTCGCCTCAGGCTCCGCACCACCGCCGACGTCCACCTGATCGACTCACGAAGCACCGTTACCACCACCACCAAGCATACATAGTCCTCTAAAGAGCCTGAGCAACAAGAAGCTGACCAAAACAACTCGTCCCCTTTATAAACATAAACATACGCACCAGCATGAAAAACTAAACACCCATGAAACGCATATCGCGCAAAACAATAGTACCTGCAATCCTGTCTGGACTCCCTGCCAGCCGCCCAAAATGCCGCTACAGGGCCACCACCCTCCTGTCCAACCAGACGCCGGTCCTATACCCCCTGACAAAACACCACCACCTTAACCCACCCAAAAGCCATACATAATAACAACCCTACCAACTCCTATAACCAAAGCATTATATGAGGTGTGAGTGAAACCTTTATCTTACTAGGCTGACTCCGCGGTGTACCACGGAACAGCCGCCACGTGTCCTCCGCGACGAGCACTGCCATCTTCTATATGGAACGACCCAGGCTGCAGTCCTCCTGGGCCATAGAGTAGTCACCCCAGGCCCACCGGTCAGCCTGGGACGCTGCCCGCGATAATCACTGACCCGGAGCCACCACTGGGGGGGAGGGGGGTTTGCACTCCAGTCGCACCGCCGCACACAGGAATCCGCACATGGCGCCGAAGGCACGTGAATGCAGTGCCAGACCCCGTGACCGCGCCGTGGGTCACGCGGCCGCACCACCTATGTCGTCACGCCAACCCCACGCGCCGCTATCCAACCGAGGCAGGGATGATTCACGTCGCCTGGCCCTGCGCCTGCGCAGGCCGCACTGTCTGGCAGATGTAGCCGCTCACCTGACCGCACCGCTGGGTCAGGTGACCGTGACGCCGGGGGCGCGTAATAGCAATGCCGGACCCCATAACCGCGCCTCAGGCCACAGGGCCGCACCGCCCATGTTGTTACGCTGACCCCCGCGCCGCACTGAATGAAGGAGAAGGGGCGTAGATGTCACTCACCCCCCACCGTAGTGCCGGTCGACTGCTGCGATGCCATCCGTTGCCCAGGCCCTGCATGGATACGCAGGCCGCTCCTCCCGGTTACTGTAGGACGGTCACGTGCCCGTGACGCCGGACCATGCGCCCGCGCCCCGGGTCACATGGCCGCGCCGCCCTCACCCCTATCCGAGACTGTCCGCCACTACCCGGGATCCCGTTCAGGCCCTGCACTGTTGTGCAGGCCGCACTTCCGGTTTCGGCGCCCGGTCACATGACCGCACCATAGGGCCATGTGACCATGACGTCAGGACGCCGGGGCCATGTGACCGCGACGCCGGACCACGTGACCGCGCCCCGGGACACGTGGTCGCGCCGCCCCTTCACAACGCTGACCCCGCGCCGCAACACCACAGAATAGGAGGCCGATGACGTCACTCACCGCCCCGCCGCCGCTGCAATCCTCTTTCCTTCCACCGACGTCCTAGGATGCCGCTGCCAGCACCGGAGGGGTCCTGGGGCCCATCCGGATCCAGCTCCTGCGAGGGCCTTGTCCCCCTCCCGGAGGCACCAGGAGCTCGGCCACCTCCATCCGATCGTCCACTGTCCACCACTGCTGCAGCACCCGAAGCCAGCGCTCCCACGTCTCTCCGCCATAGTCGACATCCTTCGGGACAGGGACCTACTCTTCGGACCGTCCTGGACACCTCGACAATTCCGGACGTCTTCCAGGTAGTGAATGACCTCCCACCACATATCTTGCCCTATATATACTCACTTACCACTGACAACGCGCTGACCAATTACATGGCCCCACAGCCCTTATAACTCCACCTCCCACTTTTCCCGCACAAAAATGCCCTACACCTTAACCCCTTGCTAACCCTCCGGCCTAGCATCCCTCCTCAGTCATGTTGCCCTCCCTTGAGCCCCTTCAGGGCAGGCGTCCGGGCTTTTCTTTATTCTAAGTTGATAGGTAGACGAGAAACTATCCCCCTTAGATCACTCTACCTTTGTGATCTCCTGCTGGACGGTGATACTTAGATTCCGGTTGGATATTTCTAGGATTTCCAAACGATCTGCTGGGAATGTAGAATCTGGGAGAACAACGGAGCATTGACAGACCCCCAGCTCATCCACAGAACCCTCGAAATTGTGAAACTGTTGAAAAGTGACAATATCAGTGTTTAATTGTGAGAATTATTTTATAATGTAATTGTTAATAATATAAAATGACTTATTTATAGTTTTGTAATTTTTGCAAGAACTTGAAACATCGGATTGAAATCTTGACTGTACAATAAATTATTTTCAGCAACTTCGCAACAGAAATAAAAAAGAGCATTTAAACTTGTATACAAAATAATCAAGGATGGTGGTGGAGTTAAGGGCTACAGATGAACTATTCTGCCAAAATATATGACGGATATTTGCCATGTTGTTTGATCTTAACTATGTGTAACTTTATTATATATAGAAATGTGGGGTGTGATGATGCCCACTTTGCAAATTCTTCAAGACTTCCTATTGGACTGTACTGAAATATAGTAACATTTCTAGCAAGGAGCATGAAGGCGCACACCAGTGATAAGATATGTTAAAGTCACTAAGTGGTGTGTGCCTTTTAATAAATTAAACTCATCTTAAGGTGGTGTCACACATAGCGATGACGACAACGACGTCGCTGCTAAGTCACCATTTCCTGTGACGTAGCAGCGACGTCCCGTCGCTGTGTGTGACATCCAGCAACAACCTGGCCCCTGCTGTGAGGTCGCCGGTCGTTGCTGAATGTCCTGCTTCATTTTTTGGACGTTGCTCTCCCGCTGTGAAGCACACATCGCTGTGTGTGACATCGAGAGAGCGACGAACTGAAGCGAGCAGGGAGCAGGGAGCCGGAGTCTGGCAGCCTACGGTAAGCTGTTACCACGGTAAACATCGGGTAACCAAGAAGCCCTTTCCTTGGTTACCTGATATTTACCTTAGTTACTAGCATCCCGCTCTCACGCTGCCAGTGCCGGCTCCCTGCTCCCCGCATACGTAGCTGGAGTACACATCGGGTAATTAACCCGATGTGTACTCTGGCTAGGAGTGCAGGGAGCCAGCGCTAAGCGGTGCGCTCTCACGCTGCCAGTGCCGGCTCCCTGCTCCCTGCACACGTAGCTGGAGTACACATCGGGTACAAGGAGCCGGCACTGGCAGCGTGAGAGCGGCGGACGCTAGTAACTAAGGTAAATATCGGGTAACCAAGAGAAGTGCTTTCCTTGGTTACCCGATATTTACCTTAGTTACGCTTTCACGCGTCGCTGCTGGCTGGGGGCTGGTCACTGGTCGCTGCTGAGATCTGCCTGTTTGACAGCTCACCAGCGACCATGTAACAACGCAGCAGCGATCCTGATAAGGTCAGATCGCTGGCCGTGATCGCTGCTGCGTCGCTATGTGTGACACCACCTTTACTCCATCGCATCTCTTCACAAAAACTGGTGTATACAATGTCACTCTTAATCATTTAAGCCCAAAATGTTTATTGTTCATGATTTAAAAATATTTGTATAACTGGGGTGACTTTTGCCCCCATCGCTGTGCCTAGTTTTGGTAGCTAGTAGATTTCAACTCATTAAGAAAATTATGTTTTAATATCAATTTAATACAATTTAGGACAAAGTGTTGTTGTATCCTGGGTATTTTTGCATCTCTGGAGCAGGATATTGTACAAGAATAACATGTCTGCTACACAAAGATTAAATTCGTCCAACCAAACAATATCTTTAACTCATTAAGTGTTGAGGTTAGATAAAGCTAGTGACCTAGTCTCCCGGTACCTACCTGCACGCAACCTCAGATCCTCACAAAATCTTCTCTACTCCTCTCTTATCTCCTCTTCCCACAATCGCATACAAGATTTCTCAAGTGCTTCCTCCATAATCTGGAACGCTCTACCCCAATATATCAGAAACTCGCCTACCGTGGTTAGCTTCAGGAGGAACCTGAAGACCCACCTCTTCTAACAAGCTTACAACCTACAATAACCCTCAGTCCAGTACACCACTGCACAACCAACTCTGTCCTCACCTACTGTATCCTCACCAATCCCCTGTAGACTGTGAGCCCTACTTTTTATATATACCCTTTTCACTTGTAAAGTGCCATGGAATAAATAGCACTATAATAATAATAAATAATAATAATAACTAAGCATGCATGAAAGTGGAGCCTGGTAAGGCGCCAAGACCAGTAATTGAAAGGGCTGTCTTGTATCCTTTGGACAGATCAGCAATATCAGATTGGTGGGAGTCTAAATAGAGGAATTTACAACTGCATTATTGCTATATAAACTATACTTATAGAATTGAGGTACTAAGTGTGCAGATTGGCCAATTCTTGTGTGCCCATCGGCTCCAAGATATGCAATGTTAATGGGAGCCTCCTCTATAAGATTTAAGCGGGCTTTACACGCTGCGACATCGCTAGCCGATGCTAGCGATGGCGAGCGTGATAGCACCCGCCCCTATCGTTATGCCAATATTTGGTGATCGCTGCCGCAGCGAACATTATCGCTACGGCAGCGTCACGCGCACTTACCTGGTCGTCGTCGTCACTGTGACTGCCGAACAATCCCTCCCTCAAGGGGAAGGGATGTTCGGCATCACAGCGATGTCACCACGATGTCACTAAGCGGCCAGCCAATCAAAGCGGAGGGGCGGAGATGAGCGGGACGAACATCCCGCCCACCTCCTTCTTTCCTCATTGCTGGCGTGTGGCAGGTAAGGAGAGGTTCCTCGTTCCTGCGGCGTCACACGTAGCGATGTGTGCTGTCGCAGGGACAAGGATCAACTTCGCCCATGCGACAGCAGCGATATTTGAGAATGGACCCCGATGTCAACGAGGAGCGATTTTGGACGTTTTTGCAACGATCCAAAATCGCTCCTAGGAGTCACACACAACGAGATCGCTACAGCAGCCGGATGTGCGTCACAAAATCTGTGACCCCAACGAGATCGCTACAGTGGCCGGATGTGCATCACAAAATCCGTTACCCCAACGAGATCGCTGTAGCGATCTCGTAGCGTGTAAAGCCCGCTTTACTGTACTTCTCTGTAAACAAGGCCTACAAAATTAAAGGCACATAACATACAGCTGTATTTACAAAATGATAGGAGCGGCTCAACTAAATATGGAAGAGGTCCCTATGCCCAAAGGTATGCTGTAAAAAAGCATAAATGACCAGCAACATATAACAAAATAAAGCAAGTGTGAACAGGTGCAAGGTGCAGTCACCACAATACATTCTTAAAACATATACTGCAGCATTCACCCAAGTGAAAAGAATTTCTACATATTATACATGAAAAATAATAGAATTTTTAGTTGAACTTACCAAGTTGGCTGCATGAATCTGGCAGATGCCAAGGAGCAAAATAAAGATGGTGACCATGGTGTCCTTCTTGTCTTCTATCCCAATGGCTCGTGTTACCCACTATATATACACACAATGACGTATATACTTTCTCTCTTCTATTCATCATAACCTTCATTTATGTGTAATAAAATAAATAATCCTGTGAATTGTGATGAATATTGGGGCTGTAAGCTGTTGGGAACAAATGTTACATGAGATATCGATATGGATTTTTACATACGGATATTTGGATGTGAGACATTATTATTGCTGGGCTCATTACAGATTTATAGGGTTTATGGAAGACGTGTGCAAATTTGGACGAAACACAAAGGTAAAACTATTCGTAACACTCGTTTATATACAAAACTTCATCCATGAATGCTCATTCTAATATCTCTCAATACAAATATATTTCTGACCATTCCGTCTGCTAGAATCACCATACCAAAAAAGCATATACCTAGGATGCCAAAGGGGACCGGTGCACATCATTCACTTTCGTCTTTACTAAATAAGTCATACCAAATATCTGGACCAAATATGTGCTCAAGATAAACTAACACTGAAGTTGTTGGACCTTGTTATTTTTCATATCCATCGAACAGTCACAGCAATACATCTCCCATTGCTTTACTCCGTCAGTTGCTCTTCCACCCTATGTAACAATCTGACACCATTGTCTACCTATGAAGATCCTCTAGGACAGGGTTCTCCATCGCCAGTCCTCAAATGCCACCATCAAATCATGTTTTGAGGATTTCGTTAATATTGCAAAGGTGTTGGAATTATCACCTGGCAGGTGATTAAATTATCACCTGTGCAATACTAGGTAATCCAGAAAACATGCACTGTTGGTGGCTCTTGTGGACTGTAGTTTGAGAACCAGAGGGACCCAGCACACGTTTCTTGGATGCTAATCTTACTCTCTAAGAAGTTCCAGTTTTCGCCCTCACTATTAATCATGTCAAGCAACACAATCTAGGTTTAGATATATTTTTCAATAGGAACTTACAACCTACACTACAGCGAGGCATCGCCAAAGAAGACCTTGTGTCTGTTGGTGATCTGGATCTCACTTGAGTGACTACCTTTGATGACATCTCCAACAGTACTCAGATATCAGTTGTACCTATCCCTTTCCCCTCTGAACAATGTAGTAATACCAGCATCTCATCTAGTAAGACCCGTCCTCTAAGAAAATAAAGAATACTATAATAATAATTGAACAGTTAGAATTAAATAGGTTATCTGACACCTAAAATGTATTTTCTATCTCTCTTTACCCAATAACCACTGTTGTAATTATCTTTATTATAAAATTCCCTATACTTCTCCATATTTATCTAATCCCTAAAAATGTTTTTTAACTGCAATTTCTGTGATGTTTCATTTTGGATGAGTCATAAACGTGACTACACTGGAGGCTGGAGCTCCAGTCATTCCCCACAGCGTCCATCACCCATCCTGGAAGAGGACATCACCAGAGGGTGGCACTGTAGTTAGTAGTTTCTTGCATTGCTTCCCCTGAGGATGTCCTCTATCCTGGATGATGTGTGATGGACACTGTGGCCGTGGTTAGTGGAGCGCTGGTATGCTATTCTTCTCTCTGCAACCACTTCCATCGCTTGTGTGAAAGACTGTGGCTGTAGGCAGTGTTAGATGCAGTCAGTGCCACTGTCGCGGGCGGAGGAGGGGACGCTGCGCTCTCCCACTGCTCGGGTCCGGCTGCCGCTGCGGCTGCGCCCTCTGCTGCTCGGTGGCTCGAGCTATGCGCCGGATCCCGGGGACTCGAGCGGCGCTCCTCGCCCGTGAGTGAAAAGGGGATTGGTTTTGGGGATTTATTGTCCGTGACGCCACCCACGGTTGTGGTGATTGTGTGGACACCACCGCTTCTCTGTATGGGGATCCCGGGAGCGGTGACAGGGAGCAGCTGTGTTGTTATTTCTCCCCTCCGTGGGTAGGGGGTTGGTTGTCCCGGGGCCCGGTGATGGTGTAGGGATGGATGGCAGGCCGGGTGCAGGGCCTGGTGAGGTGCAGGGTCGTGGGGGCAGCGCTGTGCCTCACAGCACGGTGGTACTCACTCAGCCTGAGACGTTGACACAGTTCTCGGTAAAAAACACGGCTGGAAAGACGGTTCCCACGGACGGCTGCTGTTGCTTTTCCCCGGTAGTTGACGGTGACGGTCTCTGTCCCTGCACCTAGTGTAATGTTGGTAGCGATGGGTTCCCACTGGTAACCTGCTCCCCGGCTTGGATATGGGCCGGAGGAGCCCCTCTTTGCCCGCAGGCGCTGGCCCTGAGAAACTGGTGCCTTGGCGGTGGCGGTGTCTCTCTCCAACGGTTGGATTGTTGCCTTCAATCGGGACTTAGTTGCTGGGAGACCCGGAGGTCCCCTTCACTGACGGATTTGGCAAATTCACTGCGACTCCTAGCCTTGCCGGGATCCGAAAGGCCCCTGCCAATGGTGCTGGCTTCTCTTCGTATACCGCTCCGGTACCGCCGGGCCACCACCCGTCCACGGTCCTTTCGGCAACCTCCGATCAGCCTCTCCTGCAGACGGTCACCGCCGTCTGCTAACCTTGCTGTTCTCAGTCCGGGGTACACACCCGGACCAACTTCAGGCTTTCTCAACTGTCACTTTCTCTTCCACCTTAACTCCTCTACCACTTCACTCCTACTTCACACTCTCCCTAAACTCATCTGCCTGATTTTCCCGCCTCCAGGACTGTGAACTCCTCGGTGGGTGGAGCCAACCGCCTGGCCCACCCCCTGGTGTGGACATCAGCCCCTGGAGGAAGGCAACAAGGGTTTCTGGTGTAGCTTCGGTGTACCTATCCAGGGTGTAGGGTGTGGTGGTGTCATGACCTGTGACCCCTGGCTTGCCCAGGGCGTCACATTCCCCCTTAGCAAAATGCAGACCGTCCGCGGGCTGCCCGTCCAACACCGGTTTTATTTTTTTTTTCTGAAAAAGATAAAGCATAATACAAATAGAATAACATCATCCCACAACGGGAGGCACTTTTCTTAAACGTTACGGTAACGGTTGCGGCTGCCGCTCTCTCCCACCCAAGTAACCTGGCCCTGATGCTGCCCCTAAGAAACAGGCAGCACCCCTTGACCCCAGTCCTGAACCAAGTCACCCGAGCGGGATCTGTCCATCCCCTCCGGAGGGTAGCCACCGGTTCCGGTGGTGGCTGGGCCCCAGCCTGCTCCACTGCGGGCCCTCCCTCCAATCTGCCTCTCCGGAGGCGGTAACGGTTAGCTGCAACACAACATTTTTATTTACAACCCACTAACGTTTGTGGTTGCCCTGCAAGTTCTCGGGCCTGTTCATAGAAGTTTCTATGCATAAACTGTGGATGGTCCCCACGGGGACAACAATGCCGGCAATGGCCGGTTCCAAATCACGGTTGCAGACAATCAGGTTAACCTTCGGTAATCATTTTCATCTTTAAAAACTTTTCTAACATACACTGGTGGTCCCAACGGGGATGGTGCAACGGTGCTCCGCTGCCATCACTCAGAGTCCTCGACATCACCTGAGGGAGGGGGTGCGGCGCTCACACGGGCTTCCTGGCTGCCCCTCAACTTTGCATCCAGCGCAAACCACCCCCTCTCCCCGCAGTGCCGGGTGTACTGAACCAAGTCGCCCGGCATCAGGTTTCGGCCTGGGTGCTCTTCTGGCAGGTGAGCATTCACATCCCGCAAGGCTACAAACACTTCGGCCTCCAGGCCCGGTTCATAAATGAATCCATAGCCCCGGCGGACATCAAACCGCCTCACCTGCCCCTCATACAGCGGGACCCGGACACGGAAGGTCGCTTGTCTCAGACTCTCCTTCTCCCGTATCGTACGGGCCACCATCTCCGCCTTCCTTCTCTCTCTCTCCTCGATTTCCAGGCCCAACGGTACCGGCTCCCTGTCCCAGTACTGCGCTACTGCGAGCTCCGGCGCACGACCCGCGAGACCTGTTGGACGCTGCCCATTGCTGGTGATCTGGGCGGCAGGTCCCGCGGTGACTTGGCCTTAGACGCTGCCTTGCATCGGCAACCCGGCGCAACCTCAGCCGAGGTGTGGGGGATGGGCACAGGGGCTTTCCGCTGCTGGGCCTTCGGCACGGAGCAGGCTGTCGGCTCCGGCTCGGGGGGTCTCTCGGGGGACGCCTCCGGTTCGGTTTTCGGGGCTTTCCATGGCAGCACCTCCGGTCGGCTACGGGCTCCGGCTGCAGGTCGGTCCGCCTGGGCGGACATGCTGGGTATCTCTATCGGTTGCGGTGGTAGCGGGCCTAGTGGCGGAGTCACGGCTTCCGGAACGGGTGGCGAGGGAGGCAGCAGGGTGAGAGGGTTTTGACCTGGTCCCGCAGCCGCGATGACCGGCCCTTCAAGGGCATCGGGGCGTGGGTCACTCACCCTCCCTTCCGCAGCTTCCTCCTCGCGTCTCCGCACGGCCGCTATAACCTCCGCCATGTCGGTCTCCCACTCCTCCATGAGGAGCTGCATTTTCACCTGCAGCCTTAGGTAGAGCTGCGCGGTCCGGATCTCCACCCACGCCGCGGTTCCAGGCGTGGGGGCTACGGTGCTTCGAGACGGCATCCACATGTTGCTGGCGGCCTCTCCCAGGAACAAGATGGCTGCAGAGTCCTGGCGTCCCCGCTTTTATAGCCGCGCTCACATGCGGCCAGCCGCCATTCCGTCTCCTTCAGCCTCTTTTCGGCCCCTCCTCTATCGGGGCGGGGTTTTGGCCTTCGCGCCTCCGCTACTCGAGAAGACGCTCGAGCGGGAACTTTTCGCGCCAAAGATGGCGACTTCCGAAATTTTTTGGCCGGACACCTCCGGCGGTAACAAGGAGCACCTCTACCCAACGGCAGAGCGGTAAGATCCTGTTCGTGACGCCAAGTTGTCGCGGGCGGAGGAGGGGACGCTGCGCTCTCCCACAGCTCGGGTCCGGCTGCCACTGTGGCCTCTGCTGCTCGGTGGCTCGAGCGATGCGCCGGATCCCAGGGACTCGAGCGGCGCTCCTCGCCCATGAGTGAAAAGGGGATTGGTTTTGGGGATTTATTGTCCGTGACGCCACCCACGGTTGTGGTGATTGTGTGGACACCACTGCTGCTCTGTATGGGGATCCCGGGAGCGGTGACAGGGAGCAGCTGTGTTGTTATTTCTCCCCTCCGTGGGTAGGGGGTTGGTTGTCCCGGGGCCCCGGTGATGGGGTAGGGATGGATGGCAGGCCAGGTGTGGGGCCTGGTGAGGTGCAGGGTCGCGGGGGCAGCGCTGTGCCGCACGGCACGGTGGTACTCACTCAGCCTGAGACATTGACACAGTTCTCGGTAAAACACACGGCTGGAAAGACGGTTCCCACGGACGGCTGCTGTTGCTTTTCCCCGGTAGTTGACGGTGACGGTCTCTGTCCCTGCACCTAGTGTAATGTTGGTAGCGATGGGTTCCCACTGGTAACCCGCTCCCCGGCTTGGATATGGGCCGGAGGAGCCCCTCTTTGCCCGCAGGCGCTGGCCCTGAGAAACTGGTGCCTTGGCGGTGGTGGTGTCTCTCTCCAACGGTTGGACTGTTGCCTTCAATCGGGACTTAGTTGCTGGGAGACCCGGAGGTCCCCTTCACTGATGGATTTAGCAAATTCACGGCGACTCCTAGCCTTGCCGGGATCCGAAAGGCCCCTGCCAATGGTGCTGGCTTCTCTTCGTATACCGCTCCGGTACCGCCGGGCCACCACTCGTCCATGGTCCTTTCGGCAACCTCCGATCAGCCTCTCCTGCAGACGGTCACCGCCGTCTGCTAACCTTGCTGTTCTCAGTCTGGGGCACACACCCGGACCAACTTCAGGCTTTCTCAACTGTCACTTTCTCTTCCACCTTAACTCCTCTACCACTTCACTCCTACTTCACACTCTCCCTAAACTCATCTGCCTGGTTTTCCCGCCTCCAGGACTGTGAACTCCTCGGTGGGTGGAGCCAACCGCCTGGCCCACCCCCTGGTGTGGACATCAGCCCCTGGAGGAAGGCAACAAGGGTTTCTGGTGTAGCTTCGGTGTACCTATCCGGGGTGTAGGGTGTGGTGGTGTCATGACCTGTGACCCCTGGCTTGCCCAGGGCGTCACACCACCAGTGCCACCCAAGGCCTCTAGCACTGTCCTCAAATGAAGCGTCATCAGGGGAGTTCAAGTTTGTGCTTGGTGCCATCTTGGAGCTGCCATCTTAGGGGTACTTTGCACGCTGCGACATTGCTAGCCGATGCTAGCGATGTGCGGCGCGATAGCACCCGCCCCCGTCACACATGCGATTTCTTGTGATTGCTGGCGTAGCGAACATTATCGCTACGGCAGCTTCACACGCACTTACCTGGTCGGCGACGTCACGGTGACTGACGAACAATCCCTCCTTCAAGGGGGAGGTGCGTTCGGCGTCACCGTGACGTCACCGCGACGTCACTAAGCGGCCGGCCAATAGAAGCGGAGGGGCGGAGATGAGTGGGACGTAACATCCCACCCACCTCCTTCCTTCCACATTGGCGGCGGGACGCAGGTAAGGAGATGTTTGTCGGTCCTGTGACTTCTCACACAGCGATGTGTGATGCCGCAAGAGCGACAAACAACATCGAATCAGCAACAGGAGTGACATTAGGGAAATGAACGACGTGACACAGATCAACGATTTTTGACTGTTTTGTGCTCGTTCATCGTCGCTCCTAGGATTTACACATTGCTATGTTGCTACTGGTGCCGGATGTGCGTCACAGCAACCGTGACCCCGATGATATTGTAGTAGCGATGTCGCAATGTGCAAAGTACCCCTAAGACTACATAATGGTTGCCCTCCTCGATGCAACTCAAGTTCACTCCACATCTCTTCATTCTTCCTGATGCAAGACTTGATTCTCCTGATTATGCCAAATATAACATGGCATCAGGCAATAACCGTTGGCAAGGTACTTATTTTTTACGCCCCGGGACATGACATGAAGGTGGGGATCCTGGCTTGGTGTGTGGACTTGTGCTACGGGGGCACTATGCTCTTGCAGCCGCATGATTCCAGTGACTTGGGTTAACCAGGACTAGATGTTGAACAATTCAATTAGTGATACCAACACTCAATAAAACTTTTTTATAAACAGTAAGTTGGTGGTGATTATGTACAGTAGATATTGGGTACACAGCTTAAAGAAAGTCTCCTACACGATACAAACCATTTCCACACACAGTGTCAATTCCTTTCTGTTAACTTGCATGAACTCTGTTTCCTCTGGTTCACCTGCGTTCACCACAACCCAGCTCAGTACTACAGTTCACTTAGTGAGATTCCGATTCTCAACCGACGGTTCTCCATTTTCTTCCCTCTTAAAGGAACTAGTTTGCCATTATGACTGGTACTTAGCTTCTCTACTTCTGACATCTTGGAACTCTGACCCGTAGCACTCTTTTCATCTCATGTTGTCTGTTCCATCCTGGCCAGTTACCTCTCTGAGACATAAACCCGGGGCCGTATTGCTAGGCATCCTGTCCAAAGACCTGTCTCTGACTGGCTACTCTGTATTTCCATCCATTTTCCTTCAGGCCTTCAGGATCATGCAATGCACTTTCTCAGTCTCCACTCACACAGGGACATCATGCAGCTGTGCTCACTAGTCAGACCATAGGTCTTCTTTTACTGCACGCTTGGCCCTATCTAACCTCCTGGCAGGAAACGGTCACTGCCTCTTCACTTTAACTCCTCCCACCCTGGGATAGTCCCAAATAGTAAGCCTGACTCTGTTGATAGGTAAAATACAATCTAACATGTATAACACATGTTACAATACAAATTACACTTCACAACAGTACATGTGTTTTCAAGGGGAATGTGGGCGGTATGTCCATCTCCTTACAATCATGTACCATTACTGTTCAATAGATAGGACCGAGTCTAGGGAAAGACAGGGATAGGCACGTGGTCGGTTTCGAGGTGAATGAACCTGTATAGCAACATTAGGAGTGCAGGGATCAACGTTAGGTGAGGTCAGGAGGTGACCCTGCTCCACTTTCCCTAGCGCAGTGCCCATTGTTGTACGGTTTATCTTCTGTGTTGCAGTGCTCGCTGGGGTTCCCGTGTTCCTGGTGGAACCCCAGAAGTCACTACGTGATGACTCCCCATATGTTCTGCCCTGTTCTACCCTGTTCAGGCTCTTTCAATCAAAATACATGACATTATTTTAGGGACTTTCAATCTCAGCTTGCTTATTAAATTTATACATTCTTCTAGTCCTAGTGTTTTCCTATGTGCTATAAGGCCATTCATTTGAATTACATTGTGGATGGGGGAAGAAATGGCAAGTCTAAACTTCCAATTTCACAGAAACGAGTGGATTTGTTGGTAGCACTACAGGATCTTCGTGGCTTCAAGACGCTATTCTCTCTTCTCATGGTAAACATTCTATAATCTCCAGTAAGGATACTTAATCAGAATAGATGCCTTCCACTGATGTTTTCTTCTCCATCACCCTTGATTCCTACATTAGGAAACCCACTGGAGAACCTGTATGTGACATAGATCAAAGATCAAATGGCACATGGTGCAGTAGATTGGGACTCTCATATATATGTTATATTGGGACCAAGTAGCTTTCATTTGTGTGTTTGTTCCTATCCACATCTTTCTTACCTTCATGTACAGGGCTTCAGCCAGAGCATTGTTGCCATTCATAGAAGTCTTCAGTTGCAATATCAGAGTCTCCATTTCACTAATCTCCAATTTCAGGAGTTCAAAGTCCAGCTCGGTGTATGACATTCCTCCATTCTCCATCGCCTCCACCCGTTTGGTCAGATCAGTCAGCTGCTCCAGGTAATTATTCACAGTACTCTCATAGTCCTGGATCTGTAGGGTAATGTGACGTTATAAGATGTATGTTTATTGGGAGCAAAAACTTTATGGCACAATAGAGGGGGTGCTAATATAAACATATAGTGTCTATACATATTATTCTAAGTGGATAGGTAGATGAGAAACGTTCCCCCTTAGCTTCCTATACCTTTGTGATCGCCTGCTGGACGGTGATACTCAGGTTATGGTTGGATATTTCCAAACGATCTGCTGGGAACGTAGAATCTGGGAGAATAACGGAGCATTGACAGACCCCCAGCTCATCCACAGACCCCTGGAAACTGTGATACTGTTGAAAAGTGACAATATCAGTGTTTTATTGTGAGAATTATTTTATAATATAATCTTTAATAATACGAATTTACTTCTTTATAGTTTTGTAATTTTTACAAGCACTTGAAACATCGGATTGGAATTTTTGACTGTACAATAGATGAATTATATGACACAATTATTATCATCAACTTCACAACAGAAATAAAAATGAGCATATAAACTTGTATAAAGTAATAGAATAGGACATGAATTCAAAAGAAGTAAACAAAACTCACCAAAACCAGCCATTAGCCATCAAGGGTCAAAGAGCAAATGCACTAACAGGATGCAGCCAGCCCCCCATGATGAAGGCGAGGGTAACACAGGTGTAGAATACCGATAAGACAACCACTCACAGCCTACCTTTTTGTGGAAGGGTGGTTGCTGGTATTAGACATGTACACAGGTGAGGTTTGCATAGGGTGCCAGTCACACAGGTACATGTGATGCATAAGGTCTAGCTTACAATCTATTGATGACACCCATACTATTAGATCAGGTGCCCTATGCAAACCTGTGTGCATGTCTGCCAGTGCGTTTACTGTTTGACCCTTGATGGTTAATGGCTGTTTTTGGTGAATATTTTTTTTTATTTCTTTTGAATATAACTTGTAAACAAAATAATCAAGGATGGTGGTGGAGTTAAGGGCTATAGATGAACAATTCTGCCAAAATATCCATTATGACACCATATTTGCCACATAGTTTGGTGTGAACTTTGTTCAACTTTGTTATTTACAGATGGTTGAGGTGTCATGATGCCCACACAGCAAATTCTTCAAGATCTCTGTTTGGACTACACTAAAATATAGTAACATTTCTGTAAAGGAGTATGGAGGTGCACACCAGTGCACTAAATATGCCCAGTTCTCTAAATGGTATTTACCGCTTATGAATTATTCTCATCTTACTCCACCACATCTCTTCACTAAAACTCGTGTATACAATGCCAGGCTTAATTAATTGAGTCCAAAATGTTTATTATTCATGATTTTACAAATATTTGCAAAATTGGGCGTGAATTTTGCCCCCATCGCTGTGCCTATTTTCTGTATTTAGTAGATTTCAATACATTAAAAAAGTATGTTCTAATATGAATTTTATACACTTTAGGACAATGTTGTTGTATCCTGAGTATATTTGCATCTCTGGGACAATATCTTTAACTCATCAAGTGTTGAGGTTAGATAAAACTTGGAAATGACGACATTGGGAAGAGTGGCAACAATGTAGAGTCAGTATGGGTAAATGTACACTGGGTGGACAGTATTGGAAAACTGCTAATTGGAAGCCTCCTAACATAGATGAACAGGTAGAGGATGAAATGCTGCAACAAATTGAAAAGGCAGTTATTATTAATAATAATAATAATAATAATAATAATTATAATAATTATTATTATTATTAGTATTATTATTATAATACTAATAATAATATTAATAATAATAATAATAATAATAATAATAACTTGGTCCTTATTATGGGGGATTGTTACAGGGGAGCCGGCAGATTAGGATCAGGGGGTATTTATCCTAATAGTCAGTCGGGGCCCACCGTGCTCCAGATGACAAAGGAGCTGCTGGCACCTGAGGGTAAGGCGGAGACTATAGAGCTGGATGGCTCTGAGATAACCCAGGGAATCTGGGAACTGGTCACGTGTGTAGGGACATGTCAGACCGGACGACAACCCGGTTAGCGTTTTGGCGCACCTGGCGCTACACCAACCACGTGTGCAGGGAACACGTCAGGCCGGGTGGTGACCAGGTAGCGTCGACCAGAAGACCGCCACGAAAGCTCCCTGTCGGCCAGATGTGCAGGCTGAGTGGTCCTCTGATTAGCGTTTCTGGTCACCTCTTCACTGGCCACGTGTGTGAAGGACACGTCAGGCCAGATGGTTACACCAGTAGCGTTGACCGGGAAGCCAATGAGGATAAGGAACACCCTGTTAACTCCACAGGGGTCCTAGGGTACGCTGTCCGTGCGTGTAGGAGGCACAACCGGACCGGTGGTGCAGCAGGTGCGTTGTCCGTGTGCGTAGGGAGCACAATCGGACAGGAGGCGCAGCAGCCACTGGGCTGCTACAGCAAGACTGGAACGGCAGGAGGGAAGCACGGTACCTGACCCTGATGTGCTGAGCCACGAATCTTGGCGTGACAGGCACCGTTCGCCTAACCCTACCTACCGCTTCCCAACATAGGCTTATGCCGCAATGAGACTCTAACATGGAGGTGAGCTCTGACTGAGCAAATGTGAAGACTGCACACCTCCATGTTGTCTCCAGCCCCGTTTATAACATGGGTCCGCCCCAAACCCAGGGTGGACCACAATGGCACCTCCAGGGTCCAACAGCAGAGTGTCATGTCATCAGCGACGTCACAAGCGGCCTATCCTGAACCGCCACGTCACTGATGATCTCATGGCAGCCACGCCCCAAACACTTCACCAGTCATCGTCTGACGACCAATGGTGAGGTGTCGTGTCATAGGGCCGGGCCTCTGCGAGCCAGTCCGGAGTGGCCACATCATCAGGACACCTGATGCCCTCTGGCCTATCAGGGCCTGCCACCTCACGGACATGCCCAGTGAAGTCCTTACCGGACTTTGCCTCCAATGCACTAAGTGCCTGAGCATGCTCAGTAGCCTGGACAACAGTCTCAGAAATCAGACTATCAGCCTGAGCATGCTCAGTAGGCACAACACAGGACTTAGACACAGCACGCAGTCCAAGTACCTGTGCAAAGAGGCATTTTGCACTAACTAAGTGTAGGAGCATGCTCAGTAGCCTGAACCGAGGACTTAGCCTTAGAAATGGCACTACAGGCACTATCAGGCTGAGCATGCTCACTAGGCGAAACACTGGACTTAAGCTCTGGCTGGGGTAAATCGGCATACGCATACGCATACGCACTAGCCGCCTCTGCACACTTAGATGTGGAGGTGCAAGCAGCCAGCTGGATGACCCGAGGCACGGCTAAAAACGGCAGCCGGTGCCTGGGCGCAACTGGAACCGCAGCAGGCTGCTTGCGGCTATGGCGGCGCCGATTCGTAACAGGGATTTCATCTATCCAGACATTTAGTGGGACATAGAATTTTTGGGTTGTGCTAAAAGCTGTAAGTTCTTATCTACAATTCAGGACAATTACCTCTCTCCGATGGTAGATGAACCAACCAAGGGAGATAATTTTCTGAATTTGGTCCTGTCAAATAGACTAGATATAATTTCAGATCTACAGTTCCGGGAGCACTTGGGCAGCAGTAACCAGAATATGGTAAGTTTCAATATAATATTTAATAGAACATTTGAAAGGGGAAATGCTAAAACGTGGAATTTCAGGAAAGTTGATTTCAACAAATTAAGGGAAGAGCTTAATAGTGTAGATTTGGATAATGTTATGGTCTTTGGGGATACTGAACATAAATGGGGCAAGTTTTAGGAAATACTACTAGAGTCCTGTAAAAAACGTATACTATCTGGTAATTAAATGTCCAGGAATTAAAATAAACCACCATGGCTAAATAAGACAGTAAAAAGTATAATGCAGCAAAAACAAAGGGCATTCAAAATCTTGAAGTCTGAGAATAGCATTTCTAGTGTATAACATTTTCAATAGGAAATGTAAAAAATAAATCAAGCTAGCAAAATTAGCTACTGAAACAAAAATCTCCAATGACATTAAAATAAATCCCAAAAGGAAAAAAAAAGGATGGCATCGGCCCCATGAAAGATTGTAACAAGATAATTATAGAGGACAAAGAAAAGGCTGAGACATTTAGCAGGCACTTTTCATCTGTATTCACCAAGGAACTGACTGTCTCAGAGATCATTCAACAAGGCAAAAGTCAAAGTCCTCACCTAATATAACTAATTTAACACAAGAAGAAGTACACCTGCATTTGAGTAAATTAAACATTGACAATCCCCTGAGCCAGATGGCATTCATCCACGAATATTGAGGGAATTGAGCTCAATAATTGACAGAATTCTATAGCTTATCTTCTTAGACTCTCTTGTAACAGGGTTGGTACCTCAGGATTGGAGAATGGCTGATGTGGTTCCAATATTTAAGAAAGGCAGGAGGGGGGGTCCAGGCAACTACCATCCGGTAAGTCTGACATCACGGGTGTGAAAAGTTTTTGAGGGCATTTTAAGAGATGACATGCAATGATATATTAGAGAGAATAAGTTAATAATGGATAACCAGTATGGATTCATGAAAGATAAGTCATGTCTAACCACTTTGCTCAGTTTCTAAGAGGATATAAGTGCACATCTGAATATTGATAATGCAGCTGATTGGATTTTTTTGGCCTTCGCAAAGGCATTTGATACTGTGCCACATTGCAGTCTTGCCATGAAGCTCCAAAAGCAGGGATTAGGGAAAATTATAAGCAGGAGGTTAAGGAGTTAAGATAGGAAACAAAGAGTAAAAAATGGTACATTCTCTTTTTGGGCTATAGTCAGCAGTGGGGACAGCAGGGATCTGTACTGGAGCAGTGGGGACCGCAGGAATCTGTACTGGGAGCAGTGGGAACAGTAGCAATCTGTGCTATAACCAATTATTTTTATTCTTTTTATTAATGATCTTGGGGATGGTATTGATCGTAAAGTGTCAGTCTTTGCTGAGGACACCAAACTATGTAGGATATTAAAAACAGACCTTGATATTACAATATTACAAATCGATCTGGATAAGATGTCAGAATGGGCAGACACTCGGCAAATGAGATTTAATGTTGATAAATGTAAAGTAATGCACCTAGGACGGAGTAATCCTATAGCTGCGTATACATTAAATGGAAGTAAAGTCGGGACTACAGAACAGGAGAAGGACTTGGGTATTCACATTACAAATAAGTTGAGCAGCAGCACTCAATGTCAGGCAGCAGCTGCTAAAGCAAACAAGATTTTAGGGTGTATAAAAAGAAAGATTAGATCCCGTGACCCCAACGTATTGTTACCCCTCTATAAATCACTTGTAAGGCCACATCTGCAATATGGGATCCAGTTTTGACTTCCACATTTTAAAAAGGATCTTAACAAGCTAGAATCAGTTCAAAGGCGGCAACTAGATTATTGCAAGGAATGGAGGCCGCCCGTATGAGAGGTTGGAATTGTTTAGCTTAAACAAAAGACGTCTCAGAGGAGATCTCATTTATATGTATTAATACATGAGAAAAAAGGAAGAACCAGAGCAAGAAGCTGAATCAAATATCACAAAAGTTTTTTATTTTTGTATTCAAAGTGCACAGTGCAATACATGAGACATTAATGTAAGATAAAAAAGAGGGGGTGAGGAACAGGGGTACAAGACAAATCAACATTAGCCGGGTTTGAACTGACAGGCAAAAATGTTCAATGATGGTAAACCCCTAATCACCTGGGATAAGTGGGAGGAGTCTGTATGCTGAATAGGGTCAAGTGAAACTGGATAACCCCGAGGGGTTAAAACACAGAGGACAAGTCCTTATGGTGGGTCAGGATCATTGGCGAGAAATGTGATTAGCAGTCAGGAAACATCCAAAGGTGCAAAGTAAATACAATAGAAATTTTTGATCACGTGGGACTAGTACAAAATCCCACAGGAACAAGAATGCTCCTGACTGAGTAATCAAAGGACTAAGCCAAAAAGTACCACTTAAAATAGGTGGTGTGTGGTATATAGAATATCAGTATAACAGACCCCCAGGATAGATTAAGATATTAACCCAAATCACGAATAGTAGATGGAAAATCCGTTTAACAAAACACAGGAGAGATAAGGATGAGGGGTAATACAAATATGATGTTGATAGCCCCCTGATCACCTGGGGTAAATAAGAGGAGTCTATATGCTGAGTAGGTCTAAATAAAACTAGGTAACCCCAAGGGGTTAAAACACAGAGGACAAGTCCTTATGGTTGGTAAGGATCATTGGCGAGAAGTGTGATTAGCAGTCAGGAAGCATCCTAAGATGCAAGGTAAATACAGTAAAATTTAATCACGTGAGACTAGTGAAAAATCCCACAAGAACAAGAATGCTCCTGACTGAGTAATCAAAGGACTGGGCCAAAGAATACCCTTAGATTGGTTGGTGTGTATGATGTATGGAGTATCAGTATAGCAAACCCCCAGGGTAGATTGAGATGTTAACCCAAATCACGAATAGTAAATGGAAAATCCGTTTAGCAGAACACAGAGGAGATTGGAATGGAGGGTAATACAAATGCAGGACAGATTATCCCAAAAGCAATCAGGTAGGGGTAAGGCAAAGTGCCCGTTTAGAAGAACATGTTACCTGAGTCCAGTGGCAGGGGGCCCGACGCACGTTTCGCGGCTATTAGCGCATCGCTTGCCGCTTCATCATGGGGGAAGGTGAGGAGTAGTGCACATATCCGGTGGGGTGACCCATAAATACCTCCGCGGAAGTGGAAACCGCAAATGAAATTCGCAGTTCCGGAGTCAGACGGCGCATGTGCGGGCCCGTCGAGACGTCCCCCGTTGCGCAGCCCCAGCCGTCAAGGAGTCAGGCGCATGCGTGGAGGCCAAGGAAAAAAATGCCGAGACCGCCGCGCACGCGCGGACTCCATGAAGATGCCGGAGCGCGGCCAGGGGACAAAAGGCGGGCGCACGCATGCGCACAAGACTCCGGACACAGTGAATGAGTATATGGGGATGCAAGAATGATGTAACAGAATTAGCTGGCAGTGACCACAAAACATAACAAACATAGAGGCGTCTAATCATACAGGGTAAATTACACAGATAAAGAGACGACATCTAAAAAATGCATGTCATTGGGTAAGTCATAAACCTGCACAACCTAAAAGATGGTTAATATACAGGAAACCGCCAGATAAAATTTAAGATCAGGTCGCATCTCCAAAATAGCCATGGTGCATATCAAACAGACCAATCCGCTCCATATTAATATGGTCACAGGGGATATGTTGCATCATATTAAAAAATCTAGAAGAAAGAAGGAGATAAATCCATAAGTAATTAAAACCAAAACATAAATTAAAAGCCACAAAAAACCCGGTAAGGAAAATGCAATGGATGAGACAGTGGTGCGTATTAATACGCCATCAGAAGTACACAGTAATCACATAAATAGAAGGGCACACCATTGCAAATAAATGGCAACTAGAGAGAAGAAAAAAATAAAAAAATATATTTTCAAAAAGGGAAAGGAGGGACGGTAAGGCTAGCCTAAAGGAAGGAAGCAAAACTAAGGGCCTCATTGAGGCCTTTAGGGGCGACTGTGTCCAAAGCCACAATCCATTTGGTTTCTCTTTGGGAAAGCATCTTTTTAATGTTACCACCCCGTATGCCACAGTGGACCACATCAATGCCACGTATTTTTAGGGCTTTGGGGTCACAGTTGTGATATTTCTTAAAATGGCGGGGTAAAGTTTTTAGTAAAGAGAAATCATCCACAGCCCTGGCCGCGCCAATGTCCCTCACATGCTCCCTCACCCGTATCCGAAATTCTCTAGAGGTAAGTCCTACATAGATGTATGGACAATTGCAGGTAGCATAATAAATGACATTTTCAGTAATACAAGAAATCCGATGTTGAATCGTAAATGAACGTAGAGAATCGGAGCTGGTGAAGGAGTTGCAGCGAAGGACATTGGCGCAGGCAAGGCAGTGCCCGCAATGGAAACAACCCAAAACGGGACCACTGGAGCCAAATGGATTCGACTTTTTGGTGGTGTAGTGGCTATGGACAAGAAAATCGCTCAAATTTCTGGCTCTCCTAGCCGTGGCCAAAGGTGTGGGAGAGAGAGACCGGGATAGAACGGGGTCGGTTTTAAGAACCGACCAATGACGGGCCAAAACATCTCGCATCTTATGCCACTCAGAATTGTAGGTGGAAGCAAAGCGAGGATTGGAGTCAACAGAAGTCTGCTTAGATTGCTGATGTAAAAGTGAAGCCCTCGCAGTGTGTTTCGCCCTTAAATAGCCCTTTTTTATGCACCGACGGCTATATCCCCTCTCCATAAATCGTGATTTCAGATCCTCAGCCTGTACCTCGAAAGAGGCGTCCGATGAACAGATCCGCCTCATCCGCAAAAACTGGCCGGTCGGGATAGCTCTAACCGTAGATCCCATATGTCCAGAGGAGGCATGGAGAAGTGCATTAACCGATGTATTTTTACGAAAGACATCCGTTTGGACACGTTGGTTACCATCAACTTCAAGGACAATATCCAGGAAATCTATACGGGTAGAGCTAAATTTGTAGGTAAGTCGGATGTTAAATGTGTTGGAATTAAGACACTGAATGAACGAGTCGAGCTGCTCCACCGTGCCCTGCCAGAACATCAAAATATCATCGATGTATCTAATCCAGCACTGCGCATGGGCGGCGGCCTGCACGCCCTCATCACCGAAAACCTGCCTCTCCCAATAGCCAAGAAACAGGTTAGCGTACGAGGGCGCACAGGCCGCGCCCATCGCAGTGCCGCGCTTCTGAAGGTAGAAGGAATCTTTAAACGTAAAATAGTTATGTGACAGGGCAAAGTTTAGCAGCTCGACTACCAGCTCATTCAGGTCGGAGTCCCGACCGGACATCTCGAGGAAGAAGCGGGCCGCACGGACGCCATCTTCGTGTCGTATACAAGTGTACAGTGATTCCACATCCATGGTCACAAAAAGTAAATCAGACTCCATTGAGATGCCGTCAACCCTCATGAGCACGTCCGTCGTGTCTTTGGCATAAGACGGGAGTGATTCGACTAAAGGTCTAAGGTAAAAGTCAATAAATCTACATACGGGTTCACAAAACCCGTCAATGCCAGACACGATCGGACGGCCAGGAGGGTTAACAGCATCCTTGTGGATCTTGGGGAGGAGATATAGCGTCGGAGCCCTGGGAAACTTCACCATCAGACCATCAAACATTTTTTTCGATATGATGCCCAGATCACACATGTGTGGTCAATATACAGGACTGGCACATGACTTATTCCTTCCAAAGACAATACTAAGGACCAGGGGGCACTCATATATGCAAACATTAAAAATGTAAATTCTGAACTGCATTACTGCTATATAGACTATATTCCTCCATCCTTACGGAGCTTTATTGTGTTTAGGTCTTTAACTGTTGAGTAATCTTTCTGTATATATTGGAAACCGTACAATATGCTGTTTAGCCACTTTATGCTCTGGTTCATAAATGAGAAACCTAAATTGGGTTCTCGTCGAATAAATTGGTGCTATAAAAATAATAAATAATAACTTAGAATTCTCTGGTTATGAAGTCCAAAATTAGTTTTCTAAACCCAAATGAAAAAGAATTTCTACATATCATAAATAAAAAATAATAGAATTTTTTGTTGAACTTACCAAGTTGGCTGCATGAATCTGGCAGATGCCAAGGAGCAAAATAAAGATGGTGACCATGGTGTTCTTCTTGTCCTCTATCCCGTTGGCTCGTTTTACCCACTATATATATACACACAATGAGGTATATACTTCCTCTCTTTCGTTGATCATAACCTTCATTTATGTGTAATAAAATAAATAATCCTATGATTTGTGACAAATATTGGAGCTGTAAGCTCTTGGGAACAAATGTTACATGAGATATCGATATGGGTTTTGAGATACGGATATTTGGATTTGAGACATTATTATTGCTGGTCTCCTAACAGATTTATAGGGTTTATGGAAGACGTGTGCAAACTTTTCGTAACGCTCATTTATCTACAAACGCACAACTCTCCATCCATAAATGCTCATTTTAATATCTCACATTACAAATATATTTCTGAGCATTCTGGGAGGCCGGTCTGCTAGAATCACTATACCGAAAAAGCACATATCTAGGACAATTAGTGATTAATACAGGGTTAGAGGATCTAACCAAGAGATGTATGGAATCTGTGCACACCAGGTTGGTGACCTCACAAGATGGAGTATCTACTGATGGGTGAGACCAATCCAATATATTAATATCACCACTGTAATCACTGTGAATTTCTGATAGTATGGTTTATGTTACTAATAAATTGAGAGCCACCACTGTGGTCTGGTAGGATACAATATCGGGATAGATAATATATACAGCACCCATAATTTGAGCATAGTATAACTGGTATATGGATAAGTAAATCTGCCATTGTTATTTGTATTGGATGCTCTATCACTGATATTGAAGTTTGGTGGGAGTGGATTGTGACCATCCCCTTTGTCCTATGTAGGTTTAAACGGCGGGGGCCACAGTCAGTAGTTATAATTTAACACTAGAACTACTGGACTCGTGACACCTAAATAGAAATACATGGTGCAAAGTAGTCAAAATGACTACCTCAGTAGTTCTAGTGTTAATACTCCATTCTTGATGTCCACAGTAGACGTGTGAATGGTGTTTGTTCATTCTCTCTTTTTAACGGCTTTTGGACACTTAAAGGCACCTAGGCACTTTCTTTTGTATTTTTTTGCTCATTTTTTGTATGGTATATACTAATGGATATTATTAAAAGTTAAGTTTTATACTTGAAAATTCCTCTCTCGTTGCTAGTAATATATATATACAGTGTGTCCACTCATATCCTGTCCACCGCCATTAACTTGAGAACGGTGGCAGCTATAGGCATAGAAGTGGTTGGTGTCTACGTATAGTAAAGTAGCCATGCCTTATGCAATGAAACCACCTATAGCGCCACCTGGTGGAAAACAACTGAGTTAGCATTTTTATCTCGAAAACGGAATGGAATACAGAAAAAAAGTGAATTACAAACTTGTAGGGCATCATCAATTCAATACAAATAGACACCTTGCATACAGAAATGCTATGATTAGAACGAGTAAAATGTGCGTACGTATGGTCGCGATCTCCAAAACGGAGACGTTGCGAGAAGCACTTAACCGTCACTAAGCTCACTAATGGGAATCGTGACCAAGGGGGATGGAGAGGAAAGACATGTCCCCCAATAATTACAACGGATGGGAAAATAAACAGTCAGCTTAAATACGGATGAGTCACGCTAGAGAAAACAGCGTAACAGAGGTCTGTTGGGCAACCCTCTGAACAACCCCATTTACTGTACAGTATGTACTATTAGCAGTCTACAGTAATTCGTCAGGTATGATGTTGCACACTTATTTGCATAATAGGGTAATTCCCCGTTTTACACATTCTAATCATAGCATTTCTGTATGCAAGGTGTCGATTCGTATTGAATTGATGATGTCCTACAACTTTGTAATTCACTTTTTTCTCTATCTTGTTCCGTTTTCGAGATAAAAATTCTAACTCCATTGTTTTCCACCAGGTGGCACTATAGGTGGTTTCATTGCGTAGTGCATGGCTACTTTACTATACCTAGACGCCACTTCTATGCCTATAGCTGCTGTCGTTCTCAAGTTAATGGCGGTGGACAGGATATGGGTGGACATACTGTATTAAATGAGGTTCTTTGAGACTAAAGGTCCCGTTACATGCAACGACGTATCTAATGATATATCGCCGGGGTCACGGATTCCTTGACGCACATCCGGTGTCGTTAGCGACATCGTTGTGTGTAACAGCTCTGAGCGAGTGTTAGCGATCAAAAATACTCACCTTATCGTTGATCGTTGACACGTCGTTCATTTTCATAAAATCGTTGCTGTTGCGGGATGCTGGGTGTTCGTCGCTCTTGCGGCAGCACACATCGCTACGTGTGACACCGCAGGAACGAGGAACCACCTCGTACCTGCGGCCGCCCGCAATGAGGAAGGAAGGAGGTGGGCGAGATGTTGTGCCCGCTCATCTCCGCCCCTCCGCTTCTATTGAGCGGCCGCTTAGTGACGCCGCTGTGATGCCTCACGAACCGCCCCCTTAGAAAGGAGGTGGTTCGCCGGCCACAGCGACGTCGCTGAGCAGGTAAGTCCCGTGTGACGGGTCCTAACGATGTTGTGCACCACGGGCAGCGATTTGCCCGTGACACACAACCGACAGGGGCGGGTGCTTTCACCAGCGACATCGCTAGCGATGTCGCTGCGTGTAAAGCCCCTTTACTCATTGTGATTGCTGAGTATTTGCTATTTGCTCATATACCTGGGATTCCAATGGGGACCGGTGCACACCATTCACTTTTGTCTTTACTAACTACATGTGATGCTAGTCACAACTTACAGTAGAGTAGTCAGGAAAGCCATGGTCTGGTAACATGAGGACACATATGGACACAGTGAGTACACAAAGGCGTAGTTAGGTCATGATCTGAGGGTCAGAATTCCGGGAAGGCACACAGTGGATTTAGGGAGAAAACTGAGATGTGGTCAGGTAACGGTCCGAGGTCAGAAGCCAGAAGGTCACGATAGGAACAGGGAGTGGGCAGAGAGGAGTCAAGCAACAGTCTGGGGTCAGGAAGCAAAGATCAGAGCACAGGCATTAACACAGGCCAACAGCACAACAACAGAACCAGAAAGTATGGAAGCCTGCACTGTCAATCAAGCTGCCAGCCAATAGCCCAGGAAAGCACAGCAGAGCATCTCCTAATGTGCAAGATGCTCTGCACAGAGGAATCGTGACAAAACATCATGCTCCGTACAAACCAAATGTCTGGACCAAATATGTCCTCAAGATAAAACTAACACTGCATTCATTAGACCTTGTGATTTTTCATATCCATCGAACAGTCACAATACATCTCCCATTGCTTCATTCCCTATCAATTGCTGTCCCACCCTATGTAACAGTCTGACACTACTGTCTAGCTATGAAAACCCTCTATAGCAGGGGTCTCAAACTCAGCTGGGTGTATGGTTCGCACATAGAAAAAATTTTTTTGGGGGGCCGCATTCTTTGCAGGACAAAGTAAGTTTTATTGGTACCATATTTTTTTTCTATAAACCTCTGGATCACTGTTATTGAACATTTTTCACTCGTTTATTAAAACAAATGTGTACTTTTTTTTTTTTTTTAAATATTAAAACAAAACATTTTTGATGTTTACATTTTTTATGCTTTATTTTGATTTTTTTTTTACATTTTACCCTTTTTTTCTAAGTAATATCATTTTAAAATTAGCATCATATAGTAATTTTGCCCAACATCTTTTAGTAATGCCCCCCATCCTGTTCCCCTTTTTGAAGTAATGCATCCCATCCTTGTCCTCATCCTGTACTAATGTCATAATCCTTGTCCCCTTGTAGTAATGTGACCTAACCTTGTCCCTATCCTGTAGTAATGTCCCCATTCTATAGTAATGTGCCCATCCTTGTCCCCCTCTTGTAGTAATGTGGCCATTCTGTAGTAATGTGTCCATCTTTATACCCATCCTGTAGTAATGTCCCCATCCTGTAGTAATGTGCTCACCCTTGTCTTCTTTTTGTAGTAGTGTTCCCATTCTGCAGTATTGTGCCCATCATTGTCCCCATCCTGTAGTAATTTCCCTATTCTGTTCCCCTTCTTGAAGTAATGCATCCCATCCTTGTCCTCATCACTAATGTCCCAATCCTTGTTCCTTTGTAGTAATGTGACCTAACCTTGTTCCTATCCTGTAGTAATGAGCTCATCCTTGTCCTCTTTTTGTAGTAATGTTCCAATTCTGTAGTATTGTGCCCATTCTTGTCCCCATCCTGTAGTAATGTGCCCCAGCCTTGATCCTTGTCTCCATCCTATAGTAATGTTCCCCTTCTTGTCCTCATCCTGCAGTAATGTGGCCATCTTTGTCCCCATCCTGTAGTAATGTGCCCATCTTTGTCCCCATCCTGTAGTAATGTGCCCATCTTTGTCCCCATCCTGCAGTAATGTGCCCATCTTTGTCCCCATCCTGTACTAATGTGCCCATCTTTGTGCCCATCCTGCAGTAATATGCCCATGCTATATTAATGTGCCCATCCTTGTGCCCATCCTGTGGTAATGTGCCCATCTTGTATAATGTGCCCATCCTTGTCCCCATTATATTGTAATATGCCCATCTTTGTCCCCATCCTGTAGCAATGTACCCATCCTGTATAATGTGCTCATCCTTGTCCCCATCATATTGTAATATGCCCATCACTGTCCCCATCCTATAGTAATGTGCTCATCCTGTATAATGTGCCCATCCCTGTCCCCATCCTATAGTAATATGTCTTATACCTGTCCCCATCCTGTAGTAATGTGCCCTATTATTGTCCTCTTTTACTAATGTGCCCATGGAGGTCACCTTTTTTTAGTAATGTCCAATTGTGATCCCTACGTATTGCAATTTACTAAAAAAACACACAAAATGTAACAATTATATTAAGGCTATATATATATATATATATATATATATATATATACAGTATATATACACAGTAAATACACACAAATGCATACATCATAAGAAAATCTTGCATTACTTGTACAAAATGGTGCATAGGGAATCAATGTTACAAACACCACTGAATATCAAGAGACGAAACAAAAAATATATATATTTTACAAAAATTATACAAAAAATTCACCATATATAATGTAATTAATGATGCATTAATAAATGAACATTGTGTGTTTCTTACTGTTCTTACCTCTAGGGAATTTTGTAACAAGCTTCACAATCCAATATGCTTCCCTCATATTTCTTTCTTGGCCAACATTTACCTCTGATGGGAGCATTAACCTTTTCCACTTCACAGAACTGCAATGTGTCCAAACAACCATCATGTTGTTCAATGAAATGCCCACTCACTCCAGAATAATGGCTATTTTTGATGTTAATGTTGTAGATATGCTCAGCTATCGTCTTTTTAATCTTCCTACTGGTGCAGCCTATGTATTTGACTGAGCAGTATTATTATTTTTATTAAACGCAATATTATTATTATCATTTATTATTATAGCGCCATTTATTCCATGGCACTTTACATGTGAAAGGGGTACACATAATAGGGACAAGTACAATAATCATAAACAATAAAAGGCACAGACTGGTACAGGAGGAGAGAAAACCCTGCCCGCAAGGGCTCACAGTCTACAGGAGCAGAGAGGTCCCTGCCCGCGAGGGCTCACAGTTCACAGGAGCAGAGAGGTCCCTGCCTGCGAGGGCTCACAGTCTACAGGAGGAGAGAGTACCCTGCCCGCGAGGGCTCACAGTCTATAGAAGGAGAGAGGACCCTGCCCGCGAGGGCTCACAGTCTATAGGAGGAGAGAGGACCCTGCCCGCGAGGGCTTACAGTCTACAGTAGGAGAGAGGACCCTGCCTGCGAGGGCTCACAGTCTATAGGAGGAGAGAGGACCCTGCCCGCGAGGGCTCACAGTCTATAGGAGGAGAGAGGACCCTGCCCGCGAGGGCTCACAGTCTACAGGAGGAGAGAGGACCCTGCCAGGAGGGCTCACAATCTACAGGAGGAGAGAGGACCCTGCCCGCGAGGGCTCACAGTCTATAGGAGGAGAGAGGACCCTGTCCGCGAGGGCTCACAGTCTACAGGAGGAGAGAGTACCCTGCCCGCGAGGGCTCACAGTCTACAGGAGGAGAGAGGACCCTGCCCGCGAGGGCTCACAGTCTACAGGAGGAGAGAGGACCCTGCCCGCGAGGGCTCACAGTCTATAGGAGGAGAGAGGACCCTGTCCGCGAGGGCTCACAGTCTACAGGGATAGATGAGGATACAGTAGGTTAGGGTAGAGCTGGTAGTGCTGTTACAGTTCATAAAACAATTGATACTAAGATAGCCATCAATTTTAATTGTCTTTATTGCATATTTGTACACATTGCACTTCTTCCTAAAACACCTATGAAATCGTTTAATAGACAGCCAGGTTGTATTGTTATCACTTCCAGATTTGTATAGACAGGGTGAGATCATATTACCCACGCACCTTCCTCTTTTGCCACACATCTCACACCATCATTCAGAATGTTCCACGTTATATCATCCTGAAATAAAACAGGAATATACTGTATTTTTGAATGATTTTCTTGAAGACTAAAGGGGGGGTACTAAATGCAGGCATAGATTTATTACGTTGATCATGGTTTTTCCCCCAAAACTTACCAGTTTTGGAAACCCCTTTGAGCAGAGATTGTTCATCATTAAGTTGCAATTTCCTCAAACCATCCAAAATCAATCTATCACTATAACCCCCTTTCTTTGAGTCTTTTTTGTATATTTCTGCATTCCTTGCCAAAAGCCTGTTTACTGGAACAATGCGTCTGGCATGCATGAATTCCCCATAAGGTATGGAGGAACCCGTGTGTGTGTGTGTGTGTGTGTGTGTGTGTGTGTGTGTGCGTGTGCGTGTGCGTGTGTGTGTGTGTGTGTGTGTGTGTGTGCGGGAGGGCAACTATCAGCCCTAAGAATGGTATTCCCACTGACAAGCTTCCTAAAACTTGAACAATCAACATTTTGTGTGGCAAAATTCCCCATTATAAGGATATCCAAGAATTTTGCCTGCAATGATGGGTCTTGAACCGTGAATCTCAAATTGCTGTCATTAGAATTTATTATAAGGTGAAGTCTGATATGGTTGACACGTCACTCAACCAAATGATCAAAATGTCGTCCACATATCTGCCATACCAGACAATAGAGGAAAAAACGGATTTGATAGTGTAAACACAAATTTCTCCTCCCACCAGGTTACAAAGAAAATTACCACTGAGGGGGATCTTCAATAAATGCGTTTGTTATATTTTTACCAATGCTGATTTTTCATTATGTCTGCCTGTGGTCACAGGCGATCAGCAGGGTTTTACACCTAAAGAGCGACAGTTATACATTATTGTGAGTAGTTCTTCTAGTTTTGTGCTCATGTGCCCCATCATTGTCTCCTTTACTAATGTGCACATCCTCTTCCTGTATAATGTGTCCATCTTTGTCCCCATCCTGTAATAATGTGCCCATCCTTGTCCCCATCCTGAAGTATTGTGCCCCATCATTTTCCTCTTTTACTAATGAGTCCATCCTTGTCCCCATCTATATATATAATTGCCTTATTCTGTCTGTCTGTCTGTCTGTCTGTCATGCTCCGAAATTGTGTCCTTACGGTGACACAAAGCTGATTGGCCGCTGGGCTCGCCATGGCCCCGCCCCCCCACACGGATTGGCCTCTCTCCCCGGCTCTCTGCAGGCCCCGCCCCCCTCACGCAATGCACGCTCGCTCTGGCCCAACTGACACGGAGCCGCGACTCCCAGGTGAGTACACACACACGCATCAGATCACACTCACTCTCACACTCACTCTCACACACACCTCCCACATCACAACATGCTGGGATATCACTTGCTTCTACACCGGCTCCGTCAGGATCCCGGCAGCGCCAGACATAACCTTGCGATGCTGGGATCTTGACGGAGGCCGTGAAAGCTGGTAACCATTATAAACATCGGGTAACTAAGGTCCCTTAGTTACCCGATGTGTATCATAGTTACCAGTGTACACCGGCTCACACTCACACACACATCACACACACATCACATCGCATCCACACATCAAGGTCCTGCAGCGGCGGAAAATACAGACACATAACAGCACACACACATAACAGCACACACATACACACAAATCAGATCACACTCACACACACCTCACACATCACATCGCATCCACATACTCACAACATCCTGGGATATCGCTTGCTTCTCGGCGGCGGTACTGTGCTGTTAGCTTCCAGGACCTGCGGGAGGATCACATGGCCAGAAGCATGTGATACCTCCGGATGTTGTGAGTATAAGCGCGTATGTGCGATATCGTCAGTGTCTGTGTGTGTGAGTGGATGCGATCGGGTGTGTGTGAGTGGATGCGATCGGGTGTGTGTGAGTGGATGCGATCGGGTGTGTGTGAGTGGATGCGATCGGGTGTGTGTGAGTGGATGCGATCGGGTGTGTGAGTGTCAGCAGAGGAGCACGGCGTGCTGGAGGAGGCTGGGAGCAGAGAGGCTGATCATGGGGAAGGCTGGGAGGAGAGAGGCTGATGCTGGGGGAGGCTGGGAGGGGGAGGCTGGGACGAGGGAGGCTGATGCTGGTGGAGGCTGATGCTTGGGGAGGCTGATGCTGGGGGAGGCTGGAAGGAGAGAGGCTAATGCTGGTGGAGGCTAATGCTGGTGGAGGCTGATGCTTGGGGAGGCTGATGCTGGGGGAGACTGGGAGGGGAAGGCTGATGCTGAGGGAGGCTGGGAGGAAGGAGGCTGGGAGGAGAGAGGATGATCCTGGGGAAGGCTGGGAACGGGAGGCTGATGCTGAGGGAGGCTGGAAGGAGAGAGGCTGATGCTGGGGGAGGCTGGAAGGAGAGAGGCTGATGCTGGTGGAGGCTGATGCTTGGGGAGGCTGATGCTGGGGGAGACTGGGAGCAGAAGGCTGATGCTGAGGGAGGCTGGGAGGGGGAGGCTGGGAGGAAGGAGGCTGGGAGGAGAGAGGCTGATCCTGGGGAAGGCTGGGAAGGGGAGGCTGATGCTGGGGGAGGCTGGAAGGAGAGAGGCTGATGCATGGGGAGGCTGATGCTGGGGGAGACTGGGAGCGGAAGGCTGATGCTGAGGGAGGCTGGGAGGGGGAGGCTGGGAGGAAGGAGGCTGGGAGGAGAGAGGCTGATCCTGGGGAAGGCTGGGAAGGGGAGGCTGATGCTGAGGGAAGCTGGAAGGAGAGAGGCTGATGCTGGGGGAGGCTGGAAGGAGAGAGGCTGAGGCTGGGAGGAGAGAGGCTGATGCTGGGGAAGGCTGATGCTGAGGGAGGCTGGGAGGGGAAAGCTGATGCTGGGGAAGGCTGGGAGGACGGAGGCTGGGAGGAGAGAGGCTGATCCTGGGGAAGGCTGGGAGAGGGAGGCTGATGTTGGAGGAGGCTGGAAGGAGAGAGGCTGATGCTGGCGGAGGCTGATGCTGGGGGAGGCTGGAAGGAGAGAGGCTGATGCTGGTGGAGGCTGATGCTTGGGGAGGCTGGGAGAGGGAGGCTGATGCTGAGGGAGGCTAGGAGGAGGGAGGCTGGGAGAGGTAGGCTGAGAGAAGAGAGGCTGATGCACACACACACACACACACACACACACACGCGCACACTGCACAACACACCACACACACACACTGGGAACCACAAACAACTGCCCTACACAGACACCCACACATACAGACAACGCTGCACACACACAACACCCAACACACAAACACCGCGGCACACACAAATATACGCACATACCGCACAACACACACATTGCACAAAACATACCTCCCCCCAAAACACACCACACACACACAAACCGCGCAACACACACACACAACGCTACAGACACACAGCGCTCCACAAACAACGCAACACACGCAACACACATACAACACCGCTCTCACCCCCCGCCACACCCAGACAACACCCAGAACATGTACAGCGCCCTACACAAACACTTGGTAACTACACACAACAACATCTCTATATATATATATATATATATATATAACAAAAATCATACATGAACTACACAATACGTAAATTCTAGAATACCCGATGCGTAGAATCGGGCCACCTTCTAGTCCTGTAATAATGTGCCCATCCTGTAGTAATGTGCCCATGCTTGTCCCCATCCTGTAGTAATGTGTCGATCCTTGTCCCCATCCTGTAGTAATGTGTCTCATCATTGTCCCTTTTTACTAATGTGTCCATCCTTGTCCCCATCCTGTACAAATGTGTCTCATCATTGTCCCTTTTTACTAATGAGCCCATTTACTAATGAGCCCATCCTTGCCCCATCCTGTAGTAATGTGCCTCATCATTGTCCCTTTTTACTAATGAGCCCATTTACTAATGAGCCCATCCTTGCCCCATCCTGTAGTAATGTGCCTCATCATTGTCCCTTTTTACTAATGAGCCCATTTACTAATGAGCCCATCCTTGCCTCATCCTGTAGTAATGTGCCTCATCATTGTCCCTTTTTACTAATGTGCCCATTCTTGTCCCCATCCTGTAGTAACATGCCCATCCTTGTCCCCATGCTGTAGTAATGTGCCACTGCTGTCAGCGCTTCATCTGAAATTCAGATCAACGTTTTGCTGGTGCTATGCAGAGTCAAGCTCTCTCTGCACAACTATTCCAATGGTAGCTGCTGGCCAATCAGAGGCAAGCAGCTGACATCATAGGCAGAGCACTGTGATCCTATTCATCTCTCTGCTGTTGCTTACATTGCTTGTGTGAAAGACGTCAGCTGGGGCAGTGCTAGATACAGTCAGTGACACCAGCACCACCCACAGCCTCCAGCACCACCCTGAAATGAAGCATGATCAGAGGAGCTCAAGTTTGTTTGGTGCCATCTTGGTGCTGCCATCTTAGATCGCATAATGGTCGCCATCCTCCATGCAACTCAAGTCTTCCCCACATCTCCTTGTTCTTCCTGACATGAGACTTGAGTCTCCCGACTGCGTCAAATGTAACATGGTTTCAGGCAGTAACCGTGGGCAAGGTACTAATTTTTTATGCTCCAGAATATTCCACGAAGGTGGGGATCCTGGGTGGGTGTGTGGACTTGTGCTACGGGGGTGCTATGCCCTTGCTGTCTCTCTGCATTATGAGACTAGTGACAGATTCAGGACTAGAGAGTAATTTCCATGTAAGGCTCTCAATGTTAAATGTAGTTTCCTTTCTATTGGTATTAAATGGAGTCATGTCAGTTTCTCTTTGCCAGCAGCTTACTCATTACTTCTCCTCGGGTGCTTCCAGTTTGGGACCACTTCCAGTCACTATATATACCCTCTTCCCTCTGTAGAGGGTGCCGGTTATTCTGAATTCTCAGTCTGAGACTTTCACCTAGAGGTGGAAGGAGCTGCTGGAGCTCCTTCTCTCAGTTGTAGTGTAGGCTGCAGTCCTGGTGCCTGACTGCAGCCAAGAAGTTGGAGTTTATCCTTTGTTGATTCCCCTGCTTGTCTTCCTTCGCTGGTGTGTTGTTTTAGTGCAGGATTGGCACTAGTGATACTTACCTGCCCACTCACTAGTCATAACTATTGTAGAGTCTCTCAGGATTTCAGGCTCCTGCTTGGTCACAGTTGAGGACCCTGTATAGGGCCTGGATAGGAGTGCAAGGTACAGTTGAAGGTAATTGGAGGAGGTGTCCATCTTCCCTCTCACTAGCTCTAGGGCTCCCCGTTGTTGAAGTGCCCCCTGTGTACCTCTTGTTTGTCATGGTGAAACACTGTGTATTGTTTTGTGCTTTGTCCCATACCAGACCTTCCCCAAATTTCCTTGATGATACTGAGCATTTCTACACACTGTCTCAATTCCTTTCTCTTAACTTGCATGAACTCTGTTTCCTCTGGTTCGCCTGCCTTCACCATAACCCAGCTCAATACTACAGTTCAGTTAGTGAGCATCCGATTCTCAACTTGTGGTTCTGCATTTTCTTATTTTCTTCCGTCTTAAAGGAACTAGTTTGCCAATATGACTGGTACTTAGCTTCTCTACTTCTGACTTCTTGGAACTCCGACCTGTGGCACTCTATTCGTCTTACATTGTCTGTTCCATCCTGGCCAATTACCTCTCTGAGACATAAACTCGGGGCCGTACTGCTAGGCATCCTGTCCCAAGACCTGTCTCTGACTTACTACTATGTATTTCCATCCATTTTCCTTCAGAATCATGCAATGCACTGTCTCAGTCTCCACTCACCTCAGGGACATCATGCAGCTCTGCTCAATAGTCAGACCATAGGTCTTCTTTTACTGCAAGCTGGGCCCTATCTAATCTCCTGGCAGGAAACTGTCTCTTCCCCTTCACTTTAACTCCTCCCACCCTGAGCTAGTCCCAAACATTACCCTGACTCTCTCTTCTGTTAGACATTATACTATCTAACACTAATAACGCATGTTTGAATACTCATTATACATAATTAAAGTAAATATGTTTTCAAGGGGAATGTGGGCAGTATGTCCATCTCCTTACAATCGTACCATTATGTGTAATTTCCAGAAGGGGTTAAATTGCAAACAATTTCCTTATCTATTTATATGATGATTTCCAAGTATCAGCTGGTTTTTCAGTTTCACATTTCATTTATAAACAAACCAAAACTCTGTGTATTGTCACTGTGGCGATGCATACAAATCTAATAAACCCTTTACAAGGTGTGGGCAAATTCACCAAGAAAGAGAAATAGTGACCAAAGAGCAATATACATAAAAATATTATACTTTATTAGAATCAATGTAAAAGCAAATATGAAAAAATACACTAAAAGACAGAGATTATTCCCTTATAGCAGGAAGACAAGACCAAGTGACAGTGCAAAAAAGACCAAATGATATAACCTATAAGATATGTTGTCAATTGTTTAAAAATATCTAAATGGAGTGCTAGAGAGTATAGCTAGTGCAAGAGTCCCAATAAAATTAATGGATATGTATAATGTGCTTAGTATGTGCAAAAGAGAAATCTATATATTGTGGAACACTATCTAATCCAGCAACCAAGGATCAAAATGAATATCTCAATGTGGTCCAAATAGAGAACTGATATAATGAAAAGTTTAGGTTATATACCTTAATGGCTGGTCTGAGAGGATGACTTACCGGCTGCTGACCCTGACGCACGTTTCGTAACTTCCTTAGGGAGCACTGTCTTTTATTGTATTTTTGCATGTTTGCTTTTACATTTATTCTATTAAAGTATAATATTTTTAAATATATTGCTCTTTCTTGGTGAAATTTTCTCTTTCTTGGTGAATTTGCCCACACCTTGTAAGGGGATTATCATATTTAATTTAGTTATTACTCCTATTCTGTTCATATAGACTGCAATATCATTTAGCTTTATTTGCATGAAATAAAATAATTTATTAAGAAATATGAATCAAACACAAAATTCTAAAAGTTCTACATTTTTCATCTTTTATGTAGTTGAAAGAATTTATTTAGCAATAGGGTATATGGAGTATAAACTAAGCCAACAGGGTCTGCTTTTTCTAAGAACCACTTCAATAGAATACAGACATGGCCTATAGATGGGAGTGGTGCAATTTCTGGCAAAAAAATCTGACCTTTTTCCAGACAACAAAACCCCTTAGACATTAATCATCAACACATCATAGGACTCTTGATTATTGATTCATGTAGATAATTTATTGAAATTAAGTTTGAGATTCTTTTAATTTAAGCTCTTTGAATGTGAGATAATATGTGATGAGGTAGCCGTCATTGTACATGTAGAGCTTGTGGTCGTTGGGGTTGTAGGAAAGACTCTGCACGTTCTCCATCACCTTATCAAATTGTACGGTCAGGAAGTCTTCTTTGCTGATGTTAGTGTCGTACATGTAGAAGATCTCCTCTTGCTTTGTACTGAGGGTTCTGGTGGCGTATAAGACTCCACAGACCATGAAAGTGTTGGTGACACCAGGTTTGTATTGGGTTGTAGACCATGTTTGCATCAACTCAAGATTAGTGGCATTAAGTTTACCAATGCGAATGTTGCCGCTATCTTTTTCAGTTGCATAAATGACCCAGAGCCCGTCCTCATCACTGGCTAAGTCTAAATCCTGCCAAGGAGATGATGAGTATGGAAACCGATTGTTGTAGGCGGCATCAGGGAAAGCCTTGTTCTCCACAGTGTTGGTCTCAATGTTCAGTTTGCAGAGATTCACGGTGTTATAGCAGTTATAGTACATTGATTTATTGTACATTATCATCCCACCTCCTTGTCCACTTGCAGGCGGGATTTTTTCTAGCCTATGCTTGTAGATCAGGAGATCGTCGAAGGTGTTGTAGTAATGTATGGTACTCATTGACCTTCCATCTCCATAGATAGGAGCCACAAATTGTACACCTTGGTCATCTCCAAGTAACGAGTCACTTCCCCAGCCTCCATATTTGTAGTTGACTCCCAAATAGTTCAGTTGTACTACAAAAGGTTTGCTGATAGTCACTATTCCTCCATGGTCAAATTTGCCTATGCAAAAAAACCCAAAAGAACATATAACATATTCAAAAAGTATTCACGCCTCAGACATAGACTTATATGTTGAAAACTATAGTTAGGATTCAGACACTTTCTAGGGTTGGCCAAAATTCTAGGTTGGCCAAAATTCATATTTGGTCATCAATCTATACATAATACCCTAAAATCACAGCAGGAAATTTCTCAAACTTTGCACAAATACAGTCATGTGCAAAAGTGTTTGCACTAGTGATGAGCAAGAATGCTTCCTTCTGCTGGATACTTGATAGGTCATTGGAGTGCTCGGGCACACTCATTAATTGACCGAGTATCGCAGGTGCTCGAACACCATGCTCAAGTCTTCACCCCACATGGTTCTCATCAATAAATATGGAGGGATTGCCTGCCATACACGGTAGTTGTGTGGCCATGTTGGCATTGCTGTGATTGGTCAGCTGCACTGCGTCATTGGGTCTTATATGGATGTAATTAAAAGAGTAGATTTAGGAGTGAGACCTTAGATTAGAGTAAGGGGTACTTTACACGTTGCGACATCGCTAGCATCGGCTAGCGATGTCCAGCGCGATAGCACCCGCCCCCCATCGTACATGCGATATCTTGTGGTAGCTGCCGTAGCGAACATAATCGCTACGGCAGCGTCACACGCACATACCTGGTCGGCGACGTCGCTGTGACCACCGAACAATCCCTCCTTCAAGGGGGAGGTGCGTTTGGCGTCACAGCAATGTCACCGCAACGTCACTAAGCGGCCAGCCAATAGAAGCGGAGGGGCGGAGATGAGCGGGACATAACATCCCGCCCACCTCCTTTCTTCCGCATTGCTGGTGGACGCAGGTAAGGAGATGTTTGTCGTTCCTGCGGCTTCACACACAGCGATGTGTGACGCCGCAGGAGCGACAAACAACATCATATCTCCTGATGTAGCGACATTATGGAAATGAACGACGTTACACAGATGAGCGATTTTTACGCTTCTGTGCTCCTTCATCGTCGCACTAAGGATTTGCACGTTGCGATGTCGCTACCGGTGCCGGATGTGCGTCACTAACGACGTGACCCCGACGATATATCGGTAGCGATGTCACAACGTGTAAAGTACCCCTAAGGGTTTCAGCTATACAGAACTTGCACATAAATTCTTTAGCTCTGGAGACAGACTAAAACTGGATACGGGATGGGGGTGTACTAAGCAGAGACAGGAGTGGCTTCAGACTGGGTTTTCCATCCTGATGGCTTTTTTTGTCACAGTCCATGCATAATTAATTGGCTTGTCCAGGACTTTAACATTGATGACCTACGCTTACGATAGGTCATTAATGTGTGATCGGTGAGGAAGCGACATCCGGCACCCTCTCCGATGAGGCGTTCCCGGTGCCTCTTCCAGCCGTAATTACTCAGTTGCAGAGTTGCACAGCACAGCTCCATCATCTGTATAAAGGCCGCGGCCGAGTACTACGTATCCGCCCCCTATTTGAATTAATAGGAGGCAGATATGCAATATCTGACTCTGCCCAATATGCCGTTGATGGAGTTGTGTAGCTCCGTCACTATTTGTGGCCAGCGGTGACACCGGTAATAGCTGATCTGTGGAGATGCCGGGTGTCACATCTCCACTGCTCAGACATTGATGACCTATCTAGAGGTTAAGCTGTCAATGTAAAAGTCCTGGATAACCACTTTAAGTTTATAATTTTGTCATTGCACATTCAGAACACATCACAATAAGATCTATTGTGTTTGGGTCTTCCTACTCTCTTCCAATTAATGATGTGAGGAGAGAGCGATTGAACCTTTGGAATTTAAATAGTAACTGCTGATACATATATCTTATTAGAAAAATCTATATATTTCACATCTTGAACTGATCATTCATTTTTTTATATGCTGAATTCACAGATAAAATCTGTCTTCATGAATAGAGATTTTCCCACTATTGAAATAATGGACGGTAATTGGTGCTCATAAAATTCTATAGCGAGGGAAGGGGCAGAAGGGAAACAGACACAATCATTCTGCTGCAAGTTCTCCTGAACTGATTAGACTAATGTTGGCCGACCATCCGATATCGATGGGTTCGTCCGACAGTTTAACGTGTGTGGACGACTCCCATACATTATTGTCAGGGAAAATATTGATCCACTGTGTCTGATTTCAGAGATAAGTCATCATCACCAGATATGTCGACTATCTCAAAGAGAGCACAGGGGTGCTATGCCAACAGTCATCTAATATGTATGGGGGGGGGGTTAAGACTTTAAATTTCATGTTCTTCTTGAAGACAACCTTCCGACAGAGCACAAGCACGTCTGCAGAGGTTGGGAAAGATGGCTATTTTTGAAGACTTTTCCGACTCACCATAGTTCCCTGGAGGAAGAGGATTTGGTCTTGTTTGGTTTTTCTCACAATCCTCCAACCGTTTTTTTAATTCTTTAATTTCCCTTCTGATCAATAGTACATTGTTTATGTCGTAGACTTCCAGCTGGTTCACCATGACGGAGATGTTATGGCTCTGCAAGAGATAACACATAACACTTAATCATATGCACAGGACATATGGTCACCTCGTTGTCCCATTTGCTCCATTGTAAAGAGATAGACTAAAGGTACCGTCACACTTAGCGACGCTCCAGCGATCCCACCAGCGATCTGACCTGACAGGGATCGCTGGAGCGTCGCTACATGGTCGCTGGTGAGCTGTCAATCAGGAAGATCTCCACAGCGATCAGAGATCAGCCTCCAGCCACCAGCGAACTGTGTAACGACGCTGTGCTTGGTAACCATAATACACATCGGATTACTAAGCAAAGCGCTTTGCTTATAGTTACCCGATGTGTACCTTGGCTACGTGTGCAGGGAGCAGGGAGCCGGCTTCTAGAAGCTGCGGACGCTGGTAATCAAAGTAAATATCAGGTAACCAAGCAAAGCACTTAGCTTGGTTACCCGATGTATACCTTGGTTACCAGCGTCCGCAGAAGCCGGCTCCCTGTTCCCTGCACATTCAGATCGTTGCTCTCTCGCTGTCACAAACAGCGATGTGCGCTTCACAGCGGGAGAGCTACGACCATAAAATGGTCCAGGACATTCAGTAATGACCAGTGACCTCACAGCAGGGGCCAGGTCATTGCTAGATGTCACACACAGCGGCATCGCTAGCAAGATCGCTGCTACGTCACAAAAACCGTGACTCAGCAGCGATGTCGCTTAGTGAGACGTGGTCTTAAATAATGATTTAAATAGAATTTATCAGTCAGGTCAACACAAAATTTTAATCTCTCAGATATAAAACACTATGTGTAAACATCACATTTTAATTTTCTAACGCAAAGATTTCTTGTGTTGTGCTTTGATATACCAAAGACATGATCTGTAGCCATGTAAAATAGATCTCCCAATGAAGTAAATGTTCAAAAGTAAGGTCTATTAATAATATGACATGCCTGGATTACAAGTAGATAAAACAACCAAGTCGTTACAGGTTTTGTAGATGCCGGCTTGCTTTTCTTTATCACCAACCCTATAATATACTTCCCAAATCTCATAAGAGTATTTAAATGAAAAAAAATATGTATATTCTATCTTTTCCAATTCCAGAACATAACTTTACTTTTTTAAATGAACTGATAGCCTTATTAAATATCTAACTGGTTCCCATGGGACTTATAATAAGAAATATTCAGAATACATTTTGTACTTAAGACTTACAAAGATGGCAGATTAGGACAGTTATCTGGTTGGGCAGACAGAATTTGATTAAAATGAAAGTACTCGAGAGTACCATGATGTAGAGTGGTCCCTCCTATTTCTGCTGTCAGGAAATCGCAGCGCAGGGCTTCATACACACTTGCTCAGGTTAATACTGCTGGCTGTGCAGATTCTCCTTTATCCAGCGCAGCTAGGGTTAAGGAATTCCTCTGGTCTCCTAAACTCTGAATGAAAGCTAGAACCAGCTGTTTTTTATTGCTAGTTACTTCTACTATAAAAACATCTCGTCCAGCTCAGGTAAATGCCGGTGATAGCTTCTGCTTAGCTTGCTTTTAGAGGGACCCTGTGAGCTGTGGACCAGGAAGCCATTCAAGGATCAGCTGTGTGTGAAAGCTGTGGTGTTTTTCCTCTCCTGATTCCTTTATGCTTTTTGCCCTTCTGCTTCATTCCTCGAGTCATTACTTCTTCCTGTCATTTGAAGTGCTTTGTGTGATTGTTGTTTATTTTACCCCACTGATCTGGTCACTAAACAAGACCAAGCCCAGAGAAAGACAGGGATAGGCACATGGTCGGCGACGGGGTAAATAAACTCACATAGGGACGTTTAGGAGTGCAGGGATCAGCCTCAGGTGAGGTCAGGAGATGGCCCTGCTCCCCTTTCCCTAGCGCAGGGCCCATTGTAGTAACGTGTACCCTGTGTGTTGCAGTGCTCACCGGGAGTTTCCACATCCCTGGCGGGACCCCAGTAGTCACTATGTGACAACTCCCCATACTCTGTTCAGGCTCTTCCAATCAAAATACATGACATTGGAGACTTTCAATCTCAGTTTGCTTATTAAATTTATACACTCTTCTAGTCCTAGTGTTTGCTTATATACTATAGGGCCATCCATCTGAATTATATTGTGGATTGGTGAAGACGCGGCAAGTTTAAGCTTTGAATTTCATTGGAACAAGTGGATTTGTTGATAGCACTACAGGATCTTTGTGGCTCGAAGAAGCTATTCTTTCTTCTCATGATAAACATCTTACAATCCCTAGAACATTAAGGATATTTATTCAGTATAGATGCCTTCCACTAATGTTTTCTTCTCCTTCACCCTTGATTTCTATATTGGGAAACCCACTGGAGAACCTGTATGTGACATAGATCAGAGATCAAATGGCACATGGTGCAGTAGATTGGGACTCCCATATATATTTTACATTGGGACCAAGCAGCTTTTACTTGGGTCTTTGTTCCTATCCACATCTTTCTTACCTACATGTACAGAGCTTCAACCAGAGCATTGTTGCCATTCATAGAAGTCTTCAGTTGCAATATCAGAGTCTCCATTTCTCTAATCTCCAATTTCACCAACTCAAAGTCCAGCTCGGTGTATGAGATTCCTCCATTCTCCATCGCCTCCACCCGTTTGGTCAGATCGGTCAGCCGTTCCATGTAGATGATCAGTGTACTCTCATAGTCCTGGATCTGTAGGGTAATGTGACGTTATAAGATGTATGCTCATTGGGAGCAAAACATTTTATGGCACAATAGACGGGGTGCAAATATAAGCATATAGTGTCTATACATATTATTCTAAGTGGATAGGTAGACAAGAAACGTTTCCCCTTAGGTTCCCATACCTTTGTGATCTCCTGCTGGACGGTGATACTCAGGTTATGGTTGGATATTTCCAGGATTTCCAAACTATCCGCTGGGAACGTAGAATCTGGGAGAATAACGGAGCATTGACAGACCCCCAGCTCATCCACAGAACCCTGGAAACTGTGATACTGTTGAAAAGTGACAATATCAGTGTTTTATTGTGACAATTATTATGTAATATAATCTTTAATAATACGAATTATCTTATTTCAAATTCTGTAATTTTTGCAAGCACTTGAAACATTGGATTGGAATTGTTGACTTTACAATAGATACATGATATGACAATTATTTTCATCAACATCACAACGAAAAAAAAAATGAGCATATAAACTTGTATACAAAATAATCTAGGATGGTTGCCGATTTAATAGCTACAGATGAAAAAAAATTCCAAAATACCTATTATGACGCCATATTTGCCACGTGAATTGGTTTTAACTTTGTGCAACTTTATTATATACAGATGTGTAGGGTGTGATGATGCCCACCTAACAAATTCTTCAAGACTTCCATTTGCACTGTACTGGAATATAGTAACATTTCTGTAAAGGAGCACGGAGGTGCACACCAGTGATAGAGAACTTGGCATATCTTATGTGGTGTGTGCCTCTTCTGAATTAGTCTTATTTTGCTCCACCAAGTCTTTTCACTAAGATTGGTGTATACAATATCAGTCTTAATTAATTGAGCCCAAAATGTTTGTTGTTCATGATTTTAAAAATACTTGCATAACTGGGGGTGAAATTTGCCCCCATCACTGTGCCTATTTTTTGTAGCTAGTAAATTTCAACTTATTCAGAAAATTATGTTTTTATATCAATTTTATACACTTTAGGACAAAGTTTTGTTGTATCCTGGGTATATTTGCATCTCTGGGGCATCATATTGTACAAGAATAACATGTCTGCTGCACAAATATTAAGTTCGACCAAGTAAACAATATCTTTAACTCATCAAGTGGGGAGGTTAGATAAAACTTAGAACAGAGCATGCATAAGCTTAAGTTATTTGTGAATACATTATAAACCCTTACATTCGTAGGTAGATACACTATCTTGGACAAAATTGTATGGGTGTTTGTTTTTCTCTCTCCTTATGGACTTTTGGTGAAAAATAAATCCCACTTTTTGAAGGAATATTTAGCAAATTGGTATTCAAGATTCTTTCCCTGGCCTTTCCTAGATTTGAATGAAGGGAAAAACAGCAACATAGTAAGGGTCCCGTTACACTTAGCGTCGTTCCGACAACGATACGACCTGGTCAGGATCGCTGGTACGCCGATACATGGTCGCTAGTGAGGTGTCAAACAGGCAGATATAATTAACGACGCAGCAATGATACGGCGATCCGTATAACGACCTCGGGGGTCGTTGGGACTGTGTCACCCAGGCGTGCCAATGAGGTCGCTCGTCGTTGTTATGGCACAGCAATGCATGCTTCCCAGCGGGACACCAATAATCAAAAAATGAACCAGGACGTTCAGGTACGATCGGCGATATCGCAGCAGGGGCTGGTTGCTGCAATGTGTCACACGTAGGAAGATCACTAGCAAGGTCGCTGTTGAGTCACAAAACCTGTGACGTTTCAGCGATCTCGCTAACGACATCACTATGTGTGACGGGGCCTTAAGTTAGAGGTGAGCTTAACTAAATAGTGGCATCGATTATGTCCGAATAACAAGGAAAGTGGAGCCCTGTAGGGCACCAAGACCAGTAATTGAAAGGGCTGCCTTGTATCCTTGGGACAGATCATCAATATCAGATTGGTGGGAGTCTAAATAGATGAATTTGCAGTTGCATAACAGCTATATAAACTATACTTATAGAAGTGAGGTAATTAATCGGTAGATTGGCCAATTCTGGTGCGCATATCAGGTCCAAGGTATGCCATGTTAATGGGAACCTCCTCTGTAAGACTCCGTAACTAAGACCTACAAATGTAAAGGCAATTAACATCCTGCTGTATTTACAAAACACATTAAAATGATGGGAGTGGCTGAACTCAATATGGAGGAGGCTATTACCCCTAAAAGTATTCTGTAAAAAAAAAAGCATAACTGACCAGCACCATATAACAGAATAAAGCAAGTGTGAACAGGTGCAAGGTGCACTGCCCACAACGCATTCTTAAAACAAATGCAGCTGTATGTGCCAAGATATAAGCAAACATTAAAAATGTAAATTCTGAACTGCATTATTGTTATATAGATTATACTCCTCCATCCTTACGGAGCTCTATGTTATTGAGGTCTAGATCTTTAACTGTTGTGCAGTCTTTCTGTAGACATTGGAAACCGTACAATATGCTGTTAAGCCACTTTATAATATCGTTCATAACTGAGAAACCTAATTTGGGTTCTTGTCGAATATGTTAGTGCTATAAAAAATAATAACTTAGAATTCTCTGGTTGGGAAATTCAAAATTAGTTTTCTAGACCCAAATGAAAAAGAATTTCTACCAATTATACATGAAAAATAATAGAATTTTTCATTGAACTTACCAAATTAGCTGCATTAATCTGGCAAACGCCAAGGAGCAAAAAAAAGTAGGTGACCATGGTGTCCTTCTTGTCTTCGATTTCGCTGGCTCGTGTTACCCACTATATATACACACAATGACGTACAGTGCCTACAAGTAGTATTCAACCCCCTGCAGATTTAGCAGGTTTGATAAGATGCAAATAAGTTAGAGCCTGCAAACTTCAAACAAGAGCAGGATTTATTAACAGATGCATAAATCTTACAAACCAACAAGTTATGTTGCTCAGTTAAATTTTAATAAATTTTCAACATAAAAGTGTGGGTCAATTATTATTCAACCCCTAGGATTAATATTTTGTGGAATAACCCTTGTTTGCAATTACAGCTAATAATCGTCTTTTATAAGACCTGATCAAGCCGGCACAGGTCTCTGGAGTTATCTTGGCCCACTCCTCCATGCAGATCTTCTCCAAGTTATCTAGGTTCTTTGGGTGTCTCATGTGGACTTTAATCTTGAGCTCCTTCCACAAGTTTTCAATTGGGTTAAGGTCAGGAGACTGACTAGGCCACTGCAACACCTTGATTTTTTCCCTCTTGAACCAGGCCTTGGTTTTCTTGGCTGTGTGCTTTGGGTCGTTGTCTTGTTGGAAGATGAAATGACGACCCATCTTAAGATCCTTGATGGAGGAGCGCAGGTTCTTGGCCAAAATCTCCAGGTAGGCCGTGCTATCCATCTTCCCATGGATGCGGACCAGATGGCCAGGCCCCTTGGCTGAGAAACAGCCCCACAGCATGATGCTGCCACCACCATGCTTGACTGTAGGGATGGTATTCTTGGGGTCGTATGCAGTGCCATCCAGTCTCCAAACGTCACGTGTGTGGTTGGCACTAAAGATCTCGATCTTGGTCTCATCAGACCAGAGAACCTTGAACCAGTCTGTCTCAGAGTCCTCCAAGTGATCATGAGCAAACTGTAGACGAGCCTTGACATGACGCTTTGAAAGTAAAGGTACCTTACGGGCTCGTCTGGAACAGAGACCATTGCGGTGGAGTACGTTACTTATGGTATTGACTGAAACCAATGTCCCCACTGTCATGAGATCTTCCCGGAGCTCCTTCCTTGTTGTCCTTGGGTTAGCCTTGACTCTTTGGACAAGCCTGGCCTCGGCACGGGTGGAAACTTTCAAAGGCTGTCCAGGCTGCGGAAGGCTAACAGTAGTTCCATAAGCCTTCCACTTCCGGATGATGCTTCCAACAGTGGAGCCAGGTAGGCCCAACTCCTTGGAAAGGGTTTTGTACCCCTTGCCAGCCTTGTGACCCTCCATGATCTTGTCTCTGATGGCCTTGGAATGCTCCTTTGTCTTTCCCATGTTGACCAAGTATGAGTGCTGTTCACAAGTTTGGGGAGGGTCTTAATTAGTCAGAAAAGGCTGGAAAAAGAGATAATTAATCCAAACATGTGAAGCTCATTGTTCTTTGTGCCTGAAATACTTCTTAATACTTTAGGGGAACCAAACAGAATTCTGGTGGTTTGAGGGGTTGAATAATAAATGACCCTCTGAATAAACATTTCACAATTTAAAAAAAAAAAAATAAAAAAAGAAATAACATTCTTTTTTGCTGCATTTCACACTTCCAGGCTGATCTACAGTCCAAATGTCACAATGCCAAGTTAATTCCGAATGTGTAAACCTGCTAAATCTGCAGGGGGTTGAATACTACTTGTAGGCACTGTATATACTTCCTCTCTTCCATTCATCATAACCTTCATTTAGGTGTAGTAAAATAAATAATCCTGTGATTTGTGACAAATGTTGGGGCTGTAAGCTGTTGGGAAGAAATGTTACATGAGATATCGATACGGATTTTGAGAAATGGATATTTGGATTATCATTTGAGTCATTATTATTGCTGGTCTCCTAACAGATTTATAGGGCTTATGGAAGACGTACAAGTTTGTACGAAACACAAAAGTGAAACTTTTCGTAACACTCATTTATATACAACACACAACTCTCCATCCATAAATGCTCATTCTAATATCTCTTAATCCAAATATATTTCTGACCATTCTGGGAACCGGTCTGCTAGAATCACTATACCGAAAAAGTATATAAATAGGATGCCAAAGGGGACCAGTGCACACCATTCACTTTCATCTTTACCAAATACATTACACTCTGTAGAAACCAAATATCTGGACCAAATATGCCTTCATATTAAAAATAACAATGCATTAATTAGACCATATGATTTTTGACATCCATCGAACAGTCACAATAAATTTTCAATTGATTTACTCCCTAAGGCTATGTGCGCACGTTGCGTAAATACATGCAGTTACGCTGTGCTTTGTAGCGCAGCGTAACTGCATGCGTCCTGCGTCCCCTGCACAGTCTATGGAGATTGTGCAGGGGCCGTGCGCACGTGGCGTTTTAGATCGCAGCGCTTCGGCTACTGCCGAAGCGCTGCGTAAAAAGAAGTGACATGTCACTTCTTCCGTGCGCTTTTCCGGCAGCTCCTGCTCTGTCTATGGGAGGAGCTGCAGGCAGAGCGCATGGAATCGGCTTCACTACGGACATTTCTGCAGCGATTTAAAGCGCATATGTGCTCTTCAGATCGCTGCAGAAATTTCTGCAGTGAACTGTACGCAACGTGCGCACATAGCCTATCAGTTGCTCTCCCACCCTATGTAACAATCTGACACCACTGTCTACGTATGAGGTCCCTTTGGATAGTAATCTTACTTCCTAAAGGCAACGACGTATAACGATATATCGCCGGGGTCACGGATTCCGTGACGCACATCCAGCATCGTTAGTGACGTTGTTGCGTGTGACACCAACGAGCGACCGTTAACGATGGAAAATACTCACCTTATCGTCCATCGTTGACACGTCGTTCATTTTCAAAAAATCGTTGATTGTTGAGGACGCAGGTTGTTGGTCGTTCCCGAGGCAGCACACATCGCTACGTGTGACACCCCGGGAATGACGAAGAACAGGTTATCTGCAGCCGCCGGCAATGAGGAAGGAGGTGGGCGGGATGTTACGGCCACTCATCTCCGTCCGTCCGCTTCTATTAGGTGGCCGCTTAGTGACGCCGCTGTGACGCTGCACAAACCGCCCCCCTTAGAAAGGAGGCGGTTCGCCGGCCACAGCGATGTCACTAGGCAGGTAAGTCCGTGTGACATCTCCAAACGATATTGTGCGCCACGGGCAGCGATTTGCCCGTGACGCACAAACAACGGGGGTGGGTACGCTCACTAGCGATATCACTAGCGATATCGCTGCGTGTGACGGGGCCTTAAGAAGCTCTAATTCTCGCATTCACTATTGGTCACATCAAGTATCACAATATAGGTTTTCACATATAATTCAAAAGGAACTAACAACCTACACTACAGAGAAGCATCACTGAAGAAGAACTTGAGTCTTTTGGTGATCTGAACCTCACCTGACTGACTACCTTTGACTTCTCCAACAGTATTCAAAGTAGAGTTGGTACATAAACCTTTCCCCTCTGAATATAGTCTTCCAGTGCCTCATCTAATATCTCTTATTAGATCTGAAACAAAGTTTAAAACCCACCCCCTTAAGACCCATCCCCAAGGAAACAAAGAATACTGTAATAATAATAATAGAAGGTTTAAAATTAATTCTTAAATATACAGTGTTGAGGATAACATCTACCATTAGAGGTGTGGTAGCACAATGTGGACTCAAGTAGTACTAAATTTGTCTATGGGGTCATCTGAGTCCATATCCAGCTACGGTTTTATCTTCTACAACTGTAACACCAAATTTTATGGTTGGTACATTGATGATTTGCTCTCCATATGTGATGGAACTTTTGAAGAAGCAGAATCCTTTGTTGATTCCCTAAATAATAATGACCAAGCTCTTAAGTTTACTATGAATACATTCAAATAAAGAATTACTTTCTAGGATGTATAGATTTCACATGTGAATAAACGCATTGTTACAAAAACGTACTGTATTTAGTTGACGGGAACAGCTAACACCAATATGACAATGGTCAGTATAAAAAATAGATCAATAATATACCATTTAGTCAATTTAGAAGTATGCGTAAGAGCTATTTTACAGCTATTGACTACATTTAACAATCAAAACCTAATAAACATAAATCAAATGAAAAAATGTGTCATGGTGTCCGGCTGCAAAAGGTCGCTGCGTATGGTTGTGTGCCACCTCCGTGTCAGCAGCTGGGCTGCTCGGATCCGGATCCGTGGTGGCTCGAGGGACGTCCGTCCGGACCCGGGGGTCGTGCGGCCACTCAAATGAAGGGGATTATTTACAAGGGAAGTTGTAAAGTTCGTGACACCACCTGTGGTGTGTGGTAATGTGGAGTACCATCACTACAGTTGGGAGTACCCGGGGGTGATGGACTGGGGCACCCGGATGTTAGAACCCTCCACGGGTAGGGGGGATGTCCCGGGACTCGGTGATGGTGTTTGGGGGTGCCTTGGGTAGTGAAGAGGGACACTTTCGTACTCACATAGTCCATAAAGCTGACACCGACAACTGGGTAAACCAAAGTTCTGGACACCGCTGCCACTGAGTGGAGCTAGTTTGGGTCCCGTCCCCGATGGTGTTGCCTGATGATCTGTGACCTTCTCACTGGCACTTAGTTTACTTCTTGGTTGTCCCTGGTAGCATAAAACTAAATCGGGTCCAGCTCTCCAGTGTGGGTAACGTTGGGAGCTTGCTCTCAGGGTTCACGCTTGGGATTTCTGGACCGTTTTGGTGGAATGCCCCATCTCCCTCGTTGCGCTAGTACCCTGATTTTGGAGTGGGTGGAGAGCGGATCTTGAAGGCTCTGTTCTCGTCGGGTAAATTATAAGGTTGCCTGTAGATACTCCCTGACCTAGCATCCACGTACCCCGTCGTGCCCTGGTCCCAGCCCGGTGATGGTACAAGGCCGCTGGCTGTCCTCCTCAACAGTTTCGTGCCCCTTGTCATGATCCCCTGTGACCGGGGGTCCAGCTCCTACTAGGCCCAGACCACCGTCTGCCACCTAGTCGCTTTCAAGGAGCCCGGCTCCTGACCGCCTCAACCTTCTCTCTCAAACTCCACTCACTGACTGACTCTCTGACACTCCTGACCTCCCTTTACCAACTCCCCAAGTGGGCGATGCTATTCCACTCAGGCCGTCCACTGGTGTGTCTGGTGAGTGTGGTGCAGAGTGTACCTAATAATAATAATAATAATCTTTATTTCTGTAGCGCCAACAAATTCCGCAGCACTTTACAATTCAGGAGGCTCATATATAAACAAGTAACAGTTATAGAAAATACAATATTTAAAGGGAAAAAAGACAACCCTGCTCGTGAGAGCTTACAATCTACAATGAGATGGGGGGGGGGACAAGGTACAAGTGCTTATTTACAATGACAATCCAGCCATCCCAAGAAAATGGGGGATAGATAATGGCTTCCTGGATCAGTTGGCCAGAGCCTTGAGATGCATTTAAGGTGCCATGGAGTTTGATGTGGGGTACGTTTCTGAGAAGTTGGAGGGATTAGGTGAAATTAGTTTGGCTAGGGATTGTGATAGGCCACCCTAAAAAGATGCGTTTTTAGGGTGCGTCTGAAGCTGAGTAAGTTGTGATTCATCCTAACTTCTTGGGGTAGAGCGTTCCAGAGGTTTGGTGCAGCTCGGAAGAAGTCTTGGATTCGGGAGTGGGAGATTCGAATTAGTGTGGATGTTAGTCGAAAGTCATTTGCAGAGCGTAGAGAACGGGTGGGATGATAGACAGAGAGGAGGGTGGAGATGTAGGGGGGTGCCGCATTGTGGAGAGCTTTGTGGGTGAGAACAAGCAGTTTGAATTGGATCCTGTGATATATGGGCAGCCAGTGCAATGACTGGCACAGAGCAGAGGCATCCGAGTAGCGGTTGGCCAGATAGGTGACCCTGGCTGCTGCATTAAAGATGGACTGTAGAGAAGAGAGTCTAGTTAGGGGGAGACCAATTAATAGAGAGTTACAGTAGTCAAGGCGAGAGTGGATCAGGGCCACGGTGAGGGTTTTAGTAGTTTCCATTGTGAGAAAGGGGCGGATTCTAGAGATGTTCTTGAGGTGCAAGCGGCAAGAGCGGGCAAGAGATTGTATGTGGGAGGTGAAGGAGAGATCAGTGTCAAGTATAACACCCAGACAGCGGGCCTGCTGCTAGGACTTATCGTTGTGCCACACACAGAGAGGGAGATGTCAGGTTTAGGAAGGTTGGAAGATGGAGGGAAAAGCAGAAGTTCAGTTTTGGAAAGGTTAAGTTTCAGATAGAGAGCAGACATGACATTGCAAACTGCAGTCAGGCAATCAATGGTGTTCTGTAGTACAGCGGGGGTGAGCTCAGGGGATGAGGTGTATAGCTGTGTGTTATCAGCATAAAGATGGTACTGGAAGCCAAATCTGCTGATGGTCATTCCAATTGGGGCAGTGTAGAGGGAGAAAAGAAGAGGGCCAAGGACTGAACCTTGAGGGACCCCAACAGTGAGAGGAAGAGGAGAAGATGTGGAGCCAGCAAATGATACACTGAATGAGCGGCCAGAAAGATAGGAAGAAAACCAGGAGAGAGCGGTGTCCTTTAGGCCGATAGAATGGAGCATAGAGAGAAGGAGATGGTGGTCAACAGTGTCGAAGGCGGCAGAGAGGTCAAGAAGGATAAGCAGAGAGTGGTCACTATTACATTTTGCTGTCAATAGGTCATTGGTCACTTTGACAAGGGCAGTTTCTGTTGAGTGTAAAGGGCAGAAGCCAGACTGTAAAGGATCTAGAAGAGAGTGAGTGGAAAGGTAGCGGGTGAGACGAGAGTAGACCAGGCGCTCTAAGAATTTGGAGATGAAGAGGAGATTGGAGACTGGTCTGTAGTTGCTTGTGCAGGTCGGATCAAGAGAAGATTTTTTTAATAATGGAGTAATGATAGAGTGTTTGAGGGAATAGGGGAAGATACCAGAAGAGAGAGATTGAAGATTTTAGTTAGGTGAGTAGTGACAACCGGAGAGAGTGTCTGGAGTAGGTGTGAGGGAAAGGGATCAGTAGGGCAAGTGGTAGGACGAGAAGAAGAGAGGAGCCTGGAGACTTCCTCCTCTGTGACTGGGTCAAATGTGGAAAGTGAGCTGGATGGGATGTGGGGAGGGATGGGATTCACAAAGTTTGGTGGCTGGGAGCTGATCTCTCGGCGGATGTTTTTTATTTTCTCTGTGAAATACGAGGCCAGGTCATCAGCATGAAGGTCTGTGATAGGGGTCTGTGCTTTGGGACTGATGAGGGAGTGAAAGGTGTCAAAGAGCTTTTTTGGATTGTTGGATAGTGAGGAGATAAGGGTGGTGAAGTAGGTCTGTTTAGCGAGGTGAAGGGAAGAGTTGTAGGTCCTCAACATGAACTTGTAGTGGATGAAGTTTTCTGGTGTGCGGGTTTTCCTCCATAGGCGTTCGGCACTCCTAGAGCATCGCTGGAGAAACCGAGTTTGTGATGTGAGCCAAGGCTGTTTTATTCTGTGTTTGGAGGTTCTGAGAGTGAGGGGTGCTACTTGGTCCAGGGTGCTTCTGAGTGTTTCATTGTAGTGGTTTAAGGTCAGATCAAGACAGGAAAGTGAGGAGATAGGGGACAGTGATGAGTGTAGAGAGTCTGTAAGTGTCTGAGAGTCAATGGCCTGGGAGTATGCTGGGGCGGACGAGGGTTTGTGAGCTTGAAGGAGAGGATGTTGTGGTCAGAGAGGGGAAGAGGTGAGAGATTGAGCAGAAGCGGAAAAAGACCAGGTCAAGGGTGTTACCATCTTCATGTGTCTCAGAGGATGAGAGCTGTGAGAGGCCAAGGGAGGTGGTTAGAGATAGAAGCTGAGATGCAGATAGGGAGGAGGGGCTGTTCATGGGGATGTTGAAGTCTCCTAGGATGAGGGTTGGTAATTCAAAGGACATGAAGTGTGGCAGCCAGGCTGAAAAGTGGTCAAGGAACTGGGGGGGTGAGCCTGGTGGATGGTATATGACAGCAACTCTGAGGGAAAGGGGATGGAAGAGCCTGATGGTGTGGACCTCAAAGGATGGGAATGAGAGTGATGGAGCTGGGGGGATGACCTGGAAAGTGCATTGAGGGGACAGGAGTAAACCGACTCCACCACCATGTCTGTTTTCAGGTCTTGGTGAATGGGAAAACTGTAAACCACCATGAGAAATGGCAGCAGGGGAAACAGTGTCAGAATCCTGAATCCAGGTTTCAGTGAGGGCTAGTAGATTAAGAGAGTTATTGAGAAAGAGGTTGTGGATGTAAGGAAGCTTCTTACATACAGACCGTGGATTCCAAAGAGCACAATTAAAAGAGGGGAGTGAGGGTGTACAACTAATGTCAATGAGGTTAGCAGGGTTTCTATGGGAGTTGGGGGAGTGGGTAAAGTTAGCATGGGGTGGACCGGGATTTGGAGAGATATCACCTGAGAGAAGTAGAAGTAACAGGAGAAAGGTCAGATGGTACCTAGGACTTTAATTGGCTATTGTAGGCAACACCGTGTAGTTGGGGACCCATAACCAACGAGGAGGTGGATATTGCACAGAAGGCCAGATTGCCCAATACCCTGTGACGACCTGATAGGCCAGGGCGTCACATTCCCCCTTGGTTAAACGTAGCTCATCCTCGAGCTACAGGACATCAGAGGATTATTTATTTATTTTTTTAACTGTAAAAGTAGAATAAGACATTTTTATTTACAATATATTTCCCAAATTAGGGAGGCTGGACACTTGAACGTTATCAAACCGTAGAGTTCATCATTCCAACGATGGAACGCTACCGGTTTCAGTAGTAGTGGAGGCTCAACCTGCTCCGTTGCAGCCTCTTCCTGCAACAGTCCAGTCCCAATGTCCCAGATCCCATTAACCCGCCACCCAAACAACCTAACCCCCTGTAAACCTATCGTGGGTCTGTGACCAGCTTAAGGTCTCGGGTGTTGTAATAGATGACTCTGGTGGGCACAGGAGGTGCAACTATTTACAAGAACACAGGTCTGTGTTGGTTACAACCAGTCCTGTGACCATGGTCCATGTTTACTATGTATATATTCATGCATAATTAAACAAAGTCCATGCACCGGGGTACACATTATAACAAATCTTCTCGATAATCTGGTAACTTTTCCCTTTCATTTAAACTTTGTTGATTAAAACTCTTTTTTTTTTTACATTACTCTATATGGAAAATAATAATCTTCAAAACATTATAACCGAAAACACAGATACCTACACTGTAATAACATTTACATTTTACTGGTACCATTAGCATTCTTCCCTGTACCTTCGTGGGGGCTGACCGAAATTAGCCCGGGTCGACCTCAGTTCCTGACCCTCTTCCCCCTCTGGTGACATAACTAAGTCGCTTGCAGGTTCCTCACCCTCAATACTAGGTGTAGCTGGTAGGACTCTACGTGTGCGGAGCAAGGGGATAGGTGCTATTCTAGGTGTTGAAGTAGGTGCAGTGTCAGTAAGCCTTTCCTGTTCTGGTTCTTCCACGGGTTGCGGGAATGTTAACACAGGGACTATTACTGCTCCATTCTGCATAGGCCAATCTTCCGGAAAGTCACCCAGAATAGTACGGATCATTCTCTTGCCTCCTTCCGCCACTTGAAGTTGGGGGTGAGGCCTATCCGTTACTCGCAAGGGATCTGGACATCTTTTCAGGTGATCTCGGGAAACAGTAGCCGTGGTCCTTCCCTGGTCCTTGCTGATGAGGCAGGAGGTCTTCTAGTTGTCAAAGCCAGATGGCTGCACCATATATGGCTCCTTTTCCCATTGATCATCCAATTTGTGCAGCTTTCTCTTTCTTTTCAGCACAATCTCGCCTGGCGAGAAAGGGGTTGCTTTTGCTTGCTTGTTAAAGTTTCTTTCTTGCCATTCTCTAGTTTGATTCAAACTCTCTTCAACGCACTTCTGAATCTGTTTGTACTGGATCTGGCGAAGTGAGTCCCAATGCGCTCCACGCAAGTAGGTTTCAGGCAGCTCAACCTCCATCTCCAAGTCAAGGGGAAGTCTTCCAGGTCTGGCTCTCATCAGGTAAGCCGGGGTACACTTGGTGGATCCCACTGGAATGTTGTTATAGATGTCCACAAGGTCTGGTAGCTTTTCAGGCCACTGGTTTCGCTCCTCAATCAGCAGATTGATCTCTAGGTGGTTCATCTTCTCACACATCCCATTTGTCTGCGCATGATAGGGTGTGGTGAGTATCTTTTTGCACCCGTACAGACTGCAGAGCTAAAGGAAGATTTCAGCCTCGAATGTGGGACCTTGATCAGTAAGGACTCGATCGGGATACCCATGCGGCCGACAGAAGTGCGCTTGGAACGCCTTTGCCGCAGTGCTGGCAGTCAAATCTTTTAACAGGCGCCACTACCAAGAACCGTGAATAGTGGTCGACCATCGTGAGTGCATACGTATACCCACTCATGCTGGGGGTTAACTTGACATGATCCAAGGCCACAATCTCCAGGGGCTGTTTGGTGACAATCGGCTGCAGTGGTACTTGCTGGCTGGTGCCATGCTGCCTTCTCAAGGCACAGAGGCTGCAATTCCTACACCAGGCTTCTATGGAGTCTCTCATTCCTATCCAGTAGAAGCGACTTCTCAGCAACATTTTCAGCTTCTTCCATCCGAAGTGCCCAGCTCCATCATGGTACACTTCCAGCACCACCGGGACATACACCCGAGGTATCACTATCTGGCAGATCCTCTCGTGGGTCTTGGGGTTGGTCAAGCTTCTGCACAATTTGCCTTGGTGAAGATAAAGCCGATTCCGATCTTGCCATAGTTTCTTGGCTTCTTCTGGGGCGCCCGGCTCAAGGCAGGTACCAGGCCTGGCTGGCAACCCCTTAACCAGTCTGATTGCAGAGTCCCCATCCTTGGCTTCCTGCCAACCATGATGAGGCAAGGGATCACAGGTCATTTCTTGTTGATGGGCATATGGTCGAGGCCGCTCCTAAGCATGGGCTGATGAAAGGCAGGTAGTTCAATCTCCTCCAGGTCATCTTTGTCTCTCTCGTCATCAAACAGATGGGGCATCCTGGACAGTGCGTCAGCATTAGTGTTCTTGCGGCCAGCCCTGTATTTTATAATAAAATCATAATTTGCTAAACTTGCGACCCATCGCTGTTCCAAGGCCCCCAGCTTCGCCGTATTCAGGTGAGTCAATGGGTTATTGTCCGTATACACAGTAAACTTCGCAACAGCAAGGTAGTGCTTAAATCTTTCCGTCACAGCCCATACAAGTGCCAGGAACTCCAGTTTGAAAAACTATAATTCTCCGGGTTCCTGTCCGTGGGCCTCAGCTTCAGGCTGGCGTAGGCTATCACCTTCTCCTTGCCCTTCCGCACCTGCGACAGGACAGCTCCAAGTCCCATGTTACTAGCATCCGTGTACAGTATGAACGGGAGGCCGTAGTTGGGATATGCCAGAATTTCATCCCCATTCAGGACAGACTTCATCTGTTCAAAAGATTCTTCTTGTTCCTTGCTCCATTGGAACAGAGGGCTGGAGGACTTGCCGTGCATGGTTTGTCCCACCAGAAGGTCCTGCAAGGGGGCCGCCATCTGCGTGTACCCCTTGACAAACCTCTGATAGTACCCCATCAAGCCCAGGAACTGCCGCACCTCTCTGACGGTTTTGGGCCTTGGCCAGTTCTGGATAGCTGTAATTTTCTCTGGATCCGGTGCCACACCTTCAGCACTGACCACATGCCCCAAGTACTGGACCTTCGGCTTCAGCAGGTGGCACTTGGATGGCTTCAGCTTCATCCCATACTTAGACAGTGCCTCAAATACCTCTGACAAGTGTTCCAGGTGTGCCTCATATGTCTTGGAGTATACAATGACGTTGTCCAAATACAGCAAGACAGTCTTGAAATTGCAGTGGCCCAAGCAGCACTCCATGAGCCTCTGGAACGTTCCCGGTGCGTTGCACAGCCCGAATGGCATGCTATTAAATTCACACAGTCCCATCGGGGTAGCAAACGCGGTCTTCTTCTGGTCTTCCTCAGCAACAGCCACCTGCCAGTATCCGCTAGTGAGATCAAGGGTAGAAAAGTATGTAGCCAATGATTCCTCAATGCGGGACAAGGGGTAGGCATCTTTGTGCAGGATCTTATTAATTTGTCGATAATCTACACACATTCTCATGGTACTATCCTTTTTCTTCACAAGTACCAGAGGGGCGGCCCAGGGACTGCAGCTGTCACGAATTACAGCAGCTTCCTTCATACTCTTGAGCATATCTTTAGCACATTGGTAATGGGCAGGTGGTATGGGCCTATACCTCTTTTTGATAGGTGGGTGAGTGCCTGTGGGTATGTGGTGTTGTACCCATTTTTTCCGCCCAAAATCCAATGGTTGTTTACTAAAGACCTGCTCATACTCCTGGACAAGCCTGTAGATTCCCTGTTTATGATGTGCGGGTGTAGAGTCGGTGCCCACATTTAGCTCCTGACACCATTTCTCTAACGGTTCCTGGAGGCTGTCACTGGGGGACTGATTTGGGGAACCTGCTGCATGGATAGCATCTGCATTCACTACAAACAGCTTGGCTATGGTGGCGTATCTGGGTAATGTGATCTCCTCTTCCCCACAATTCAACACTCGCACGGGCACTCTCCCCTTCCGGACATCAACTACCCCCCTGGTCGTAAACACGGTGGGCCAATGCTCTGAAGGTAGGGGCTCTACCACTGCCTGGTAATCCTGCCCACAGGAGCCTACAGCTGCCCGGCACCATATCATTATTTCACTTAGCGGGGGCATTATCAGGGGAGCCACATCATTACCCGCACACTACCTAACTCACTTCCCAAGAGATTTACCTGTTGCCGCTGTAGGAGGGCTCGGATTTCACGTTGCAGGACTCTGTCGCCCTGCTCCTTCAGTCTCGGACAGCTGTTGAAGCAAAATCAACACTTCTCCCATACAGTTTTCAACCACATTAGTGCCTAAAATGATCTCAGGGTTCCGATCACTAGGGTCATTTTGTACGACTATGAGGCCTTGCCTCTCTAACTATACCCGGCCCACCTTAATGGTCACCTCCTTGAACCAGATTTGAGTCACTGGTAACTCGTTGACCGTGTAGATGGTAATGCTGTCATCTGGTTGGGTGAGGTCATCATCAAGCCAAAATTTCTTATACAGTACATAGGGAATAGTTGTTACCTGGGAACTGGTATCAAGGAGTGCAGAGGTTGGGATCCCATCCAGGGTGATGGAAACGATGGGCCGTCCCTCTACATATCGCTCCCGCCAGTCTGCTGGGCCTTGAGAGTTTATTCCTGGGGATTAGCCCTTGGCCCCAGGGGTTGCTCGTTTAAAGGACAGCTCCGCGCGTAGTGGCCAGCCTTGTTACATTTATAACAGACAGGTGGTCCATACCGGTCATCGTTCCGTTCTTTGTACGCCGGGGTCCTCTTCCGCATCCAGGGGACGTTCTCCGGATAGTCAGCTAGTTGGATCTCTCTGATCGGGATGGCCTTGGGTTTGAGCTGCATCGCTTCCAGAATTCTTGCAACGTCGTTACTCAGTGGCTGTACTTGGGCAGACAAATCACTTGCTCCACTCCATGGCGTTATTGGAGGGGTCGGTTCTGGCAGCGCTAAGACAGGAGGCTTCAAATGCAACGGGGATGTACTGGCTTGCCAGGACGGGAGCGGAGAGTCAGGAGCCTCCGGGGGCTGCAGGGCTTTGATTGCCCGCTCTTTTAATGTGGCAAAGTCCAAAGCAGGATGTTCTAGGGCCCACAGCCGGAGTTGCTTACGGTCCTCCACTGACTGGACTGGAACTGCTCCACCAGCATCTTGTTCCCCTCCGGCTCTTCAATATCGTTGGTCAGTCTCAGGGTCTGCAGCGCTGCTTGTAACTTCAAGGCATAATCCCTAATGCTGTCTTGGAGCCGTTGTTTGCAACTATAGAATCTTATCCTCAACTCAGCCTCAGTGCGGGTCTCAAATGCAGCTCCCAGTCTCTTAAAGATAGCGGCTACTGAGACCCGATCCTCCTCAGGATCCAAGTGGTTCGATCGAAGTTCGGGTCCGCTAATATCTACTTATTACAAATCCGCTTTGTTTTATAAAATAACTCTGAGATATTTAATTCTAAAATTTACACTTCTTTGTCAATGTTACTGGCTAGCTCTGCATTCTGCCATAGGTGGTGAGTTTCCTAGACAGACAGCACAGCTGTTACAAGCTCTTTTCTTTACAGCTTGTAAGTTCCGCTTTTAAGCTGGTAGGAATTCCGGATCTGCTCAACTGTTCTTTACTCACTGATCCAGTGGAGCTGCAACCCGGCTGGTGCTGGTCTCTACCAATCTGAGCCTCAGGTAATCCAGTATTCCTTTTGTCCCAGTGACGGTGTTGTGACCTAGTTAGCTTTACTTCCATGCACCCTTCTGTAGATGGTGGGTCCACGTGGCCTGGAGCATTTTGGGATCCCCTCCTGTTGCCACAGTAATGGCCTGTATGGCAGGCAGCTTGAACCTCCCTTGGGTTGGACCTCTGTCTCAGTCCCTGGGCTCCCTCTTTGCTGTGGACACTGACATTGGTGAGGAACCTTGATGATTCCCTCACTGGGCAGATTTATCAGGTGAGCTTGAATCAGCTTCCTGAAATAGGGCTCTGCACCCCGCCGGTGCTCGGTCCCGAGAGTACTCACACGTACTCTCCCGGTGACCGCACTCCCTTAGCCCAACAGACCACTTCAACCACTTCACAGGTGCTGACTGACTGTTTGACTTCCTTCTTGCTCTGTTACTTTTTCACTTCTCCTTGTCAAGATGTCCATCTAATGTCATCTACACTCACCAACCCCTCCCTTTCCCGGGTTTCTGGCTAGCGGATTGGATGGTCCCAGCTATATCCGGCCATCCATCAAACCCAGCCCTAGCCTGTTACCCCAGTCAGGGAAAAAGGGTAAATTTGTGTGTGTTTGAATGGTATTTACCGGCACTGGTATTCCAGGAACCTGAGATTAGTGTACCGCCCCGCGCTCGGCTGCAGCCGAGCCGCTCGGATCCGGGCTCGTCGGTGGGTGGCTCGAGCGCCTCCGGACCCGGGGTCACTTTGCTCTCAAAGGGGACTGGCGCTTTGGAGGGGACGTTTGGGAAGGACGTGCTGGTGTGGTGCAGGGCGGTGCGCGGCCCGAGGGCACAGTTGTACTCACGATGATTGACACACACGAGTCTCTGGTAAACCAAGATGATGGTGGTCGGTGCCCGCAGGCGGCTGCATCTGGTCCCCCACCCGGTTTGGTGGTCTCGGCCTTTGTCCTGCACCGTGTTGTGTAGCTGTGGACTGCCTGCGCCTCAGCGACGGGAGTCCGCTCCCCGGCGTTGAGTATGTCGGGAGAGCCCTTTGCCTGCAGACGCTAGCCCGTGGGATCTCTCTGCCTGTGCGGTGGCTTTCTATCTCCCTCGGTGGGCTGTTGTCTTCAGTTGGGACTTGGTTGGGAAAGTACCCAAAGTCCAGACCTCAATCAGTTAATTATCTCAGTCCAGTAGTTTCTGGACCTCGTTTCAGGGCCTGAGTACCCCCCTTTGTGCTCCGGTTTCCAGTCGGTTCGGTACTGGTGGGCCACTACCCTGTCCCGGTCCCTTACGGTTCTACCGAGCCATCTTCCTGGCTCCTGCAGGCTGAGGCCACCATATGCCTCCTAGCCAAAGGTGCCCAGGCTACCACCCAGACACCTGTCAGACTTTACTCCTCTACTCTTCTTTACTGCTCCAGTCTCCTCCTCTAAAAACTATCTCACTTGCTTTCCTGCCTCAGGACCTGTGAACTCCTCGGTGGGCATGTCCAACCGCCTGGGCACGCCCCCTGGTGTGTCCATCAAACCCTGAGTGAGGTGACTAGGGTTTATGTGTTACCTTATAAGGGGACAGGTGTTGTGCAAGGGCCTACCTGTGACTACCTGGCTAGTCCAGGGCGTCACATTAGCACTGCACCTGTTACTGGCTGCAATACCCAGTGGCATCTGACGCCTCAGGAGCGCCACATTAGCAGCACCGGGGGGTGCACAGTTTAGGCAAGCGGCCCGGCAATGCCGCTAACCCAAACTGTCAATCGTCAGGAGCGTCCTACCCACCTGCAGACAGGAATCCAAAAGGCAGGAGAGCAAAGTACTCCTGAAGATCAATGTTTAAACCCATACAATGAAAAATCAACTGCAAAAAGGCAAAACATATTGTGTGCTCAAAATGAGTGCATCTAAGTTAAAAACGCCCCTGAAGGTGTCCATAGCCTTTAAAATGTATTGCTGTCTAAATCTAATTAGCTCCTTGAGATGCAATGATGACGTATCAAATATTTACCTTTTATTTCTCTAATACTTCCGTGATTTTGATTTATTAGAACACAGAGCTGTAGACACAATGCAACTATTATATTCATTTCCTGATATCTTACATTATGCAACGTTCCAGTTCAGATTAGAAAGAAAAAAAAAGCAAACAAGGTTTTCGGATTCTGGAAACAATACGATGTTATATTATTAATGACATTTCTCATTCAGACAAATAGAAGATAAGTTTAGGGAAGCTGCTGAAAGCCAACACTATAATTACACAATAAATGTGTAAGAAGAAAAAAAATATACAGCCATAACTTTCAGATTGATATTGTAATAACACTGGGGTTATAAAACTGTGGGGGCAGATTCCCACAAGAAGCTCGATGTTCTCACTGTCGTTTCTCGTCGATATATGGATCTTTTCACGTGTGATAATTATACCAGCTGAATTCCCACGATGTAGGGGAGTCACTTTTAGCTCTATTGGTGGGTGTTATGGTCACCGAGGGATGGCGACTGTCCATGAGTGTCCAGGACCCTCCCCGGGAGGAGCTAACCTCAAGCTAACCACTATACAGAGACTATCAAGAGCAGTCCAAGGGGGGCCTAAATACATGAGTGCCAGGACCAGTGGTATCGGCTCTTATGGACAGGAGAGTCTCTGAAGTCCAGTACAGATGTGGTCAGATGTAATGGCATGGAGGTGGTGACTCAGACGTGGCAACAGAAATGATATCCTGGACATGGCAGCACGGAGGTGGTGGCTCAGGATGTGGCAGCGCAGAGTAATAATAATAATCTTTATTTCTATAGTGCCAACATATTCCGCAGCGCCATCTCAAGAAAATGGGGGATAGATAATGGCTTCCTGGACCAGTTAGCCAGAGCCTTGAGATGCATTTGGGTGCCATGGAGTTTGACGTGGGGTTATGTTCTGAGAAGTTGTAGAGGGATTAGGTGAAATTATTTTGGCTAGGGATTGTGATAGGCCGCCCTAAAAAGATGCGTTTTTAGGGTGCGTCTGAAGCTGAGTAAGTTGTGATTCGTCCTAACTTCTTGGGGTAGAGCGTTTCAGAGGTTTGGTGCAGCTTGGAAGAAGTCTTGGATTCGGGAGTGGGAAGTTCGAATTAGTGTGGATGTTAGTCGAAAGTCATTTGCAGAGCGTAGAGGACGGGTGGGATGATAGACAGAGAGGAGGGTGGAGATGTAGGAGGGTGCTGCACTGTGGAGAGCTTTGTGGGTGAGAACAAGCAGTTTGAATTGGATCCTGTGATATATGGGCAGCCAGTGCAATGACTAGCACAGAACAGAGGCATCCAAGTGGCGGTTAGCCAGATAGGTGACCCTGGCTGCTGCATTAAGGATGGACTGTAGAGGAGAAAGTCTAGTTACGGGGAGATCAATTAATAGAGAGTTACAGTAGTCAAGGCGAGAGTGGATCAGGGCCACGGTGAGGGTTTTTGTCATTTCCATTGTGAGAAAGGGGCAGATTCGGTGGTGGTAACTCAGACGTGGCAGCATGGAGATGGTAACCCAGATGTGTAAGCACAGAAGTGGTAACTCAGACATGACAGCATGGAGGTGGTGGTAGTAACAGGCATTAGGAAGAGACACCGATTAACGGGTACAGGTAACTGGTACTAGGACACATGACTCAGGACTAGACACATTAACAGGCACGTGACCTGAGAACTAGCAACGCACTACAGATAGGCAGTGTTGCTCAGGCACCTCCCCTATTGGGAGAGTGCTTAAATACCTTCAGGGTGATTGCTCAAGAGTCACTTTCGAGCAATAGAATGCAGGCCTTTTAACAAAGGAAGCATGGCCATGCACACACCTTTTGGGCACTCCCAGAATGCCTACGTGTGGTCTGGAAGCAGGAGCAGGCAGCGGCAGGCCCCGGGGCAGGAATGGGGCAAATGGGCCCATTGGGCAGGTGAGGAGAATGGCATCCCCGCCAAAGCAGAGAGCGGGAGCACCGCGCCGGGACTGGGCGCTACAGTGGGAAACCTAATGTTATCCACTTGTGCTGAAAGTAAATAAAGATGAGTGAATCTTTAGAAATTTCAACTTGCAAGCGTTGCCAAAATTTCCCCAAAATTTGTCACCAATCAAAAGTATGCTAAAACCTCCAATTGCTTTTAAAAGACATGTATGACACTCTGAGGTCTCCTAAGACTGTGCTCAACCTCTTTCAAGCTGTTTAACTCCTTAACGACTTATGATAACGTGTTATGTACGTCATAAGTTGTCTCCCTGCCTTTGGTGCAGATGAAGGCTAAATTATTCAGACTTCATCTGCCTCTATCAGCAGTGGGTGGAGTGATGCTCCAAGCCCAGCTGTTTACCTGTTAAATGGCCAATTCAATCTCTGACAGAAGCATTTAACGCGTGCTGGAAGGGGGCATGCTGGTCTAGCCCCTCATCGGCGCACCAAAAATACGATCATGGGACGCCGATGTGCTGTTATGACAGCTAGGGATCTGCTGAAGACTCCCGTGTCTGTCAGCATAGTATTCCTAGGGAGTAGGAGGTGAAGGTGTTAACCACTGCACTGCCGTATGGTTTCGAACGAAAGCTCCTTCTTGAGATGTACCATTTATGATTTTAGAAACACATGGAGGCATCTTCAAGCATTGGAACAAACCATTCGTAACAGCCCAAGGAAACACATGGAGGCATCTTCCAGCTTTGGAACAAACAATTGGTCACAGCCCACGTGTATTTGTGATTTATCCTGAAGAAGGAGCTATTGCTCCAAAATGCGTAGATAAAAATTACCATATTTTCCAAAGAAGTTTTGAGTCTGATACATCATATGGCAGCGCGGTGGTTAACCCCTTCACCTCCTTCTCCCTTTGAACATTCAGCAACGAGAACTGCAACAGCAGAGGATTCTCTCCTATGTGCCTTCACAGTGGTTGTGACTGTCACTACCACCCTAAGTGAACAACCTCTTATCTCATCTCCCACCCGATATCCACTTGGGTAAGACCCGATTTGCACCAATTTTGTCTCACCAGCACCTACATAGTTACATAGTTACTTAGGTTGAAAAAAGACTTAAGTCCATCTAGTTCAACCTTCCTCCACCAGTTCTACATTTGGTCACTAAGTCATTTATAACCAACAATGTTTTGTGTACTGAGGAAATCATCCAGCCCTGATATAAAAGCTATTATAGTGTCTGCCATTACTACCTCTTGTGGTAGGGCATTCCACAGTCTAACTGCTCTAACTGTAAAGAACCCTTTTCACCTGCATTATTGATCACAGTATTCCTGTGTGAAAACCAGCCTGTGGCCGGTGTTCATACGAGACCGTGAAAACCAGCCTGGGGCCATCATTCATAGGAGACTGCGATGTCTTCTACTACAGCAACACTGTGCCATTACTGTATATGGAGTTATAAGACCATTGCAGGTTGCAGTCCCCTTAGGTGATTATTAAATAAAGTGAAAAGTAGAAATAAAATGTAATAAAAAGTATAAACGTTAACAAAAATTAATAAATTAAAAAAACATTAAAATACACATAAATCGTACCTCTGAGTTCATTAAATTCCAATTTATCAGGATGTAAAATCAATTAAACCGATCGGTAAATAGCATAATGGGAGAAAAAAATCAACACGCCAGAATTGCAGTTTTTTGCCCACCGCAACAACAGAAAAAAATGTAATAACAAGTGATCAAACATTGTATACTATCACTAAAAATATCAGCTCTGGTAGCAAAAAATAAGTTCTCACACAGCGCCATATCCCTAACAAGCAAGATATTTTTTTTTTCTAAATTTCTAAATAAAGTTTCTTAGCCTAAATAAAACAAAGCAAAGACTATACATGTTTGCTATCTAACAGACAAAAAAGAGACATATTACAGAGCTTTGAACTACTAAAAAAACAACAACCAAAAATTACTAAAAAAATTAGAGATATTTTCCATATCAAAATGGCCATTTGCATACCTGCCCAGTAGCCACGTGACGGCAATCTGATTGTGCTAGGTCCTACTCTATTTTCCTACCTCTCTGTGGGTTTTAAAACTTACATATATGGCAAATAGAGACCCTCTAATAAAGAACAAAAGCACCTGTGGCTAATGAGGAAGGGGAAGGGGGGGGGGTGCCTGGAAGTATGGTCAGTCAAATGGACATAATCCATATACATTACAAACAGACAAAAAAAGAGATTTGTATGCCAGAGCTTGTAATTGCTAAATAACAAAACAAATAAACAAAAACAACTAAAGATTTTTGAGATGATTTGCATATCAAAATGGCCATTTTCATACCAGCCCAGTAGCCACGTCAAGGTAATCTCATTGTACTGGGTCCTACTCTATTTTACTACCTCTATCTGGATTTTTTTGAAAACCTAATAAAGGATAAAACCACCTGTGGTCAGTTGAGAGGGGGGGGGCCTGGAAGCATTTGCTTCTACGTAGTATTCATGCTGACCTGGAGAATCAAACTGCAAGGTCACATTTATGGTAAAATCAACGCTGGAAATAAAAAAAAATTTGCAGAATTTAAATTTTTTGTGTTATTTCGCCACACTTGCAATTTTGTTCCCGTTTACCAGAACATCATATGATAAAATGAATAGTGCCATTCAAAAGTACAACTCTCACTCAGCTATATGGACAGAAAAAATAAAAAAAGTTAAGGCTCTTAGAATAAAGGGAGGAAAAAACAAAAGTGCAAAAATGAGAATTTGCCCTGTCCTTAAAGGGTAAATGCAATCACTGCCTTAGTACTATCTAAATGACCTCTACATACAGTATATATCTATGAGTGAAAGGACCATGACCCTTCTCTGTTGTGCTGTCGCATAGTATGTACGTAGTTTATTCAGCCTTCTATAGGTTTCCCTTCTTATTTCTATGGCTAGTCTTTGACATCATCTTGTCATTCAGATTTACCATACAATGGCTGCTGTATTTCCTGCATCTGCTTTTATACTGGCTACACTCCCTTATTGTGCCCTGCAGAGTTCCTCCAAAAATGTGTGCAAGTGTACAGAGAAAAACTGATGCTTTTATGCTGTTTTGAAGGCAAAGCGTGATCACATCAAATATTGATTTACATTTCTTTTTTGTTCATTCTCTTTGCATTTTGATCATTGATAAAAAAAAACAAAAAACTATTAATGCCTTCCCTGCCAGGCAATTTTCCATTTTTCATTTTCATTTCTTGCTTCTCTTCTTCCGAGAGCTATAACCTTTTTATTTTTGAATAATTGCCACATGTGGACTTGTTTTTTTCTGGGACAACTTGTACTTTTGAGTGACACCATTCATTTTACTATATAGTGTACTGAAAAACGGGAAAAAAATTCCAAGTGCAGTGAATTGCAAAAAAAAAAAAAAGTGCAATTGAAAACATTTAATTTACCATGTTCATTATATGGTAAAAGTGACCAAGTATTGATGATTCCCCAAGTTGGTACGAGTTCATAGACACCAAACATGGATAGTTTTACTTTTATCTAAGTGGTGAAAAAAGTTCAGTAGTTTGTCCCCCCAAAATTGTGCTTTTGTCGCCATTTTCCAAGACCCCTAATGTTCTCATCTTTTGGCATCCGGGGCTCAGTGATGGCTTATTTTTTGCGTCTTGAACTGGCTTTTTAATGATACCATTTTTGGGTAGATGTGATGTTTTGATCGCCTGTTATTGCATAATAATGCAATGTTGCGGTGACCAAAGAAACATAATTTTGGCGTTTGGATTTTTTTTATTGCTACAAGTATACCGATTAAATTACGGTAATTGATTTTATATTTTGATAGATCAGGCATTTCTAAACACGGCGACACCAAATAGGTGTACTTTTTTATTGTTTTATTTTCAATGGGGCAAAAGGGGGGTGATTTGAACATTGTTTTTTTAATTTTTTCATATTTTTTTTTTAATTTTTTTTTTACATTTCTTATTGATTTTACTAGTCCCACTATGGGACTTTGACTCTACACTGAGCATTTATTCTGCAGCATCGGTGTGATCAGGAGAAATGCAGTGTTCCTATGAGCGCCGGCGATCTGTAAGCATTCCCAGGAAACACATCATGGCAGCGACTGGGGTCATCATCTGTCATGGTAACACATTGATCACATCACCGGGCTGATTATTGGTGCGGGGAGCAGTGCGATCCCCACTGAGGACTTTTAAATTGCGCTGTCAGAGTTTGACAACGCGATATATAATAGAGTTACCAGGAGTGGGTGGATCTCTGATCCACCTGTGCCTGCTAGCTGTATATGTCTACTGATCAGATCAGCAGCCATGTGTTGGGATTAGCACGGGCTCGCCGCCGGAGCCTGCAGTAACTGGGGGGACACGACCAATGATGTAATAGTACGTCATTATTTGTGAACAGGTTAAAACGTCTATTTTTAGTATGCATTTTTACTTAGCAGTGTTATTTCCATACGTGCCGAAAACTTTTGCACAGTGCTGTATAACAAATGGATGAACTCAAACCCAATAAAGTCTATTTAGCACAATAAGGAAATTAGTATTGACGTCTCTTCCTCCTTAGCCATCTCGTTGTCTTCCGTGTCCACTCCCTGCATTCTCTGTACACCATTACCACAATTTGTAAGGGGACACATACCAAAGGAGACTTGTAGGAATGCATTTATCTGTTTACCTGAAGATAACATCTTAATTATGCACATAAAGACTTCACACATGAATAGAGGGATGGGACCTCACAGCCGAAAACCATAACAAAAGCTTCAGATAACTGACGGAACATTTTTTGTTTTTTCTTGTGCTTTATTTTACAATAGGCCAGATAAAGTGCAAGTCAAGTCGGCATAGACATATATAGATGCCATATAAGCCAATGGTAGCTAAGCTTTCCTTTACACAAAAGGTACACCTTGAAGATACTAAGTGCCATTAATAATTGTGTTTTCCTATGCAGAAAAGTGGATCCGGGACAATCAGACATGAGGATCCAGAAAAATTAGGTTCCCAAGCCCCCTATGAGCAGACACCTATGATAAGACTTAGGGGTACTTTTCACGCTGCGACATTGCTAGCCGATGCTAGCGATGCTGAGCGCGATAGTCCCCGCCCCCGTCGCACATGCGATCTCTTGTGATAGCTGCCGTAGTGAACATTATCGCTACGGCAGCTTCACACGGACTTACCTGCCCTGCGATGTCGCTCTGGCCGGCGACCTGCCTCCTTCCTAAAGGGGCGGGTCGTGTGGCGTCACAGTGACGTCACACGGCAGGCGGCCAATAGAAGCGGAGGGGCGGAGATGAGCGGGACGTAAACATCCCGCCCACCTCCTTCCTTCCGCATAGCCGGCGGGACGCAGGTAAGGAGATGTTCCTCGCTCCTGTAGCTTCACACACAGCGATGTGTGCTGCCCCAGGAACGAGGAACAACATCGTACCTGCGGTCGACCCGACATTATGGAAATGGCCGACGCTACACAGATCGCCAATTTACGACACTTTTGTGATCGTTTATCGGCGCATCTAGGCTTTACACGTTGCGACATCATTACTGGCGCCGGATGTGCGTCACTTTCGATTTGACCCCGACGATATCACAGTAGCGATGTCGCAACGTGCAAAATATCCCTTACCACTCAGTAATAGCAGCAGAACAACAAGAAAGGGATGATTTTTTTAAAAAAAATGTTTACATTTTTCATATATTTCTATCTATATAGCCTGTTCTGTAGTGATCCCTTTTTAGTAGTTGTCTGATTATCATCACAGGCTTGATTACAATAAAAGGTTATATCAATATTGAAAACACTGGATCCGACAATCACAATAGATGATGGTCCCTCCCTTCCCTGGCTATTGCAGAGGTCACAGAGCATGCTCACAACACCAACCTATAGAGGCCTATGAGGCATCTCCAGTCTATTGTGTCCCGTTTTCCATGTAGCTGAGGTAAAGTATATCTATGGATGTTGATTTCCGCAACTCCATAATTGTGCACAGAAAAAAAAGAATAAAAAAATATATAGTTAGAAAATAAAACTGATTGTCACGCACAGAGTAGGATAAGTCCATGCACACAGCGTGACAGTTGTGCCCAGAAATATGACTGTCTGGTGCATTACAAAAAACATCATAACCAAAAGGGGTAACACCGGGGACACTATAACAGTGGGCCCTAGCAATAGGGAGGGGTAAGATGAGACATCTTCTGCACTCACCTGTAAGTGCACCCTGCACTCCTGGCCAGCCCTAAACAGGTTCCACACCTGTCACGGAACAGGATACCTGAAACCCTAGGAGCCCTGCCTAGTGAGCAGGCAGGTGAGGATCACTAGTCCCACTGCTGCATTAATATAACACAAGGGAAAGGTAGACACACAGAGGGGAAAAAAAGGATACAACACAAACTCCAAGGCTGCAGCCAGACTCCAAGGCTGCAGACGGATGGGCTCAGGTCAGACCCCCAGCAGCTACTGTCACCAAATTGGTTATAGTAGAATGAATTCTATTAACAGCAATAGATGCTGGAAGTGGCCACTATTTATAGGTGAGGGGCATAGTAACTAAGCAGCTGCACCTGACATGGACTACTGGAAAGCTCCTGGTAACAAAACTGACATTAACCCTTCATACACCAAAGAAAAGAAACATATTTAATATTAAGAGTCTCACAGCAGAATGAGACTCAGGTCCTGAACCGGTCACAGGTCTCTTTATGCAGAGAGACCACCATGACACTGGTTAGGCAAAAAGGATGTTTATTTGTAACTTGTTCTAAATAGGATAGTTTGTTGAATTTTTAAAGTTATTTTATTTGAGTACATCTTCTAATTGCTGCTGCTCCACTGATATCGGAACAGTTTTTCTTTTTGTTCTATGCCTCTCCGTGCCAAAGTTATGCCCTCTACTAATAATGGTGCAGATTTTCCCTTTAGCCAACTGGGTGTACACCACAGCACTTCTCTGTGGGTGTTTGCTTTTTCTACTTGGATGCTGGCCGATCAAAACTTGACCACGCTCTCTGAGAAGTTCTATGCTATACGCCGTGGAAAGGGAAATTTTCGCCATTATTATCGGGAGGCATAACTGTGATGCCCTGGACTAGCCAGGTAGTCACAGATAGACCCCCGCACTACACCTGTCCCCCAATTAGGTGTCATCAGCCAAACTTTAAACCCTAGTCACCTCCCTCAGTGCTTGATGGACACACCAGGGGGCGGAGCCAGGTGGTTGGCCACGCCCACCGAGGAGTCCAGAGAGCCTGAGGCAGGAAATCAGTGCAGAGAGTGTGTTGTTAGTAAGGCAGTGAGTTGACAGGAGTAAAGGAGAGTGGAAGCAGGCCTGTGCCCAGGTCTGCAGCAGTCTGACAGGTGCCAGGGTTGGAGCCCTGGTACCTTGGCTAGGAGGCAAACGGTGGCCTTAGCCTGCAGGACCCGGGAAGACGGCTCGGTGGAACCGTGGTGGACCGGGACAGGGTAGTGGCCCGCCGGTACTGACCCGGGGAACCGACTCGGAAACCGGAGCACAAAGGGGTGTACTCAGACCCTGAAACGAGGTCCAGAATCTACTGGACTGAGTTAATTAACTGATTGCGGTCTGGACTATAGGTCCTTTCCCACCCAAGTCCCGACTGAAGACAACAGCCCACCGAGGGGGGTAGAAAGCCACCACACAGGCAGAGAGATCCCACGGGCCAGCGTCTGCGGGCAAAAGGGCTCTACCGACATCTACAATCCGGGCAGCGAACTCCTGACGCTGAAGCGCAGGCAGCCCAAGTACACAACACGGTGCAGGAGAAAGGCCAAGACCACCGAACCGGGTGGAAGACCAGACGCAGCCGGCATCGACCATCATCATCTTGGTTTACCAGAGACTTGTGTGTGTCAATAACAGTGAGTACAACAGTGCCACCCGGTCGCGCACCGCCCTGCACCGCCCAGATATCCCCAACGGTCCCGGGGCTATGATCCCTACCCACGGAGGGGTTAACATCTTGCTGCACTACTATCTCCCCCGGTGTGCCCAGTAATCGCAGCGGTGGTGTCCAACTTCACCACAACCCGTGGGTGGCGTCACGAACTCAAACACGGCTCCGGCCGTGCACCTACCTACCCCCATCCAAAAGCGCCAGCACCCCTTTCAGAGCGAAGTGACCTTGGGTCCGGAGGCACTCGAGCCACCCACCAACGAGCCTGGATCCGAGCGGCTCGGCTGCAGCCGAGTGCGGGGCAGTACATATCTTTGGAAAGGAAGTGTTACGGAGGGGATGATTGATTATAAAATAATATGATATCAATTGTCGCCCCAAGTCCGCCGGGCAGGTATTAAAGCCACTAAGGACAAGGCGATGAAATGCAACAACTCAGGAGACCACAAAGGAAATGAAGGAGACGTTGTAAGGGCACACTGCTACGTGTAGCGTGTCCCTGTTAACCTCACAGGTGCACAAGTAATGGTCACGTGTGTAGGGACACGTCAAAACCAAAGGAAACACAACAGATAACGGTCACGTGTGTAGGGACACGACAAACCGAAAGGTAACCCAGTTAGTGTCACTGGGAAACCTGGAACGTAACCACTGAGCCGGTCACGTGAGTACTGGGGCACGTCAGACCGTGAAGGCCACCCAGTTAGCGTCACTGGGTACCCAGGGCTGGCACACACACACACACACAAGTCTGCCACTGACACTGTAGACTGGTCACGTGCGTAGGGGGCACGTCAGTCCATAAGGACCCTAATCCCTCACCGTGCCGAGACACAGCTTGCACCCAGATACGAATACCTTGTCCTGGCGCCTGCCCTAAAATCAGATTCACACTGGCACATATACACCAGTCCGCCACAGGCACTGCAGACTAAAATGGCGCTGTAACCCACTCACTCTGACAGCAGGGAAAGCAGCCTTTGTTGTCAGCATGCAGAATGACGCTCGCGTCCCGATGGGCGGAGCTACAGACCTTTATAGCCGCCACCTTGGCCCAAGCCACATGGCATGTGGTAATGGCGTTGGCTGCAGCCATACAGGGGCTGCCACGTCATTGCTGAAGTCATGATGACCAATCAGCGGCTGCCCTGTCATCAATGAAATCACGCACATGCTCAGTGTGGCTGCATGAACACTTAGGCTGAGAATGGTATCAAACTCTAGCCATCTGATGCCTCAAGCGACAGCCAGGTGGCGCTGCAGAGTTAACCGACCACAATGTGGGAGTCAATGACGGGACTAGACCGGTTCGAGGCACAAAAGAACCCTGAACCGTAACAGGAAGATCACAGAAGAAAAAGAAAAACTGTTCCAGAATCAGTGGAGGTACCAAGTTTAAATAAAACAAAAAATCTAGTAAAAGGTTGTCTTTGTTGGGGTTTGAACCCAGGACCCCAGCGCTGAGAAGCACATTTATCATTCAGAATGTAGGAAGCCATATTTGTTAGGGTTACCCATTCACCACTGCTCATTGTCACCAACATTGAAATCCATGTAACATGGTCCAGTGCATATGCCTAAAAGACGAATGATAGACTTTCTGAGACGTTCCAAACACAAATCTGTCTATATGGCTGCCTAAGACCAAAAAAAAGAGAATAACAAACTCTGGAAGTTATAGCTATTTTCCCAGAGATGGCTTTTGAACCCTGTCTAAAAAAAAATGTAATTTGTTGGTGATGATGACTATAACTAAAATGTGGCTTAGACATCTTCATTTTATGAGTCCATAATTTTTTCAAATGTTTATTACAATTTTAAAATTGACCATAAAAAAGACATTTGACGTTTTCCTGCCCTTTGGTGGTACATACATAATACATACATACATAATAACACATGGATAAAGCTCAACCATATTTTATACATACATCATTGAGACTTGATCAGAAACAAAAAAAAAAGGGTGGAACTCAACCAACGTCCGAATAAATTTTTGCCACACCTTGCTTTAAAAAAGTATATAAAGTATGGTCCAATGTTATCCAGAATCATTCAGAAGACGAATACAAGATGAAGACCATCATCCTGCTATTGTGGAGTCTGGGGGTCTGCCGAGCCCAAACTGCATCTTCTGTATGTAGGACGCGCAATGATATAGGTTCTGAATAGATAGACATATGAATGTATAAAAGAATATTATTTGAGATCTTTGGCATTTTCTTGTTAAAATCTAGAAAACCTATATAGTCCACCTGTTTTGTTTCTTAATATTATTTACAAAAAAATAAAAAATAACGGAAGCGTTTAATAACTATTTCCCTTTTTTGTTGAAGGTCAAGGCTGGCTCGAAGGATGAATTTGGGACCTGTCATTGTTATTTTGCCGGTCCAGACGTCATGTTTCCTGTAGAATGGATGTAATCTTTGGAGTCATCAAACCATAACTTAAGTCTCAGATTTGAGGAAGAAATCGATAAGGTAAAGTGATGTGTGAAGGGTTTCAACCAATATTTACTAACTATAGACATAAGTACAGCATAAAAATAACAAAAATAACAAAAAACTGGAGAGCGTCAAGAAGTAAAGAGAAGATGACGTGAGTATAAAATGCAGAAAAAGAAGGTAATAAATATAGGAGACAGAGGAAAAGCTGTTTCGGAGCCTTGCTTTACAATTTCCCAAACTGAAAAAGATCCCAGCATGTATTAGAAAAAGTTCCTCCTTCCTTTTATTTAGGTCAAAAATTAAAATTCAATACAAATTTGACACTCTTTTTTTCAGTAAGGCAAGTTTCAGATGTCCATAAATATTCCATTAGGCACAGCCTTTATCACATACTTAATGGATACTTGTCTGCCTTCTGCCCAAAATATTGTAAAAAAATGTCAGTGACAAAAAAGTCTATTGATGGTGACTATATGAAAGACCCAATTAGTCGGACCTAATTTGTACTGTTAACGAGCCAGTTGGCTGTACACTAATCAACCAGCTTCATTTATTGGCCCATTAGCACAGATAGATGAAAACTGTATATGTAAAGGGAAGAAAGATCAATAAAATTGTCCTGTCCCCATGTAGTCGGCAGCATACCATCCATTTATTTTGGGCAATGTGCTTCCTTAACAATCCAATAACATTTGCACATCTAAGTAGGACTTTAGATAACTGTTGGCAATACCTTTCAACCCCCTATACATATACATAATTAGCCGAGTAATCAACGCCAGGAATTCTTTGTGGTGGTTTTCTGCCTTGGGAAAAAAAATATCAGATATATTGGAAAAACTACATGCCTGACATACATATTTGGTGGTTGGTCAATCTTGCTGAAAGGGGTGGTACTTATCTAATGTTTATGGCCACTTTAGAAACTATGAAAACAATAGAGATGAATTATTAACCAACATGGTAAAACGTGTCTCTATGCCCTTGTGGGGGTCTGAATAGTATTGCCCTATCAAGTGGTTTATTAGGGTTTTCAAGGTTGGTAGAGAACCCAGAAGAAGCTCACACATCGAGAACAGACTCCCTGCAGACATTCTTCCAGGCCAGTCCCAACTTATGGCCTCACAAATTGGGACCTGGGCAAAAAGTATCCAAGAGTCTTAAGGCCGCTTTACACACAACGATATCGCTAGCGATCTCGTTAGCGATGTGACACGCCCAGATCGTTGTTATGATTTGCCGAGATCGCTCATAAAACGTTTTGTAACGGTCACACGTACACATCTCACAAACGACGCTACATCGTTCAGCGATATATTGTTTCACCAAGGCGGTCGTGTGGATGTTGTTCGTCGTTGGCAGGGTGTCAAACGTAGCAATATGTGTGCTGCGTTCCAAACAACGAACAATATTTTGAAACTGAACAACGTGTCAACGATCAACGATATTTACCCTATATGCGATCGTTCGGAGTCGCACGTCGCTAACGATGACGGAAGTGCGTCACGAAAACTGTGACCCCGACGACATATCGTCAGATAAATCGTAGCGTGTAACGCCGCATTTATTCTTACTCTATACTGTATTGTTGTCTTTGATTTATCAGATACAAGGCTACCAACACAAGCTGAATATTTACCTGGAAAATATAAGAAACTTGACTAGGAGGGTGGAGTCCTGTGAAAAGGAAGATGTTTCTTACAACCAACTAGACTTCGAGGTGTTGAATCTGGAGATCAGTGAGTTGGAATCATTGGTGATGGAACTAAAATCTTCATTATCTGGTTCAAATGAGAAAGTAGAAGTCCTGTACATGGAGGTAAGAACTGATGACTCTTGTAGTTAATTTACATGAAGCCTTCAACACTGAGAATCTATGGTAAATTGAGAAATTCAAAGTGGAGGTCAGCGAGTCAGAATCCTTGGTAATGGGACTCAGATCTTTCATAATTGGCTTAAATAAGCAAATAGAAGCCATATCTACGCAAGGTAAATCCTAATGAGTCCTAAAATCATTGGTGATAAAATCCAGATCTTCAGTCTTCCATGAACTGGTTCATACTGGTGATTCATGAAGTTTTTAATGGTCATGAATTCTTGTATTCAGAATACCAAAGATTGTATAGATACATTTTTTAATTTTTTTTTTTTTTTTTAAACTCGTTTTATTGAAAGTTAAGTAAAGCATTACAAACAAGAATAAATCAGCAAATTGTTCAGTGAGACAGTGTACAAGTAAACTGGTTGTATATCAGAATAATAAAGTAACAACAATCAAATCTACGTCCATTATTTTCAGCATATCCAAATAGCATCAAACCTAGCAAAGGTATTAGTTCGCGAGACACATCCAACTCAAGGCAAGAGAACCCATATCGTCCAGGAGAGAGCAACCCAAGCTTCGGGGAACTCGTGGTATCCCTCATATATTGCATCACGGATCACATGTGTCTCCTTTCTGCATCTCAGGGCACTACTGGCTATTGCAATAATACCGATTGTAGGTTATCAGCAAGAGAACCAGGAGATCCGCCAGTCAAGGGCGACCTCATCCATCTACCCCAGATTTTGTCAAATTTAATTGGGGAGCCTTTTGACTTGTAAACAAATTGCTCTGACGGGATTATTGCGTTTACCAATGCAATCCAAGAGGCTCTAGTTGGGGAATGAGTGCTCATCCAATTTAGTATAATGCCTTTCCGGGCCAGAAAAAGAACCTTCTTTATTAATAGACTCTCATCTTGGGACCAGGAGCGTGCATCTACCACCCCAAATAGACATAGGACTGGGCACATAGCAACCGCTTTTTGAAATATGGCGGAAAGAGTCATTATGATCTCGCTCCAATAGGAGAGGATAACCCAACAATCCCATATCATGTGCCAGAAATCAGCACCGTCTCTCCCGCATCTCGGACAGCCCATCCCCACCGAATTATTCAGCTTTTTCATTTTGTTCAGTCTCTGGGGAGTAATATAACTTTGGTGTATTATATATAATTGGATCAGTCTATTGTTAACAGCAGGAGAGACCAATGTGTGGGATTCGACAATGTCATCCCACACTACATCATCAATTTCAGGGATCCTGGCACTCCACCTCTCACGGACAGAAAGAGGATTATTCATGGCCTTGGCCCGAATGAGAGAGGAGTATAGTTTAGAGATAAGACCACCAGGGCCCTGTGATCTAATAATTCCAATAACTGGGAAGGAAGAGAATCTAACCCCACGACCAGAGAACTGAGCTCGAAAGGCATGTCTAATCTGGAGATACTGAAACCCATGAGATTCCGGCAAGTCAAATTCTGTCCGCAGTTGCGCAAAGGGGCGGAGTTCACCATCCCGGACCAGTGATCCCAGGGAGATTATTCCGCGATTCCTCCACTCACCAAACCCCGGCAACCCACAAAAATGTGGAAGGTCCAAGTTATCCCACAAGGGCGTCTCAGTTGGTACATCACAAAATCCAAATATGGCTTTAGCTTCTTTCCAGATCCTGGCCCCCAATTTGTGTATCGGGAGGACACGACCCTCAGGGGACCTCCTGTGATCCGTCAGTAACGGCCACAGGAGCTCCACACCTGTGAACTCTGCCAGAAGTCCCTCCGGAGAACCCCCAACTCGAGGAAGGGTCCATGGACCCAAATATTTCACTTGTCCGGCCAGATAGTAAATATAAAGATCAGGAAGTGCCATACCCCCCATATCCTTGGGTCTTTGTAATTTGGCCAGTTGGACCCTTGACCTGGACGAGCCCCAGACAAAGGTAATCATTAGAGATTCCAGGGACCGGAAGAAAGAACGAGGAATCTGCACGAATACATGCTGGGTAATATAGAGACACTTTGGTTGCACTATCATTTTGAGGAGGTTAATCCTTCCCGCCACTGACAGTGGGAGTTGGCTCCATCTATTAAATTTCTCCCCGAAGTACGCTAGTAAGGGGGCTATATTTCTCGCTATCATCTCCGCAGGGCTTCCCGCCAGTATAATTCCGAGATATTTAAAATGATCCACCACCGGAACCCTGCATATGTGGTCGTACACCAGGTCCTCTCTGTTCCGAGACAGAAAGAGGAGGTACGATTTTGACCAATTTATTGACAAACCTGAGAACTCCCCAAATCGATCAATCAAGTGCACAGCTCTGGGAATGGAGGAATCCGGATCAGATGCAAACAGTAACAAATCGTCTGCGTACAAAGATAAACGTTCATCTCCCTTACTATGTCTCACCCCCCGATAGACTGGGTCCGCCCGGATGCGCAACGCAAGCGGTTCCATGGCAAGAGCGAACAGGAGAGGGGATAGGGGACATCCCTGTCTGGTTCCCCTCCCCAAAGAGAAAGTTTCCGACACACCACCGCCCACCTGAATATTAGCAGATGGGGCTTTATATATGATCTCAATCCATCTGATAAATTCGTTGCCGAAACCAAATGCCCGCAGCACCTCCAGCAGGTATGGCCATTCTATGGAGTCGAAGGCTTTGGCTGCATCCAGAGAGACCAAAGCCCAATCCTCCTCTAACTTGGTGCCCATCTGTAAGATCACCTGCGCCCTCCTCAGATTATCCGAGGTACTCCTACCCGGGATGAAACCTGACTGATCCTCATGTACTATAGTGGAGATCACCTTTTTGAGTCTATTTGCTAGAATTTTGGTGAGAATTTTGTAATCGGAGTTCAACAAAGAGATCGGTCTGTACGAACCACAATCCAATGGATCTTTATCTGGTTTCAATAGCAGGACAATGGTTGCCTCATAGAAGGAACCAGGCAACCATCCCCTGCTGAACGAGGCTTCAACCGTTTCCAGGAGGGCTGGGGCCAGCTCCCCCTGATATTTGTCAAAGATCTCAATCGGGAGTCCGTCTGGCCCAGACGCCTTACCCCTACTGAGGGTCTTCATTGCCTCGACCATTTCTTCCATTCTGATGGGCTCATCCAGGGCCAATCTCTGAGTCAAAGTCAATCTGGGAAACTCCAGATCTCGAAGGTACTCAGCAATCTCCTCCCTTGACACGGTCAGCCTGGACTCATACAAGTTCCTATAGAAGTCCAAAAATACCTCCAATATACCATTAACGGAAGTAACTGTTCCTCCACGAGAGTCTCTTATCCGGAGGACCGCAGGTGAGCTAGTGGATTGACGCACCAGGAACGCCAGTAAGCTACTGGACTGGTTCCCTTGCTCAAAATACCTCTGGCTCGTGAAGAATACATGTCTCTTAGCCTTGTCTTGCAAATACAAGAGATATTTCCTCCCAGCCTGAAGCCAATTAAATCTATTTTCCTCAGATGGGTCTGAGGTGAATCTATGTTCAAGCACTCTATTTTGGGTGGCCAATTCCTCCTCCTCTCTGGCCGCCTGTTTCTTAAGATAGGAAATAGAGGAGTGACAGCATCCCCTCAGATACGCCTTAAGCGCATCCCAATAAGCCGAGTGATTCTCTTCCACGGAATTCATTTCCGTGTATGCCCCAAGCTGATCAGGAATCCTGTCATTAGCTCCAAAGAGTGATAGCCACCAAGGGTTAATTTTCCTTGACAATTTATGAGATTTACATCCTTCCCATTTAATGCCTACAACCACCGGAGAATGGTCTGATACTGATCTGGGCAAATGACATACCGATTGTATATGGGCACAGACTCTTTCATTTCCACAAATATAATCAATTCGAGATAACGAGTTTTTCCCCGGAGTGTAACATGTATATTCTCTTAGTGCTGGGTTAAAGAACCGCCACATATCGTACCATCCCACCTCCTGTAAGAATATACTCAGTCTAGTTTGTATCGTGGGGGAGATCGGGACCTGTCGAGTGCTGAATCTATCCAGTCCCGTGTTATTAATCAAATTGAAGTCCCCCATGCAGAGCACTAAGGCTTGTGGGAATTGTGATGCGAACTTAGCCGCCTCATATAGAATCGAGATTCCCGTTGCCGGGGGAATGTATATGGCCAAGACCACTATCATGACCCCATCGATGTGAGCCTGGATAAACACATACCTCCCATCAGTGTCTTTTAAAATTTTACCCGGGTCCCACCGCAGAGCTCTGTGGACCAGCACCGATACTCCCCTAGAATATGATGAGTGAACAGAGTGAGCTGACCATTGAACCCAAGGCTTTTGAAGCACTCTAGTGGTTTCCAACAACAAATGGGTCTCTTGTAGGCATACAATCTGAGCTTTGGACCTTTTGATGTGAGCCAATACTGCCGCCCTTTTCCTGGATGTGCCCAGTCCCCTAACATTCCATGTCATCACACTTAAAGCCATTGAGAGATGCCACTTGCTGAATTGCTAAAAGATTATCAAAAACTTAACCTACAGTAGAACTTGGGTAAACGTACCCTTAAATACAAAATGTCGATTGCGCACGCACAATCGACAAGAACTGGTCCAGTAGTGCGACCAGAAAAGATTTTCCCCAGCAACGACTAGGGTAAACCAACGTGGCTAGATGGTGTACTTGGTACGGGGGTGTCCTCAAACAAGGACTTGAGCTTCTCCTACAGTCCAATAAATGAATTACCCTGCAGCATAGCCTTTAATCGTGCAAAGGTGAGAGGGTCAAGAATAGACAGGAAGGAACTGAGGGAGGGAAAGAGAAGAAGAGGATAGGGAGAGAGAGGCAAAGAAGGGATAGAAAGGAGATATAAGAAGGGAGAGAAAGAGAGGAGAGAGAGAAGAAAGGCAAGAAGAGAAAAAAAAAAAAAAGAGAAAGGAAAAGGGGAGGGGGGGAAGAGACGGCAAAGAGGGGAAAGAGAAACAAGGCAGAATAGAGAACGAAAAGGGGAGAGATTAGAATAGAAGATAAAGCGGGGACAAGGGAAGAGCACAAAGATAAGAGAGGTAGAAAAAGTGAGGGGTTGAAGGGAGAGGAGAAAGGAACAATGAAGAAGTAAGGGGCGAGGGGAAGAGGGATGAGGAATATGTTACTAGGGGGATAGAGGGGGAGAAGAGGTGGGAGTGTAAATAAGATACAAAAAGGAGTGACAGGGAATCTTAGACTATATAATATTATGACATATGGTAACCTCAGGTCTTAATATAGCACTAATAGAGCAAAATATAACATTATGAACTGAAGTGCGTCGCCCAATACTGCGAGCCCAAAGCAGAGTTCCAATTTGGATCCAAAACGGTATAGGATAACACAAGATCGCATGAAGGAGTTCAGAGCGTCGCAACAGCGGTCCGACCCATGTCCCAACTGGTGTCACCAGGGTCCGGTCCCATCACCGACGAGTAATCCAGATCGTAGGCTGGGCCAAACAAAGATCCCGGAGAACGCAGCAGCCGACCCATACGCAGGCGCGGCCCCAGGCCTCCCGCCTACAACGAGGGCCAGACCCGGAGACCGGTTCAGTGGGAGACCAATATTGGACGCATCCGGAAACTCCCATGCCTCCAGGAAGGCCGCAGACGAACCAGCGCCTCCAGATGGGATCTCTAGCACCTCAGCCGGCCGGGACCGGAACAGGATCAGATTAGGGTCAGGACACTAACGCAATTGCGGTCCCGCTCCACTCACACACCAGGAGGGGTGAAACAAACATGAATCTTTCGCGCCTTCAGAGTTGAGGGACGCCGAGTACCTGTATAGGATGATCCTGAAGCAATCTCATCAGTGATTTCAAACACAGCGTCCCAAGGATTGGAGTCGCATCACCGACCTTGCTCCAAAAAGAATGAAATAGATGAATCAGAGCCGCGACGCCATCACAACCGCGACCCATCAGGCCGCGCCCAAGACCGTAGCGCATCAGCGTTTCCTCTTCAATGTGTTGAGCCAGTCATCCGCTTCCGCAGGAGAGGTGAAGAATAGGGATCGCTCCTGATGAACCACTCTAAGCCGGGCTGGGAAGATCATGGAGTAAGCAATTTGATGCTCTCTGAGACGTTTCTTCACCTGGATGAAGGAGGCCCTCGTTTTCTGGAGCGACGCAGAGAAATCAGGGAAGATCAGTATGGTAGCGTTGTTATGTAGGATCGGGCCTCTGCGCCGCGCCGCACCAAGGATCGCATCTCTATCCCTGCTGCTCAACAGTCGGGCCAGGAGAGGTCTAGGCTGCGCTCCCGGAGGAGGAGGTCTGGCCGGTACCCGGTGAGCTCTTTCGATAGCGAATGCCGCTGACAGCGTCGCATCAGGGAAAGTTTCGGAGAGCCACTTTTCCATGAACTTACATGGGTCACTCCCTTCTGCTCTCTCCGGCATCCCCAGAATTCTCAGATTATTGCGACGCAGGCGATTTTCTAGGTCATCTGCCCTTTGCGCCCAGTTATGTGCCGCGCTTTCCAGAGAGGCCAGTCTGCCCGGCGTCGCTCTTGCGTCGTCTTCCAGCGTGGAGATCCGTTGCTCGGTCTCCTTTACCCGCTCTCTCAGATTTTGCAAGTCCAGCCGGAGGAGACCCACATCAATCTTAACCTCCTCAATTTTACCCGTCAACGACACCTTTGAATCCTGGATCGCTGCAAGTAACTGCGACGTAACCTGCTGTAAGGTTAGCTCCTGCGATTCCTTGGATCCGGCCTCCATGCTCTCCTCCTCCTCCGCCTCGCTGGATTCCCGCCCTGCCTGCTTGCCGGCGCCATCTTGCTGGGAGTCCCGGGCAAACTTCTTCAGCTTCTCAGCCGCTGCTGCACTGCGACCCCTGCTCATGGTACCGATCCAAATGCTCACCGCACCACAGGTAATCCAGAGGTGTATTTAGGCACCAATTTCGGCAGGATTAATAACGTATATTAGCTTTGGACTGCGGAGCTGCTCTCAGATGCGACCGCTCATGCTGCCTGCTGGCCACGCCCCCCATTTTTTAATTTTTAGACTATTTATATATGATATATAGGAATATATTTAGACAAATATTAGCAATTTTTGTTCATCATTTGATTAGGTTCAGAACATATCCGTCATTGTGAACCAGCTGGAGAGACATGACAAGAACAATATTCTAAAAGTCCGAAGGGAAATTGCAGCCTTACAAAAACGTTTGGATGAATGTAAACGAAGTCATCAGTCTCTTCTTCATACACAGTTTGGTAAGTCCCCATTTACTCTGTGGTGTTAAAGTGAGATAAATTCCTAAATATCATGTACTCAAGAACATATATACACCAATACCTATTAATGTTCCTCTGATCTTCGGTGGTTTAAATGTCTGAAATTCAATATCAGGATATCAAAGATAGTAGTATGGGATTGAAGGATCTGTGATTCATAAATTAATAAGCAGCCAAGAGAAGTATGCCAAAGAAAATAATATCAATGAGTGGTGAAATACTAATATTATTAAGAGATGTTTTCTTGTCCAAAAATTGGGGTGAAGAGCTAAAATTTAGTGCTCTAATTATTAGTGTAGAGTAGAGTCATGGGCAGAATAAGAGTAGCCATGGCCTGGGCAGTTTAGTAGGTGTTGCCCACCCCTGCCTGATGTATCTTGTAACATGTCACATGATCCCTTTTCGCAGGTCATGTGATTAATACACATATGCTTTGCTGCACATCTGTAGATGCTAAACTATAAACACAATGCAGTGCAATTTTTTCCCCCTTATGTGTAGTGCTATACATAACATAGCACTCTACATAATAGAGCAGGGGGAGGCAATACATTTTCTCGGGGATTCACATGAGAGACTGAGACTGTTATGGGAGCGGACAATGTCAGTACATGAACGCAGCACCAGTACCACCCTCAGTACATGAACGCAGTGCCAGAATCACCGTCAGTACATGAATATAGCATCAGAACAACACTCAGTAGATGCAGTACTAAGCTTACTACAGCGATCAATTGTAATGTCAGGTCAGCCCCATATATAAATGTATTGCATGAACCTATAAATCCCAGTATGTCATTAACAGTGGTAAGAAGATGCTGGGATTTATTATTAAAAGTCATCATCAGACTGCTGGACCATAAAGGAACCACGGTACTGATGAGATGCAGGCAAGATAACAAATAAATATTTACATCCAAGTACCTTATAGATGAATTTGTCTCTGGTAGGAGTTGTTCCCATTGTTGTTGCCATGATGAGATTTTATGCCATGAGCTCATCTCTCTAGATTTCCTTCCTCTCCACCTTCAGCAGCACTTCCAAACATGTTGTCCTTAAAAAGAAACATATCATTATACCTCCTAATCAATAAAAATATTTCCCATGCTGCGACCCTGAATAAATAATTTCCCCCACACTCTGCCCTTCTGCAACATATCCCCCTCACACTGACCTAAGCAAAATGTCCCCCCAATACTGGCCCTCTGCAAAATGTCTTCTCACACTGCCCATTTGAAAAATGCCCCCCCTCACACTGCTCCTCTGCAAAATGTTCCCCACATTGGCATTTCCGGAATATCACCCCACACTGCGCCTTTGCAAAATGTAACCTCACACTGCCTTTCTGTAAAATGTCCGCCCACACTGCCCCTCTGCAAAATATCCCCCCACACTGCCCCTCTGGAAAATGTCCCTCAACACTGCCATTTGCAAAATTTTCCCAACACTGCCATTTGCCAAATGTCACTCCACTATGCCCCTTGGCAAAATGCCCCTCCACACTGCCCCTCTGCAAAATGTCTCCCACACTGCCCCTCTGCAAAATGTTCCTCCACATTGCCCCTCTGCAAAATGTTCCCCCAATACTGACCCTCTCCATAATATCTCTCCCTCCCACACACCTCCCCTCTATATAAAATACCCCCCCTTCTCCACCTTGCTATACTCTGTCCTCTGTCACAGCAACATCAACCACCGCCGATCCAAAAGAATAGACAGCACATTATATTTTCAGCTCCTTCATGGAGCACTTATTTTTGCCCGCTGTCTCTGCAACCTCTGCGTTGCTGCCGCCAGCAGCAGTGTCATGAGGTTACTAGCATGCTGACCTCATCACACTGCTGCGTGTCGAAGCGGGGCTGACAGAAGCTCCTCTGTTTTTCCATGTCTTCATGTCTAAAAGATGCAAAGACATTTGAATATTAGAAGAAGGGAGCAACGACTCTCCTACAGCTCCACGGGACATCTGTTATGCAAATTTTAATGAAGACACTGGCCATGGGCCACCCATGAGCCTCGAGCCCAATGCAATAGCCCAGATTGCTCTCATTATAATTTGCCTACATGTAGAGTACAAGCAAGGGGTGAACAGAGTAGGATGTATGGGAAGTGAAGTTTTAGGAAATGGCTGCTGAGATCTTAGTGATGTTTAAGAAGGGGCGTTTTTGGCACCTTCTCCAACGTAGGAATATTCAGCCTTAGTCATTATTTCATATGGTGTTAAGGATCTTTATTTTATAGATCACCTTGGAAACTTACATTTTGGGAACAAGTGTAAAAAACTAACATCCCTGGTAGGTTACATGAGTATAGTAGCGCAATTGTGCAAAATATTAATTACTAAAGTTAAAAAAAAAAGATTTGCAGGGCACTGGTCCATAAGTCATGTCGGTAACCTGTGGCCAACTTGACCAAAACCATACAAACTGCCTTCTACTTGCCAGTAGCCATGGTGCCTTATCTAATTAGTAGGCCCAGCGCAACATTATGTTGACATTGTTTGTAAAGCGCTATGGAATTAATAGCACTATATAAGTGCTAATATTTGTAAAGCGCTATGGAATTAATAGCACTATATCTGTGAATAAATATTATTATTATTACATTGCACAAAGCTTACTAATCAGAAGAGGACGAGAGATATCGGCTCATAGTAAAAGGTTAATAAGACTCTTGTCTATGAAGGACTGATGTAATCACTGGCTAGGGTTTTGCAAATCTTTTTGCTCTACTCTACTAATTACCTATTGTCATTTAGTATCCCTCAATTGTACTGCATCTTATTTAGCTTTTTTTGTAGAACTACCTCCTTTATTTCAGGTACTTGTGAACATGGTAGGATTATGAATGTGAGCAAACCACAAATCGTCCAGGTCAACTGGAGAGGAACATCCTACAAAGCAGGTGGATGGGGCAAGGACTCATTTTTTGGATCAACACAAGAATTATACTGGGTGCTCTCCAGTGATAATAGTTACTACTTCAACAGTGTAAGATTTTATGGCACCTACAAAGATCTCAAACAGTACAAAAACTTCAAAGACCGGTCAACTTCAACATCTGGCAGAGGAAATGGGTTAACTCTGTATAACAATTCATTGTTCTACAACTGTAACAGCTGGGATTTATGCAAGCTCAACTTAGACACCAACACAGTGGTTCGTAAGCCTATAACAAATTTAGGTACCAGATTTTCCTATGCAGGTTCCTCGAACCAAGATGTAGACCTGGAAGGAGATGAGTATGGTCTGTGGGTGCTTTATTCAAAGGAAGATGTACTAGGTAACATGATTATTGGACTGCTGAATGAAACATCTCTTGATGTGATTAGAACATGGACCACCTCTGTGTATAAGCCAAGTGTTACCAACGCGTTCATGGTATGTGGGGTCATGTTCGCAACAAGATCCGTCGGTGCTAGAGAAGAAGAGATCTTTTACATGTATGATACCAACACCGGTGAGGAACATCATCTGAAAATCCTGTTTGACAAGACTCTAGACAATATTCACAGTCTGTCCTACAACGCCAATGACCGCAAGCTCTACATTTACAACGATGGCTTTGAAGTCAATTATAATCTTCACTTTACGCCTCTCGCTGAAGAGAAGTCTTAAGATGATATTGTTTTATTGTTTTGATTTACTCTATCATTCTAAATTTGATTTTTGTCATTACTTAAATAATCAAATCTAAATTCAACCTTCTTATGATTTACCTCTTTCTCATTTAGAAAATCATGATTATTCTTGTAACAGTTACCGGCTAAATAAATACTGCATTGCATTATGAGCGTTGTTATCATTGTACATATAGGACAAATTGGCAATAAAATACCTAAAAAGTTATTCACGAACAAACCATAAGGGGTACTTTGCACGCTGTGACATCGCTAGCCGATGCTGCGATGCCGAGCGCAATAGTACCCGCCCCCGTCGCACATGCGCTATCTTGTGATAGCTGCCGTAGCGAACATTATCGCTACAGCAGCTTTACACGCACTCACTTGCCCTGCGACGTCGCTCTGGCCGGCGACCCGCCTCCTTCCTAAGGGGGCGGGTCGTGCGGCGTCACAGCAACGTCACACGGCAGGCGGCCAATAGAAGCGGAGGGGCAGAGATGAGCGGGACGTAACATCCCGTCCACCTCCTTCCTTCCGCATAGCTGGTGGAGGCAGGTAAGGAGATGTTCCTCGCTCCTGCGGCTTCACACACAGCGATGTGTGCTGCCGCAGGAACGAGGAACAACATCGTATCTCCTATTGGTGCTACATTATGAAAATGTCCGACACTACACAGATCACCGATTTACGACGCTTTTGCGATCGTTTATCGGTGCATCTAGGCTTTACACGTTGCAACGTCGTTACTGGCGCCGGATGTGCGGCACTTTCGATTTGACCCCGACGATATCGCAGTAGTGATGTTGCAACGTGCAAAGTACCCCTAAGACCCTGGTTGCAATTGATTGAACCGAGATTGAACCCCAAGAACAAACGTTTTCTGCTTCAACTTTAGATCCTATCATTGTAATAGAGTCAAAGCACATCAAGGGTTTCTCTAGTATTCTGATGGCCAAGTCCAGTCAACTCCATTTTTTTTATATTATAAGCTCAACATCTACAATTGATTGAGTTTCTTGGAGGCTTAGCTAATTGTAGCATTGAATAGATATAAAGAGTAAAGGTCCGCTGACATGGACCAACTGGTGGCACGATAGAACCGCTGATCGGTAAACTTTTACCAATTGGCATGGCTTAAATGCTTGTTTAGATTATCGCTCAGTGCGTAAAGACTGGCATTGTTCTCAGCAGTGCGAGTCCTGTTCACACAGGATAATACATTGCTGAGAACCTTTTCCACTGCCCAAAATATCATTTCACCCGATTAATTATTGTTTTGTTCGTTCATTAGGTGATCGGCAGCTTGCTTACACGGCAAGACAATCAAGAAGCGAGCATTTTTAACAATGCTTGTTCATGATTATCTTCCTGTGTAAATGCCCTTTAAGGCATACTTGTTTGACTGTGGCATTTTCCTGATGAAGAAGCCGGTGTAGGCTTTGAAACGCGTAGAAATAAACAACAGCTGATAACTCTCATGATCGTGGATTCATCTTTCTTATACCAGAGGGGCAGCGCAAAAAAGGTCCAGATATTATTCATTACTCTCATCTGGAAGGCTATATTAACACACTGACTAGTCTGGTTTCACACTTAGATTTTGAGCTTAAAGCACCACTCCAGAATTTTTTTTTATTGCACTGCTGGAGTGTTGTTTAAAATCTAAACCCCTCTGACCCCAAGCCTTATCCTCACCTTCCGGTGGCCTTATTTTCTCTTGCAGCCGTTCCGGTTGGTCTCCTGTGATTTGTGACATGGCGGTAGCTCCAGTGTTTCATGGAGCTCGCCGGAGGTCATAACTCAGTACAAGTCTATGAGAGCATCGTTCTGACCTCTTCTAGCTCTCATAGACTTGCATTGGGAGCTTGTGACATAACTCCTGACTCCCAGTCAGTCAGAAGCTATAGGCACAACATAGCGCCATAGGACAGAAGTGCCGCCGAAAAAGTCTGAAAACGCCAGAGGGTAAGTATAATGTTAGGGGCAAGGGAGAGAGAAGAAAGGCAAGAAGAGAAAAAAAAAAAAAAAGAGAAAGGAAAAGGGGAGGGGGGGGAAGAGACGGCAAAGAGGGGAAAGAGAAACAAGGCAGAATAGAGAACGAAAAGGGGAGAGATTAGAATAGAAGATAAAGCGGGGACAAGGGAAGAGCACAAAGATAAGAGAGGTAGAAAAAGTGAGGGGTTGAAGGGAGAGGAGAAAGGAACAATGAAGAAGTAAGGGGCGAGGGGAAGAGGGATGAGGAATATGTTACTAGGGGGATAGAGGGGGAGAAGAGGTGGGAGTGTAAATAAGATACAAAAAGGAGTGACAGGGAATCTTAGACTATATAATATTATGACATATGGTAACCTCAGGTCTTAATATAGCACTAATAGAGCAAAATATAACATTATGAACTGAAGTGCGTCGCCCAATACTGCGAGCCCAAAGCAGAGTTCCAATTTGGATCCAAAACGGTATAGGATAACACAAGATCGCATGAAGGAGTTCAGAGCGTCGCAACAGCGGTCCGACCCATGTCCCAACTGGTGTCACCAGGGTCCGGTCCCATCACCGACGAGTAATCCAGATCGTAGGCTGGGCCAAACAAAGATCCCGGAGAACGCAGCAGCCGACCCATACGCAGGCGCGGCCCCAGGCCTCCCGCCTACAACGAGGGCCAGACCCGGAGACCGGTTCAGTGGGAGACCAATATTGGACGCATCCGGAAACTCCCATGCCTCCAGGAAGGCCGCAGACGAACCAGCGCCTCCAGATGGGATCTCTAGCACCTCAGCCGGCCGGGACCGGAACAGGATCAGATTAGGGTCAGGACACTAACGCAATTGCGGTCCCGCTCCACTCACACACCAGGAGGGGTGAAACAAACATGAATCTTTCGCGCCTTCAGAGTTGAGGGACGCCGAGTACCTGTATAGGATGATCCTGAAGCAATCTCATCAGTGATTTCAAACACAGCGTCCCAAGGATTGGAGTCGCATCACCGACCTTGCTCCAAAAAGAATGAAATAGATGAATCAGAGCCGCGACGCCATCACAACCGCGACCCATCAGGCCGCGCCCAAGACCGTAGCGCATCAGCGTTTCCTCTTCAATGTGTTGAGCCAGTCATCCGCTTCCGCAGGAGAGGTGAAGAATAGGGATCGCTCCTGATGAACCACTCTAAGCCGGGCTGGGAAGATCATGGAGTAAGCAATTTGATGCTCTCTGAGACGTTTCTTCACCTGGATGAAGGAGGCCCTCGTTTTCTGGAGCGACGCAGAGAAATCAGGGAAGATCAGTATGGTAGCGTTGTTATGTAGGATCGGGCCTCTGCGCCGCGCCGCACCAAGGATCGCATCTCTATCCCTGCTGCTCAACAGTCGGGCCAGGAGAGGTCTAGGCTGCGCTCCCGGAGGAGGAGGTCTGGCCGGTACCCGGTGAGCTCTTTCGATAGCGAATGCCGCTGACAGCGTCGCATCAGGGAAAGTTTCGGAGAGCCACTTTTCCATGAACTTACATGGGTCACTCCCTTCTGCTCTCTCCGGCATCCCCAGAATTCTCAGATTATTGCGACGCAGGCGATTTTCTAGGTCATCTGCCCTCTGCGCCCAGTTATGTGCCGCGCTTTCCAGAGAGGCCAGTCTGCCCGGCGTCGCTCTTGCGTCGTCTTCCAGCGTGGAGATCCGTTGCTCGGTCTCCTTTACCCGCTCTCTCAGATTTTGCAAGTCCAGCCGGAGGAGACCCACATCAATCTTAACCTCCTCAATTTTACCCGTCAACGACACCTTTGAATCCTGGATCGCTGCAAGTAACTGCGACGTAACCTGCTGTAAGGTTAGCTCCTGCGATTCCTTGGATCCGGCCTCCATGCTCTCCTCCTCCTCCGCCTCGCTGGATTCCCGCCCTGCCTGCTTGCCGGCGCCATCTTGCTGGGAGTCCCGGGCAAACTTCTTCAGCTTCTCAGCCGCTGCTGCACTGCGACCCCTGCTCATGGTACCGATCCAAATGCTCACCGCACCACAGGTAATCCAGAGGTGTATTTAGGCACCAATTTCGGCAGGATTAATAACGTATATTAGCTTTGGACTGCGGAGCTGCTCTCAGATGCGACCGCTCATGCTGCCTGCTGGCCACGCCCCCCATTTTTTAATTTTTAGACTATTTATATATGATATATAGGAATATATTTAGACAAATATTAGCAATTTTTGTTCATCATTTGATTAGGTTCAGAACATATCCGTCATTGTGAACCAGCTGGAGAGACATGACAAGAACAATATTCTAAAAGTCCGAAGGGAAATTGCAGCCTTACAAAAACGTTTGGATGAATGTAAACGAAGTCATCAGTCTCTTCTTCATACACAGTTTGGTAAGTCCCCATTTACTCTGTGGTGTTAAAGTGAGATAAATTCCTAAATATCATGTACTCAAGAACATATATACACCAATACCTATTAATGTTCCTCTGATCTTCGGTGGTTTAAATGTCTGAAATTCAATATCAGGATATCAAAGATAGTAGTATGGGATTGAAGGATCTGTGATTCATAAATTAATAAGCAGCCAAGAGAAGTATGCCAAAGAAAATAATATCAATGAGTGGTGAAATACTAATATTATTAAGAGATGTTTTCTTGTCCAAAAATTGGGGTGAAGAGCTAAAATTTAGTGCTCTAATTATTAGTGTAGAGTAGAGTCATGGGCAGAATAAGAGTAGCCATGGCCTGGGCAGTTTAGTAGGTGTTGCCCACCCCTGCCTGATGTATCTTGTAACATGTCACATGATCCCTTTTCGCAGGTCATGTGATTAATACACATATGCTTTGCTGCACATCTGTAGATGCTAAACTATAAACACAATGCAGTGCAATTTTTTCCCCCTTATGTGTAGTGCTATACATAACATAGCACTCTACATAATAGAGCAGGGGGAGGCAATACATTTTCTCGGGGATTCACATGAGAGACTGAGACTGTTATGGGAGCGGACAATGTCAGTACATGAACGCAGCACCAGTACCACCCTCAGTACATGAACGCAGTGCCAGAATCACCGTCAGTACATGAATATAGCATCAGAACAACACTCAGTAGATGCAGTACTAAGCTTACTACAGCGATCAATTGTAATGTCAGGTCAGCCCCATATATAAATGTATTGCATGAACCTATAAATCCCAGTATGTCATTAACAGTGGTAAGAAGATGCTGGGATTTATTATTAAAAGTCATCATCAGACTGCTGGACCATAAAGGAACCACGGTACTGATGAGATGCAGGCAAGATAACAAATAAATATTTACATCCAAGTACCTTATAGATGAATTTGTCTCTGGTAGGAGTTGTTCCCATTGTTGTTGCCATGATGAGATTTTATGCCATGAGCTCATCTCTCTAGATTTCCTTCCTCTCCACCTTCAGCAGCACTTCCAAACATGTTGTCCTTAAAAAGAAACATATCATTATACCTCCTAATCAATAAAAATATTTCCCATGCTGCGACCCTGAATAAATAATTTCCCCCACACTCTGCCCTTCTGCAACATATCCCCCTCACACTGACCTAAGCAAAATGTCCCCCCAATACTGGCCCTCTGCAAAATGTCTTCTCACACTGCCCATTTGAAAAATGCCCCCCCTCACACTGCTCCTCTGCAAAATGTTCCCCACATTGGCATTTCCGGAATATCACCCCACACTGCGCCTTTGCAAAATGTAACCTCACACTGCCTTTCTGTAAAATGTCCGCCCACACTGCCCCTCTGCAAAATATCCCCCCACACTGCCCCTCTGGAAAATGTCCCTCAACACTGCCATTTGCAAAATTTCCCCAACACTGCCATTTGCCAAATGTCACTCCACTATGCCCCTTGGCAAAATGCCCCTCCACACTGCCCCTCTGCAAAATGTCTCCCACACTGCCCCTCTGCAAAATGTTCCTCCACATTGCCCCTCTGCAAAATGTTCCCCCAATACTGACCCTCTCCATAATATCTCTCCCTCCCACACACCTCCCCTCTATATAAAATACCCCCCCTTCTCCACCTTGCTATACTCTGTCCTCTGTCACAGCAACATCAACCACCGCCGATCCAAAAGAATAGACAGCACATTATATTTTCAGCTCCTTCATGGAGCACTTATTTTTGCCCGCTGTCTCTGCAACCTCTGCGTTGCTGCCGCCAGCAGCAGTGTCATGAGGTTACTAGCATGCTGACCTCATCACACTGCTGCGTGTCGAAGCGGGGCTGACAGAAGCTCCTCTGTTTTTCCATGTCTTCATGTCTAAAAGATGCAAAGACATTTGAATATTAGAAGAAGGGAGCAACGACTCTCCTACAGCTCCACGGGACATCTGTTATGCAAATTTTAATGAAGACACTGGCCATGGGCCACCCATGAGCCTCGAGCCCAATGCAATAGCCCAGATTGCTCTCATTATAATTTGCCTACATGTAGAGTACAAGCAAGGGGTGAACAGAGTAGGATGTATGGGAAGTGAAGTTTTAGGAAATGGCTGCTGAGATCTTAGTGATGTTTAAGAAGGGGCGTTTTTGGCACCTTCTCCAACGTAGGAATATTCAGCCTTAGTCATTATTTCATATGGTGTTAAGGATCTTTATTTTATAGATCACCTTGGAAACTTACATTTTGGGAACAAGTGTAAAAAACTAACATCCCTGGTAGGTTACATGAGTATAGTAGCGCAATTGTGCAAAATATTAATTACTAAAGTTAAAAAAAAAGATTTGCAGGGCACTGGTCCATAAGTCATGTCGGTAACCTGTGGCCAACTTGACCAAAACCATACAAACTGCCTTCTACTTGCCAGTAGCCATGGTGCCTTATCTAATTAGTAGGCCCAGCGCAACATTATGTTGACATTGTTTGTAAAGCGCTATGGAATTAATAGCACTATATAAGTGCTAATATTTGTAAAGCGCTATGGAATTAATAGCACTATATCTGTGAATAAATATTATTATTATTACATTGCACAAAGCTTACTAATCAGAAGAGGACGAGAGATATCGGCTCATAGTAAAAGGTTAATAAGACTCTTGTCTATGAAGGACTGATGTAATCACTGGCTAGGGTTTTGCAAATCTTTTTGCTCTACTCTACTAATTACCTATTGTCATTTAGTATCCCTCAATTGTACTGCATCTTATTTAGCTTTTTTTGTAGAACTACCTCCTTTATTTCAGGTACTTGTGAACATGGTAGGATTATGAATGTGAGCAAACCACAAATCGTCCAGGTCAACTGGAGAGGAACATCCTACAAAGCAGGTGGATGGGGCAAGGACTCATTTTTTGGATCAACACAAGAATTATACTGGGTGCTCTCCAGTGATAATAGTTACTACTTCAACAGTGTAAGATTTTATGGCACCTACAAAGATCTCAAACAGTACAAAAACTTCAAAGACCGGTCAACTTCAACATCTGGCAGAGGAAATGGGTTAACTCTGTATAACAATTCATTGTTCTACAACTGTAACAGCTGGGATTTATGCAAGCTCAACTTAGACACCAACACAGTGGTTCGTAAGCCTATAACAAATTTAGGTACCAGATTTTCCTATGCAGGTTCCTCGAACCAAGATGTAGACCTGGAAGGAGATGAGTATGGTCTGTGGGTGCTTTATTCAAAGGAAGATGTACTAGGTAACATGATTATTGGACTGCTGAATGAAACATCTCTTGATGTGATTAGAACATGGACCACCTCTGTGTATAAGCCAAGTGTTACCAACGCGTTCATGGTATGTGGGGTCATGTTCGCAACAAGATCCGTCGGTGCTAGAGAAGAAGAGATCTTTTACATGTATGATACCAACACCGGTGAGGAACATCATCTGAAAATCCTGTTTGACAAGACTCTAGACAATATTCACAGTCTGTCCTACAACGCCAATGACCGCAAGCTCTACATTTACAACGATGGCTTTGAAGTCAATTATAATCTTCACTTTACGCCTCTCGCTGAAGAGAAGTCTTAAGATGATATTGTTTTATTGTTTTGATTTACTCTATCATTCTAAATTTGATTTTTGTCATTACTTAAATAATCAAATCTAAATTCAACCTTCTTATGATTTACCTCTTTCTCATTTAGAAAATCATGATTATTCTTGTAACAGTTACCGGCTAAATAAATACTGCATTGCATTATGAGCGTTGTTATCATTGTACATATAGGACAAATTGGCAATAAAATACCTAAAAAGTTATTCACGAACAAACCATAAGGGGTACTTTGCACGCTGTGACATCGCTAGCCGATGCTGCGATGCCGAGCGCAATAGTACCCGCCCCCGTCGCACATGCGCTATCTTGTGATAGCTGCCGTAGCGAACATTATCGCTACAGCAGCTTTACACGCACTCACTTGCCCTGCGACGTCGCTCTGGCCGGCGACCCGCCTCCTTCCTAAGGGGGCGGGTCGTGCGGCGTCACAGCAACGTCACACGGCAGGCGGCCAATAGAAGCGGAGGGGCAGAGATGAGCGGGACGTAACATCCCGTCCACCTCCTTCCTTCCGCATAGCTGGTGGAGGCAGGTAAGGAGATGTTCCTCGCTCCTGCGGCTTCACACACAGCGATGTGTGCTGCCGCAGGAACGAGGAACAACATCGTATCTCCTATTGGTGCTACATTATGAAAATGTCCGACACTACACAGATCACCGATTTACGACGCTTTTGCGATCGTTTATCGGTGCATCTAGGCTTTACACGTTGCAACGTCGTTACTGGCGCCGGATGTGCGGCACTTTCGATTTGACCCCGACGATATCGCAGTAGTGATGTTGCAACGTGCAAAGTACCCCTAAGACCCTGGTTGCAATTGATTGAACCGAGATTGAACCCCAAGAACAAACGTTTTCTGCTTCAACTTTAGATCCTATCATTGTAATAGAGTCAAAGCACATCAAGGGTTTCTCTAGTATTCTGATGGCCAAGTCCAGTCAACTCCATTTTTTTTATATTATAAGCTCAACATCTACAATTGATTGAGTTTCTTGGAGGCTTAGCTAATTGTAGCATTGAATAGATATAAAGAGTAAAGGTCCGCTGACATGGACCAACTGGTGGCACGATAGAACCGCTGATCGGTAAACTTTTACCAATTGGCATGGCTTAAATGCTTGTTTAGATTATCGCTCAGTGCGTAAAGACTGGCATTGTTCTCAGCAGTGCGAGTCCTGTTCACACAGGATAATACATTGCTGAGAACCTTTTCCACTGCCCAAAATATCATTTCACCCGATTAATTATTGTTTTGTTCGTTCATTAGGTGATCGGCAGCTTGCTTACACGGCAAGACAATCAAGAAGCGAGCATTTTTAACAATGCTTGTTCATGATTATCTTCCTGTGTAAATGCCCTTTAAGGCATACTTGTTTGACTGTGGCATTTTCCTGATGAAGAAGCCGGTGTAGGCTTTGAAACGCGTAGAAATAAACAACAGCTGATAACTCTCATGATCGTGGATTCATCTTTCTTATACCAGAGGGGCAGCGCAAAAAAGGTCCAGATATTATTCATTACTCTCATCTGGAAGGCTATATTAACACACTGACTAGTCTGGTTTCACACTTAGATTTTGAGCTTAAAGCACCACTCCAGAATTTTTTTTTATTGCACTGCTGGAGTGTTGTTTAAAATCTAAACCCCTCTGACCCCAAGCCTTATCCTCACCTTCCGGTGGCCTTATTTTCTCTTGCAGCCGTTCCGGTTGGTCTCCTGTGATTTGTGACATGGCGGTAGCTCCAGTGTTTCATGGAGCTCGCCGGAGGTCATAACTCAGTACAAGTCTATGAGAGCATCGTTCTGACCTCTTCTAGCTCTCATAGACTTGCATTGGGAGCTTGTGACATAACTCCTGACTCCCAGTCAGTCAGAAGCTATAGGCACAACATAGCGCCATAGGACAGAAGTGCCGCCGAAAAAGTCTGAAAACGCCAGAGGGTAAGTATAATGTTAGGGGCAAGGGACTTACACCTGAAAAAAAACTATTGGAGTGGTACTTTAAATCTAGACAGAGTTAGCTGCTATGGTCATGAACAGTGTTTTTTCCTCCATTCATACAATATATAAAAATATCAGCCAACGTAAATACCCTGTAATTTTGCTGTATTTTCAGAGAAATATACTTTGAATGGCCGTCTTATGCCGGCATCACACGGGACGATAAATCGTGTGATCACATAAGCGATCGCACCCGCCCCCATCGTTTGTGCGTCACGGGCAATTAGTTGCCCGTGGCGCACAAAGTCGTTAACCCCTGTCACACGCACTTACCTCCTGGGCGACATCGCTGTGGGCGGCGAACATCCTCTTCCTGAAGGGGGAGGGACATTCGGCATCACAGCGACGTCACACTGCAGCCGGCCAATAAAAGCGGAGGGGCGGAGATGAGCGGGACGTAAACATCCCGCCCACCTCCTTCATTCCGCATTGCCGGCGGGACGCAGGTAAGCTGTGTTCGTCGCTCCCGGGGTGTCACACGGAGCGATGTGTGCTGCCATGGGAGCGACGAACAACCGGCGCCCAGAAGGAGGAACGAGATTATGAAAATGAACGACGTGTCAACGAGCAACGATAAGGTGAGTATTTTTGCTCATTCACAGTCGTTCGGAGGTGTTACACGGTACGATATCTCTGACGATGCCGGATGTGCGTCACTAACGACGTGACCCCGACAACATATCGCCCGATATATCGTACCGTGTGACGCCGGCATTACAGCTATGTGTCTTGGATGACTTATCAGTGGCTTGTCCCTGATGGCTTCTCCCTGCCCCCTTCCCCTAGAATGACAGATCTCTCCCTATACACCCACACATAGGGAAGGACCTCTCATAGGGAGTGGGGTGAGGAGAAGATTTTTAATTTGAGATACATAGTTCCCATTTGGCCTTTCAAAATAATTAGATTGTACATAGTGGACAGCCATTTTGAAAAACATGATGTAGGCATTGTTGACAGGCAAGTGGGCATTGTAGCCAGGCAATATAGAGGTTCCAATACACATTAGATAAAGGTCAGCCAGACCCACTGATTTCAGTGGGATTGGCTAAAAGTGTAATTTTATGGAGGCCTCATAACTAGAAACCTAAACAACCGATTCTTCTGTTCAGTGGGGAGATGAGAATCCACCCTCTCCTCTCATTAATGACTTTGTAAAGTATTTATTTGGCCTTGGTGACTTCTGCATGTACAGTATGTATTAAGATGTGAGGCTAGTGACACTCTACACCTCTGCTCCATTTAGACTCAGATTTGTAGAGATGGGCTAACAGCGGTCAGACTCACCAATCCTATTGAAAGGTTAAAAATTAGATACTTTGCACAAACCCTTTAAATCTTGCAGAACCCGTCTACACTGTAAGGGCATGTTGGGGTTGGAACAACTGGAGGATCCTGAACTCAGTAACATGTATATCTTGTAGTTATAGGCCCAGATTCATCAAAGCACTTACACCAGAATTCTTTTGGTAATTTCATGCCATTTTCACCCAGCTCCATCAAACTGGGGCAGGAGGAGGGCATGAGTGGTCATTGCGACCCTCGCTTATCAAATTGAGAATGAATGCCTGCATTCCATAAACCTGAGAGTAAAGGAGGCTTTACACGCTGCGACATCGTTAGCGATGTCGCTAGCGTTCGCACCCGCCCCCATCGTTTGTGCATCACGGGCAAATCGCTGCCCGTGGCGAACAAAATCGCTAGTACCCGTCACAAGGACTTACCTTCCTAACGACGTCACTGTGGCCGGCAAACAGCCTCTTTTCTAAGGGGGCGGTTCGTGCGGCGTCACAGCGACGTCACACGGCAGGCGTCCAATAGAAGCGGAGGGACGGAGAACAGCCCATGAAAGTCACGCCCACCTCGTTGCCGGAGGACGCAGGTACGGTGTTGTTCGTCGTTCCTGGGGTGTCACAGGTAGCAATGTGTGCTGCCTCAGGAACGACGAACAACCTGCGTCCAAAATCAGCAATGATATTTGGGAAATGTACGACGTGTCAACAATCAATGATTTGGTGAGTATTTTGCATTGTTTGCGGTCGCCTGTAGGTGTCACACGCAACGACGTTGCTAACAAGGCCGGATGTGCGTCACGAATTCCGTGACCCCATGACATCTCATTAGTGATGTCGTTGTGTGTAAAGCGGCCTTAACATTTGTTGTGAGACACACACGGAGCCTCACAAGATTTTTCTCCTCGACGGATTTATTATCAGGTATGCACCTTTTAATGAATCTGTCATGCAGTGTGCTGCTCTGTACGCACTAGGTGGCATGGCGACTTCGGACCCTGTTCACACTGCAGAGTCTGACACACCACCTGATACTTCTGTGTTGTTTAGTCAGAGCCGGTCCACCAGTTTTGTGCTCACTGATGATTGGTCTTGCAGAACATAATTCCTGCAATCCTGTGAATTCCTGCTGGTGTCACAGGTTACGGAAGACCTATCACAGCCACCTCCGCCCTTTAGAAGATGGTGGATCCTGCTCCTCCATGCCGAATATAGCGAAAGCCATACCGATCTTGGTGCATGGTGATTTAGCTGCTGGAGTACTATTGTATGCTATCGTGGTGTGCAGTGGAGATACCTTTGTTGTTGTCACATCCTCACCGGAGTTCGCTCCTGCGACTTCTGCTTCGGTCACCAGGCGCTGTCGTATTCCCACCATGGACTGTGCTGGTGATAGGAGAGGAGTTGGTGCCAGTGGCTCTGGTGGGCGCAGGCTCCGCTCATCCACTAAGCTGGGTTTCCCTGGGACCTGCAGTACCACTGGCTGACTGTAGGTGGCGTGTGTATTCCAGCTGAAGTTACCACCATTCAGCTACAGCCAATGGGATGACACCACAACCTTCTAATTCCCCCTGCTGTCTGCTGGTCACTGCTAGATATAGTTTTGTATTCTTGCTTGTGTCTTGTTCCCACTCTGTTCTGACTATTGATCCCTGTGTTTTCACCCCTGCCTGTTCACTGACTACTCTCCTGCCTGACGTTTTGTATCTCACTGCCATCTTCGGTTTTGACCTCTGCCTGATTTCTAGACTATGCCCTTGTCTGTTGATTTTGTCCCTTTTCTGAATTTCCTGGTTTTGACACTGCCTGTCGACTACTCTTCTTGGACTCAGACTTCCACAGTAATTCCCTGTAGTAATTCCAAATCCCTGTATAGGGGTTAAAGGGTTTTGGGGTTCTCGGGATCCTGCTCGGGATCTGTAACAGACACCCTGAGACTGTGGTTCCAGGCAGGTGTCACAGTCGTATATTTTCTTCCTTTTCTTTATTCCCCCTGTGCACATATTGTCTTTACGTCCGTGATTAACTATTGTGAATGTGAGTTTTAGTTCCTCAATGTCTGTCTATTTGTGTGGGGATTGATCACTCCAGTCCTGGCCCCCTCGCCGGGTGGGGATGAGGAGTATAAGATTAGGGCATCCAGGAGTTAGGGTTGTACTGGGAGTTCAGACCTCGCCACCATCAGGCATACCTCTGGGATGAGGGAAAGTTAGGAGCTCCCCTAATCAGAGGGTCAGTTTAGGAGCCCGATTCCCAGTCTCTGTTACTACCGTTTAGGAGTACTGATTCCCAGTCTCCGTTACTACCGTGACAGAATCATGGACCTTGCACTCAATCCCACCCACTCTGCAAGACCGGCGTGAAAAACATAAGTCTTGATGAATTAGGGGCATTGTGTTTTTAGAAGGATATTGGGAATAGACATTTACATTGAGTTATTATAATTTATTACAATATCTTCCTTCAATATATTCAATAATATGCAAGTTTTAATAGACAAAAATGCATGAACACTAAGGGAATGTGCACACAACGTGTTTTTGACACTGGTATGTACCGTAACCTGACCAAAAAAGTATTACAAGAATGAACCCATGCACTTCTACGTAAAAACAACTTCTATGTTCAGTCTTTTGCGCGTCCAAGTGGTTAAAAGTAGTGCCCTCGCCATTTTTCGGAGCCACTCACTAGTAAATGCAATACAAGTAAAAAGAACCCAGGCAACTAAAGCCATTACAGAAAGCTCTCACTAAGTGACCAAAAGACACAAAAAAGACGTCTCGAGATGAAAATATGCCATTGTGGGTTTGCATATGTCTAAAAGAAGTTGTGGGCAATTGCCCCAAAAGGTCAAGACAATCAAAGTTGTCCGATTCTGTGTCCCTCAAGTGAACAATAGGTCATTAGCAGGTCTCACTGAAGTCCGTCAAGTCTGTCAACTGCGTTAAAATATTGATAGATGGATTTAGTAGAGATTGGCCAATAGTTGGGAATGCCAACATCCAAGTCCTGTCTGTGATTTTACAAGTGGAACAGCTGCTATTGAGAAAACTGTTTACCTTTCATGCTTGACTAATGGAGATTAGATAATCGCACCACAATGCAAGACGTTGGCATTTCCCTTATAGTGAACTTGTCTTTCACTGATTACAACATTCATTGCAACATGTACAGAACATAAGGCTTGTACTATTAGGTATGAATCAGCTCGGTGATGTTCCGTCTCAGGGCTTATGTCAATAGAGCAGTGTGTATTTCACAGGTGGGGTTGATGTGACTAGGTGAAAAGTACGTTGTAGACCACCACGAATGACCATGCTGCTATGTCCTGTAGTGGGAAAGTCCTGGTTGATCTTTTCTCTGCTTGCAGATGATTTTTTGGATAGTGGTATGATCCTCATAACAAATGAATTAACACGGATGTGATGCCCCTGATTTTATCTCTAGATGTTGTAGGATAGCTGCTGCCACAGACACAGTGCATGAGGAGATGCCACTTTTTGCTCCATCATCTCTCAAATCAGCTATGAAATTTGATTGGTTGTTTTTGCCAATTATATACAACTTAACAATATGCAAGGACGACCATACGCATTTTTTGCTTTTTAGCTTGTACAGGTAAACACATTATTTGAAGACTGTGATGCTACCACCAGGGGGAGCCGGTACTCAGACAGGATATAGTGCTTCTAAGTGTAGTTAGGCACAAGCCCACTAGAGGTCACTAGCATCAGCGGAAGTATGCAATAGAATGGTTGATCAAGCCAAAAGTCAGTGCCGGGAATTCACGTAGGTACAGAGGGGTAAGCGGTCAAGTGAGAGCTGAGAGTCGCAAAGCCAGGAGGTATCATCAGGAGCCGGAGGAGAGCAGATCGGTAGTCAGATAGCAAGCCGGGTTGGAAACCAAGAGGACAAGTATAAAGGAGGGAGTGGAGATGGGATAACAAGGCAGAGAGCGGGTTACGGAGACAGGGAGTTAAGACAAGACGGATGACGAAGGACGGAGGTCAGGGAAAGGAGTACTAGGTAGTGGGCAAGATCAGAACGGACTCACAGGAACCAGAAGCGCACACTGCAGAGCAGGAACTATCACTGGCAACGTACCGAAGAAAACAGTTCCAAGATACGGCAGCGTGACCCCCAGAACGAGGCACGACAGAATAGGCTCATCCATCAGACCTAACATTGGAGAATGCAGACAGCAGGTAAACAAACACATACAATGGCTCTGCACAAGCAGAGTCATGTGTGAATCATGACAAAGACGTTTCTATCACACGAAAAGTTTTACTAACTTCCTTGACTGTCATGGCGGTTCTGTTTAGAATACAGATTCTGACACTCCGCCCGATAACTTCTTAGGTGTCTGTGATCAATTCAGGCAGACTCAAATTATAATTCATAGGCAGGCTAGCAAGAGTTAATCTCTGCGGGTCTGCTTGTTAATCTCCTTTGATCACATGTTGTGGGGAAGCCAATCACATCTGCCGACGTCCTATATATGCTGGATAGATCCTTCCACCTATGCCAGCTATTGTTTACCCTTGCAGAAAGTAATAAAAATGCCTTAGAACATTCTCTCTCCCTCATTATTTTGATATTTGACAAATATAAATAATTTTGGTTCCTAATTGACCTAAAACGGGAAAGGTTTATTCTGATTTCATGTCAGAAAAATCTGCAGATGTGTATTTTTAGATAGTGTATGTAAACTTCTGATTTCAACTGGATGTCAATGGACAGATAAAACAGTTAAAGGGAACCTGTCACCAGATTTGGGGCCTATAAGCTGCGGCCACCACCAGTGGGCTCTTATATACAACATTCCGGAATACTGTATATAAGAGCCCAGGCCGTTGTGTAAAACGTAAAAATCACTTTACAATACTTACCTAAACGTTCGCTGCAGTGGAGTTGGATCATATGGGCGCCTCCGTTCTCTGGTTCCGACGCCTCCTCTTTCGGCCATTTTTGTCATCCTTCTTCTGAAGCCGGGGTGCATGACATGTCCTACATCATCCACACTTGCCAGCATTGAGGTCCTGCGCAGGCGCACTTTGATCTGCCCTGAGCAGGGCAGATCAAAGTATTGTAGTGCGCATGCGCGGGACCGGCGAGTGTGTATGATGTAGGACGCGTCATGCACACAGGCTTCAGAACGAGGACAAAGATGGCCGAAAGATGAGTTGCTGGCACTGGAGAACGGAGACACCCATATGACCCAACTCTACCGCAGCGACCGTTTAGGTAAGTATTATAAAGTGATTTTTATGTTCTACACAGCGGCCTGGGCTCTTATATACTGCATGTTAGAATACTGTATATAGGAGCCCATTGGTGGTGGCCTCAGCTTATAGGCCCCCAAATCTGCTGACAGGTTCCCTTTAAAGCACTTGGAAGTTGGGGGTCGAAAAAATAAAGAAGCAAAACTTAGGACTCAAGGCATAGATGACAAAAACAAGTAATAATCAACCACAGGCTGCACTATTGTGCATGTGAGAATTTTCTCAGCCTAAAAATCTCAGTAGTATAAAGCACAATTTATTGGTATATGCAGATATATCTCATTATTCTACAACATTACAGGTGCTGAAAATTAAATGTCAGACAATTTTACATAAAGATACTATGAAAAATAGGTGCAAAACAATTACAATAAAACATAACATCACTGTAATCTTAAAAACCTGTACAGTACAGCAATCAGATTAGTTATGTAGATGGGTAAGTTGCTTGACTGTAAATGGTGCAATTGTATATAATTTTTGCAATGTAAATCTATGGAGCGTCATCACGCAAAAATAGAAGGGAATCATTTTCTCTGGTGTTTAGGGTCTCTGATGTGATCATTGACCATTACTCATTTGTCTTTCTTCACATGAAGAGACCCTGCTGCATGTTGTCTAACATCCAAAGCATAGTGCATGTTTCCTATTAAGGTTGACCACCTTTGATGGAATGTTTGTAAGTGTTGTACTCAGCACCTGCCAAGGCTTATGTCATACAGTGACTACCCGGCGAATGCTGTAACAAACAGGGTACACCGGGAACACAATACAATGGTGGGCCCTAGCGCTGGGGAAAGGGGAGCGGGGTTACCTCCTACACTAACCTGAGGCTCTACACTAACCTGAGGCTGTTCCCTGCACTAACTAATGTCCCTATACGAGTTCTTTCACCCCATCGCCAATCATGTGCTAAGGCCCTCACTTTCCCTGAACTCACCCTCGCTAGTGAGAAGGCTGGCAAGAGCACTAGTCTCACCACTGCAATAATATAACACAAGGTAAGGGAGACAGACAGGGGAAATAGACACAAAAAGGAAAACACTCCAAGCTCCTCCAATGCAGCTAAACATCACAGCTGCAATTGTCACTACACCTCAGCTTCTTCGAGAGACTGGCTCCTTCTAAAGTGGACAGCTTAGATATGAGAATCTATAACTCACATCAGATGTTAAGACATGTGACTATTTATAGCGAAGGGGAGTGGTCACAAAGCGGTGCGCCTGGGATTAAGACTTTAAAGGATAGCCAGATAGGAACGCGTCCTTAACCCCTACATCACCAAAAGAAAGCAAATATATTTAAACATAAGCCGCAGACCTACGCTTAATAAGGCACTAGAACTTCTAGTGTCAGACTCGCCAGAGGTCTCCGTAGAGCGTGGCACACCCATGACAGCTTAAAGGAAAGATTTGCAAAGGTTATAAGTGTAAGGATCTTGGGGCTGATTCAATAAGACGGTCATCAGTGTTAACCAAGGGCTCATTGGAGTACAATACCTGAATTCGTTAAGAGGGGCACACCACTTAATGAATTCGGTATATCTTCTCAGTGGCATGCACCTCTATGCACCTAGCCAGAAATGCTTTTCCAGTGATAGACTGGGGGGAAGGTTTTCTAGCATAAAAAAATCATGAATTTGATGAGGTTAGCAAAGCCCCATCCCACCCCAGCTCCTTCCCAACGCCACCTATTTTGTCGGAGCTGCTTCAGACTGGAGTGAAAACACCACAATTGCAAAATTCTGCAAAAAAACAATCTCCCCCTAGATCTTTTTATATTTCTTAATTTTAATTGTCCTATGGATCAAAAAATTGCTTGGAATTATTTTGTGCATTTTGTGTGTTTATTTTTCCTTTGAGGATAAAGAATATTTTTTGTTTTATTTTTATCAAACATCCGAGATAAAGTAAATAGATAGAAAACAAATTCAATGCAGTTAAAATTTATTTCACAATGTACACAAACACTATTAAGAAACTGGTATTTGCCGTCTAGATTTAGCAAACACAGATTAGATAATCCTTTCCAAATGGACGGAAAACGGCAACTTCCTGTCCGTGGCATATAGTACACTGATTGTAAAACACATTGCAACACATAAGAAGGTGGATGAACTCTCTGACTGTAGAGAATAGGGATTAACAGCTTTTATACTGGGCAGATGGTCCGAATTGTTCTGATTGCAAGTCTATCCTATCCTGGGCAAGTCGCAGACTGGGCTTGAATAGGGGCGAAATACGTATTAAATACAGATAAAACGCGAGTCCTGATACAGAATAAACTTTCACTTATTTCAGATGGGAAATAGACGTGAACCTTGATTGTATCGTGCATTATGCATCCAGTGCCGAGGGACAGTAATCCATGTATGTCTTTTTAATATTATTATTACCAAATATTACCAAGAACAGAATGGCTTCTTAAATTATGTGGCCTTTTATATCAATGGGGTGTCAGCATATCCCTTAATTTAGAAGCCAATTGATTTAGAAATCAAGTTTTGTGTACAAGCTGCAAACTTAAGTGCATTTAACCAAATGTTGTCATAGTTCTTTTCGACTGATCCATCGATTTGTAATAATTATTTAAAGGTTTTATTCACAATCTTTTTAAGAGAATCTAGCACATAGTTGTGAACAATTATCATAAGAGTCACACTCAGTTTCCAATTCTTGAAACTCCAATGTAATAGAATTAAATTAGCATTTTATGTAAGTTTTTATACATGGCATTATATACATTTTAACATGGGAATAATTAGATTCAGAGGAAGGGGGAAATTAGTCCAAGGTTATGCCCTATGAAGAAGCCTAACTTGGCGAAACTCTTGAGATTTTCAAGGAACAGGCTTGTAAGTATAATAAAATTCCTTTTGTGGAGTAGGTTTTGCCCACAGATCTTCACTATTAGAGGACACATTATCATCTTTTTCTGTTTTAGGACTAAGGGGTACTTTGCATGCTGCGACATCGCTAGCCGATGCTAGTGATGCCGAGCGCAATAGTACCCGCCTCCATCGCACATGCAATATCTGGTGATAGCTGCTGTAGCAAACATTATCGCTACGGCAGCTACACATGCATTTTCCTGCCCTGCGACGTCGCTCTGGCCGGCGACCCACCTCTTTCCTTGGGGGGGTGGGTCGTGCGGCGTCATAGCGACGTCACATGGCAGGAGGCCAATAGAAGTGGAGGGGCGGAGATGAGCGGGACGTAAACATCCCGCCCACCTCCTTCCTTCCGCATAGCCGGCGGGATGCAGGTAGGAGATGTTCCTCGCTCCTGCGGCTTCACACACAGCGATGTGTGCTGCCGCAGGAACGAGGAACAACATCGGAACATCGGTCGTCCCGAAATTATGGAAATGACCGACGCTACATAGATCAACGATTTACGACGCTTTTGCAATCGTAAATCGGCGCATCAAGGCTTTACATGTTGCGACGTCGTTACTGGCGCCGGATGTGCGTCACTTTCGATTTGACTCCGACGATATCGCAGGTGCGATGTCGCAACGTGTAAAGTACCCCTAAGGGCGTTGTGAACCATCTATTTGACCTGTAGATTTTAAAACTGCTACCTTTACTGCCAGTTAGATGACACTCTTTTGTAGGGTGTGATGATTTTTAAACACATCCGCATCTGATCTGTTAAACGGGTGATGTGCTGCCAATAGCTTTCTTTGCGCGTGGAACAATCGTACTAATGGATGTTCTGTGTGCATAGATGTATGTTTCGCCAGCTTAAACAGGCCATTAAGTGACCGTTGATCAGCTTAGGCTACATTCACATATCCTGAAGTCATCCATTATAACGGATCCATTGGGAAACTGATTCCTGCTGGATCCATTTTTTTAACATGGAAGTCAATGGACAACGAATCTGTTAATGGATTGCTATTTATTCATCTGTTGTTCTTGCATTTGTAATGGATTTGTTGTTTTCTTAATGGATCCATTACAAAAGGATGATAAATCGCAATCCGTTAACAGATCAATTGTCCATAGACTCCACATATTAAAACGGATCCGGGCAACATCCATTATTTAAGAATGGACAAAAAAGTTGTGTTTGCACATGGAACTCTAACAGATCCATGATAACGGATGACTATAGGGCACATGAACCCAGTCAACATAGAGCTAATTTGCGGTTGTTTAATAGTCGCAAATGTGTTGTGAAAATCTAGTGTTTCTATTGGAAAGTTTTCAAATCTAATTTTGGGGCCTCCATATACATTAGACCAAAGTCAGCCAAAGCCACCAATATCGGTGGGATCGGCTGACAATCTCATGTGAATGGGGACCTCCTGACTCTCCCCCAGCAAAAGTATATGCAGGACATCCATCATTTATGCCCACCGAACCAGCACCTGGTGAACCTCCTCCTATAAGTCAACATAATTGCATCAGGTCTATTATTCAGAAAAGGCGATGGGAATGCCAACAGATAGGTGGAGATACACGGTTCTGGATCTACAACTATGAGCTACCAATGCGGCTGCTGGACCACGGTCTTGCAAACCTTTTTGTTCACCTCTAGAACAGAACGGTTGTTTTTTCCCATACATCAACAAGTTCTTGGCAGCACGTCACCTGTTTAGACGGTGGATGTGCATGCCGATAGCGCTAATATTTATGCTGTATAAAAAATCTTAACACTCAACGAACAAGCATTTTACATCTTTATGTGCTCATAAGGAATGAAGGCTTTTAGGAAGAGATGAGCGGACCTGTGGAAGTTCGGTTTGGCGGGTTCAGTCGGACTTTAGATAAAGTTTGGTTTGGCACCCAGACTTTACCTGAATGCCATTGGAAGTCATTAATTGGCCAGTTCGGGTCTCCACCCGCATGCAGCCAGCCATACAAAGGTCACTTCTGAAGGAGGGTGAGAAGAGTTTTTCCATTTTTTTTTTTGTGCACATCACATCCAATCACACTGTTCTTACCTCCAGATCGAGCCGGTCAAACACTGCAGTGGCTCGCACTGGGCCGAGTACCGAGCGTACCCGAGCACAGCCATGTTTGTGTGCGTGGTTTGCATACGTAAAGCACCCGAACTTTGCTTTTTTTTGTAAAGTCTGCGTTTGGTAGGAACACCGAACATCAAACCTCAGGTTTGCTCATCTCTTCTCTTAGGAAAACTCGTTCACTGATTCTCAGTCCATGAAAATGCACCATAGTATTGGAAACAGATGGAAAGTAGGAAATAAAAAATTGGATTTTTGCTCACTAGGAATATAAGTAAAAAAGTAAAAAATGTCTAGCTTTGATAGTTTCATAGTGTTTAATGTTGAAGGCAGAATTAAGCTCATTGAGCTCAACCCATGACCTAACCTACCACTCCCTTCTATTACAGATCCTCTCTTCTCTTGGTGTCAGAGACCTCGCCCTCTCTTGGATCTCTTCATACCTCTCCAACCGCACTTTTAGTGTCTCTCACTCCCACACAACCTCTTTATCCCGCCATCTCTCTGTTGGCGTCCCTCAAGGCTCTGTCCTGGGACCCTTGCTCTTTTCCATCTATACATTTGGCCTGGAACAACTCATAAAGTCCCATGGCTTCCAGTACCACCTATATGCCGATGACACTCAGATCTACCTCTCTGGTCCAGATGTCACTTCTCTGCTGTCCAGAATCCCAGAGTGCCTATCGGCTATATCTTCCTTCTTTTCCTCTCGCTTCCTAAAGCTCAATGTGGCCAAAACTGAACTGATCATCTTTCCTCTGTCTCACCTACACTCCCTACCTGATCTACCTATTACAATAAATAACACCAGGCTCTCCCCAGCACCCAAAGTTCGGTGCCTCGGAGTGACCTTTGACACTGCCTTGTCCTTCATACCACACATCCAATCCCTCACCCCCTCCTGCCGTCTTCAACAAAAATATTTCCAGAATCCGTCCTTTCCTCAACCGACTCCAAGACTTCTCCCGAGCATCCCCAGTCTCCTGGAACTCTCTGCCTCAACACGTCAGACTATCTACTACACTTTCAAACTTCAAACGGAACCTGAAAACTCATCTGTTCAGATATGCCTATAATCTTCAATGACCCCACTGCCTCACCACCGTGCGGAGCTGCCGCCCCACCTACACCCCACCTACTGTCTCCTCCCCAAAATCGTTTAGAATGTAAGCCCACAAGGGCAGGGCCCTCTTCCCTCTGTACTAGTCTGTCTATTGAAACTTGTATATGTATTCTGTATGTAACCCCCTTCTCATGTACAGCACCATGGAATCAATGGTGCTCTATAAATAAATAATAATGATAATAATAACCTAAACATGTTGTTCCAGAGAATCCATGAGTGCTTGCTTTTACAAATTCATCTTCTCTTGTATGAGGACCTTCTGTGAAAAATTAACACAATATGACAAGGGGGTAAATATATGGAATATTTCAACAATAGTCTAATATGTCCATCTGCACAATGCAGCTCCCATGTTTCCAGTCACTCCAACAGTTGTGAATAGCTAAAATGATCACCGAAACTTCAAGGCATTAATAGGTGAAGTGAAATATGTCACCCGTCCCAATTCAATGGCTGGTTAGTTTGTCCAGAACAAACAACGTAGGAGCGCACCCTAACAAAAATTTCTCCAGATTGACAAAAGAAAATACAAAAAAGAATTTATGGACATTTAGGAGCATGAAGTAATGAAATTATTAAAGCCGGGAGAGGCAAACTCTTATCTACTCTATTAGGGCATAGGAATAACATCGAGAGACGTTCTTTGTTCCCACCAAATTGAAACAAGAGCATCTATTTAATAAATGGTCAGCCATTGCCACAACCTCTTCTATAGCTACTCTATCACACTCATTCTGATCCTCTCCACCACATGAAAGAGGATATATGTTTTATGGTAGTTTTTGGCTATTACTAGCCCTCTTCTATAGCCACTCCATTGCACTCATTGTCAGCCTCTCCACCCCTTGTTTCCACCAATCCATATCCCAGTTACTACCGCCTTGAATAGAAAAAGAAAAACCTTCCACAATCACTGGTTACTCAGATTTTTAGAAGGGTCAATAATTCCCTTGAGAGTTGCTGACTTTCTGGGAATCTGTTAGGTCGGGGTGATGGTGGATCCTCTGGGCCGTGTACCGGACTCCCCCAGTGAGGCAACCTGGAGCTAACCCCTATACAGGGACTGTCCAGTCACCCCACCAGAGGGCCTAGGTACATGGTAGCCGGAGTACTAGCGGGACCGGGATAGCGTCCCTCAGGGAACGGGTAGAATGGAGTCTTTGGAGCCACAGAGTTCTTGCAGACAATTACGGGAGTCCGGTACGGGTGCCAGTTAGGAAGCTGAGGCGGGATCCGGGTTAGCTGCATGTGATGGGGAGGCAGCCGGGTGAAGGCGGGGATCACAGACGGGCACAGGCAGATGTAACGGTGGTGGGATTCCCCGCTAACGGACACCGGAGGACCTCTTGGCAATCCCGGATTCAGGAGCCGGTTACGGAGGCAGAGCAGGCTCTATGGAAGAGACAATATTAACACAGGCAAGGCACATGGGGACCTGGACTCCTAGCTTGCAGAACTCGAAGAACAGGCGACGCCTTCCAGGCAGGAAGCTCCTAATATACCTGACCCTGACTGATGCAATATCCTGTTAGGGAATGCTGGGCCTTTAAGAGGAGGTCAGTGACCGCGCGCGCGCCCGAATGCGCATGCGCGACGCCCGGGTGCTGGAGGCCACAGCAGGGAGCGGTGCCGAGGAGGACGTGTGGCTGGAGGCAGGGGACCCGGGGACCGGAGCGGTGAGTGAGAAACGACGTCGGGACCCAGGGAGCGTGACAGAATCCTGGAGGTGTCATCTATCGTATTATGTGAGTCAGTCAGGATGTTCTTCAAGAGTTTCTCAAGAGTATTGAAAGAGTTCAAAAGTATGACAATAATTAGATGAATTTACGGTTCTCTTATGCTGACACTTGAGCTTTTTAGATAGTGGATAAACCCAAAGACGTAATTCCTCTAAGGGGCGTACAATGCCCCTGCCCAACTCTGTGGAAGTTCAAAAATTCTAAAAAGTTGCTAGTTTTACATAGAAAACTTTACTGCCTCAGATCTTGTTGTGTTATCTATGGGCCAAAACATTGTATTGCCACATCCAGAGCCTAAATAAATTTCAGTTTACATCTGAATAGCATTCCTCCTTTAATTACAGGGAAGATGTAATCACAACAATTGTTTGTGGTCTTTGGCTCCATAGAGTCGTAGTAATAACCCACTGGGCATGTTTTCTTTACTTCCCTCCAGGTTACTGTCTTAATTCTACCACTAAGTGATTGTAAATGTAAATTGCTGGGTTAGTAATGGTTTACCATCAAACAAAGCAAGTCGTAATCAGCTATCCAGTATATTATAATTACAACCATTTGTATACTATGGTGACATTCACCAAACTCAACTTGTTCCAACTTTTATAAACCTGTGATCATGAAATAAGAATGTTTGCTATTGGCATCTGCTCCACTTACTCCATTGTTCCTGTCTTAGTAAATCTCTAGCACAATATAGAAAAACAAAATTTGAAAAACATCAATCAAATCCCCCGAATAAAAGAGCGGGTAGTAGCTTAGAAATTTGTAGGTCTCAAATCAATATCTGACAATGGCTGCAAATCATCAGGCTTCTAGTTCAGTTGCATTGCCCTTCCGTTCCCTTGCCGTGCCTTCTGCCTTAACGGTGGTGCAAAGCTCACTGATACCAGTGCGGTCCTGTAATAGGAGCCACTGGGGTAACCAGTCCATCTATGATATTTATTCCTCCTAAATCTTCCCCATTATCTGTGATATTAGTGAGAAGTGGAAGGAACCTCAGCAACTCAGCCATGAAGTGAAGACCCCGTAACATTACAGAGTGGGGGGCCGAGTGTTGAGGAGCAGAGGGCAGAAAAGTCACCACTGCTCTGCTGACCCCATAACTGCAGAGTCCAGGCAACCTCTGTAACATCAGCACAAACACTGCACCCGCCGGGAGCTTCATGGCCGAGCAGCTGCAGCTGTGCATCACCAAGCACAGTGCCGAGCCGTACATCACCAAGCACAATGCTAAGCCGTACATCACCAAGCACAATGCCGAGCCGTACATCACCAAGCACAATGCCGAGCCGTACATCACGAAGCACAATGCCGAGCCGTACATCACCAAGTACAATGCCCAGCCGTACCTCACCAAGTACAATGCCGAGCCGTACATCACCAAGTACAATTGACTCGCCCACCCCAGGGCTATGGGACACCTGGTGCCGGGCCGGACTAGTCCAGTGGTCGTCAGTGGTGGCGGGGCCCGACTCCGTGGCCCTGGTGGGTGTCAATTAAATATGGCTGGAGAATAAAGTTTATGGTTGTCGTGACGCCACCTGTGGTTTGCGGCTATTAAGCCGCCGCTGCTGTATGGGGCCTCCGGGGCTGATGGAATGGCAGCTTGGATGGTCTTGCTCCCCACAGGTGGAGCGGTACCCCGGGGCAATGTGGCGCCCTGGACAAGCCAGGGGCCACAGAGAACAACACCAACACACCCCACACTCCCGGTCAGGCACACCGAAGTCAGACACAAAACCCTTGTTGCCTTCCTCCAGGGGCTGATGTTCACACCAGGGGGTGGGCCAGGCGGTTGGTCCCGCCCACCGAGGAGTTCACAGTCCTGGAGGCGGGAAAAGAGCTCAGTTTAGCTCAGGCAGAGCTTGAGTGCAGAGCAGAGTTAAGTGCAGCGAGTAAAAGTGTGCTGAGCTACTGCAGGTGTCCGGGTTGGAGCCCGGGCACGTCCAGCAAGGTTGGCAGATGGTGGTGACCGTCTGCAGGAGTGGCCTATCGGAGTCTACCGTAAGGACCGTGGACGGGCGGTGGCCCGGCGGTACCGGACCGGTACGCGAAGAGAAGCCAGCACCATCTGGCAGGGGCTTACGGACCCCGGCAAGGCTAGGAGTCGCCGTGAATTTGCCAAATCCGTTAGCGAAGGGAACCTCCTGGGTTTCCCAGCAGGCAAGTCCCGACAGAAGGCAACAGTCCAACCAAGAGAGGGAGACACTGCCACCGCCAAGGCAACCGTTTCCCAGGGCCAGAGCCTGCGGGCAAAAGGGGCTCCTCCAGCCCATATCCAAGCTGGGGAGCGGGTTACCGGTGGGAACCCATTGGAACCATCTACCGTACATAGGTGCAGGGAAAGGCAGTCACCATCAACCTGCCAGGACAAACAACACCGCAACCGTCTGTGGGACCCGTCCATCCAGCCATGTGTTTTACCAAGAACTGTGTCCTCATCATTGGCTGAGTGAGTACCACCGTGCCGTGCGGCACAGCGCTGCCCCCGCGACCCTGCACCTCACCAGGCCCTGTAACCCGCCTGTCATCCATTCCTACCCCCATCACTGGGCCCCGGGACAACCAACCTCCTACCCACGGAGGGGAGGACTAACAACAAAGCTGCTCCCTGTCACCGCTCCCGGGATCCCCGTCTAGAGCAGCGGTGGCGTCACCAATATCACCACAACTGTGGGTGGCGTCACGGACAATAAATCCCCACAATCAATCCCCTTTTCACTCACGGGCGAGGAACGCCGCTCGAGTCCCCGGGATCCGGCCCACTGCTCGAGCCACCACCGAGCAGCCGCAGCCGCAGCAGCCGGACCCGAGCAGCGCAGCGCAGCGTTCCCTCCTCTGCCCGCGACAGCAACAGTTGGTGCTTGTAAGTGTCTATGCAATAATGGAAGTCTATGCAGATGAAATAACAGAGGCAACACCAGGGACTGCAGTTTCAAGATGTTTACTCACAGTTGGTTATTTGACACGGCAGCTGTCCGGTTGCCCACTGGTGTGCTGGAATCCCCTGTCAGGGACCTCCGCCGATCCCGGGTAGATCTGGGGGTAAATGCCAGTGCACCCCTCTAAGTGTTCCTTTCTCAGCTGACTTCACTAGCCTTGCCTTTGTTGGATGAACCTGGCTCGGCCTCCACTGCAGCCTCCGGGCTGGGAGCTCGCCTGTCGGTTACTTGCCCCTTTTCTAGAAGTTCTGCTGTGGGCTGGGGTCCGGGGAGCATGCAGCTTCCCTGGACCTTGGTTGTTAACCTTTGGAGTTGACTTGTCCTCCTCCAGTCACTAGGGACCGTCCCCTGGATGCAGCTTGATCCCTCCACTGATGTTCTTGTGGAACAGGCCACCAGCTCAAAAGCTATCTGTGGCCCTGGAATCCTTTCTTTCCCTGCTTGGTGTCACCTGGACCCTCTGAGTCCCAGGGTCTTCACCAGGAAGCATCACTTTCTTCTCTTAGGTCCTGTCTGACTAGAGCTTTCTTTCTGTCTCTCCTTCTCGTCTGCCTCCCGCAGACCATCTCCTCCTTCCTCCCTCTCCAACTTCAACTACTCACTTGACCTTCCTTTCTCTGTCTACTCTCGGGTGGCTCCTCCCACCTCCCCAGTTGCTATGCTACCACCCAATGGACAGGGGATGGGACTTACCGGCCCTCCGAGGTGAGCCAGCCCCGAGGGTTGCTGCCACAGTCCCACTATCCCTGTGTATGCCTAACAATGGGTGTAGTGCAGGTTTTCCTGGGAACTGGCATGTACCCCTTTCCTTACCCAGGATGGGACATCACACCTCTGGCTGGGGTGCAATGTCCCTGTGGCGACGGAAGCCTCAGGGGAGCCACACAATGCCGAGCCATCTATCAACAAGGACAATGCCGAGCCGCACATCACCAAGCACAATGCCGAGCCGTACATCACCAAGCACAATGCCGAGCCGTACATCACCAAGCACAATGCCGAGCCGTACATCACCAAGCACAATGCCGAGCCGTACATCACCAAGCACAATGCCAAACCGTACATCACCAAGCACAATGCCGAGCCATACATCACCAAGCACAATGCCGAGCTGTAGATCACCAAGCACAATGCCGAGCCGTACATCACCAAGTACAATGCCGAGCCATCTATCATCAAGCACAATGCCGAGCCGTACATCACCAAGCACACAGCAGAGCCGTACATTACGAAGCACAATGCCGAGCCGGACTATCACCAAGCACAATGCCGAGCCGTACATCACCAAGTACAATGCTGAGCCATCTATTATCAAGCACATTGCTGCGCGTCAGATGAAACCATGTAAAGCCTCTACCACTGGACTCTTTACATGGTTACTGTGCAGTAATGGATCACACTGCATCTGTGTCTGATGGATGAGTCTGGGTTTGGTAAATGCCTGAAGAACATTACCCCCTGACTGTATTGTTCCAGCTCTAAAATTTTATATAGGAAGGATAATTCTATGGGCTTGATTTTCTGCGGTCAACCTCTGCCCCTTCATTCCAGTGAAGGAAAATCCTTAATGCTTCAGCATTAGACATTTTGAACAATTGTAGCCTCTAATTTTGTGGGAAAAGTTTGAGGGAAAACCCTTTTCTATTCCCCATGACTGTGCCCAGTAGACAATGTTTCTACAGACATTGTTGGTAGAGTTTGGTGGAAGAACATGACCGGCTGCACAGAGCCTGGACCTCAACCCGACCCACCTTTGGCATGATCTGGACCAAAAGAGATTGTGGGCCTGGTCATTCTTTCAACCTCAGTGATTAACTTCACAAATTCTCTGGAATAAAGAGGCAAAAAATGTCCTCAGAAAGCTCCATAGCCTTGTACACATTCGTCTCAGAAGAATTTAAGATGTTTTAGCTGAGAAAGGGGAGACAACTCCATATTGGTGTCTATAGATTTAAAATTGGATGTGATAAAATCCTCTGTAGGTGTAATGTGAAGGGGAAGAATACATTTATGCATATGTGACGCCCTGGCAAAACCAGGTAGTCACAAATAGGCCCCTGCATAACACCGTTCCCTCACTAGGAAACACACAGCCGACCAGTAAACCCTAGTCACCTCCCCTATTGACAGATAGACACACCAGTGGGCGTGGCCAGGAGGTTGGTGCACGCCCACCTAGGGGTCTAGAAAACCCAGGGCGGGAAAACAGTCAGTGAAGTTAAGGAGTAAAGTGTTGAAGTTCGGTTTGGAGAGGAGTGCGGGCTGGAGGTAGGGGAGCTCCAGCAGTCAAGTCCAAGTTGAATGGTACCAGGGTAGGAGCCCTGGTGCCTTGGCTAGGAGGCAGACGGTGGTCTCCGTCAGCAGGAGATGGGAAGACGGCTCAGTGGAACCGAGGTGGACCGGGCCAAGGTTGTAGCCCGCTGGTACCGACACGGGGAACTGACCTGGAAACCGTAACACAAAGGGGGGTACTCGGACCCTGAAGCCAGAGACCAGAATCAACTGGAGCTGGTTAATTAACCGATTGAAGCCAGGACAAGAGGTTCTGTCCCACCCAAAGTCCCTCATAGAAGACAACAGCCCACCGATTAGGGATAAGAGGTCACCGCCAAGGCCCATAGATCCCATGGGCCAGCGTCTGCGGGCGCGGCTCCTTAGGCCACATCCAGCCAGGAGCAGACTCCTATGTTTCATATTGGGAAGTCTTTTCTAAGTAAACAGTGCAGGTAAAGGATAGAGACCACCAGCTGGGTGGGGGATCCCGAACGCAACCGGCCGCAGCACTGGCCACCACCACCTTGGTTTACCAGAGACTCGTGTGTTTTACTGAAAGTGAGTACACCAACACTCCCCTGCTGTCATCATTCCCCCTGCACCAGAGCCATCGGGTCCCGGGGGCCACCATACCTGCCCATGGAGGGGTTAACAACTTACTGCACGACATCTCCCCCGGGTGCCCCGCAACAGCAGCGGTGGTGTCCAACCTCACCACACACCGTGGTTGGCATCACAAACTCAATATGGCCTAGCCCGTACATCTACGTCCCTCCATTTAATTCGGCGTGTCCGTGAGACCCCCGGGTCCGGAGACCCTCGAGCCACCACCCCTGAAGGTCCGGATCCAAGCAGCGGCGGCTGCTGGCACGGGGGCGGCACACATATAGTGTGGTTATCTTGAGAGGTTGGGCTAGCTGACTTCTTATAAGACTATAAGGATGACTTGGAGTGGGGTTCCCACCCAGGCTCCAGTCCAGGTCTACTCATTACATGGACTGCTGGTCATCTGATAACTATATTTCCATAAGCAGAAATAAAAGGGCCTTCCCTACATAGACAAGCTCAAGTTTTGGACCAAACCAAATTTCTTTGTTAATGGGTATCTCAGCTATTTCAGTTGTCCTGAAAGTAACCTTGTAAACATGACCTCTCAGTTTTACAATGTACAGATGTCAGGCCCAATGAGATAGTGATCTGAACAAAAATGTTAATACTTCCGGCATCCTGAGCTCATAAATCAATACTAATAACAAAACTATAAAGCAAGACGTATTTGTAGTAAATGAAGCCGCTGGGACAATTGACATTCATTGCGCCACTGAATAATTGACGTTAACTGCAAACATTTAGATATTTGGAGAAATGGTTCAAAGTAAAACACGTCAGGACTCTGAAAAGAAAAGAAGAATAAAAATGCATAGGGTAATAGGAGGACTAAAGGGGGCTTTACACACAACGACATCGCTAACGAGATGTGGTTGGGGTCACGGAATTCGTGACGCACATCCGGCCTCATTAGCGATGTTGTTGCGTGTGAAACGTACAAGCGACCGCTAACGATCAAAATTACTCACCTTATTGTTGATCGTTGACACGTCGTTCTAATCCCAAATATCGTTGCTGCTTTTGGACGCAGGTTGTTGGTCGTTCCTGAGGCAGCACACATCGCTACGTGTGACACCGCAGGAACAACGAACAGCAGCTTACCTGCGTCCTCCGGAAATGAGGTGGGCGTGTCTTTCCTGCGGCTGCTCTCCGCCCCTCCGCTTCTATTGGACGCCTGCCGTGTGATGTCGCTGTGATGCCGCACAAACCGCCCCCTTAAAAAAGAGGCTGTTCGCCGGCCACAGCGACGTCGCAGGGAAGGTAAGTCCGTGTGATGGGGCCTAGCGATTCTGTGCGCCATGGGCAGCGATTTGCCCATGACGCACAAACGACGGAGGCGGGTGCGATCGGCAGCGACTTCGCTAGCGATGTCGCTGCGTGTAAAGTGGCCTTAAGCAAGATGGTGGATAACAGAATGGCTTTTGGCACTGAACAAACTCCACAATTAAATCAATGGCTTCCATAATGGATGAACTGGAAAACAGACTGTATCATGGCTTCTGACGGAAGTGAACACTGGCACTTTGGGTCCCAACGAAAGTGGCATTAATGATATGAAGATTGCATGTTCTCTATGTATTTGTCTGGGTTTCCTAGAATTTTTGGGTTTGATTCCACCAACTACAGGTCCCCAAATTTAATAAAAATAAAGTCGTCTGACCTCATATCAGCTGACAGTCTAATGGCCTCCTCCCGATTATTCCCAGCGAATGATGTCATGGTAGAAAAGGATCCATCTTGAATTTCAAGTCAATCCTTTTGTTCTCCAGTAAATAAGCCATTGCCAAAGATGTCTGTGAAAGGTTCTCTCATAGAGAATCCAAGATCACGCAGTCAAGTGTTCCTGTGTATGAGGGAGTAGGAGAAATAGTTGTCAGCCAAACTATTGTTTGGCCAAAAGCTATCTAAGGCTGGGGCCACACGAGCGTATGGCATCTGATGTGAGTGCATTGGATGAAACTCTCGGCTCCCGCTGTGCTGAGAATGTAAATCGAGTGTCATGCCACTGTGATCAGATCCTGAGATCGGATCACAGCTGCGGAGGAGAGGGAGGGATTAATCTCTCTATCAGGTCAATTCAAAGCTAATGCGATTATCGCACTGCACTCCAGTGTCGTCCGAGTGCATTGCAGTGTTTCTCTCGCACACATAGACTTGTATGGGTGCGAGTGAAAACAGATCGGATTCCACCCTTAGCATGCTGCATCTGTTTTCTTGGTCCGATTAGGGCTAAGATAATAATCACAGATGGGAATGGCCCAATAGAGTAACCTGGGTATGGGTGGAATGCGTTTTTTTATTGCCTTCCATTCGGACCATTTTACTCACCGTGCATCCTAGCCCTGAATCTCGCGATGTGACTGCAGGTGTCATGCCAGGTACGAAATAACTCCCAGCAAGTGGCCCAATACAGACGGAACAACAGGGTAGCAAGACAATGGAAGGCCCTGGTGCTAGGGAGAAGGCTCTGGGTCACCTCCTAATTCTCACCTGAGGCTGATCCCTCCACTCCTTAAATGTCCCTAGACAGGTCCTTCCCTACATGTGCCGTCATGTGCTTAGGCCCTCATTGGCCCTGAGCTCACCCTGACTGGTGAAGGCCAGCGAGATGCTAGTCACGCCACCGAAGTAAGATAACACAAGGAAGGAAAGACACAACAAATAACACTCCACAATTTCCACAGCAGGAACTTCTCAGCTGAAACAGAAAGGACACCTCAACTTCTGCAGAGGCTGGCTCCTTCAAAGTGAACAGCATAGGTATGAGCTATAGCCAACATATGGAGGAGTAAGGAGCAGATATTTTCAGCAGAAGAGAGAGGCTGCAGCTGAAGTTAAAACTACCTTTTAGATCATTGCAGGATAGAAATAAACCTTAAACCCTTCAGTACTGGATGAAATGAAATACACTCCAACTCAGGGTAAATGGTGATTGGCTCCAAAGAGGATCTGCGATTCACAACATACTGTGACCTTCTGATCCCAGATCCCCCGAGATCACAGAAGGCCATGACACACTAGTGACACTAATGTATTTAACGTCCTTTGGTAGTCACAAATGATGACTAGTGCTGGAAAATGCCCACTTGGTCTTCTTCATCATTAGATGACCTCAGGGTTACAAAATGGCAAACGGTAGCTGGGAAACCCAATTACAGATTTGCACTGGGCTACCTAAGATGACTTAGCGGTTTCCCAACATTCTCCGAAAAGCAAATATCAGAGAATAGAAGGATTGAGTAGATGATGGATCCATCTAATATATAAAGCTGAATGTGTGTGTGTGTGTGTGTGTGTGTATGTATATGTGTGTATGTATGTATGTCCGGGATTGGCATCTGCACCGTCGCAGCTACAGCCACAAAATTTTGCACACTCACACGTCTGGACCCCAAGAGCGTCATAGGCCATGTTTTGAGGGGAAATTTTAACCCCGCGCTTTACAGTTATTCGCCAAAAAACCTGCCTCCATTAAAGCGAATGGAGCTGGGAGCCACAGTGCAGACAGAACTTCAGAAGAATGCTCAGCCACACCCTTATATGGAATGTTGGTGTGTCACAATGCAGCCAGGGAAAGAGACAGACACAGACAGGGAAAGAGGCAGACACAGACAGGGTAAGAAACAGACATAGACAGGATAAGAGACAGACACAAAGAGACAGATACAGATAAAGAGACAGACTGACAGGGAAAGAGACAGACAGGGAAAGAGAGGGAAAGAGAGAGACAGGTTAAGAGACAGACACAGACAGGTAAAGAGACAGACACAGACAAAGAGACAGAGACAGACACAGGGAAACAGACAGACAGGGAAAGAGAAGGAAAGAGACAGACAGGGTAAGAGACAGACAAAGACAGGTAAAGAGACAGACAAAGAGACAGACACAGGGAAAGAGACAGAGGGAAAGAGGGACAGACAGGGAAAGAGAGAGAAAGAGACAGACAGGGAAAGAGAGACAGAGAAAGTGACAGAGAGACAGAGACAGTCAGGGAAAGAGATAGATAGACAGAGGGAAAGAGATTGAGGCAGAAGGAGAAAGAGACAGAGACAGTCAGAGACAGACAGGGAAAGAGACAGACAGACAAAGAGATAGAGGGAGAGACAGAGAGCTACATACAGAGAAGGAGAAAGACATAATTACATTTATATCTATTTGTTTTGTGGTTTTTGTGTGCAGAATACATTTTTGTTAATACATTCTATTTTGTTAACAGCAGTTATTAACTCGGGCGAAGCCGGGTAGTACAGCTAGTATTTTATAAACATGTTGATTTTAGGGTGTCAAGAGGAATAGATAATAGGCAATCTTATGCATATGTATACCTTAAATTATTAGATTGACTAGAGATAATATCTGTTTTGTTAAAGCAAACCTAAAGATTTACTAAATCTTCTTGAAAAAATTAATATAATGTTGATCAGCTCCTCCTGCTCTATAATATCCCATCTGAATGTAGCGGGTAATATGATTTGTTAGAAGAATTGTTGGTGCAATGTTCCCTGGAGTGAATTGAACCTGATTTCAATACCGTGATGATCAGAGATAAAGGGCAATGTTCTTACATGTACTGGTGTCTCCTTGATCTACAAAGTCTTATATCCCAGTGTCCAGACTGTGCTCACTAGGTGCCATAAAAAAAGACAACACATCCCTTAAGGCCTTTGGAAAGTGGAAATTCCAGATAGTATTCTGCTCTCATTCCTAGAAAACTATCCCAGGATAGTAAAAATACCAGTATTTCTTGTAATTCTGCAAATTTTGTAATTCTGTTGCCTATTAAAGCATCAGTAGGGTCTATTGTGTGGTTTGTGGAGTCAACTGTGCAAAAGGAGACATGCAAAATACAGTATATATTACTTAATGAAGTGACACAATGTTGACTAATTTAAAGGACTTTTTAATTATTTATATTTATACCAAAGCCCTTTATGGCACATTGAGTGGATCCCAACAGCTGGCCATCCTGTTGATTGGCCATAAACATCCGTGATTACATTTGAAGTCACAAAGAAGCCTCTTGTCACGGTAAGTGACAGGGAAAGTATGGTGTACAACGAGACACACTACAGTGCAAAGGATACACCGAGGACACTTTAACAATGGTGGGCCCTAGTGATGGGATATATGGGATACCTTCACTCACCTGACTCACCTGTAGCTATACCCTACACTCCTAGCCAGTCCCTATACAGGTTCCGGCACCTGTCGCCGAACAGGATACCTGAGACCCTGGAAGACCCTGTAATAACCCTGACTAGTGAATTGGCAGGTGAGAGATGCTAGCCCCCACTGCTGCACTAGTAACACACCAAGGGAAGGAAATATAGACAGGGGGAAACACGAAAACAGACTGCTGCAGTCAGCACCAAGACTGCAGCCTACACAGCAACTTGCAGAGAGGGCTTTACCAGCTCCTTGCACCTCCAGGCCAAGCATCCAAATGAGATTAGAGAATAACCAGCACCCTCTTCTGGGAGCAGAGGGTATATATAGAAACTGGGAGTGGTCCAAACTGGAAACACCTTGGAGGGTGATGAGAATGTTTGTTGGCAAGGAAAACTGACATTAACCCTCTCCTCCCCAAAAGGAAAAGGGAATACATTTCAACTACAGAATCTCAAGGCAAAGAGATTCTGGCCCAGAATCTGTCACTAGTCTCTACAACAGAGAGACAACCTTGGCACCTCTATGAAGAGGTTAGAAGCAAAATTGTGCGTCAGCCTTACTATTTATTCAGACACTAACCAACCATTGGTACCATGGATGATCAAAACCATATGTATAAAACAAGTCTAAAGGGATTTATCCATTGATACATTCCACCGCAGGTCCTCACTTTGCATTGCATCCCAGGTCCCCAAAGCATTGCGGTATCACCGGGTGTGTGTCCTTGATGCGTTCAAGCATAGGTTCTTGCGTTCCACAGCGTCCCGTTCAGGGTCTGGTGAGTATGATTACAGGGTCTGTCTTCTCTCTTTTGGGGTGTCTGCTTTCTTTAGTGAAGTGTCCTGCAGTATTCTTTAACTTTTTAGCTGCATGGATACTTCATTATTGAATTGTAACTAGGGCTTATTTTTGGGGTAGGGTTTATATTTAAGAATAACTCTGAAGAGGGTGAAAATTCCTTTTAGGGCTTATTTTAGGGGAAACCTGATATCAGCGCCTTTTTATCACTCTCCACCTCTGTTTACAGAGCTGTAACATCAACATTTCATCTACAACATGTGACCGCTGCAGTCAAACACTAACCTCAGAGTTCCAGGGAAATGGTTCAACACTGTTTAGGCTGTTGATTGGATGCAACAGCCACTTGGATAACCCCTTTAAAGAGAACCCATTACATGAAAAAAATGCTATTAACCTGCAGATATGGGGTTAATTTGTAGGCTGGCGCCTACACAGCAAGACCTGCTGCCAGGAGGAAATAAACTTTATTCCTCCTGGCAGCGTTTGGGGATCTGTCACTGTGTATCGAGAGCGTCAGCTATAACAGCGCCCACTGCACTGACTGACAGCCAGTTCTGTATGAAAGGAGGCTGTCAGTCACTGCTGTGGATGCAGTTACAGCTGGAGCTCTCAATACACAGAGCGGTGACTGAACCTGCACTGGCGCCTCCCCCGTGACTGAACTCTGAATGCTGCTGGGAGGAATAAAGTTATTTTCCTCCAGGCAGTGCAGTTCCTATGTGCAGGTAACAGTATTGACCTGCAGATTAACCCCTTATCTGCAGGTTAATTGCATTTTTTTTACGTGACAGGTTCTCTTTAAGTGTTCGTCAACAGATGTGTTAATAGCAACAACATCATTCCAGCTTGGGAAGCCAGATAAATCTACAAGTCTCCCGACCTTCTGGAAATGTATGTAAATATAGGATTCTATTCTCATTGCCCGCTAATATAGAAGTTTTGATGTAAAGGTGCCCAAACACAGTCGGTTGCTGGGAGCCAAATGATCGCTCCTGGGAGAAAAGCCAGGCTTCACTGACCGCTCCTGTGTCATCCTAGAAAGTCTCTGCCAAACTCCACTTGGCGCCCTCATATATTGCAGAGTTCAAAATGATTGGCTGCTGAAGTTCAGCAAGTCGGATACTTCTCTCCTCCAACATCAACTGTTGAGAGTCTGGACGCCTCCAAAGACATTAGCTCAATCCCGTCAATATTAGCAGGCTAAGCTCAACTTTACTCTAGTATTTTTGTAGCTTTTGCATTAAACTAGTCATCTGACTTCTTACTGCAGCTCTCTTTTAGCTTTTGAAGATTCAATAAAAAAAAGAATCTGCAGCTGCATCCCCCTCCTTCCCCTCCATCCTACTTTTTTTTTATTGTTTAGCAAGAGATGGATATTTTTGGTGTTTGAGGAAGTTTCTAAAGGGGGCTTTACACGCTACGACATCGCTAATGCGAACTCGTTGGGGTCATGGAATTGTTGACGCACATCCGGCCACATTAGCGATGCCGTTGCGTGTGACACCTATGAGCGATTTTGCATCATTGCAAAAACGTGCAAAATCGCTCATCGGTGACATGGGGGTCCATTCTCAAAAATCGTTACTGCAGCAGTAACGAGGTTGTTCCTCGTTCCTGCGGCAGCACACATCGCTCCGTGTGACACCGCAGGAACGAGGAAGCTCTCCTTACCTGCCTCCCGACCACAATGTGGAAGGAAGGAGGTGGGCGGGATGTTACGTCCCGCTCATCTCCACCCCTCCGCTTCTATTGGGCGGCCGCTCAGTGACGTCGCTGTGACGCCACACGGACCGCCCCCTTAGAAAGGAGGCGGTTCACCGGTCACAGCGACGTCGCCGGGCAGGTAAGTATGTGTGACGGGTCTGGGCGATGTTGTGCGGCACGGGCAGCGATTTGCCCGTGTCGCACAACAGATGGAGGCAGGTACCCACACTAGCGATATCGGGACCGATATCGCAGTGTGTAAAGCCCGCTTAAGAATTTTTTTTAGAAAGTCTGCAGATAAAAGGGAAAACAAAATTAAGAAGATTGTCAGAAAATGTATGAGTTATAGAGTAAAACAATGTTACAAGTACTACTAAAAATAGATAAGCTATGTTCTACATATAGAGTAAAAACAGACCTTGAAAACATATACAGTAAATGAAGACTTATAATCAGAGATATATGCAAGTAGTAAATAATAAAAAGTAAACCTGGATATAAGCATGCCATCTGGTTTTCACTAATCAGATGCAAGATCATAGACAGTGTGAATGAAGTCTTTTGCATTTTGCTTAGTTACCCGATATTTACCTTGGTTACCAAGCGCAGCATCATTTCCACGAGTCGCTGGGGGCTGGTCACTGGTCGCTGGTGAGATCTGCCTGATTGACAGCTCACCAGCGACCATGTAGCGACGCACCAGCGATCCTGACCAGGTCATATTGTGGTCGGAATCGCTGGTACGTCGTTTAGTGAGACGGTGCCTGCCTATTTTTGGATAAGATAACAGTATGACCAGTTATCACCTACCCAATAATTTCTCGGACCATAATAAAGGTTTTTCACTCTCGTTCCTCTTCTGCAATAGGAAATGATTTGACAAATTATGAAAGAATAGGATATTGTAATCCAACGGTTCAGATTTCATATAAAGAAAACAGAACGCAAAGGGTAACACGCTGCACTGATTATTGGATCTGATGTATGGGTGTCACCATCTCTACCAGAAATTACATCCAATTCAGCATTGCAGCCTTTGTCTTTTTATTTTGTAGGTTTTCCATAAGAAGAAATGACCAGATAACAGGGAGCTTAAAGAAAAAAAAAAAGACATTTTGCATTAATTTGCAAGTGCCTTTTGTACCTGCCAGATATTATGCACTGGTATATACTGTATATATATATATTGATTTGGAGATGTGAGAGAATAGAATCTATTTTGCTCTTATAGAAACCATCTTGTCTTATAACTGAATGATGTTATAGGGTTCAGCTAACACTGATGGGTTGGGAAGTTTCACATTTCTAAACACACCCCTGCAGCTCTAATTGGTTCATAGTTCTGAGGAGTTATTTCTTTGTTTGAGGTACTATATAAACTGGTCACATGATGAAATAAAGCAGAAACTTTCAATACCCCAAAAAGCATGAGTGCTGTAATGATTTCCTGAGCGTCGTAAAACAGACAAAGACAGGAGAGCGCCCCTGTGTAAGAACAATATATGGGCCTCTTGGAGCCCAAGAACTCATCATACATGCACAATTCCACCTGCTTTGTAGGTATAAATGGGCCTCTTCACCTCTTGGGCCCCTGTACAACTGGACAGGCTGCACTAATGATGTGTCCACACCTGCTGTGCACACTACAATGCTGCTGCAACTGAGTTGTAACCGTTTCTGCAAGTGAGAATCCAGTTTGCCTTTTCTTCACTTCTGCCTGCAGTTAAACACTTATTTGCTGATTGCCCACATCTCTGTTTTTCACCATCTGTCTCTTGATAACACACACCTCTGCCATTAACTATTTGTTTGCTGCAAGTACTTGACAGAATATACATCTACAGTTTCTGTTTGTAGTCAAACTCCTGGCTCTCTGTCTTCTGGTGTTTGCTGGTCTGCTTGTCTGCCTGTGTATCGTCTGCCTGGAAGCACAGTCTGAGGATGGCTGCCACGTACAGGCTAGAGGCTAGCCACCCATTAAGTGTCGCGGACCCCTGACTCCCGGAGGATGGCCACCGGTCCAGGTGGTGGCCGGGCCCCAGCCTGCTCTGCTGCGGGCCCTTCCTCCAATCTGCCACTCCGGAGGCGGCACGGACGGAAAACCAGCCCACAAAACTATTTACAGGCCCACTAGTTCGTGGGTGGCCTGCCAGTTCTCGGCCATGTCCATGAGCAGTTCTTCATGCATACAGTGAAACACATAGGGTCCCTCCGGGGACAACTTGCCGGCAACGCCCGGAATAATCATAGTAGATAATCAGGTGAAGCTTCAGTTGGATTATTTTTCATTCATTCAAACTGCTGAGGGTCCCAACGGGGACAACTTGGTTGCAACGGAGGACCGCTGCCACCATTTGAGGTTGCACATCTTTCAGCTCGAGATCCGGACAGCTCGGTGGAGGAGGGGGCTGGGGCCGCATCTGCACACCGCGGCTCTCCCTTTGTTTAACATCTAGGGCGAACCAGCCCCTCTCCCCGCAGTGTCAGGTGTAGGTTACCAGGTCGCCCGGCAACAGATCGTGACCTGGGTGGCCCGTGGGAAGGTGTGAGTTTACATCGCGGCAAGCCACAAACACTTCGGCCTCCAGGCCCGGCTCGTAGATGAAGCCGAACCCCCTCCGCGTGTCAAACTGCCGGACTTGGCCTTCATACACTGGGCCCCGCACCGAAAGGTGGCATGGCGGAGTGCATCCTTTTCTTTAATCACTCGCGCCATTACTTCGGCCCTCTGCTGCTCCCTGGCGGCGATTTCTCGACTCAACTGGCTGGGCTCCCTGTCCCAGTAAGGGGCGCTGGCATGCCCCTGCGCTCGGGTCGGGCCCCGCTGGACCGCGCCCACACCGGCCACAACCGGTACTTTCTTGTGGGGGTCCTGCGGTGACGTGGTCTGAACTGCGGCTTTGCAGTGGCGGCCCGGCGCAGCCTCAGCCGAGGCGTGGGACTCAAGGATAACTGGCCTCACCGGTTGGGCCTTCGGGCCCGCAGCGGCCGGTTCTTCCACAGCCGGGCGGACTGCCGGAGCCGGGACAGTCTCGGGTGTGGCCACTTCCGGGGCCGACGGCTTCTTGTCGCGGACGGGCACCTCCCGCGGGATCTTCCATGGTAGCGGGAGGGATGCGGGCCGTTCACGGACAACACCCCCAGGTCGGTCCTCTAGGGCGGACGGGTTTGATTCCGCTACCGGTGTTGGGGGTAGCGGTCCAAGCGGAGGGGCAACAGCAACCGGTACGGATGGTGGGGGAGGCAGGAGGGTGAGCGGGCGTAGGCCGAGCACCTCAGCCGCAGCGGCCGGTCTTTCTTGGACACAGGGGCGTGGGTCGCTTATCCGCTCCTCCAACACTGCCTTCACCTCGCGTCTCCGCACGGCCGCCGCCACTTCCTCCATCTCGGCCACGCAGCGCTCCATCGAGAAACGGACCTGGGTTTGAAGGTGGCAGCACATTTGTGCGGTCCGGGCTTCCACCCACGCCGCCGTTCCTGGCGTGGGCTCGGGAATCTCGGCATCACCAGACGGGACGGACATGCTTGCTGGCAAACTTCCTGGAACCGGATATGTTGCAGAGTCCTGGCGTCCCCGCTTTTTATGCCCTCGGCTACATTAGGCAGGCTTTCACCCGCCCCCCCTTGGTTCTTTCTAGCACTTCCGCTTGTTGGGGGCGGGGCTTCGCTTTCGCGCCTTCCCTGCTCGAAGAAAACGCTCGAGCGGGAGATTTTTGTGCCAAAGATGCTGGCGCTTTCAATTTTTCGGCCGGACACCGCTGGCGAAGACTACAGGGCGCACTTCTACTGGTGAGTAGATCGGCTCTATCCTGTCGTGACGCCAAGTTGTCGCGGGCGGAGGGGACGCGCTCGCCGCACTCGGGTCCGGGGCTTCTGCTGCTGCTGCTCGGTGGCTCGAGCAGTGGACCGGACCCGGGGACTCGAGCAGCGCTCCTCACCCGTGAGTGAAATGGGGATGGTGGTTTGGTTAGGGAGATTGTTCGTGACGCCACCCACGGGTCGTGGTGATAATGGCACCACCGCTGCTGGTAACGGGGATCCCGGCAGAGATTGCAGGGTGCAGCTGAGATGTTGTCCTCTTTGTGGGCAGGGGTTGGTGATCCCGGGGCCCGGTGGTGTAACGGGGAGGCCGGATGGCTGGGGTGCAGGGTTGCAGGGACAGCGCGGCGTGGTGCCTGACGGCACTGGTGTACTCACTCAGACAATCATGGACAGAGTCGTAGGTAAACCAAAACGGCCGGATGGACGGGTCCCGCAGCCAGCTGCAGTGTTGCTGTTGTGCTCTCCCCGGACGGCTGATGGTGGCTGTCTTTCCCTGCACCTTGTAGAATGTTCTGACTCCTGTGGTTGCCCACCGGTAGTCCGCTCCCCGGTGTATAGGTGCCGTAGGAGCCCGTTTTGCCCGCAGGCGTTGGCCCTTGGATCTCTAGCCTGTGGCGGTGGCTGTATATCCTCTCTGGGTGAACGGTTGCCTTCAATCAGGACTTGCTAGTTGGGGAACATTCACATGTCACATTCGGATTTTACTATTGATGGCGGCTCCAAGCCTGGTCGGGGTCCGATGGCCCTGCCTGTGTGCTTAGCTTCACTCCGTTCCCCGGTCCGGTACCGGTGGGCCGACGCCCGACCCCAGTCCTTACGGCTCTGCGGAGTTCCACCAACTCCTGCAGACGGCCACCACCATCTGCCAACCTTGCTGTCAGTGTCTGGGCTCCAACCCAGACACCCAAGTGTTCACTCCTCTCACTTTCACCTCAGACTCAAATCACTCTTTTCCCGCCTCCAGGCCTGTGAACTCCTCGGTGGGTGGGGCCAACCGCCTGGCTCTGCCCCACCTGGTGTGGACATCAGACTCTGGAGGGAGGCAACAAGAGTTTTTAGTTTGGCTGGTGTAACTGCCTAGGGTGGGGGTGTGTGTGTGTTCTGTCTGTGGCTACCTGGCTAGTCCAGGGCGCCACATAAGCAGAATCCCAAGAACCCCGAAACCCTTCAACCCCTATACAGGGATTTGGAATTACTATAGGGCCCTGGAGAACGCTATCTCTGGAAGGCTGCAATCCCAAGAAGAGTAGTCGTCAGGCAGGGTCAAACCAGATGATACAGAAAAGGGACAGAATCGGCAGACAAGTGCTTAGTCAGGAAATCAGGCTGAGATCAAAACCGGAGATGGCAGCAAGGTACAAACACGACAGTCAGAGAGCAGTCAGAGACGCAATATACAGAGAAGGGCAAAAACCAGAGACAAGCAGGATAACTAGACTCTATATCTGGCGGCGACCAGCAGACAGGAGGGGGAACAAGAAGGGTGTGGTGCCTTCTCATTGTCTGCAGCTGAAAGGTGGTAACTTCAGTTGGAAGACACACGCCACCAACAGTAAGCCAGTGGTACTGCAGGTCACAGGGAAACCCAGCCTAGTGGATGAGCGGAGCCTGAGCCCACCAGTGCCACTGGCACCGACTCCTCCCCTATCACCAGCATTGCCCATGGCAGATATACGGTGTTGCCTGATGATCGCAGGAGCGGACTCTGGTGGAGACATGTCAGCCTGCCATCCTGCATACTGTGCTGTCCTGGTCCTCCCGGATCCATGTGACATGCAAGAAGTCCTGCCCCCCGTGCCATTGTCTTTGGTCAATGTTGCTCACCATGACTTGGGGCTTAGAGAATCCATAAGAAATATATATTATTAAGATAATAAGCCAAGTATTTCAAGCCCAGAAAACCAATAGAATAATATGATCCAATGCCAATATAGTTTTTCCCACTGCGTAGCATTTCGACTTGTTGGGATTTTATAAATACAGGATTTTATAAATGTCACACGGCATAACATGGGTTAATAAGATCACTGTTCTTAAACACAGGACCGATTCTTTTTCAGATTTCAAAGGATGTTACTACACCAACGTCAACCATGCGATTACTCAACATTTACACACAGAATGGTTGGCAGTTGGGGGGTATGCTGAAAGGAGTAGGGAAGGGGTTTATTCTGAGGATCATTGGGTAATTCCAAGAGGTCATTCCTCTTCCTTAAACCCTCCCCTATAAATATAGCTGCTGATGTACAGATCAAAAGGAGGGACATCGCATTCTATAGGAAACATGCTGCAACTACTTCTACTAGCTGTGTGTGCATGGGATAGCAATGCCGCCACTGTGGTGAGTACCATATCTATCTATCTATCTATCTATCTATCCCTCTATCTATCTATCTATCTATCTATCCATCCATCCATCCATCCATCCATCCATCCATCTATCTTCTATCATCTATCTACAGAAGCTGAGATGTGCAACGCAAAACGCGCGTTGGATGGGTTTTTCTGACTTGTAGGACATTTTAGTGACGCATTAAAGACGCTCTTTTAACAATGTGTAAGCAATTGAAGTAAGGCTGATTATATGATTGCACTTTATAAAATATTTAAGCCTGATGTATATACCCATGTTTCTGATATTTTTTATGAGCGTGCTTCTCTGTTCCACACGTCTCTGGGTGTCCCCCCCTATAGCACTATTTTAACCTTTACGTGTGTTTTCATATGTGTTTACTTGTGATTTTTGTATCAATAAAATTCTTTATTCTGCCTTGCAAAAACTCCTGTCCTCTCTGGGTCTTATGCTATTATGGAGTGGTCTTTTTGAGATTTAGATAAAAAATGACTGAGATGTGTATTCTGTTCAAATTTATAATACTCGCACTTCCGGTTATGCGGACTATGAAGCCGGGTGTATGTATCTCGGCTCCAGAGAGGTCTCGTGTGCATGATCAGACTTCTGATCAGTGGTAACAGCAGACACAGGTACGCACGTCAACGTTGACACATTGAATAGCACAACCCCGTGGTTGTGCTAACATGCTAAGAGGGCGGAATGAGCACAGGAACTAATGCCCTTGTGACTAGTCCATGCGCTCATTAGCATATCATAAAGGATGTTTAGATCTTTTCTAAAGATCTCTTTATCTATGCTACTAGATACAGGGACAGTTAGGCAGGGATTAGCAATATGCACCCAGAACTGCTCATGGTTCTGGGTGCATATTGCACCTGACAGTTTCCCTTTAAATATGTACATAGAAATGTTCATAAAACCTTTGCCTCCAGAAGACCATATATAGGGTGATATAGTACGGTCGTAATCACATATGATCTCTATTACAGTCCTTTGAAAGTTGCACATATTTATCTTCACAACTTTTTGTCCTTACACAGGTAGACACCAGCGGGGCCGTGGATGAACTGGGCGTCTGTCGTTGTTCTGTCGTCCTCCCAGATACCACATTCCCTGCAGATCGTTTGGAGATCCTGGAAATATCCAACAAGAATCTGAGCGTCAGCGTCAAACAAGAGATCACAAAGGTAAAACTAGATGAAATTCTGATATCTTAGCAGTTACTATTGATTCCTCGAATGAGATTTCAGATGTATATTTCGAATTGTATTATTCTTTTAGATGCAGAACTACCAAGCTACCTTGACTGGATATGTGCAGAAGCTAAGGAACCTCACCAGGCGGGTGGAGGTCATAGAGATGGGTGGCATATCCTACTCACAACTAGACTTTGAGCTGCTTAAGTTGGAGATCAGAGAAATTGAGTCATTGGTGGTTAAACTTCGAGAATCCATTGATGGATCCAATACTCTGGTTGAAGCTCTCTACGTGGAGGTAAGGACACACTTTAAGTGCCCAAAACTAATACAATGAACAGAAATGGAAAATATCCCTGCTAAAGCAAATATAAACGCTATGCTCTTTGGTCTGATTTCCAGGTCCATAATATTTCCATCATGGTGAGCCAACTGGAATCATACGACAAGAACAATGTCCTAGCGGTGAGACGGGAGATTGCTTCACTACGTAAGAGACTTGAAGATTGTGAGAAAAACAAAAATAATCAAGAACCACCGTCAATCAATTATGGTAAGTCATTGCTGATTCTAATGAAGCCTAACCAGATCCAGGTTTATAGCTGAGGAAGGGGTGGAGAAGGTGGTAATTGATCGTTTTTGACTCTCGGGTGGTAGCATGCCACACATTTGAGAAGTTTGCAGCAAAATTGCACCCTTTTTATTGCAGTTACTGTGGCTAGGTGAGAAGAACAGATGTATCATGTGAAAACCTTGTCCTTCACCTAGAGCTTTCAGTTCCCAGTAAATTTCAGTTGGCTTTACCACTCTCACATTGCTATCTCATGGCCACAAAAAGTGAGAATAGTCAAACTCCCACTTAAATTGTTGAAAAGTGTTTGGATAATTGTTTCTTAAATTCAAATGAAAATGTGAAGGCTGAAGTAAGGACAACCTCCTCTAGTGCCATGTAGCAGTCCTAAAAGTCAATATCAACCCTTTAAATGAGCTATTCCATATGACGTAGGATATATAAGACAAAACAGAATCTCAATTTGCAGACACAATGTTTACAGATATTGCCCCTTGTCAGTGCAAAGTATGAGATCTGGTTTGGCTAGTTAAGAAGCTAAGACTGGGATCTAAGGAGAAAGTTTTCTCCATATAGAGAGTGACACACCAGGTCTGGCATGCCAGTATGAGGAAACTTAAATGCCTTGCATGCTCTTCTGGGAAAATTAATATGCAAATGGATTGATATTGACTTTTAGGATTGCTACTTCTAATAGGTGGCACTAGAGTTCAAGTCCTCTTCCTCTTTGAAGAGGCAATTTGCATATTAAATTTGCCAAAGGAGCATTCAAGGCATTTAAGTCGCCTCATACTGGTATGCCAGACCTAGCGTGTCGCTCTCCATAAGGAGAAAACTTCACCCTTAGATCCCAGTCTTGGGCCGGCTTTGCACACTACGACATCGCAGGTGCGATGTCGGTGGGGTCAAATCGAAAGTGACGCACATCCGGCGTCACTTGCGATGTCGTATTGTGTAAATCCTAGATGATACGATGAACGAGCGCAAAAGCGTCGTTATCGTATCATCGGTGCAGGCTCCGACATTTCCATAATGTCGGTGCCGCGACAGGTACGATGTAGTTCCTCATTCCTGCGGCAGCACACATCGCTGTGTGAGAAGCCGCAGGAGCGAGGAACATCTCCTTACCTGCCGCCAGCGGCTATACGGAAGGAAGGAGGTGGGCGGGATGTTTACATCCTGCTCATCTCCGCCCCTCCACCGCCATTGGCTGCCTGTCGTGTGACGCCGCACGACCCGCCCCCTTAGGAAGGAGGCGGGTCGCCGGCCAGAGCGACGGTCGCAGGGCAGGTGAGTGCATGTGAAGCTGGCGTAGCGATAATTATCGCTACGCCAGCTATCACAAGATAACGTACCTGCGACAGGGGCGGGGACTATCGCGTGCGACATTGCAGCATCGGCTTGCGATGTCGCAACGTGCAAAGCCCGCCTTAGCCTCTCACCCAACCAAACCAGATCTCATACTGTGCACTGACGAGGGGCAACACCCCAAAACACCGCATCTGCAAATTGAGATTCTGGCTTGGCTTTTATGTCCTAAGTCATAGGGTAAGGCTCATTTAAAGGGTTGATAATGACTTTTAGGATTGCTACTTGGAATAGGTGGCAGTAGAGTTCAAGTCCTCTTCCTTTTTGAAGAGGAAATTTGCATATTAAATTTCTCAGAAGGCCATTCAAGGCATTTAAGTAGCCTCATACTGGCATGCCAGACGTGGTGGGTCACTCTCCATAGGGAGAAAACTCCCCCCTATGATTCTTCATGTAAGGCATGGTTGGATGTACTGAGGTCACCATAGTTGCAATTGCTCTTAGGGACCCATTACAATATGGATAGTCATGCATAGTTAAGAAAATTCTCAAAAGACAATGCATTGGAAGTGATGTTTGCTTATACTTGCCAATTCTAAATAATTTGCTCCATCCTTTTTATCTTTAGGTTCCTGCAGTCATGGAGGAATATTCAACATCAGCAAACCATTTGTGGTCCAGTTAAATTATTTAGGATTTTCCTATAGGTTTGGAGGATGGGGGAAAGATTCTTTCTCAGGTGCTAATCAGGAGGTGCATTGGGTGGCCCCTCTCACTACAGATGGTCGTATGATGAACATTATTCGATTCTATCCTTCTTACGATAATCTTTTGCTCTTCAAAGGAGCCACCGAGAAGGTGCTCACAAAGAACCTGCCCAATAATAGATTTGACTACGCCAACTGTGGACAAGGTGGGGGAGTCATCATGTTCAATAATTCATTGTATTACAATTGCTATAACACCAGGGACATCTGTAAGTTCAATGTAGATACCAATGCTGTTGAGCGTAGGACCCTTCTAGATGCCACCTTCAACAACCGATTCTCTTACGCCTCCTCTAACTGGCAAGACATTGACTTAGCCAGCGATGAGGATGGTCTCTGGGTCATCTACTCTACAGAGGAAAATGCTGGTTACATTGTCATCGGCAAACTGAATCCCCTTAACCTCACGGTAGAGCAGACCTGGATGACATCCCAATACAAGCTCGGCGCCACCAATGCTTTCATGGTGTGTGGGGTCCTATATGTCACCAGAACCATCAGCACCAGAAGAGAAGAAATCTTTTACATATATGACACCAAGACAAGTCAGGAAGCTCAGGTAAGCATCATTCTTGACAAAATGATGGAGAACGTCCAGAGTCTCTCCTACAACCCCAATGACCACAAGCTCTACATGTACAATGATGGCTACCTGGTTACATACAATCTGGACTTTAAGGCACTACCTAAGCCTGTCCCTGTCTAACAAAGAAAAAGCAAGGATAATGTATGTGGACTTTCCAGCAATGGACTTCTCTTGCTTATATACTGGACAACACATTCTCGCCATGTACATGACTGTATCGCTCCTGATTGAATTACTTTCATTAATCTAAATGTTGATATTAGTATTGATTATCCACTCTGCAACATTATTTTTCATCTAAATAAGTACAAAAAAAATCTGTCCTGATTAATCTATATAAATAAAAATCTTACGTGCGTTTGTAAAGATCCGTTTATCTCAGAAAGTTCCAGACCGATTGTTGTCAAATTTTGACACAATGTCCCCCTAAGCCACGCAAGTGTTTCGGTCCACTCATCGCGATCCACGCATGTGCACAACCATGGAAAATTTCAACTGTTCATGGTAGACTAACAATTGCGCTATATGCTGGGTCGTCACGATCCACGCATGCGCGCAACCGTGGAATATTTCAACTGTTCATGCTGTTCACGGTAGACTAACAACCGCTCTATATGCTGGGTCATCGCGATCCATGCATGCGCACAATCGCGGAAAATTTCAACTGTTCACGGTAGACTAAATCAGGGTTTACACGCTGCGATCTCGCTAGCGAGATCGCAAGCGATCGTACCTGCCCCCGTCGGTTGTGCGACACGGGCAAATCGCTGCCCATGGCGCACAACCTCGCTTACACCCGTCATACGGACTTACCTGCCCTGCGACGGCAGGCATCCAATAGAAGCGGAGGGGTGGAGATGATTAGGACATAACATCCCGCCCACCTCCTTCCTTCCGCATTGCCTGTGGAGGCAGGTAAGGAGATGTTCGTTGCTCCTGCGGTGTCACACATAGCGACGTGTGCTGCCGCAGGAACGAGGAACAACATCGTTAATTAATAGAAAACGATTTTTTGATTCAGGACGACCTCTCCGCGGCAAACGATTTTGACCGCTTTTGCGATCGTTTAAGGTCACTGGTAAGTGTCACACACTGCGATATCGTTAATGACGCCGGATATGTGTCACAAACACTGTGACCCCGACGATAATTCATTAACGATATCATAGCGTGTAAACCCTGCTTTACAATCGTGCTATATGCTGGGTTATCGCGATCCACGCATGCGTGCAACCGCGGAAAATTAAAACTGTTCACGCTGTTCACGGTAGACTAACGACCGCACTATATGCTGGATCATCGCGATCCACGCATGCGCACAACCACAGAAAATTTCAACTGTTCACGGTAGACTAACAACCGCGCTATATGCTGGGTCATCGCGATCCACGCATGTGCAAAACTGCGGAAAATTTCAACTGCATGTGCGCAACCGTGGAAAATGTCAACTGTTCACGGTAGACTAACAACCGCGTTCTATGGTGGGAACCGAGGCGAAACAATTATTCTATCCGAGTTACCGTTTCAATTCAAGAGAGTGCAATTCCCTGTTCGATTGGCGTTTGCAATTACTATCAACAAAGCTCAGGGTCAATCCTTAAGTGGGCTTTACACGCTACGACATCGAGCACTAGCCCCCGTCGTGTGTGCGATATTTTGTGTTCGCTGCCGTAGCGAACATTATCGCTACGGCAGCGTCACACGCACATACCTGGTTGTCGTCGTCGTTGTGACTGCCAAACAATCCCTCCCTCAAGGGGGAGGGACGTTCGGCATCACAGCGACGTTACCGCGATGTCACTAAGCTGCCGGCCATTAGAAGCGGAGGGGCGGAGATGAGCGGGATTTAACATCCCGCCCACCTCCTTCCTTCCGCATTGCGGCAGGCGGCAGGTAAGGAGACGTTCGTCACTCCTGTGGTGTCACACACAGCGATGTGTGCTGCCGTAGGAGCGACGAACAACATCGATAATCAACCATTACCGATTTTTGGTTTTGGGACGACCTCTCCATGGTGAACGATTTTCACCATTTTTGAGGTCGCTTAAGGTCGCTGGTCATTGTCACACGCTGCGATATCGTTAATGACGCCGGATGTGCGTCACTAACAACGTGACCCCGACGACAAAACATTAACGATATTGTAGCGTGTAAAGCCCCCTTTAGAATTGTGTGGTCTATATTCACATACGGATTGCTTCAGCCATGAACAATTGTATGTTGCATGCTCTAGGGTTGGCAATCCAGACAATCTTTTTATCTACGTAGCCGATGGTAAAACCAAAAATATTGTATACCACAAGTGTTGACAAATTAAAGTCTTGCTGGAAACGTATCTTCTGTTTCATTTCTTATCTGTTAAACGAGAATGTGCCAATGCGAAGCGTGGCAGGGTACAGCTAGTTTATAATAAATCTATACTGTTCAAATGTATGTTTTTAAATTATAAAGCTCCAAATTGTCTGTATAAAAATATATTTTAAGTATTAAAAGATTCAAAGTTTGGGCTACCTGCAGCCATTAAAATGCTATTTGTTCTATTCTTGATTCTCTAATAAAGCATGTTGAATATAAATTATTATCACTGCTAGTTGCGGTTATTGCTACGCTACATCATATTGGAAAATATGTGCAAGGATGGAGTTTTTACTGCCATGAAAAGTCATGATAAATAGTCATGTTAAATAGGACTTATCACCTGACATATTTACTTTACCTGGTGTAACTGCCGCTGTTCTCCTGAATCCGGTGATGTTTTTCTATTGTTTCTGTGCCTCTCCAATCCTGAGATATGGCCTCTCTTCCTTGTATATAAACTTACGTCTTTTAGCCAAGTGGGTGTGGTCCTGAACTCTTCTCTGTGAGAGTATCCTTGAGGGCCACACCTACTTGCTTATCTAGACTAGATTTATATACAGGGAAGAAGAGGCCATATCTCAGGAACGGAGAGGAGCAGAAACAAAAGAAAAACATCACCGGATTCAGGAGAACAGCGGCATTTACAACAGGTATAAAAATTGCCTCTTTTTGGGAAATGAAAAATCCCTTTAACACAATCAATTTGAAAAGAAAAGCAAAAAACGCATAGAGTGTGCACGCCTGAAAATAAACCATATTTCAAAGCTGTATTACAGATGATCTGTCACCACTCCCGAAATATCTTTTTTTTTTTTAATGAAATACTAGCTTTCCCCTGGAAAAAACAATTCTGTAGTAGCTATCCTCTTTATAACTTGGGGAAGCGCTAATCCTCCTGAATATTTAAAGAGGATCTTTTACCAAATTTGTAATGTCAAACTGCACACACCATGTAATAGACACCGCAGAGCAGAATAAAACAATTTAGTTTTTTTCTTCTGTTTCACTTCTCCATTGCAGGGATATTAGCGATCAAAGTATTTGGAAATTAAACAGTTAAAGTCCAAGTGGGCATAACCAGAGAGATTTCACTGGGGGTGGGTACTTTTTACTCTCTCTGACCCTGACCAATCATAAACAGGCAGCAACATACAGGGGATAGATTAACACCCTCCACAATAACATTGACAAACAGTCTGCTCACCTTTCACAGCTTTCAGTTCTCACTTCTGGCAGTCAGTATGGGGGGAGGGGCAGTGGTGTACACACGTGTCCGTGATTTCTGAACAGAGACATGTCTGTGTTTTACTGGCATCACTGATGTCTCACAAACCACACAATGGTGTGCTCCGTGAAACACGTACCAGAAAAACACGTACATTGAAAATAAAAAGCTTTTCAAACTCACCCGTCTCCAGCAATGCTGTCTCCGGCCGCTGCTCTCTGCTGCTTCCAGGCCGGCTAATTATTCTCATACATATGCACTGCACAGCGGAGCCGAGAGTAGCTGCAGAGGGGAGACAGCGGCGGCCTGACACAGCATTCGGAAGACTTCAGCACCATGGAGAGCAGGAGCGGGGACAGTGAACCATGTGCTATCATGGTTCACTGATCATGGATAGCATATGGAGAACACACGTGTGCCATGAATCACGGCATACGGAGGGACATATGCGTTTTTAACACGTCAGTGAAGAACGTCTATATTTTTCACTGATGTTTGAAACAGGGCTTAATGTGTAAAAAAGTGATAACTATTTTTTTTTTACTGTAGAGGTTCTTATATGAAACACAGACCTCAATTTAGTGTATAGAGGTTGTCATGATTTCTGTTGCAATGAGGCTACAATGCTGTGTGTGAACAGAGCCTACTTGGATGATATTGTCGCGGGCGGAGGAGGGGACGCTGCGCTCTCCCACTGCTCGGGTCCGGCTACTGCTGCTGCTCGGTGGTGGCTCGAGTGGTGGGCCGGATCCCAGGGACTCGAGCGGCGTTCCTCGCCCGTGAGTGAAAGGGGTGGTTTGGTGTGGTTTGGGGATATTGTCCGTGACGCCACCCATGGTTGTGGTGAGGTTGTGACACCACCGCTGCTCTGGACGGGGATCCCAGGAGCGATGACAGGGAGCAGCTTGGATATTGGTTCTCCTCTCCGTGAGTAGGGGGGTTGGTTGTCCCGGGGCCCGGTGAGGGGTAGGGATAAATGGCAGGCGGATTACGGGGCCTGGTGAGGTGCAGGGTCGGCACGGTGGTACTCACTCAGCCAATCATGAACACAAAGTCTCCGGTTAAACAAACGGCTGGATGGACGGGTCCCACAGACGGCTGCGGTGTTTCTCCTCCCGGCAGGTTGATGGTGACTGCTTTTCCCTGCACCTATGTAGTGTGTACGGTTCCAATGGGTTCCCACCGGTAACCCGCTCCCCAGCTTTGAAGATTGCTGAAGGAGCCCTTTTGCCCGCAGGCTCTGGCCCTGGGAACTGTAGCCTTGGCGGTGACTGTGTTTCCCTCTATCGGTTGGACTGTTGCCTTCTATCGAGACTTGGCTGCTGGGAAACCCCGGAGGTTTCCTTCGCTAACAGATTTGACAATTTCAGCGGCGACTCCTAGCCTTGTCGGGGTCCGTAAGCCCTGCCGGTTGGTGCTGGCTTCTCTTTGCGTACCGGTCCGGTACCGCCGGGCCACCGCCCGTCCATGGTCCTTACGGCTAGCTCCAATAGGCCTCTCCTGCAGACGGTCACCACCGTCTGCCAACCTTGCTGTACCGTCCGGGCCACACACCCGGACGCTGTCAGATTGCTCTTTTACCACTTCACTCTTCACTTCCCTAACTCTATCTCTATCTGACTCCTTTTCCCGCCTCCAGGACTGTGAACTCCTCGGTGGGTGGAGACCAACCGCCTGGCCCACCCCCTGGTGTGGACATCAGCCCCTGGAGGGAGGCAACAAGGGTTTTTGTTTGACTTAGGTGTACCTGACCGGGGTGTGGGGTGTGTTGGTGTAGTTCCTGTGACGACCTGGCTTGTCCAGGGCACCACAATATCATTGAGCTTGCATGTTCTACATGTTTTTGTGTGGGTTTTTCTTGAATACTCTGACGTTGGCAGTAGCTAATATGAGAGCATTCAAAGTTGGAAGTCAGAACCAAGACCTAGGGCCATATTCATCATTCCATTGTTGCCATTTTTTGGGCCATCAATACCTCTCGACGAGTCACATCTACTAACAAACCATTTACACCTTTCTAAAAGTTGTTATGATAGTTTTCTGACTTTTACATCAACTTGGCTTTTCCAGATATTTTCTGTTGACTTTTAAAAAGTCGCAAAGATTTGGTGGAACTCTACTCCAATCCCTCCGGAAAATAGTACCCTCTCCCTCAAGTGGTTTTATATAGGTCAGTTTTTGGGTATTTTGTTAAACGTGTGACTTTTTATACTAAGAAATGGGTCAAGAACAAACAAGAGTTTTGGGGGTTTTTTTTGCACAAAATTCATCAAATATGCCATTTGGAAAAATTGGGCAAAAAAAGGCAATGAATATCCCAAGAAAAAAAAGAAAAGTGACTTAAAAAAAAAAAAGTAAATGATGAATCAGGGCCTTAGTGCCTACTGGACCCTTATGAAACGAGATCAGTATTATAAATGGTGGATGACAGGCTCTGTTATAGATTTTTCATTGGTGCTATCCAAGTTGTGCGGAGGTGTCACTGCTTTCACTTCACAATGGCAAATGGATAAAAAGAGTAGATAATTTTAAAAAGCCCATTCCGAGGTCGACATTCGTTCTCCAGCGATTTCTGACCAGTGTTTTATGGAGCGGCCAGAGGTCACAACTCAATACGAGTCTGAGAGCCTCGTTCTGACTCTCATAGATGGGTTTGTGGGTTTGGGTATGTTGAGAGGAATAGCTATTGTAAGGGGTACTTTACACGTTGTGACATCGCTAGCATCGGCTAGCGATGCCGAGCGCGATAGTACCCGCCCCCGTCGCACATGCGATATGTGATAATTACTGCCGTAGCAAACATTATCGCTACGGCAGCTTCACACGCACATACCTGTTTGGCTCACTGTGACTGCCAAAATATCTCTCCTTCAAGGGGGAGGTGCGTTCGGCGTCACAGCGACGTCACTAATCGGCCGGCCAATAGAAGCGGAGGGGCGGAGATGAGCGGGACATAACATCTCGCCCACCTTCTCCCTTCCGCATTGCCGTCGGAACGCAGGTAAGGAGATGTTTGTCGCTCCTGCGGGTTTACACACAGGGATGTGTGCTGCTGCAGGAACGACAAACAACATCGTACCTGCAGTCGACCCGACATTATGAAAATGACCGACGCTACACAGATCACCGATTTTCGACGCATTTGCAATCGTTTATCGTCGCACAAAGGATTTACACGTTGCGATGTCGTTACCGGCGCCGAATGTGCATCACTAACGATGTGACCCCAACGATATTTCGGATGCGATGTCGCAACGTGTAAAGTACCCCTAAGAGTATGGCCCCATTGAAAGATAAATGGACATAAAATGATGGGATGTTTACTGATATCGTCCTTTTTTCATAGAAACCAGTTCAGAGATAATGGCTATTATTTGTTTGCGTGCCGTGCCGGAGTTTCCCTGACCTATAAAGTCCTATCCCTTTCAGTACACTGGCATCTTACCAAGATGTGCTCTGAAAAAGAACAGATCCCTTCAGTGCCTAAGAATGTGGAATTTCCAGGTATTTATTTACTTTGTTTTCTTGGAAAACTGTTCTTGATAGCAGTTTATGATTGGCGGGAGTACCTGTATCAGTTTGCTATTCTAAGCGCAAAAGGCAATGAGAGGGGGTTAATAAATGCAGAAAATGGTGCAAAAGTTGCGGATACTAAATTTTACTCGCATATCCCATACTATGACATAACTCTAAAGTACTTTTCCCTTTGACAATGTGCGCGAAGGGGGTGTTAATTAGGGATGAGTGGGCTCGTGGAAATTAGGGTTCGCACGCATTTTTGGCAAAAGTTCGTACTTGAGCCCGCACCCCATATACGTCAATGAGGACCAAAATTTCTATGCTGTAAAATGCCTGAAAAATGGTCGCAGTAAGGGCTTTGGGGGCTGCAAAAGGAAGCAAAGTGGGGACAATTGTCCTGCAAACATATGGATATGGAATAAATTAAAAAAAAAAATCTTGTGGGTAAAACAGACAGCTGCGGGCTTCAACCTTCAGAAGTCAGCTTTACTTACTTTACTTTCTTTACTTACCTTGGCTGGTTATCAAAAATAGAGGAGATCCACCCCATTTTTAAAAATTATTTAAATAAATAATGTAAAAAAAAAAACAAAAAAAAAAAAGAAAACGGTGTGGGGTCTCCTCTGTTTTTCCCAACCAGACAAGGTAAAGCAGGGGGCTGATATTATCAGGCTGGGAAGATCCGTGGTTAATAGGCCCCCTCCAGCCTAAAAATGGCAGCCTGAAGCCACCACATCCATGGGCCAATTCTGGCGCTTCGCTCGGCTTTTCTTGATTGCCTTGATGTGGTAGCAATCTGGGTAATATTTGTGGGGTTGATGTCAGCTGTGATTTGACAACTGGCATCAAACCCAAGGGTTAGTAATGGAGATACATCCATCATACAGCACCATTACATTTGTATTTTGTTCTCTTAGTCAATTGAATGGGTAAAAAAAATGCTGCAAAAACGCTGAAAAAAAATTTGCAGCATCCGCATGAGGTTTCAGAAAACTATTCATTTTGCTGGTACTGTAAACTATGCAGAAATTTCTGCCTCAAATGTGTGCTCAGACCATTAGGTTATGTTCACACACAGGTTTTTTTTTGTTTTTTTTGTTTTTTTTTTACTGCAGCCAAAAACTGCTCTCTTGTCAGCAAAAACTGCCTTTAAGTCCCCTTAACATGTCCGTGAAAAATGTTTGTGTTTTGCACGGCTGTGTTGAAGGTGCGTATGGCCCTCCGTGTGGCGTGATTTTGGCACACTAGTGTTCACCGTGTGCTATCCATGATAGCACATGGAGATCAAGAACTTTTTACTCAATTGTCTCTGTTACGGAAGTCTCCGGCGCTGCTGCTTCCGGGTCCGCGGTGCAGTGAAAATTCATGAGCATAATGAGCGGGCCCTGAAGCAAGTGATAGCAGCGCCAAAGACAGCAGCGCCAGAGATAGCAGCGCCGGAGACAGGTGAGTATAGAAAATCATTTTATTTCAGACACATGTTTTCTCCGGTATGTATCACATTGATCACAGTAGTGTGTGGTCTGTGTGACATCAGTGCTGCCAGAGAAAAATGGACATGTCTCCATGTGGACACATGGTCTGATGTGTGCGCAGACGCATTGATTTTAATGGGTCTGCGTATGTCCGTATCTCCGGTACGTATAAAAATGGACATCATATGTACCAGAATCACTGACGTGTGAAGGAGGCCTAAAATGAAGGGTTTAGGCTACATGTGTACCGCCCCAGCAGCGGTCGAACTGCTCGGATCCGGATGTCACTGCTCGTGGCTGGAGGGTCTCTGGACCTGGGGGCTGAAGGTCACACCCAAAATGAAGAAGGGGCTATTTACAGGGGAGATGTATATAGAGTTCGTGACGCCACACATGGTGTACGGTAATAGGGAGTACCGCCGTTGGGAGTACTCGGGGGTGATGGAGTGGAGCAGCTAGATGTCATTACCCTCCACGCGTAGGGGAATGGCCCTGGACTCTGGATGGTGTTGTGGGGTCCAGGGGAAGCGCAGGCTCACTGGTTGCAGGGGTTAATCAGGTACTCACTCAGCAAAAAAAGCAGATGCTGACAACGTGGTAAACCAAGTCTCTGGGTGCCGCTACCCTCTTGGGGGAGCTCGTCCGGGTCCCGTCCCCTGCAGCACTGCCTGGTGGTCCGTGACCTGACTCCGGGCACTGTAATTTTGAGTGTCCAAGTGGCCCGTAAGCCTGGAGCTTACCGGGCACCACTCCCCACTGTGGCTAAGTAGAAGAGCTTGCACTCAGGAGCTCATGCTTGGGATTTCAGTGGGTGTGCTTGCTTGGAAAGCTCTATCCCCCTCGTTGCGCTAGTGCCCCCAATCTCTGAGCTTTGTGGGAACAGTCCATAGAGGCCCTGTCCTCTGCAGGTTAATTGCCGGGTTGCTTGAAGCCTCTCCCCGACCTAGTGTCCATGAACAGCGTCGTGCCTTCGGTCCCGGACCGGTGATTAGGCTCAGGCTGCTAACCGTCCTCCAAGACAGGTCCCGGGCACCTAGCCTCAATCCCCTGCGACCGGGGGTCTGACTCCTCTAGGTCCAGACCACCGTCTGCGATCTAGTCTGCTTCTCCCCTGGGAGCTACAACTCCCAGCTTTCCCGAGCTCCTCACAGCTCGAGGGCTACCACTAAACTGATTTGTCACCTCCCACCTCCCTGCCTGACTCCTGGGTGGGCTTAGCAGCTCACTGGTGTGCCTGACAGGGTGTGGTGTGAGGTGTGGCTAGGATTTGTATATGCTGCTGGAGGCAGTACTGCAGATGGGGACCCAGAACCACCAGGGGGTTGAATCCTGCACTGGAGAGAAAGTGCGTGCAGTACCCTGTGACGACCTGAATAGTCCAGGGGCGTCACACATGTGCATGCTGCAGTTTTTTCTGCACACAAACTGCAACCAAAACTGAAACCAAAACTGCACTTTGTCAGAGAGAGACTGGAAATGTAAAAAATCGTTTGGAATGTAGGTGCGTTTTTGATGTGTTTTTGTGACAAATGTTGACAAAAACGCTAGAAGAATGAACATGCTGCATTTTTTGTCACAAAATTTGACAAAAAAAATGCTGACAAATAAACTGCAATGTGTGCACAGCAAATCTGTCAAAAAACGTGGCGTGCGAATGTAGCCTTACTTCGTCTTTGCAGCGTTTTTGGTGCTTTTTTTGAGGCATTTTTTGCGTCGCTTTTCTTCGGTGTGATTTGTCTACAGTAAATGTTTAATAAAATTTTTGTATTATTCCCAAAAAAAGCTGCAAATATGCTGCAATTTTTTTTTTTTTTTTCACTTTCTCATCTTTTAGAGCGAAATCCCAGCACTAACATAGTCGTGCGACAGCAAATCACAGACATGTTGCACTCTCTTTGTCAATCCAATCCCCAGTTGTGCGCTCCGTTACTGGATGATATCAGATCCTCGAGAGGTGAAATTATTTGTAATAAAGAAAATATGAAAATAATAGGATTAGATACCAGGAAATGATCTGAGGTTTTTTTTTTTTAAATTTTTTTTTTGTTTTTTATTCAAAATTCCCACGGCTTCTTCTTACTGATTTTAGCGGAAGATGAAAAATATATGTATCCGATTTGGGCGAAATACCAAAACTCAGAACAAAACATAAATACATAATATAAAAAGCGTTATTTCTGCAGTCACTAATAAAGCACAGGCGGGTCCGTCTGCAGGGGATAAGGGCCATGTCCCCCCCCCCACACACTGTATATCCTGTTCTATTCTGCATTTCAGGACGGTTTTTTCTTTTCATGTAGGTTTCAAAGGACATTACAACACCCAGGTCACTGGGTCATCTTTTTTTTTTTTTTTCATGGGTACAAACATTATGGGTGGGGTGTGTGTGTTGAAATTAGATGGGAGGGGGTTTCTGGAATCTGGAAATTCCTGATGGTCATTCCTCCTCCACAAACAAAGCTTTCCACATAAATACAAATGCAGCAGAAGAAGCAGAGAAAGTCAGAAGAGGACTCTGAAGGAAAGATGCTGAGACTTCTGCTTCTTGCCGTGTGTGCGCTGCGGAGCGATGCCGCCAGCCTGGTGAGTGCGGGGATTGATGGGTGTCATAGAGAATCAATGGGAACACATCTATCCTTTGTTTATTTTCCATATATAATAGGTTATGTCCACTCACATATATTGTGATTTTTTTTTTTTTTTTTTTTTTTTTTTTTTTTTTATTTTTACCTCAGTATTTGTAGACCAAATCAGGAGTGGGTGATAAATGCAGAAGTGGTGCGGTGTTTCTATTATACCTTTTTCCTGACTGTCCCACTCCTAGTTTTGGCTACAAATACTGAGGTAAAAAAAACCTCACCAGATGATTGTGTGGTCATAGGCCTCATACACATGCTGAGTATTTGGTGAGGTTTTTTTTACCTTTTGTATTTGTAGACAAAAGCAGGAGGGGAACAATCCGGAAATTATAATAGAAACCCAAGCACCACTTCTGGATTTATCACTCTGTCCTGGTTTTGTCAACAACTACTGAGAAAACAAAAACTCACCAAATAATCAATGGGTGGATATGACCTAACTTGGGCTAGGGCCCCACTTTGCGTTCATCTACTTGCAGTTCTAAACGCACGTTTTGGGCTTAATTGATTTGACCAAAGTTACCTTTTTCAGAAATTTAGCACTGAAAACGCATGCGCATTTACTGCGTTTTAGGCTATGTGCGCACGTTGCGTAAATACATGCAGTTACGCTGTGCTTTGTAGCGCAGCGTAACTGCATGCGTCCTGCGTCCCCTGCACAGTCTATGGAGATTGTGCAGGGGCCGTGCGCACGTGGCGTTTTAGAGCGCAGCGCTTCGGCTACTGCCGAAGCGCTGCGTAAAAAGAAGTGACATGTCACTTTTTTCCTGCGCTTTGCCGGCAGCTCCTGCTCTGTCTATGGGAGGGGCTGCAGGCAGAGCGCATGGAATCGGCTTCACTACGGACATTTAAAGCGCACGTGCTCTTCAGATCGCTGCAGAAATTTCTGCAGTGAACTGTACGCAACGTGCGCACATAGCCTTAGATGCGTTTGCAGTGCTTTTTCACCTGCGTTTTGACAGATGCGTTTTGAACATCAAGACACTGCTAAATAAAGTTTAAGCAGTCAAACTCAATGAAAAAAAGAGGAAAAAAAAGGCACACATAATAAAATTATAGCGGTAATATACTATTTATTGGAAAAATAGCAAATTATTTTTCTTTAATTTGTCGGACTGTGTGTGTGTGTGTGTGTGTGTATAAGGGGACATAAGAAATCATTATTTTAATGTCCAAAACGCATGTTTTCTGCACATAAAAAGCAGGAATTTGAAGGAATCTTGGTTTCTGCCATTTCTCATTGACTTCAATGTCAGTAAAACGCACCCAAAATGGCAAAAATAATTGACATGCTGCTTCTTTGAACGCATGGTTTTTGCCACAAAATATGCAAAGTAAACGCAGCGTTTTAAAATGCAAAGTGCGGTCTGAAAATCACCATTTTCCATATACTTTGCTGTAAAATCAAAACTCATGCCTTTTAGCATGGAAAAGGTGCTTCTCAAAATGGACCTGAAGCGCAGGTGGAAACGCAAAGTGGGGTCTTTGCCTTATACTTTTTTTTTTTTTTTTTTTTTTTTTTTTTTTCCTCTGACTGTCCAACTCCTAGTTTTGGCTACAAATACTGAGGTAAAAAAAACCTCACCAGATGATTGTGTGGTCATAGGCCTCATCCACACGTTGAGTATTTGGTGAGGTTTTTTTACCTCAGTATTTGTAGCCAAAACCAGGAGGGGAACAATCAGGAAAGTAGAATAGAAACACGGGCACCACTGTGTATTTATCACTCTCTCCTGATTTTGTCTACAACTACTGAGAGAAAAAAAAAACAACTCACCAAATAGTCAATGGGTGGATGTGGCCTAACTTAGACTCTCCTTTTAGGCCACGTCCACACGTTGAGTATTTGAGCTTTTTTACCTCCGTATGTGTAGCCAAAAAAAAAAAACAAAACAGGAAAAGTATAAGGGTATATGCCCACGATCAGGACTCCCTGCGTCTTGTGACTCGCCCACCCCAGGGCTATGGGACACCCGGCGCCGGGCCGGACTAGTCCGGTGGTAGTCAGTGGTGGCTGGGCCCGGCTCCGTGGCCCTGGTGGGTGTCAGTAGAATATGTGGCTGACGACTTTAAGTTTGTGTTCGTGACGCCACCTGTGGTATGCGGCTATTAAGCCGCCGCTGCTGTGTAAGGCCTCCGGGGTGATGAAGTGGCAGCAATGGTGGTACTGCTCCCCACAGGTGGAGCAATGCCCGGGGCACAGTTGGTGCTTGTGAATGTCTATGCAGCGGAAATAACAGAGACCACTTCAAGGGTGCAGTTCAAGTTCTTTACTCACAGTTCTTGTCACAGCTGTAGGGACCTCAGACTGCTGGGACCACTGTCAGGGACCTCCGCCGTTTCTGGGTGATTCTGAGAGTGAAAGCCGGTGCCCTTCTCTTAGTGTCTCTTCCGTCTGCTGTCTTCCTTAGCCTCGGTTTTTACTGTTTGGAGATGATCTTTGCACTCCTCCAGTCTCTAGGGACCGTCCCCTGTCGCAGCTTGATCCCTCCACCGATGTTACTGTGGAACAGGCCACCGCACGTGGTGTCACCTGGACCTCTGGGTCCCAGGATCTTCACCAGGAAGCGTCTCCTTCAGTTCCTCTGCTTCTTTCTTTCTTTCTTTCTTTCTTTCTTTCTTTCTTTCTTTCTTTCTTTCTTTCTTTCTTTCTTTCTTTCTTTCTTTCTTTCTTTCTTTCTTTCTTTCTTTCTTTCTTTTCCAACTACATGCTGCTTCTCTCACTCCCTGAGGCCCCCTTCACACGTCCGTGAAAAACACGCACGTGTGTTACGGGCCGTTATTCGGGTCCGTGTCCCGTTTTTGTGTCCGTTTTTATGGTCCGTGTGGCACCTGTGTGAATTGCGTATGCTAGCCGTGTTTGTGTGCAGAACGTCCGTGTGTGCGTGTGGAATTAACGTGTATGTGTACGTGGAATGTCCGTGTGGAATGTCCGTGTGTGTGATGCACAATGTCGTTTATAAATGTCGGCTGACAGCAGACAGAGTTGCGCGATGAGAATGAACTCGGGTGAACTTCACCCGACTTCATCCTCATACCGCGGCTCTGTCTGTGTCGAGTACTGATTAGCGGTCACCTGTGAAGGATTCACCGGTGACCGCTAATCCCCCGAGTGACTGAAGTTTCCCCCCCTCTCTCATACTCACCGTTCCTCGATCCCCGGCGCTGCACGGCATTCACACTGCTGCGGCGGCTTTTACTATTTTGAAAAAGCCGGCCGCTCATTAAACAATCTCCTATTCCCTGCTTTCCCCGCCCACCGGCGCCTATGATTGGTTACAGTGAGACACGCCCCCACGCTGAGTGACAGTTGTCACACTGCACCCAATCACAGCAGCCGGTGGGCGTGTCTATACTGTGCAGTAAAATAAATAAATAAATAATTAAAAAAAAACGGCGTGCGGTCCCCACCAATTTTAATGCCAGCCAGATAAAGCCATACGGCTGAAGGCTGGTATTCTCAGGATGGGGAGCTCCACGTTATGGGGAGCTCCCCACCCTAACAATATCAGTCAGCAGCCGCCCAGAATTGCCGCATACATTATATGCGACAGTTCTGGGGCTGTACCCGGCTCTTCCCGATTTGCCCTGGTGCTTTGGCAAATCGGGGTAATAAGGAGTTATTGGCAGCCCATAGCTGCCAATAAGTCCTAGATTAATCATGTCAGGCGTCTGAGACACCCTCCATGATTAATCTGTAAATTACAGTAAATAAACACACACACACACCAGAAAAAATCCTTTATTAGAAATAAAAAACACACACATATACCCTGGTTCACCACTTTAATCAGCCCCAAAAAGCCCTCCATGTCCGGCGTACTCCACAGTCCTCCAGCGTCGCTTCCAGCTCTGCTGCATGGAGGTGACAGGAGCTGCAGAAGACACCGCCGCTCCGGTCACCTCCACGCAGCTAATGAAGACAGCCGGCGATCAGCTGCTGTCACTGAGGTTACCCGCTGTCACTGCTGGATCCAGCGGTGGATGCAGCGGTGGCCGCGGGTAACCTCAGTGACAGCTCAGCTGATCGCGCTACTCACCGCCGCTCCTATCACCTCCACGCAGCAACTGAGGTGAGTAGCGCGATCAGCTGAGCTGTCACTGAGGTTACCCGCGGCCACCGCTGCATCCACCGCTGGATCCAGCAGTGACAGCGGGTAACCTCAGTGACAGCAGCTGATCGTGCGGCTGTCTTCATTAGCTGCGTGGAGGTGACCGGAGCGGCAGGTGTCTTCTGCAGCTCCTGTCACCTCCATGCAGCAGCGCTGGACGCGACGCTGGAGGACTGTGGAGTACGCCGGACATGGAGGGCTTTTTGGGGCTGATTAAAGTGGTGAACCAGGGTATATGTGTGTGTTTTTTATTTCTAATAAAGGATTTTTTCTGGTGTGTGTGTGTTTATTTACTGTAATTTACAGATTAATCATGGAGGGTGTCTCATAGACGCCTGACATGATTAATCTAGGACTTATTGGCAGCTATGGGCTGCCAATAACTCCTTATTACCCCGATTTGCCAACGCACCAGGGTAAATCGGGAAGAGCCGGGTACAGCCCCAGAACTGTCGCATATAATGTATGCGGCAATTCTGGGCGGCTGCTGACTGATATTGTTAGGGTGGGGGGCTCCCCATAACGTGGAGCTCCCCATCCTGAGAATACCAGCCTTCAGCCGTATGGCTTTATCTGGCTGGCATTAAAATTGGGGGGGGACCGCACGCCGTTTTTTTTTAATTATTTATTTATTTATTTTACTGCACAGTATAGACACGCCCACCGGCTGCTGTGATTGGGTGCAGTGTGACACCTGTCACTCAGCGTGGGGGCGTGTCTCACTGCAACCAATCATAGGCGCCGGTGGGCGGGGAAAGCAGGGAATAGGAGATTGTTTAATGAGCGGCCGGCTTTTTCAAAATAGTAAAAGCCGCCGCAGCAGTGTGAATGCCGTGCAGCGCTGCGCCGGAGATCGGGGAACGGTAAGTATGAGAGAGGGGGGGGAACTGACCGACAGACTGTGAGAGAGGGACAGACAGACAGAGAGACCGACAGAGAGACAGAGAGACCGACCGACGGACTCAGGGAGATTGACCGACATACACAGAAATAGAAAGAATAGCCGACATCACTAGAAATAAAAACACCAAATGGACACGGACTATAGGTAGATGCATACGTGTTTACTAACGTGTGTGCACATACCCATAGACTTTCATTGTGTGCGTGCTCCGTGCAGATAACGGACATGCATCCGTGCAAAACGCACACACATACGGATCACGGACACGCACACACGGACATAATGAAATAACGGACGTGTGACCACAATCATAGATTAACATTGGTGCACGTTTGGCCGTGTCTCCGGCATATACGGAAACGGACCAAACACGCACGTGTTTCACGGACGTGTGAAGGGGGCCTGAGGTAGACTTGACCTTCCTATCTGTGTCTGCTCTCAGATGGCTCCTCCCAGTTGCTAAGCTGTAACCTATGGGAGCAGGGATGGGTCTTGTGTCTCCTCCCAGCATGCAGCATGGGAGGGTTGCCTGCCACTTTCCCTGGTCCTAGTATGTACCTAACAATGGGTGTAGTGTGGATTTACCAGGGGACCGGAGTTCACTCTCTTCCTCTCCCAGAATGGGGCATCACACCGCTGGTGGGGTGCAATGACCTGTGGCGACGGAAGCCTCAGGGGCGCCACACTTGGACGCAGCGGGCCCTAACTTGCGGGGTCACGCATCTCCTCCGCAGGAGAACGCAGCTGCCCGTGCCCACAATCAGGGCTCAGTGCGCTGCAGTGTTTCGCTTCTGTTATCCTTACAGAGGATGCATGTGAATCCGCAGCAAAGAATTGACATGCTGTGGTCTGGAAAGAGGCACCGCAGGTCAGTGTTTGCTGCGGGAAAAAAACAAGCACACTGGACACTGGATTTCTAGAAATCTCATCCACTGTGCTTGTACTGTACAACGCAGCGTTTTAGACGCAGCGAAAATATCCAAAACACTGCAAATACTGATCGTGGGCACACAGTCTAATAGAAACACGGGCACCACTTCTGCATTTATCACCCTCTCCTGATTTCTGCTACAAATACTGAGGTAAAAAAAAACAAAAAAACATCACCAAATACTCAATGGGTGGAGGTGGCCTAAAAGGGGAGTCTAAAGGCCCTGTCACACACAGAGATAAATCTGCGGCAGATCTGTGGTTGCAGTGAAATTGTGGACAATCAGTGCCAGGTTTGTGGCTGTGTACAAATGGAACAATATGTCCATGAGTTCACTGCAACCACAGATCTGCCAAAGATTCATCTGTGTGTTATGGGGCCTTAAGTTAGGCCAAATCAATGTATTGAGTATTTGGTGAGGGGTTTTTTTTTTTTTTTTTTACCTCAGTATTTGTAGCTGAAATCAGTGATAAATGCAGAAGTGGTGCCCATGTTTCTATCACCCTCTCCTGATTTCGGCTACAAATACTGAGGTAAAAAAAAAAACCTCACCAAATACTCAATACATTGATTTGGCCTAACTTAGACTCCCCTTTTAGGCCAACTCCACCCATTGAGTATTTGGTGATGGGTTTGTTTTTTTTTTTGTTTTTGTTTTCTTTTTTTTTAACCTCAGTGTTTGTAGCCAAAACCAGGAGCGGGTGCTAAATACAGAAGTGGTGCCTGTGTCTCTATTATACTTTTCCTCTGATTTTAGCTACAAATACTGAGGTAAAAAGCTCCCCAAACACTCAATATGTGGAGGATTAAGTTAGGTCACATTCACGTGTTAAGCATCCAGTGACGTTTTTACCTGAGTATTTACAGCGAAAACCAGGAGGGGAGCAATCAGGAAAAGTATTATAGCGACACGAGCACCACTTCTGGATTTTGTACCTTTCTAACTTTTTTTTTTTTTTCCTCTTTTTTTTTCTTCTTCTTCTGAGTGTCACCTCCCATCAGCATACAGCTGGTTTAAAATAATGCTGGATCCTCCCTGCCCCTTATGTTGTAGGCTTTTATGCTTTTAGCCTGGGACAGGCATGTCTACTAAATATTAGGAGGCCATAGGAATTAAACAAAGTTGTCTGCTAAATACCTTTTTAATTTTATAAGTATGGTCTATATATCAGTAATGTAGTTGGCATTTCAGAGTCACTGTCTGCACACCTAGAGACTGTTGTAGTCTTTTGTATGTTATGCACCTGTTCACACTTGCTTTATTCTGTAAGGCTACAGTACCACAATGTGTTTTTGATGCTGCAGCATCTTGCATTTCCATCAAAGAAGTTGCGATTCATAGAAAGATCCTTCCCACTTCTCTTCCCCCACCCTTTTTTTTTTTTTTTTTTTTTTTCCCCTAATTGCAAGAAAAAAGCAGCAACGTGCGCACAGTGTTTCTGAATTGTCATAGAATTTGCTGGGAAAGGAAATGCATGCAGTTTTGGGCAACAAACAGCACCCAAAAAAGCGGCAAAAAAACACAGCGTGTGCATAGGGCCTAAAAGATTTATTCCAAAAATAAGTTATCCCTTAGGCTGGAGTCACACTAGCGCACATCTCGTGCGAGTCTCACATCGCATCACCTGGCATGGCCACACATTCTCCTGACAGGAGTGGGTCAGCTGCATGTATCACTATGCAGCTGAGATGCAGAGAGCATCAGGCCTTGCCGAGTGATGTGATGCGCACTAGTGTGACTCTGGACTTACTCATGGGGTCCCGCACAATCTTGAGAACAGGGCTCTGCAGCCATGTCTTGAATAGAGCATAGGAGATTAAGATTAGATTGCCAGTGAGAGGCGAGTGCAGCACTCCGCTACTTCTGTGAGCTCCATAGATCATGAATGAAGCGGTGGCCGAGTAGACAAACGTGTGCTTCATTCAAGACAGAGCTGCAGAGGTCCACTCTCAGGATGGCTGGATGTTATTTGGTAATGATGAGCGAGTGTGCACGCCACTATTTGAGGTGCTCGGGTACACTCAGTGCTCGGGTGTGTCGTTCATGAAAAATTGAACACAAAGCGTTGGCTCGCTTTAGAGGATGATGGGAGCCAGTACCCCAGTGAGAGCAGTCTATGGCTCTCATTGGGGGCTAAAACAATGTTTTTAGATTTAGTGTGTCCAAAAAAATAAAAATCTGGCTGTATGTTGGGCCAATAACAGAACCGGACTGACCAATCATTTACTTCCGTTATACTCATTAATCAAGTTGAGATCATCGGAGCGTCTCACCTGCTCAGCTTGAAGAGCACTCGGCATCGTAGTGTTCACTTATTCCTTATGAGTACTGAGCACTGTAGTGTTCGCTCATGACACTTCTCTGGACATCAGGAAGGGTTCCTCTGTTATACGAGTAGGGGCTAACGTTATTTTGGCTATAGCTCTAAAAGACTAAACCAGTTAACATCTTGCAGTGGAAGCGCGATATAGCAATGTCACTTGACAGTTGGTGACATTGGACGTTGAACTATTCCTAAGGGGGTTGTCCAGTTATAGAACTGATCACTGCTGTGACTACTGGGAGGCAGGGCTGGTCTGACGTGAATAATGGGGAGACGGATGGGGCCTGTTGTGGCTGTAGTCCTGTACTGGAGGAGAATAGCTGGCCTGCTCTGACTATGAAAGAAAGGCGGTTGGGGGTAGGTTAGAACTACTAATGTAATGGTGGACAATGTTCTCATTACTATGGTAAAAGTGTGTGTTTTTGGGAGCCAATGGTGTGACCAATGGACACGATGGGTACTATGACAGTAAAGAGATCCTTATTAAAGTGCCACAACTTTTTGCCTTTACACAGGTAAACACCACCGGAGCTGTGGATGACCTGGGCGTCTGTCATTGTTCTGTCACCCTCCCAGATACCACATTCCCTGCAGATCGTTTGGAGATCCTGGAAATATCCAACAAGGATCTGAGCGTCAGTGTCAAACAAGAGATCACAAAGGTAAAACTACATGAAATTCTGATGCACTAGAAGTCACCGATGGTTCCTCGCATGAGACTTAAGAACTAGTTATGAAATGTTCTCATTCTTTTAGATACAAAGTTACCAGGCTACGTTGACTGGATATGTGCAGAAGCTACAGAACCTCACCAGGCGGGTGGAAGTCATAGAGATGGGTGGAATATCTTACTCCCAACTAGACTTTGAGATGCTAAAGTTGGAGATCAGAGAAATGGAGTCATTGGTGATTAAACTTCGTGAATCCTTCGATGGATCCAATACTCTGGTGGAAGCTCTCTACGTAGAGGTAAGGACATCATAGAATGGTCAGATATGGAAAAACATGCCTACAAAAGCGACTCGAAAGAAATATCCTTTATGTCCAATTTCAGGTCCATAATATTTCAGTTATGGTGAACCAACTGGAATCGTATGACAAGAACAACGTCCTAGCTGTGAGACGGGAGATTGCTTCACTGCGCAAGAAACTTGAAGATTGTGAGAAGAACCAAAATAGTGAAGTACCACCACCTGTCAATTATGGTAAGTCAGGGGTGTTTCCTATGGAAACTAATATCTCTAGAATAGACAGAGGACATTATACAGGACCACATTTTATTGGGGAAGAATTAATAATCAAATATGCCCAAATATTAATTCTGAGTGTTTTTGAAAATTTTTAGTCGTCGGGGGCTTGTGGGTTTTTTTAAGATATTCACTTATAGAACACCATTAATTACACAATGCTTTACTGATGTCAAGATCACTGTCCCCATTGGGGCTTAGAATCTAAATTCTCTATCAGTACGGTCTTTGAAGTGTAGGAGGAAATCGGAGAACCCGGTGGAAACCCACACAAAAACAGGGAAAACATACAAAGTCCTTGTTTAGCACCCAGGGATATGGGGTACTCAGTTCCTGGCAGTATAGGTTTTGGGGAAGTCACGGTGGTGGCCGTTACCCGGTTCTGTGCCCTGGGCCCTTTTTGTAATTGGGATATTTACAGGGGAGAATAAGGTAATGTTCACTGGTGACGCCACTTGCGGTGTTGCAGCAAAGTGTAGGGAGGTGCCGCTGCAGAATGTCTCTACTGGGGCTGGTGGTATTTGCAGCTAGAATGGTAGACCCTCCGCAAGTAGGGTTTGCCCCAGAGGATATATGGTGTAGTGGGTGTCGGAAGAAGGTAATCCACACAGAGGTATAGTTCAACTGGTTTACTCACTGCTGGTAGATGTTAACTGGTTGCCCGAGGGCGGCTGGTTTCACCTCCAGGTCCCCTTCATCCCAGTGCCAGTTTGGTTCTCTGGTACCTTCTTCCCCTGCACCTGTCTCTGGTAAGTGGGTCCCCGTGGTATTAAACAACTGGGGGGGTCACCGTCCTGTGGTTTGTCCACTTCTGTCCGCCTGACAGTAGCGTGAGCCCTGTGAGCTTTGAGTCTCTGGTCCAGTATCCGGTTCTCCCTTTGCTACTGAGTCTTCAGATTCTTGGGGTCAGCAAGGTCCTTGATAGTCCCCTTGCTGTGCAGGTGTTAACAGGTCGGCTTGGAGCGCTTTCCTGTCCTAGGGTTCTGTACCCCGCCGGTGCGTAGTTCCGGGAGTACTCCACCGGCAACCACTTCACCTGGGTATGTGGTCACCATCAACCCGCATCAGACAGTCTTCACCTTCCACTTTTCACTCCACACTCTCACTCAGACTACTGTCTACTCTCAACTCACTTTATCCACAGTCCGCCCCTCCCACCTGGTCAACTAGTGGACTGGATTGGCTCCACCTCTAGGCGGCCATCCATTGGTCCCACCCTAGCTATGTATCATTGTTTGGGGGAAAACTGGGATTACCTGGGTTTTTGGTGTTACCGGCACTGGGGTTCTGGGTCCCTAAGGGGGTAGGCCCTGTATCCTGGTGGGGATGCAGTACCTTGTAGCTCCCTGATGGCTTCAGAATCTCTAAACTTGCTAATGTTGTTCTTAGTGGGGAACACTGAGTTGCCATGTTGTCCTTTATTTTAGTAGCTAAGCCAGCCCCCTTCTATCTCAGATGGTTAAAGGGAACCTGTCACCAGACTTCGACTATAAGCTGCGGCCACCACCAGTGGGCTCTTATATACACAGCATGTTAGAATGTTGTATATAAGAGCCCAGGCCGCTGTGTAGAGCATAAAAATCACTTTGCACTGCCCGCAGGTAAGTATTGTAGACTGGTCGGCTGGGTGTCTCCGTTTTCTGGTGCCGGCACCTCCTTTCAGCCATCTTTGTCCTCCTTCTAAAGCCTGGGAGCATGACTAGTCTGACATCATCAACACTAGCCGGCATTGAGGTCCCACGCAGGCGCACTACAATACTTTGATCTGTCCTGCTTAGGACAGATCAAAGTGCGTCTGTGCAGGACCTCAATGCTGGCTAGTGTGGATGACGTAGGACTCGTCATGCACCCACACAATAGCGCCACTCACAGGCACTATTGAGAACACAAGGTATTTGAGAGAAGCCTTGTTTCTCAACATAATATCGATGTGGCTTGGAAAAATAAGTAGTGAACCACCCCTTTTAATACACAGAAATGGCGGCTGACTTGGTTATTGACGTGAGACCATAAACCAGACTCCTTCGCACACTGATCATGTGCCAACAGGAAATTTTCTGTAGAGCTTTCAAATTAGGAACCAAGACATAATATTTTGAAATTTGGGCATCACTGCCAATTTAAGTACAATTACGGAGTTCTACACATTTATGGAACATCCAAAATATTATAGATCTCTGGATGAGCCCCTTTGACTATTTGTGGGCAATCAAAAGCTCTGCAACAGAAAGGGACGTACTCTCGGAGCACGGTTGTAGTGGATACACAAGACCATCTGGGTAAACCTGCTCTATTCCTGCCTAATGTGAATGTTATCTAGATCTGTCAATGAAGGGCCCACTTAAATCTTGAGCCATTTGTATACATAACATGATCAGAAGAAATCTAATGACTCAATAGCAACGTTGGCTAAACTGTTAAATACTTACTTCCCTCTTTTTTTTTTTTTTTTTTTTTTTTTTTTTTTATCCTTAGGTTCCTGCAGCCATGGAGGAATCGTCAACATCAGCAAACCATTTGTGGTCCAGTTGAACTGGCTAGGTTTCTCCTATAGATTTGGAGGATGGGGGAAAGACGCTTTTTCAGGTGCTAATCAAGATGTGCATTGGGTGGCCCCTCTCACTACAGACGCTCGCATGATGAATCTTTATCGGTCGTATCCTACCTACGATGATCTCTTGCTCTACAAGGGGGCCACCGAGAAGGTGTTCACCAGGAATCCATCCTATAACAACTATGACTACTCCAGCTGTGGCCAAGGTGGGGGAGTCATCATGTTCAACAATTCGCTGTATTACAACTGCTATAACACCAGGGACATCTGTAAGTACAATATAAATACGACTGTAGTGGATCGTAGAACCCTCCAGGATGCCACCTTCAACAACAGATTCTCCTACGCCTCATGTGTCTGGCAAGACATTGACTTAGCCAGCGATGAGGATGGTCTCTGGGTCATCTACTCTACAGAGCAAAATTCTGGAAACATTGTCATCAGCAAACTGAATCCCCTTAACCTCACTGTAGAGAAGACTTGGGTAACATCCCAGTACAAGCTGGGAGCCACCAACGCCTTCATGGTGTGCGGGGTCCTATATGCCACCAGAACCCTCAGCACCAGAAGAGAAGAAATCTTTTACATGTATGACACCAAGACAAATCAGGAAAGTCAGATAAGCATCATCCTGGACAAAATGATGGAGAACGTCCAGAGTCTCTCCTACAACCCCAATGACCACAAGCTCTACATGTACAATGATGGCTACCTGGTCACATACAATCTGGACTTTAAGGCACCGCCTAAGCCTGTCCCTGTCTAACAAAGAGAAATTAAGGATGATTTATGTGGACTTTCCATCTGAAAGAAGCAAGGAGTTGCTGTGCTCATCTACAGAAAATGCCTTTCTCCATGAAACTTACATGGGTTTTAATGACTTGTACTGCACAATCCAATTGATCACTTCTTTTTGTATATTGGGTTTATTTTTCTGAAACTAAGCTCCAAATACCCTGCATAGAAAAAAGGCTAAAATTTAACACTTGGGGCCACCACTAGGGGGAGCTAATTGACTTACCGCATACTATTTTATCTTTGAATTCAGTAATAAGTCTGCAACAGTGGCACATAATTTTAAAGGGTTAATGTAATATTGATCGTAGTGTTGTAATTTTTTGTTTTACACAAATGTTTATAATAAAACACTTTTTTTTTTAACTACTTGTAATGGTTTATTTGAAGGCTATATTTAATTTGGAAACTATGTGCAACTATAACTTCTACATCCAGCATTGGTTATGGACAGGACATATTATTTTATTTATTTTATTTAATATATATATATATGTCAACTAATAACTTTGTCTGTTTTTAAATGTCTGTTAATGACAACCAGACTTTCCGTAACAAGAGTGGAAATGTCTCAATCTGAAATGGGTTATTCCCAGTTATCTTAAAGTTGGGGGGGGGGGGGGGGGTAGGCAGGGGGATTATGTGCTGACCACTGTGGGTCTGGTCACTGAGATCACCACTGGTCCTGAGATCAGTACTCTAGAATCTCAAGAATGTAGTCTGCAGCACTGTCCTAAACTCCAGGGAGGATGGGACAAATCCTGTGCATAGGCTTCCTGAAACAGCAATCATCTCCCACACCTGTCTGAGCGATAGATGCAGAATCACTAACTACCGGCACTAGCCACCAGAGGGAGCCCAGAAACACTGCCGGGAACAGCACTATCTCTGATATTCACAACAGACTACCAGAACAGTGATGTGTTGCATTATATTTTTGGGGAGTGGGAGGAGTGAGGGGCTGAGTGATACGGCGGTAGGCAAGCACACACCCAGTTCAAGCAGCAGCTTTAAAAATTGCTGGATTCACAGTTACACAGGCCAGTACATACAGTTACATAGGTTAAAAAAAAAAAACCACAGCAACATCAAGTTCATCATCTCTCCTCCAGTTATACTTTGTGTTTTCTGTATACGGAAATAAGAGCAGGAATTCCTCTTTCTGTGTTTCCACCCACTAACACAGACATCTGATAATTAGATCCAGAGGCTGCAGGATCAAATGCTTTCTGTGTTTCCACCCATTAGCTCAGACAACTGATAATTAGAGCCAGAGGCTGCAGAGGAGAAGACGCAAGATCAAATGCTTTCTATGTTTCCACCCACTAGCTCAGAGACAACTGAATTAGAGCCAGAGGCTGCAGAGGAGAAAAAGCAGTTTTGCAAGTCTCATAAAGGTCATAAATAGTGTTATTCTATGAGCGGGAGGTGCGGGACCACCAACAATTTTCATTTATATTTAATATTCATCAATTAATTAAAAGTAAAGTCAGTGAGCTACAACATTTGATTAAAAATAAGCATTTATTTGACCATTTAAGCTTCTCGATCAGCAAAGTGTAAAGAAATATATATTTCATTTCATATACAAAAAAAAAAAATATGTATGTACATTTGTAACAAAAGTGATTGTAGTAAAGTAACTAGAATCCCCACTCTCAGATAGGTAGAATTATCGGATAAATGTCACTTTGTCCCAAAGAGGTTTTTCCCACGCAAACACGTATATTTAGAAAAATATTAAGATTTCATTGCACTTGTACAGTGAGCGCTACTGGAAGAATGTAAGACGTACTGTAATAACACTTAGTGGTCCATGAATACGGCCAACCGTAAACTTAAGAATTCACATTCTTTTTACATTTTCTTCTATAAATCCCTAACCTTGTAATGTATCTTATCAGAGAAATCTGCTTCTTATTCTCCCTGGACTGATCTTTCATTCTCAATTTTCAATTCTCTGGTACAATCTGTCTTCAGTGAATACAGAATTTCCCATTACTGAGAAGAGATTACAGTTGGTGCTTATAAAGTTCTATGGAAATCTGTAACGGTTCTTCTTTCTGTGTTGAGCCAACACTAGGTGTCGCTAGATACACTAGTGGAGGAGAAGGGTGATGTTTGCACTCTAGATGTCGCTAGATACATTAGTAGAGTTGTAGTCAAACAAGCCAAAGGTCAGAAGTCGGGAATTCTCGTCAGGTACAAAAAGAGAGCGAAGCTGAGGTCAGGATACAAGCCAGGGGTTTGGAAGCCAGGAGAACATGTCAGGTACAAAAGGAGAGAGCGGAGTCGAGGTCAGGATTCATGCCGGGGGTCAGGAAGCCAGGAGAAAATGTCAGGTACAAAGGGAGAGAGCGGAGCTGAGGTCAGGATACAAGCCGGGGATCAGGAAGCCAGGAGTACACGTCAGGTGCAAAGGGAGAGAGCGGAGCTGATGTCAGGATACAAGCCAAGGGTCAGGAAGCCAGGAGTACACGTCAGGTACAAAGGGAGAGAGCGGAGCCGAGGTCAGGATTCAAGCCGGGTGTCAGGAAGCCAAGAGAACATGTCAGGTACAAAGGGAGAGTGCGGAGCCGAGGTCAGAATATAAGCTGGAGGTCAGGAAGTCAAGGAGTCAAGTCGGGGAAACAGGCAGAGGAGGGTACTAGGAACGAGGTAGCTGGACAAGATCAAGGTGGTCACTTACAGGAGCCAGCAACACAGGAACTGTCAATGGCGGCATTCCGGGTGAAGTAGCTCCAAATAATGCAGAGGAATCACCCATAACAAAGCTACAATGAACAGACCCCTCCCACAGGGCCCAAGACCGGGAACAACCAGACCACCGGGAAATACAAAACCAAGCCTCGGCTCTGCAAGAGAGCAGAGCACCACCAATCAGACTCATGATGACAGTCGTATTCTTTTATCCTAGTAATCTGAAAATCTGTCTTCAGTGAATACAGTTTTTTATAGAATTTAATCAGGAATTGAGAGTAAAAAACGAGTCCAGGAGGGGGAAAAAGACAGATTTCTCTGAAAAGATACATTATATAGTAACCTTTTTTCATAATTTGCATTGATTTATGAAATAAAAATGTAAAATATGTTTATGCTGTAAAGTGAAAGTCTACCTTTTGCAATCATTTTTTCTATTTTTTAAAATGCATCAAATATTAAAAAATGAAGCAACTTTGCAAAATAATCTTGTTTCCTTTCTACATCTCCTTTGTGGACCTTTTTTTTTTATTAAGGGAATCTGGAAGCAGGTTTTATAGCATGAGGATGGGGCTGAGACCCTGATTCTAGCAAATTGTCACTTATAAGGCTATGTTTTGCAGTTTCAATAAAATCAGTGTTTTATCTGCAGGAGATTATCACTCAGGACTAGGTGTCTTGTGCCTCCTATTCCCTCTGCTCTGTGTAACCCCGCCCCTACCATTGATTAGCAGTGTTCTGTCAATATACAGTGTATAGAGAAAGCTGCCAATCAGTGGGCGGGGTTATACACAACTCAGCATTCTGAGCTCTGCTTGATCTGCAGCAGCAAAAACAGTGATTGTAGCAAAATGACAGCAAACAGACCAGTAAGTGACACATCACTGAAATCAGGGTCTCAGCCCCTACATTACTTATTTCATTTACAGCACTTTACAGACATAGTCATCATGCTGCTCTAAGATTACATCGCTAAAATCTGCTGACAAATTCCCTTTAATAATAGACCACAAATTTCTCTGTGGTCTGACCCTGCAGTCATTCTTCCTAACCTACTGAATATTTGTTAAGAAGAAGTAGGAGAAAGATGTGAAATAGATGTCAAAATGACTGCAGGCTCTGACTACACTGAGTTTGTTTGTAGTCTGTTACCATGGAGACAGAAAAATATTTTTTTTAGTCTAAATACAAAGTTGTCTTTTTTTTTCATTTAGCTAGATTACAAAAATTAAAAAAAATAGTTACAAAGGTGGACAACGCCTTTAGGACGAAGGGACAGCTTTAAAATGATTCTTTAGATTAGAAGATCTGCCCTGGTGAAACATTTGCTTTGAGTAAACTTGGGATAAACATTTAAAGTGAGATTGATAATGACAGACCTCATAGTAAGTGCAGTCATAGGGATAATGCGCAATACATTGATAATGAAGCACCGATGGTATGAATCAGCTACAGAATATGGAAACTCTGTTTCGCCATACAGAGCTTTGTCAGAGAGTCTTTTTCCTCAAATGACATGGAGAAGAAGACATTTACCTACCTCTTATCTCTAGATTACCAAATAGTAATAAGTCCCCTTAAAAGTCTGAACCTTTGAACCTTGGCATGTGTATTGAAGTTGTCCCACCCGGACAGGTCTTCTTTCACAAAGTAACTGTTTCCAAAGTGTCCGAGTTCTTGGTTTTAGGTTGCCATGTTGAGCACAGTCTCATCAAGAGTCTTCGTACCACGCGGACGGTTATCACGGCCATAAGATGCAATTCTACTAAAACTAAATATCATCAAAGTTCGATTCTGTAAAACTACGGATGGTCTCGGTGTTGCAGCCGCAATATTGACTATTACATAAGGAAATTTTAAGGCTACATAATCTAGGCCTTATACAAAAGGATTAAAATATTCCACAGGCTTGGCTCGTAAAGCTAAACTATTATTAGCATGTGGTATTCCCTCTTCAGCACCGATATGACAGTACCCTCCTTTCAGGGGCTGTCCAGGGTACGAGAACGGTCTTCCTAACCTATTGAATGTTTGTTAATAAGTAGGGATGATCGAATACTTCGATTATCCGGCTTCGCCAATATTTTCCGAATACCTCGCCGCTATTCGACTAGTCGATGCGCAATGTAAGTCTATGGGAAGCCTGAATAGTTGTTATTCCAGTTTCCCATAGACTTACATTGCGCATCGAATATTCGCGAATAGTCGAATAGTGGCGAGGTATTCGGAAAATATTTGCGAAGCCGGATAATCGAAGTATTCGATCATGCCTATTAATAAGAAGTAGGGGAAGGATGAAAAATAGATGTCAATATGACAGCAGACTCTGACAACACTGAGTTTGTTTGTAGTCTGTTACCATGGAGACACAAAAAGTATTATTTGTTTTGTTTATAACCAAAGTTGGCTTCTTTTTGCCTTTTCTTCTAATCTATGCATTGTCCTGGGGTTAGGTGATCGCCGAGAACAGCGGTCAGAAGGGGCACTGGGTAGACCGTTTTCCTAATCCTGGACAACCCCTGAATTAATGTAGAAAGTCAAAGGAAAGAAGTGGTAAAGAGAATAGTCGAAGAGTGCACGGGCGTGCGGCAGTGACAACTAGCTGGTGCTACATACACTACAAACACAATAAGTGGTAACAACGTACAGTATACGGTAGAATTCACCCTCCTAACACAGAGGGCTAAAACCGGAAAGGATTGGAATTACAGAGACATACATAGAGTCCATCCCTTTTGTTTCAGAGTACTTCGGACAAAAAGGGACCAAGCTAATAAACCTCATAATCTAGGGTCACCCCCTAATGCAATGCTTGATAACACACACATTGCAAACTGGCGTACAAGCACAAATGCTAAAAAATGGAAATACTAAAAACACCAAAATATTTTGTTTTTCAAAAATATTAATGCCCCCGCCCCTCCAATTTTTTTAGACATTTCATAATGAAGTAAAATCCATATGCATCTTTTGTGGATGAAGCGTTTCATATTATTACGGTGTGCTAATTTCGATATGGTTGTGATATTTGTTGGCACTGGTCATGAAGATGCAAAAGAACCCTACCACTGCTGAAATTCGGCAAAGTAATGGTCCCCGGAGGAGCCAACCCAACAGAAATGAATCTGGTTGCATTAAGTTGGTTCTCTGATTGGCCGAGGTCCAACACCCAACACCCCCGCCGATCAGCTGTTTCCGGTGCCGGCGGCGGCAACAGGCAGCCGGAAATGCTCAGTTCAAGAGCTGCTCGTTCTTCTGATGCAGCCGAATACTTCACATCCGACACCCATTAAAATCAATAGGAGGTGGATGTCCAGTAATTGACCACAACCACTATCAGAAGAGGGGCAGCTCCGAAACTGAGCATTTCTAGCTGCCTGCTGCCGCCACCGGCATCGGAAACAGCTAATCGGTGGGGTTGCTGGTTGTTGGACCCCGGACGATCAGAGAACCACTTAATGCAACCGGATTCATTTCTGTTGGGTTAGCTCCTCTGGGGACTGTTGCTTTGCCAAATTTCAGCAGTGGTACCGGATCGGCGGGGGTATGGGGTGTCGGACCCTGGACGATCAGACATTGATGACCTATCTGAAGCCCAGTCAAGCCCATATGGCCATCAGTTACTGTAAAATAGTTTCTTTTTTAAGCCTAAGTGGTCAATATGGATGATCCAAAAACTGGCCATGTTCTTCATACAGATATCTATTTTGAAGGTTATTCCATAGTTTTGTGACTTAGAATTCATATTATGTAAAAAAGTGAATATATCATAGAGGATGTAACTATAGTGGGTGAAGGGGTTGCAATCACACCCTGGACCCGAAGTCTACGATCCTTTGGCCCTTATGAGACCCGCGATAGTTGGGGGCTTTGTTAGACATTTTGCATTGGGCCCATGAGCTTCAAGTTACACTACTGAGCGCAGAATCACTCTCCATATGGCGCTGCATGATAATACTGATAATGAGCTCATCCAGAAAAGATCTATACAGGTAGAAACGTTTTGGTACATGAAATGGTCGTTGCTCTATTCAGCCATGTTTTCAATAGCTTAATTATAGCATAATATGTACAAAAGTGCTGCTTACACATTCACATAGAGGCCAAAGTCATAAAAATATCATATTTTCTGTACACAGAATAGAGAATCTCTTACTCATGAACAACCATATCCAAATTATTGGACTAGTCATGTCTACAGGCATAAAACTATAGGGGGTAAAGAGGTAATGGTCACAACCAGGATTTAGGAACGAGAACCTGAAGGCTCTAGGTCGAATTCAGTACCATAAATGACACGTAGATGGTCGGTTCCCAGATTCAGTTCTACCATAAAGATTCGGTGAATGGGCCTTTAAGGTCACCATAATCAACTCTGAGTCCATTCTGCCTCATGATCTTGCCTCCAAATCTTAAGACCGATGATGAACAAATCAGTGAAAGATTGCCATGAACCATATTTCTCTTGGATTTACTTCTTTGTCTACAATGATAGATACTGGTTTGGCACCATTGAAATCCTGTGTCTGCGTGTGAAGGTTGGACCGGGGACTGATTGCCCAAAAAACAATTGAATGGTGGTGCTCAACCTTTGAAGTAGTTGACTATGGTGTAATCCAGCAATGAAGAAAGAAAACTGGCACACACCAATGCATTAAAAATGTCCGTCAATCTTGGGTAGGTGGATGCGGGTGACGTCTGGTTGACGGCCGGTTCGCACAGTCACGCTTGTAGAGTTTCTTTCTGAGAGTCAGGACCTCTGGAAGCACAAAGGTCGTTGTCCAGATATGACCCACATCCACCCACCCAAGAATAAACAAAATTTTTAACACATTGGTGAGTGCCACCATATTCTTTCTTCATTGCTATAACCGGTTGATGCTCGTAGTTGTAAAAAACCTTCCAAGATTGGCCTGGTACCTCTTGGAAAGATGACATAGGTGTAATCATATCATCAAATATTAAAGGGGTTATATCGGGTCAGAACAACATGGCTGACGTCTTCCAAAAACAGTACCATACCTGCACCGGCAGACACAGACTGAAAAGGTCCACCAACAAGAACAAAAAGTACATATGGTCCCTTTGCAGTCCAGTTGCCCATCATGATGCAAAATCCCTCCTGCTTTGGAGGTGGCCGTGGCCCCCTAACCTCTTGGGCTCCTAGATGCACCAATGATGTGTTCACCAATGCATACCCGTCCACAGGTCATCCATGGTTTGTCGGCTTAGTACCATTCACTTTGAGAGAGCCGAGTTGCACTACTTTTGGCAAACAACAGTGAAACCCTCTTCAACCCCTTTAAGTAAAAGTCTACTACGATTATAGCCACATGGCTCCAAAATTGTTACCTTTTTTCAAATGATCACCAAATATGACGTACCTGGAGAACAAATACTGTAAAATAAATGGAAATGGCAAAGTATAACTCTTATACTCCCTTTAAGAGATAAGTCATTTTGTAAAAAATAATAATAAAAAAATTGTCCATGTTGCACATTCATTGATTCCCTTTGACTGTGGAGGACGGTGATCTTTTTAGCTCAGTCGTAGAACCTCAAACTCAAGAGAATGGAAGACGTTCTTCCATATTTACCCTGGAATAAAAAGTATAAATCCTCTATCTCACCTAACATTTCATCGTATGTTGAGTTCATGAATTATTGGGACGCTCTGAGTCTTTTTACAATTTTTACATACCGTAGTTCATTGTACCACACAATAAAAGGCTTATGAAGCCATCGTCAAGGCAGTGAGTGCTGTCACGGCTATCTAGCCATTCTTAATTTTTATGCCAGAAAAAATGGCATCCTCTTATTTTTTTACCAATATTGGTCATCAGGACTGGAATTGTTAAAAAGTTGGAAGACCAAGGAATGCCTTAATATAGAAAAAGGAAGCTCTGAGAGTTGTTCAAGGTAGAAATAGTTCACCTAAGTCAACTCCATATCTCTTGAAAAAGTCTTGAAGAAACATTGAGCTTGGGCTTATTATCTGGACCCTTGTCCAGCCAAGAGCTCTTCCAAAGTCCCTTCTTCTAAAGTAGAACTGTACCGTGGATGTTCTGTGGATGCATTTGTGAGGAGTCTTGTGGCTTCTCGACTGGGACACATCACGTACCGGTTGGTGTTCTCGGGTTGATGGACCTCTGCTATGACAGGAGTGACTTTTGAGAATATGTCATCACCAAAATCTTTGGCATCCAAACCACCCACAGCTCCAAGTTCACCATCATCCCTAAAGGAAGAGGAAAGGGGCTCTTCCATGTTGACATAAAGAATTTCTTCTGGGTCTTTGGCGGGAGGTAAATTCTTAAGAATTATCTCCAGTTCTGTATGGAGTGTTTCAAAAGTTGGCCGATCCTTGGAATTTAGCTGCCAACAACTGGCCATCAACTCGTACCTAGAAGAAGATAGAGAACACAGATCACCAAAACATTGTGAAACTCCAAAGAAATTTATAGAGGAAAATGTAAATTACATAAAATGTTTTGTAGCCAAATATACTTAAAACCTTAGGACCCTTTCACACAGCGTTGTTACCTACATTAACTGGTCCCGTCGGGGTCTCTGTCCGAACACTCCGCCCGATGCATGCGCCAACAGGGTCATTGACTGTAATGGTGTAGACACAGACATCGTCTGGGTGTCCGCCTACAGAACGCATATGTCCAGAGAATTAGAAACAAGGCACTCTCAAATGGTGATACAAACGAAGAATTTATTCCATAAGTCTTAAAGCAACATGTGACGTTTCGGCCAGGTGGCCTTCATCAGACATCAGACTATGCTGCATGCAGCATAGTGGTGGATACCACTGCCTTTACCACTACCCTGACAGTCTTAATAACAAGTTGTCTGATGAAGGCCACCTGGCCGAAACGTCACATGTTGCTTTAAGACTTATGGAATACATTTTTTGTTTGTATCACCATTTGAGAGTGCCTTGTTTCTAATTCTCTGGACATATGGTGTGGAAACCTACAAGTGCACCTCAACATCTCTTACACTGTGGCTGTGCCTTATCCTGCTATAAGTACAGAATGCATATACGGCTGAAAATGGTGCAAGACAGAGCACATGATGACTCTGTCTGCACTATTACAGTCAGTGGCCCCATCGGCACATGCATCCGAAAACCGTTTTACCGGAGGGTTCGGACAGAGGTCTCGACGGGACCAGTGAACGTAGGTAATAACGCAGTGTGAAAAGGGCCTTAATGGTTGTCCTATCAAGCCATAGGAATTCACATTAAATGAGGCACTGATCTGAACAAACAGTCAGTCATTGAAGCACGAGCGTTTACTGTAAAGGGGAAAAAAAGTTGATTTCCACATGTCGTTTTTGGAGCCTGTTTTTTACATTTTTGCCAAAGACAAACAGGAATGTACAAGGGTGGAAAAATAAATCCAAACTCTGCACCAAAATAACGTGTATGGCTCCAACCTCATGATTCTCAAGAAAGTCTGGTCAGTGGGTGTCCATCCTCTGGGACGGACTTCAGCCGATCATATCGAGTGAGCCCTGATTGATAACAGTCACTTAATTTGTTCTGCCGTCTCCCAACCCCAAAGCAAAATAAATAAACCAAGAAAGTGTTAAAAAAAATCATAGAAATATCATACTCCCCTAGCCCTTCACCTGTCCCTTCTGCTGCAGTCTTGTGGCTTCCTATGCCCTTGCTCCGCTCCAGCGCTGAGCCGCTCTTCACCTTTCGTCAGTACCTTGAGCACCGGCTATGCTTCAATGTATGTTGTGGCATCATGAGATGTGGGACATGCTGGTAGAATGTGTGCCAGTGCCGAAAGCACTGGCAAAGAGTGAAGAGAAGACTGGTGCCGAAGCACATCACCAGCCTAGGATGCCAGCGGAGGATTGGAAGAGCGGTGCATTGGCAAGGAAAGGGAAGGGCCAAATGAGTATTTTTCCCGTTCCATATAAATCCAGTAAAACGATGGCTGATGGCCATTTTGCTGGATTCATGTGAATCAAATTCCCAAAAATTTAGATGAATTAGAAACGACAAATTTTAGGAAATTCTAAATGATTAGAATTGATTTGTTCATCTTTTCTCAGCTCAAATCCCCCGTTATTTCCTGCTTGATTGGCACCAGAATAATAATCGGAATATTTTATGTCGATTTTTATTATTCCGGTAGTATCGTAGCGGGTTATACGGTGTCCCACCAACACACACACATTCCTTCCCACATCATGTGGTTTGGACTTCAAAAGCTTCTGTCGGGAATATTTTGTCAGACGTCCTACATGGCTTGTGGAACAGGATGTGGTTTAATGTCTTTCAGATCAGGAATGAAATAATTTCCTATTCTGGTTCAATATCATAGCGGATGGCAACTAGGAATCTGAGTCAAGTTTATGATAATGCCGTGGGAAGATATTATGTAAGGGATTCATCACAGCTCAATAACAATAAATGGAAAAAAAATAGAAATGTAACAAAAAAAGTAGTGAATATTAATACATATATTATATATAAATAAAAAGAAGTAAATTATTAAAAATACAAAAATGTTTATGAAAGTAATCATCAATCATAGGAGAAAACCTCTGAGTAATCATCAATCGCAAGAGAAAACATCTAAATCAGGAGCACCTGATGCTAAAACATGGGCTAAAAGATAAAAATAGGTGTCATCCCTTGTTTTTTGGGGTTTCATCATCATTGCGTTTTGGATTCTTTTTGGGCAACCAGTTTGGTTTCCAGAGGGAAAGCTGAAAAAGAAGCTGCCACTTAGACAGGCTAATCTCTGTTTGGTTGCTTGTTAGTCTCTTTGCCCACATGCTGTGGGGGAGCCAGTCACGTCCGCTCCACTCCTATTTATGCTGGCTAGACTATTTCATTAATGCCAGCTATAGCTTACCTATACCGATCTGGGGAGGTGTTGTGATCCAGACTTACTGGTGGTTGTTGTGCATTATTGCTGTGAGCTGTTGTGGTGTTAACCCTTGTCTTTTTCTTGCTGCCTTCCTGCTCTTGCTTTTCTCTTTAGTCTTTTACTGTTTAGTCCTGTGAGTTTGCAGTGTGTTTGACTTTTGGTTTCCCCCTGTTTGTCTTATTCTGTGTTTGCATCCCATTCCTGCCTCTGTCTTCCCTGGGAAGGTAACAGATTAGATCTGGCAGGAGAATAGTAAAGGCTGCTTTACACGGTACGACCGATAGTGCAATTTCACAATCGATCGTACCCGCCCCCGTCCTTTTTGCGTCATGGGCAAATTACTGCCCGTGTCACACAAAAACGTTAAAGCGCCGTCACACGCACTTACCTTCTGTGCGACGTCGTTGTGGGCGGCGAACATCCACTTCCTGGAGTGGGAGGGATGTTCGGCATCATAGCGACGTCACGCAGCAGCCGGCCAATAGAAGCGGAGGGGCGGAGATTAGCGGGACGTAAACATCCCGCCCACCTCCTTCTTTCCGCATTGCCGGCGGCGGCCGTGTGACGCAGGTAAACTGCTGTCCATCGTTCCCGGGGTGTCACACGGTGCGGCGTTTGCTACCCCAGGAACGATGAACAATTAAATTAAACGAGATTATGAAACCGAGCGACGAGTACACGACTCACGATTTGTGAGTGATACTGCGTCGCTAGGAGGTGTCACTCAGCCCGACGTCGCAAGCGATGCCGGATGTGCGTCACAAAAACTGTGACCCCGACGATCTATCGCACGATAGATCCTCTCGTGTAAAGCAGCCTTAAGGTACGGGACTCTGGCGTCTCCACCTTTAGGGGTGATCCAGAGGTCAGGGATAGCCTAGGGTCCCGTAGAGGTAAGCACAGTATAGGAGTCCCCTGTCCCTTGCTATACTGCAGATACATCTTAACAGATCAATTAAACAAGAGCAAAATTAGCGAAACATTTGGTTTGGTCAGGAGCCTTCTAATGTTTCAGACGTAGTGTGTATTTTTTTACACATTTGCCCCAAACAGTAACTATATATTAAAGGAAATCTGTCACTAGGTTGTTGCTCCCGCATCTGAGAGCAGCATAATGTAGAGACAGAGACCCTGATTCCAGTGACGTGTCACTTACTGAGCTGTTTGCTGTCAGTTTTATAAAATCATTGTTTTCTCTGCTGCAGATCTAGCAGTTATATAGAACTCATGAATATGCTGGACTACCAGCAGGGCACCAAGTAGTCCTGTAATGATAATCTCCTGCTGATTAAACAGTGATCTTATCAAAACTACACTAAGCAGCCCAGTAAGTGACACATCGCTGGAATCAGGCTTTCTGCCCCTATGTTTTGCTGCTCTCAGATTAGGTGGCAAAAACCTGGTGGCAGATTCCCTTTAAATCAGATGAGAAAAGAAATCAGGTCATAGATTTCTGTCCCAGTCATTGCTTTTATTACTATGAACACCTATATACAATAAAAAAGATACTCACAATCCATCCAGACAATCTGGTGGCTGCTTCAGCCGGTTTCCTTGTCTCAAGTAGTCGTAGATTTCACTGTTCTCCACCCCAGGGTATGGCGTTTGGCCTCGTGTTGCAATTTCCCACATGGTGACCCCAAAAGACCACTGACAAGAGAAGAACATTAGTCACTTTGTGAAACTTTGGACCATCCTTTCTTTTTTTTTCTTGACAAATGGTCTCCTGACAATCATCTGATCGCTCGAGAAATTCATTACAATCCATTGGGCCACTTAGCAGTGAGTGTTCACTTTTCCTGCAGTGCCCCCGCAGGTGAAATGGGGAATTACACAATGCAGTATCCATAGTCTTTTTGGATTTCACAAAATGCTAAAATGAATCTATTTTATAAGGGTAAATCACATTTGATCTCACAGAATTACACAGTGATGTCACCCACCACGTCGCTCTTGGTGGTGTAGACGCGGTCGGCCAGGCTTTCTATTGCTATCCATTTCACTGGCATTTTGGCAATCCGACCTTGCCTATAATAATCTCCATTGTAGATTTTCTTGGACAGACCGAAGTCGGCCACACAGACGTTCATGTTCTCATTTAACCTGGATGAAGGAGATAGAAATGGTCCATAAGATCGTAATCACAACAAGACCCCCACCTTTGGGGGGGGGGGACAAAAGTCCTCCCAACCACTAGGAGGAGTATAAGCCGGGCCCGTACTGGTCCATTTACTAAGTAAATATCTGTTTTCATTCATATAGTTTATACAAAGTCTGACGTCAATATGGCGGTGGATATAAAATACCTGGCGGCAGCGAGACTGAGTGTACCATTTCAGCTTTGGTATCGGTACACAAATTAACTAGGTTATATCTGTGACTTAATCCCTTATATGATTCCTTTACTGGTTTTATACACATAGGATAGGTCATCAATACCAGATTAGTGGGGTCCAACACCCCCATACCCACTGATCAGCTGAACTTAGTGCTGAACAAAACAGCGCCATCAACTGTGTAGTGGCCGTGTCTGGGTACTGCACCTCAGCCCCTACTCTAATGAATAGAGGTGGATCTGCAGTACCCTGCTGCGGCCACTAACAGTTGATGGAGCTATAATGTTCCGCGAACATTCGGTGAAAGCAGCAGATCAGCGAGGATGCCAGGTCATGGTTCCACCCCCCCAATCAGAGATTGATGAATATATAAAGATAGGCTATCAATAGGACAACCCCTTTAAGTATGACCATATGGACTCTATGGATTAGGAGCATCTGTTATTTTTTAAATGCAAGTCTTATGGTGTCTAAGGGGGAAAATCTTTCCTTGTGAACAATGTCAAGCCAACATAAGGTGACTTATAGGCCATGAAATGCTCCTCTGGCTATTAAAACATGCAAATTCCCTCTACAGAGAGGAAGAGAACTCAATCTCTAGTGCCACTTATTCGGAGTAGTAATCTTAAAAGTCAGTATTGAACCTTAGGATACAACTTAGGATAAGAAGCTAAATCAGACACTCCAATTGTAGAAACGTGTTTCGGGGTGTTTGCCCTTCATCATTGCAAAGATGGAGGTCAGACTTGGCTAAGTCGTTTCCCTCTCTGAGTCGGCTATTGGCATATTTAAATTCCTAGAAAAGCGTTGCATGGCCGATAAGTCTCCTCAAGATGGCTTGGCACTCTCCACGAGGAGAAACATTTATCCTTTAAAGAGGACCAACCACCAGGATTTTCATATATAAACTAAAGCCAGTGCTATACTGGCGCTATCATGCTGATTCTATACATACCTTTAGTTGTGAGATCGGATGTATACTTTCTGAAATACAGGCAAGTAAAGTTTGTGAAATGCACTGTTATTTGATTGATAGCAGCTACAGAATATATAATAGGTGGGTAAGGTTTTGCCAGTTATTTACGCCCCTGTCTGCTGCCTGTCCTTCCTCCCTCCCTCCTTCCCCTGTAATAATAGAGACAGGGGGAGGAAGGACAGGCAGTAGACAGGGGCGTAAATAACTGGCAAAACCCAACCCACCTTTTAGATATTCCATTACACCTATCATCAAGTAACAGTGCATTTCACAAACTTTACTTGCCTGTATTTCAGAAAGTATACATCCGATCTCACAACTAAAGGTCTGTATAGAATCAGCATGATAGCGCCAGTATAGCTGTCAAGCTGCCACCAGGGGGAGCCGGAGCTCTGCAGCAGAAGACACTACACGGAGCAACAAGAACCAGGAAGCGGATGCACAGTGTGTGCTCGTACACTGCCTCACAGCACAGCTGGGGAGCAGAGCTGCGGGGTGTGCGGGGAATGGTCAGGCAGGTCAGGTCAAGCACAGTACAGGCAGAAGGAGGACCGGAGGAAAGAGCAGAGGTCAGGTCGAGGTCAGTACCAGAGGAAGCAACCGAGTGGTGAGGTAGGAGAAGGGACAGAGGAATGAGGGGACGACTAGGGGACGGAACACAGACAAGGCACGGGGGCACAGGCACAGACGGATCAGGATAACACTTACAGGACCAGCAATCACAGGCAAAGCAGCGCTAAGCTTATAGCCGGTGATGTTTCACTGGAGATATCAGTTTTTAAAGCATCCAAGCTCCGGAAGTGAGGCCCGGGAGAAGGCTCCGCCCCCTAGTCATGTGGACTGGGAGGCGAAACTGTGACAATAACACTGGTTTCAGTTTATATAAGAAAATCCTGGTGGTTGGTCCTCTTTAAGACCCCTGTCAGAGACTTCTCATCCAGCCAAATCTGACCTCCTGCTTTGCAGTGATGAGGGGCAAACACTCTGAAACACGTGTCTGCAAATAGAGCAATTCTACTGTCTTCATATCAGACACTGATGTTTTACAATAAATGTATCCTCAAAAGTCGACCTAAAAGGGGAATTGGAAATACTAATTATTTTATTTAGGTCCATGAATCAGTGTTACACCGGTGAAGATGGTTTTAATGTTGACTGAACCATTGCAGAAAAAGGTAAAAGAAGTGAAATAATAAGTAAAAATCCCTTGTGGATCATTGAAGATCATGGTTCTGAGATGATCCGGATCCTTACATGCAGTTCCTGGCGGCCAGGTCTCTGTGGATGAAGTTCTTGCTGCTTAGATAATCCATGCCGCTGGCAATATCGGTCATGAACTTCACCAGCATCTGCGTGGGGAGGTACTGCAACAAAAATGGCACACCAGGTCACCAGAAAAGTGAATGCTGTAAGAACACAAAGAACGATACAACGGGACCACTCCAGAATGTGCTCAGAACCAGAACATTTCTCCTTAAGGAGGAGCTGTTATTTCATCTAACGTCCATATCAAGGAATACTGTTAACAATTTTACAGAACTGCATTGTACCATTCCTCTGCTATTCCTCCTGGAAATGTAGAAATAAATCAATAACAGGGGCGTTACTCTATTTCTTGTCTTCCTCCACAGTCTTACACCGGCGGCACTGATTATACAATGTCAGATATTATAGAAATACCAATATGTCAAGTATTTAAACATTTCCAGGAGGAGTAATAGAGGGACCTCTGTACATTACACATAGTATGACATACCAGGGGGGCATCTCCGAGCCGTGAGTACAGAAGGAAGCTGTGCAGATCTCCATGTTTCATGAATGGCAAAATAACCACAGGTGACGGATATCCTTCATTCTCTGTATTCTGCAGACAAACCCCTGAAAGGTAGAAAGAAGAACGATTATTATTATTATTATTATTATTATTATTATTATTATTGTTATTATTATTATTAATAATAATAATTATTATCATTATTATATTATTATATTATAGTATTATCATTATTATATTATTATTATATTATAGTATAATTATTATTATTATTATTATTATATTATTATTATAGTATTATTATATTATTATTATTATTATATTATTATAGTATTATTATCATTATTATATTATTATATTATTATAGTATTATTATCATTATTATTATATTATAGTATTATTATCATTATTATTCTATTATTATTCTATTATTATAGTATTATTATTCTATTATTATTATTATTAATATTATTATTATTATAATTCAGCATTCAGAGAACTGCTAGATCTGCAGCAGAGAAAATAGTGATTTTTTTTCAAAATGACAGCACATAGCTCAGTAAGTAACATATCGCTGGAATCACGGTCTCTGCCCCTACATTATGCTGCTTTCAGATGGGGGAGCAAAAACCTGGCAGCACTTTCCTTTTAATTAGATATATTACATGTAATAAAAAGATCTATTAATCTCATGATTCTGGGACGTCATTTAGCAAAGTGGTTTGTTTTTCCCAAAAGCGATGTCGTAAACCTAAATATATTGATTGCAAAACTGAAAAACACTGGTAATGGCGGCACACCCAAAATCAGATGGTTTCAGTAGAGGAAAATAATCTAAGTAGAATCTGGGGATTAAAGTTTAGAAGCGATGGACTGGGTAGGAGGAGGCGGCTTGGCAGATGTTTTTTGAAAAGTGCAGTACATAAGTTTGGCCACTAGGTGGCAGCAAATGATCTGGATTCTCATGCAAAAGACCAACGTTTTGGGAAAAAGAAGTTCTATTCAGCTCAGTGAGTACAAGGACCCCTATATACGGTATGTGAAAACATTACCTGCAGCTTTGGATAAAATGTATTCTATAAATATTTATATATAAAAAGATTACGCCGGTCCCATCGCTCACCAATGAGACGCATGACGTTGGGATGGTCGAACTCCTTCATGCACACGGCCTCGCTCAGGAAATCTTCCATCTCGGTGCGGGTGCAGATAGCAACTAAGAAGAGAAAACGAAAAAAGTTTTATACAAAAATCTCCTATGTTACACAATGATATATGGAAAGTACAGAGTTATCGACATCCGGAATAAAGGAGCCATAAGAAAGGACATTTGCTCAGTGGTGCCCCCTCTTGTCTGTGATTGCCCAGCTACTTAGCTGAGCAGTGAGTCCCAGATCACTGCCAGTTGTAGCATTTGCTCAGTGGTGCCCCCTCTTCTCTGTCATTGTCCAGCTACTTAGCTGAGTAGTCAGTGCCAGTTTACTGCCAGTTGTAGCATTTGCTCAGTGGTGCCCCCTCTTCTCTGTTATTGCCCAGCTACTTAGCTGAACATTGAGTTCCAGATCACTGCCATTTCTAGCATTTGCTCAGTGGTGCCCCCTCTTCTCTGTTATTGCCCAGTTACTTAGCTGAACAGTCAGTCCCAAATCACTGCCAGTTGTAGCATTTGCTCAGTGGTGCCCCCTCTTCTCTGTGATTGCCCAGCTACTTAGCTGAGCAATCAGTCCCAGTTCACTGCCAGTTGTAGCATTTTCTCAGTGGTGCCCCCTCTTCTCTGCAATTGCCCAGCTACTTAGCTGAGCAGTCAGTCCTAGATCTCTGCCAGTTGTAGCATTTGCTCAGTGGTGCCCCCTCAGTGGTGAGCTGTGACATCTATTGTGAATGTTGGATCCTGTGTTATCTACTCTATATACAGCTGTTCCCAGTCATTGTATATGAGGGGAAAGAGGTGAGCTGTGACATCTATTGTGAATGGTGCATCCTGTGTTATCTACTCTATATAGAGGTGTTCTCAGTCAATGTACAGGAAGAGGAGGTGAGCTGTGACATACCCTATTGTGAATTGTGGTTCCTGTGTTATCTACTGTATATAGAAGTGTCATCAATCTTTGTACAGGAGGAGAAGGTGAGCTGTGACATCACCATTGTGAATGGTGGATGCTGTTTTATGTACAGTATGGAGAGGGGTCACCTTTCATTGTAATACTGTAAAAAATCTCCAGTGGGGCCCCCAATTATCACAAGACTTTATTAGCATTGGTCTTTTTATATAGGCAAAATGGACTTTTTGAGGACCTTTAGGTTCCAGGGTCCGGGTGCAATTTTAAGTACTGCACCTATTGTAGGTACACCCCTACCTGTCTGTGATGACAAGGATTATAATGAGACTTCTGAAAAGTCTTTTGTATAGAATTGCCTGTAGGATTCTGGTCTATCACTTACTCTTCATGGTCTTCACTGCCACCTTGAGGATGTAGTCGTCTTGGTTTAATTGACCCTCCATGACTGAGCCGAACTCTCCTAAGAAACAAAAGCGTAAATCATGATTATTGTTTTTTGTTTTATTCCTTTTACACGTCCAACACCAAGACCCCCCACACTCAGTACTAGGGGCTACAATATGTACAAAGGGGAGTCTAATGTGGTGCAAAGTAAAATGACACCAATCACATTTGGGGGAGCACAGATTGCACCTCTCAGGTCCTGATCAACAAGGTGTATGGGGTCCCACGGTCCTCTGGGATCCCCTCAGAATTCAGCAGCCGCTGGGTTAACAAGTTACCGTTAAGTGATAGTGTGGCGCCCCTGAGGCTTCCGTCGCCACAGGTCATTGCACCCCATCTGCGGTGTGATGCCCATTCTGGGAGAGGAAGAGAGTGAACTCCGGTCCCCTGGTAAATTCACACTACACCCATTGCTAGGGACACACAGGACCAGGGAAAGTGGCAGGCAACCCTCCCATGCTGCATGCTGAGAGGGGCTGTAAGACCCATCCCTGCTCCCATAGGGTACAGCTTGGCAACTGGGGAGGTGGGAGGAGCCAGGGAGAGCAGACAGAGACAGGAAGGTGAAGTTTAGTCAGTTCGCTCAGGGAGTGGGAGAGTGAGGAGTGAGCATGTAGAAGAGAAGAAAGGATCGCAGGGCCACGGGTAGTCCTGGAAGGTGCCACGAGCAGTCCTTGTTGGGTACCGCTGCCGAGGGCCCAGAGGCGCTACGGGTAGCTACAGGCTGCGGTGGCCCGTTCCACAGCGACATCAGTGGAGCGATCAGCTGCGACAGGGGACGGTCCCTAGATACTGAAGGAGTGAAAAGACAGTCTCCAGACAGTAAAAACCGAGGCCCAGGGAATTGCAAGCTCCCAGGGCCAGAACCCAGAGCAGATCTTCAGAAAAGGGGTAATCAGCCGACAGGTGACCCCCCAGCCTGGAGGCTGTAATGGAGGCCAAGCCAAGTCCATCTACCTAAGGCGAGGCTAGTGAAGTCAGCAGAAAAAGGGACACTAAAGAGAGGGAACCGGATTTCACGCTCGGAACCATCCAGAAACGGCGGAGGTCCCTGACAGTGGTCCCAGCAGTCTGAGGGTCCCTGCAAGTGTGACAGAAACTGTGAGTAAAAGAACTGGAACTGCACCTTTGGACTCGTCTCTGTTATTCCACCTGCATAGACACTTACAAGCACCAACTGTGCCCCGGGCATTGCTCCACCTGTGGGGAGCAGTCCCATCATTGCTGCCACAACACCATCCCGGAGGCTTCACACAGCAGCGGCGGCTCAGTAGCCGCATACCACAGGTGGCGTCACGAACACAAACATTAACAAGCAAGCCACATAAACTACTGACACCCACCAGGGCCACGGAGCCGGGCCCAGCCACCACTGACTACCACCGGACTAGTCCGGCCCGGCACCGGGTGTCCCATAGCCCTGGGGTGGGCGAGTCAACTTTGGCGTCACGAACAGGATTTCGTGCCCGGTCACACCGGGTACTGTGCGCCTGAAGAACTGTGTAAAAGACTGTGTATTACAACGAGAAACCGCCGCCATTAGCGCTGCTGAGAGCGGGAAGAAGGGGGGCGTGAAAGAAGAAAGGGCGCGAAGAGAAGCCCCGCCCCCTTGTCCACGAAAAGCGCGCGAAGCGGTGTCCGCCATAGAAAGTGAAAGAAAAAGAAGTGGTGACCAAATAAGCTGGCCGGCTGGCAGAAACAGCTTAACGACCGATCAACAGATAAAGAAAAAGAAAATGTACCTGATACTAAGTGGAGCGGTACCGGCCGTGATGGGCTGGGCGCCAGTCTGGCGCCAGTTGCTAGTACAGCCTCCGGCCCCGCCTCCAAGAAGGAAAAGGGAGCAGCCGAGTGGCGTGGTCGAGCACTCGAGCAGCGTTCCAGGCAGCATTTCCCAGGCCGGAAGCATGGCGGAGGAGCTGCAGCGAGGTGCACCAGGGACCGGCGGAGAGGACCCCGAGCTGGACCTGCTGAGAGAGGAAGTGCGAGCCCTGACCCGGAGGCTGAGCAGCGTGGGGGTGGAAGCGGACCGGTGGAGAGGGACCCCGCTGATACCGGAAGGCCTGGGCCGGTGGATGGATGCCGCGGAGCAGCAAAAGGGTGAGCCAACTGAAACCCTGATCCGTCCGGACCCATGGCCCCGCCACGCGGCCCTGACCAGTCACTTCACCGACCCTCTGGCCTCCCCCGCCGGACCCGCGGAAGCCCGGTGGGGCACCGGAGGCCTGCCTGAGACCCCCGCAGACGGAGCCTGGGGAGGGGTGGACCCAGAACAACCAGCGGGCCCTTTGCCGAGTCCCCCTGTGAACCTCCTGGGAATGGCATCCCCGGGAGTGAACTGGGACGCCGTGCCCATAGAAACCAAGGGACTGCAGCGGCCGCTGCGCCCCAAGGCGACTCCCCAGGCCAACGAGCTGACGTGCCAAAGGCTGGTGGTCGAGTACCGGCAGGAGCGGGAACTCCGGGAGGAGAAAAGGAGGGCCCGGGAAGTCGCCAATCTGGCCTCCAAAGAAGAGGTCAGGAAGGCCCTGAAGGGAGCTGAGTGCCCAGTGAAACGGGGCACTGTTGTAGATTTCCGGCAGAAAGGTGGCTGGGGCTTCATCCGGGAGCCTGGCCTGGGCAAGGACGTGTTTGTAGCACGGAGAGACATCGAGGAGCACCTGCCCAGAGGCCACCCAGGCCGCGACGCCAAGCTGGGTGATGAGGTGGAGTATACCCGGCTGATGGGGGACCGCGGGTGGTATGCGCTGCATGTGCGCATTGTGCAGGGAGAAGCGGCCCCAGGAGAGCCAGAGTGGCGCCGCACAGCACAAGAGCGCAGCATCTCCCCAAGCAGCAGCGCCACCCCCAGACAGACCCAGGCCGCAGAACATTGCAGCCGGCCCGCCACCGTTGCCCAGGAGACGCAAACCAGGATCTCCATGGCGTGCGTGATGCAGGGTGCCCGGCTGAAGCAGGGCCCTAGAGACCACAGCAATAGCCCCCTGCAGACAAGCAGCCCTCTACAGCGGCGCCGTGCAACGCCTATAGGCAGCCCCACTCCAACCCAGGCTGCAGGACAACGCGGGAGGTCAGGGACCAGTGCTCAAGGGACCCAGACGATGATCTCATCAGCGGACCTGCTGCCAAGAGCCGTGCCGGAGTGGGATCCTGACATCTATCCTAGAGAGTAAGGAAGATGAAGAGCTGCCAAACTGTAAATAGCCCCTGTCTGCCCCTTATTCTTTTTGAAGAAGTCCCTCGTGTTTTGCCCTTGCTTCTTTTCGAAGACGACACCCCTTCCTACTGTGCTGTCCCTGATTCTTTTTGAAGATGTCACCCCCCTGTTATGTGCTACCGGGCCACTGAACTGGAGTGTGGGCCCCGGTGAATGGTTAGGTGTCATGTCATGCCAGGCCACTGGACTTGGTGGCTGGTGTGTGAAGTATGTGTTTTATGTTTTACCAGGCCATTGGACTTAATGGCTGGTATGTTGGTGTTATGTCTGATGCAACCAGGCCATTGGACTTAATGGCTGGTCGAAGATGTTACTTTGATTGTTTGAAACGAACTGCCGGGCTACTGGACTTGTTGTAGCCAGAAATGTATAAAGTTGCACCTGTTGTGCCCCCTACCAGAATTATGGGGGAAGTGCCCAAACTGTGCAATGAACTGAAAGTGCACCCATAGTTTCTTTATAAGAAGTTTGCAACGTTAAAGTGATTATGCCTCCCATAAAGGGAAGAAATGTTTTACAGGTTATGTTATTGCATACAAAAATGTTTTGCAGGTCTCCATATGTTTTTGTTGTTTTTCAGCCCGAGGACGTGCTGGGATTTGCTGTGGGGGAGTGTGGCGCCCCTGAGGCTTCCGTCGCCACAGGTCATTGCACCCCATCTGCGGTGTGATGCCCATTCTGGGAGAGGAAGAGAGTGAACTCCGGTCCCCTGGTAAATTCACACTACACCCATTGCTAGGGACACACAGGACCAGGGAAAGTGGCAGGCAACCCTCCCATGCTGCATGCTGAGAGGGGCTGTAAGACCCATCCCTGCTCCCATAGGGTACAGCTTGGCAACTGGGGAGGTGGGAGGAGCCAGGGAGAGCAGACAGAGACAGGAAGGTGAAGTTTAGTCAGTTCGCTCAGGGAGTGGGAGAGTGAGGAGTGAGCATGTAGAAGAGAAGAAAGGATCGCAGGGCCACGGGTAGTCCTGGAAGGTGCCACGAGCAGTCCTTGTTGGGTACCGCTGCCGAGGGCCCAGAGGCGCTACGGGTAGCTACAGGCTGCGGTGGCCCGTTCCACAGCGACATCAGTGGAGCGATCAGCTGCGACAGGGGACGGTCCCTAGATACTGAAGGAGTGAAAAGACAGTCTCCAGACAGTAAAAACCGAGGCCCAGGGAATTGCAAGCTCCCAGGGCCAGAACCCAGAGCAGATCTTCAGAAAAGGGGTAATCAGCCGACAGGTGACCCCCCAGCCTGGAGGCTGTAATGGAGGCCAAGCCAAGTCCATCTACCTAAGGCGAGGCTAGTGAAGTCAGCAGAAAAAGGGACACTAAAGAGAGGGAACCGGATTTCACGCTCGGAACCATCCAGAAACGGCGGAGGTCCCTGACAGTGGTCCCAGCAGTCTGAGGGTCCCTGCAAGTGTGACAGAAACTGTGAGTAAAAGAACTGGAACTGCACCTTTGGACTCGTCTCTGTTATTCCACCTGCATAGACACTTACAAGCACCAACTGTGCCCCGGGCATTGCTCCACCTGTGGGGAGCAGTCCCATCATTGCTGCCACAACACCATCCCGGAGGCTTCACACAGCAGCGGCGGCTCAGTAGCCGCATACCACAGGTGGCGTCACGAACACAAACATTAACAAGCAAGCCACATAAACTACTGACACCCACCAGGGCCACGGAGCCGGGCCCAGCCACCACTGACTACCACCGGACTAGTCCGGCCCGGCACCGGGTGTCCCATAGCCCTGGGGTGGGCGAGTCAATAGCTGAAGATTAATCTGGCTGGAGATCAGATCCCCGGGAGGAAGCTGGAGGAAGCCATTACACCAAGTGCGGCTTTCCGATAGATTTTCCAGACTGAGAAGAATACGACATAGAACGGAAGTGGAGCCGCTCGGCTCGTGTTACTGTTCCCACACATAGGAAAACACAGCGCGGACGAGGCAGCAGAGACCAGCTCCGATGGGAAAGACGGAGGGAAAAGAGGAGTTGCATCGGACGTCCCGGAGGAGAATCTACTTTACTTTGCTTCCTACAGAAAGTAACTGGTTCCAGACACGACATTAACTGAACCGGGACCTCACAATAGATCGGAGGAATCAATCACTGCGGCTCCATACAGAAGAAAGACTGACCACATAGTGCGGGCAAATGTATTATAGGGGGAAATACCTACTGGGACACACTGCTTAAGCAGCGAATTCTAGTTCATCGTTCAATCCCATAATTCCCAGTGTATAGTATCCAGCCCCCTGGCCCCCCAATGTAGAACATCCAGCCCCTCACCCCCGGTGTATAACATCCAGCCCCCTGGCCGTCCGGTGTATAACATCCAGCCCCTCATCCCATGGTGTATAAAATCCGGCCCCTCATCCCCGGTGTATAACATCCGGCCCCTCACCCCTCAGTGTATAACATCTGGCCCCTCACCCCCCAGTGTATAACATCCGGCCCCTCACCCCCGGTGTATAACATCCGGCCCCTCACCCCATGGTGTATAACATCCGGCCCCATCACCCCCAGTGTATAACATCCGGCCCCTCACCCCTCAGTGTATAACATCTGGCCCCTCACCCCCCAGTGTATAACATCCGGCCCCTCACCCCCGGTGTATAACATCCGGCCCCTCACCCCATGGTGTATAACATCCGGCCCCATCACCCCCAGTGTATAACATCCGGCTCCTCACCCCCGGAGTATAACATCCGGCCCCTCATCCCATGGTGTATAACATCCTGCCCCTCACCCCCATTGTATAATTTCCGGCCCCTCAACCTCATTGTATAACATCTGGCCCCTCACCCCGGTGTATAACATCCTGCCCCTCACCCCCGGTGTATAACATCCAGCCCCTCCCCCCGGTGTATAACATCCGGCCCCTCATCCCATGGTGTATAACATCCTGCCCCTCACCCCCAGTGTATAACATCCGGTCCCTCATCCCATGGTGTATAACATCCGGCCCCTCACCCCCAGTGTATAACATCCAGCCCCTCAACCCCATTGTATAACATCCAGCCCCTCAACCCCATTGTATAACATCCAGCCCCTCACCCCCTGGTGTATAACATACGGTCCCTCGTCCCATGGTGTATAACATCCGGTCCCTCATCCCATGGTGTATAACATCCGGCCCCTCAACCCCATTGTATAACATCCAGCCCCTCAACTCCATTGTATAACATCCAGCCCCTCACCCCCAGCGTATAACATCCGGTCCCTCATCCCATGGTGTATAACATCCAGTCCCTCACCCCCGTTGTATAATATCCGGCCCCTCACCCCATGATGTATAACCTCCCACCCATCACCCCGGTGTATAACATCCCACCCCTCACCACATGGTGTATAACATCCCACCCCTGACCACATGGTGTATAACATTCGACCCTTCGCCCCCTGGTACATAACATCCGCCCCTTGCCATGCCGTCTGCCTTTACTAATATGTGAGGTGGGTAAATGGCCAGTAGAGCAGAGCTCACTGATACCAGCGCAGCCCTGTAATAGGAGCCACAGATGTAACCAATGCGTTCACGACATTTCTTCCTCCTAAATCTTCCCCCATCACCTGTGAGTGATATTATTGAGATGTGGAGGAAACGCAGCAACTCAGCTACAAAACTGAGACCCTGTAACGTTACAGAGTGGGGGACAGAGTCCTGAGGAGCAGAGGGCAGAAAAGTCACCAATGCTCTGCTGACTCCATTACTGCAGAGTAAAGACCTCTCTGGTATTAAAGGGGTTGTCCGACCTAAATTAAAAAGTCTGCAGTTACTCCGTGTGTCCCTCTATGTGACTACAGATTTGTGACTTTTCACATTGTACGCACTGTGCGCTGTGAGTATTTTCTGGAGTCAGAGCCAGGAATGGCGCTCACATGGCTGCGAGTATGCGATATGCATTCTCCCAGCCAGAATCCGACTTGATGGCTGTGGCCTCACTCAGTGCAAGTACAGTGATGGATCATACTGCTCTATCTGGTGTCTAATGGATGAGTCCGGGTTTGGTGAATGTCAGGGGAACGTTACCCTTCTAACTGCACTGTGCCTGCTGTAATAATTGGTGGAGGAGGGATAATGCTATCGGGCTTGTTTATCAGGGGTCAGTATTGGGCCCTTTTTCCAGTGAAAGTAAAATGTAATTCTTCAGCATAATACTTTGTGAACAATTGTAGCTTCTAGCGGTTTCAGAACAGTTTGGAGAAGGCCCTATTCTGTTACCCTGACTGTGCCCAGTGCATAGTATAGTCATGAGGAACATGGTTTGGGGAGTTTGGGGTGGAAGAACATGGTGGTCGCACAGAACCTGCACCTGAACGCCATCCAACAGCTTTCGAATGAACTAGAACAGACATTACGAGTCAGTCTGTGGATGAATAGACAAATATTCACATAGACACACTCCAAAAGCCTGTAGAAAACCCTCCAAATGATTGGAACATGCTATCACTCCATAGTAATACCAATAGATTAAGGAGGTGCAGGTGTTTCTCCATGTGACGCATTTTATGGACATTATTGCTTTATAGCCACAGTTGCAGTAATTGCTCTTGCAGATTTTTCTCATATTTTCATAAAGATGTTCATTTAGAAGGACTAAATTAGAAAAGGAAGGAGCAGGAGAAACCTCGGGGGAGCTCTCTCATGGTCACATGAACCTTTAAAGACTTCTGTCATGGTTCCCTGCCATGTGTAAATAAATAGCCCCTCTTAGGAAAGTCTTAAAAATACTAAGACTTTTACACCGGAAGACAAAGCTGGAGGCTTGATCATCGGCTGATTGCGCAGTTTATTGCATCCTCTATAATGATAGTTGAATGTGGTACAGCTTAGCATGTGCTGCGGACAATGGGTTCAATAATCTTTAACCAGCGCCAATTAATTAATTTCATTATTGATCAGCAATAATTATGGGCAGAAACCTGCCAGTGTGAACAAGTCTTATGAATAACGACCACAATCAGAGTAATAATCACAGAGGTTCTTCGTCAAGATCATGGCTTTAGGCCAGGATGAGAGCGTGACGTCACGGCTCCCTCAGAGACCGCTCTATTTTGGGTTCTAACCTTCAAGCATTTATTTTTATTTTGTAATCCTTGCATCCCAAGAGCTATAACTTTGTTATTTTCCCAGTGCTTGTTTTTTTCTGGGTAACAACTCGTACTTTTCAACTTGTAATTTTTTTAATTTCACTGTAGGGAATAAATAATGGGATCATTTCAGGTCGTTACAGATGTGGCAATAGCAATTTTTTATTTCATTTTTGTTGATTTTATTAGTTTTTTTGAAGGGTATTATTTACCAGTTTATATAAATCTAATTTATAAAGCTAAGTGTGTATATGTATGTATGTGTGTATGTATGTACTGTATGTGTGTGTATGTGTGTGTTTATGTGTGTGTATGTATATGTATGTGTGTATGTCCATGGGCATTGTGACATTTGGACTGTAGATCAGCCTGGAAGTGTGAAATGCACTGCAGAAAAAAACAATGTTATTTCTTTTTTTATTTTTTTTTTAAAATTGTGAAAAGTTTATTCAGAGGGTCATTTATTATCCAACCCCTCAAACCACCAGAATTCTGTTTAGTTCCCCTAAAGTATTAAGAAGTATTTCAGGCACAAAGAACAATGAGCTTCACAGGTTTGGATTAATTATCTCTTTTTCCAGCCTTTTCTGATTAATTAAGACCCTCCCCAAACTTGTGAACAGCACTCATACTTGGTCAACATGGGAAAGACAAAGGAGCATTCCAAGGCCATCAGAGACAAGATCGTGGAGGGTCACAAGGCTGGCAAGGGGTACAAAACCCTTTCCAAGAAGTTGGGCCTACCTGTCTCCACTGTTGGGAGCATCATCTGGAAGTGGAAGGCTTATGGAACTACTGTTAGCCTTCCACGGCCTGGACAGCCTTTGAAAGTTTCCACCCGTGCCGAGGCCAGGCTTGTCCGAAGAGTCAAGGCTAACCCAAGGACAACAAGGAAGGAGCTCCGGGAAGATCTCATGGCAGTGGGGACATTGGTTTCAGTCAATACCATAAGTAACGTACTCCACCGCAATGGTCTCCGTTCCAGACGAGCCCGTAAGGTACCTTTACTTTCAAATCGTCATGTCAAGGCTCGTCTACAGTTTGCTCATGATCACTTGGAGGACTCTGAGACAGACTGGTTCAAGGTTCTCTGGTCTGATGAGACCAAGATCGAGATCTTTGGTGCCAACCACACACGTGACGTTTGGAGACTGGATGGCACTGCATACGACCCCAAGAATACCATCCCTACAGTCAAGCATGGTGGTGGCAGCATCATGCTGTGGGGCTGTTTCTCAGCCAAGGGGCCTGGCCATCTGGTCCGCATCCATGGGAAGATGGATAGCACGGCCTACCTGGAGATTTTGGCCAAGAACCTCCGCTCCTCCATCAAGGATCTTAAGATGGGTCATCATTTCATCTTCCAACAAGACAACGACCCAAAGCACACAGCCAAGAAAACCAAGGCTTGGTTCAAGAGGGAAAAAATCAAGGTGTTGCAGTGGCCTAGTCAGTCTCCTGACCTTAACCCAATTGAAAACTTGTGGAAGGAGCTCAAGATTAAAGTCCACATGAGACACCCAAAGAACCTAGATAACTTGGAGAAGATCTGCATGGAGGAGTGGGCCAAGATAACTACAGAGACCTGTGCTGGCCTGATCGGGTCTTATAAAAGACGATTATTAGCTGTAATTGCAAACAAGGGTTATTCCACAAAATATTAAACCTAGGGGTTGAATAATAATTGACCCACACTTTTATGTTGAAAAGTTATTAAAATTTAACTGAGCAACATAACTTGTTGGTTTGTAAGATTTATGCATCTGTTAATAAATCCTGCTCTTGTTTGAAGTTTGCAGGCTCTAACTTATTTGCATCTTATCAAACCTGCTAAATCTGCAGGGGGTTGAAGACTACTTGTAGGCACTGTATATATATATACACATTAATTGGACTAGGAGTCTTGAACACATGATTTTTCTGACAGACAACCTTAAGGACTTTGCTCTGGTGGATACGATCATTCTGGGCTGAGAGAATATCATGTTATCGGCAGCACATTACCTTTTTACACAAAGAGATTGCTGCTGAGGACAATGATTTTGAAGGCACCTCATAAATCAGCAAATTAGTATTTTACTAATTTGTCAGGACTTTAGACAAGTCGATGAGCTGAAACAATTGATCCAATGAAAATTTGTTCCCCAATTATCAGCAGATCTAAATTGGTCTTAACTGGTTTTCAAAGATCTTGTAAAGCTGTAGGGGAAAAAAGTGCATTAGGGTCTTACCCGGTATGAGGGTAGAGAGACAGAAAGAGACACACTCACCTGGTAGGGTTGTGCCAGTCACAACACCCTATGGTCGCATGTGAGTGATTATAGTGGTTTAGCAGCGGTCCCGGGGAGCAGTTAATAAATAAATCAAATGGAATGAAACCGGTTTAAATGCCGCGCTAGAAACCACAGATTCTGTAGATAAAAAGATTTTCTTTATTTCATAATTCTACGCGTTTCAAAGGCATCTCCGCCTCCTTCTTCAGGAACAAAATCATCATTTTTGTTCCTGAAGAAGGAGGCGGAGATGCCTTTGAAACGCGTAGAATTATGAAATAAAGAAAATCTTTTTATCTACAGCATCTGTGGTGTCTAGCGCGGCATTTAAACCGGTTTCATTCCATTTGATTTATTGGTTTTCAAAGATGGAAGACTTAAAGATATTGTTAGTCCTCAGGCTGCCATCACAAACCATCTCTGTTTTGGTCATTAGCTTGCAACAGACATCAAAATTGCAAAAATGTGAATTAGCCCTCCATATAGGTGATTCTTTCACTCATGATTTAATTCTTATTCGTATTCTCCTTACAGAGGACATTTCCACTGTGCAAATCTGTTTTAGATGGAAAAAACTGCTGGTAAATGTAGTAGGAATCATCTCCCATTCAGATGAATGAGTTACCATGTAAAACATGGTCACTTTGGGTTTGCAATTTGTGAGCGCTCATTTGAAAAGGGTCCCAACAATGACACCTATATACCCTAACAGGACATGTGGACAAGGGGATGCAATATAAATACCCTGATTCCCCAAAATTAAGCCCTAGTAGGATTTTTCAGGCTTTTTTGAATATGCCTAAAATATAAGCCCTACTCCAAAAATAAGCCATAGTTAAGGTTCTGTAAGGAAGTGTCCAAGCATCTAAAAAAGTTTAAGAATACAGCAGGATTCTTCATAAAAGAAAGCAGACATCCCCAAAAGAAATCAGCCCCCCCCCCCAAAAAAAAGCAGACATCCCCAAAAGAAAGCAGAGACCCCCAAAAGAAAGCAGACACCACCACAAAAAAAATATGCACTCACCAGACCAACAAGTAGAATTGGCAAGTGCTAATGGTGGATGGGCTCTCACACACAGATCTGCATCGCTGTCAGGTCCCTCACCATTCCAACTGCATTGCACTGTAGCTCTCACAAACCAATTGGGTACCAGAATCACTTCGCGGGTGTGATACTGCTTCAAGTCACCAGGGGGAGCCAACCGCTGTAGAACACAGGGGGACCTGACAGTGACACAGACCTGTATGTGAGAGCCCATTCACTTCCCAACTCTAATTGTTTGGAGTCTGGTAAGTGCAATTCTTTTCGGGGGTGTCTGCTTTCTTTTAGCAGTACATAGAGAACAGGTAATTTAAACCTTTATAAACATGGTCTGTACCCACCACTATAGGACGGGTTCTGCACCACGAGAACAGCGGATCAGATAAGAAAATGTGCATCAGAACCAGTAATAGGATTAACACAAAATGTTGATGTCCCAGAATGTGAGGATGATTAGATTTGTATTACAGTTGGTTTTTTTGTTCAAGAACAAATATGGATTATCATTCATGGGAAAATATAAGACATCCCCTGAGAATAAGCCCTAGCGCGTCTTTTGGACCCAAAAAATAATATAAGACCCTGTCTTATTTTCGAGGAAACACAATATTAAAAAAAAGTAGGTAGATAATTTGGTAAAGTAAATAACATCAGTACTGATCTCCTTACAACATATCCGGTGACTCTGCCTACCTTCTCCAAGGGTCTTGCCAAGTGTTAGTTTGTGCCGATCGACCATAACGTCTCGGAGCTTCTCCTTAAGGTCATCACTAATTCCCAGCCGGTTCACTGGAATGTAGGGACAATCAATTATTTACTTCATGGAAAATATTGTTCAGACTAAAGACATTTAACCTCCTACACTCAAAACTATCTTGTGGGTTCCATATTTTAATACATAATTGTACCTTAAAAGTGAATATTTACATTTTAGGATTAAAATTTGCATTGATTTTCTGAATATATGGTGACACTAGCTAATGCTCCATTCTCAATTTGCTCAACTGTTTAAACATGTGAACAAAGCCTACATTTCTGTACACAGCCTAAAGACCCGAATACAGCCTAAATATGTGAACACAGCCTAAACACATGAACACAGCCTAAATATCTGAACACAGCCTAAACACATGAACCCAGCCTAAATATCTGAACACAGCCTAAACACATGAACCCAGCCTAAATATCTGAACACAGCCTAAACACATGAACCCAGCCTAAATATCTGAACACAGCCTAAAAATCTGAACACAGCCTAAACACATGAACACAACCTAAATATCTGAAATTAGCCTACACACTTGAACATTTACTAAACACCTGACTACAGCTTAAACATATGAACTCAGCCGAAACACCTCAACAGAGCCTAAATACCTGAGCGCAGTTTAAATACCTGAACACAACCTAAACACCTGAACACAGCCTAAGGCCTCTGCCACACTCACGTGAAATTCACGCACGTGCCGAGAGACACGTATTTTCCCTGCGTGTTGCAAGCAGGTAAGTACGTGTCTCTGGTACGTGCGTGACACGTGTGTTCTACGTGTGCTATCCGCGATAGCACACGTACGGTAGAACCGGTAAATAACATACTCACCTGGTCCTTCCTGATGTCCGCGGTGCTGTCCATGGTGCTGATCCTCAGTCTCCAGCCCTCCCGTCTCCCCGCTGCTGCTGCTGCCAGGCATTGAAGTGAATATTCAATGAGAATAATGAGCGGCGGTCGGCAGCAAGAGGCAGCAGCGGCAGAGACAGGAGGGCTGGAGAAGGTGAGTTAATGTTTTGTTTTTTTTTCACTGACATGTGTGTTTTCTCCGGCGCGTGTCACACGGGACCGCATCCACACTACACCCGTGTGGTACGGGTGCGGGCCGTGTGACACCCGTGCTGCGGGAGAAATCACTGACATGTCAGCGCTTTGAAAAACGCACACACGTACAAACGCACACGGACACACGTTCCGTGTGGTTTTACGTGTGTGTGCCTGCTACAATAGGGTAGCATTGGTTAACGTGTCTCCGTGCCGCCGGTACGTGTAAAAAATGACAAACACGTGCCGGCAGCACGGATGTGTGTCGCAGGCCTAAATATGTGAACACAGCCTAAACACATGAACCCAGCCTAAACACCTGAACACAGCATAGATAGCATGCTGTAAGTCCCTTAGCGGTGACTGTATGCCAGCAAGATATTATTTTAAAGACTTTGTCTAATAAGGATGGAAAGGGAAATCACCAGCACTTGAATCCAGGCAAATTTCTTAAAATGAAAAATTCTTTATTTTCGTGTCATTAAAAGTCCATAAAATGGTGGTTATGCCTCTGTTACAGGGCATAACCACCATTTTATGGACTTTTAATGACACGAAAATAAAGAATTTTTCATTTTAAGAAATTTGCCTGGATTCAAGTGCTGGTGATTTCCCTTTCCATTATTGCTACAAGGACTGGCTACTCCTTTCTTCTCCGTGCACTATCCATGGCTTCTGGGTGTTTCCAGATTAGGTGAGCCGGAAAATCTCTTTTTCCTTTGTCTAATAAGGGTATTTGTAACTCCATGTCTGATCGCTAGAGTTTAGACTTTTATAAAGCCATATTAAGAATTAATTTTTTTTTATTTTTTCTATGGAACTATATTAAAATGGGTTTCTATTACTTTAAGAAAAAAACTGTTTGGAGGGAAAGGGTCATTATAAGAAAAATAAATAGGTGTTCCTTACCACTCCCATCCACTGTCACTCTAGTGCCATCCCGTGGTCACTGTTAGTAATGGAAGTGATGACATCTCACGCCCTTAGTCACCTGACTCACAGTGACGACATCCCCTCCATTCAGTCACCTTGCTCTGACGCCACTGATTGACCACAGGGTCAGGTGACAGGATATCATCACTTCTGGTCCTGATGGAGAACACTGGATCGGCAGCTTTAGAGTGCAGAGGGACTAGAGAGGAAAGTAATACTAATTCTTTTGTTCTATTTTTTGATCCCTTCTCTCTGTCCAGTCTTGAAAATCATTAAAAATCACTGTCATGATTGACTCCTGGCTCAGCTGGAGCTGAGCCTTTTTTTTAGTTTCACTTCTGATGCAGGTCACGTTAGGGGTTAATCCTTTCTGCCTCGTTCTGGAGGTCAGGCTGCTTTATTAGGGCACTGTTTCTCTTGGACTTCGCCAGTGATATTTCTGGCTCTGCTGTGTTCTGCTCTTGAGTGACCTGTTGTCTGCCCTGCCCCCTCCTGACCTCCGTGTTCACCTGACCTGTTAACCTCCTCTGTTGTCTGTTTCCATCAGTGTCTCTCCCGCTGTCTCCCTGTTCGTTCCTTATCTGTTTACCCTAATTCTGTCTTGTCTTCCCACTCCCCCTCGCTTCTAGGCTCTGATTTCCAGGCTACTGACTATTTGCTTCCCTCTGACTACGTTTAGACTTTGCCCTTGTGTACTTACAAGACCTCATGTTGTGACACGACTTTCTGACGATTCTACTGCCATCTGGTGGGCTTGACTTGTATTACCTCTGCTAGGGAATTCCCTGCTCATACGTTTCCTCCACTTTTACGCCCCCTAGTGGTTTACCAGCTAACTACCTTCTCAGATAGTTTCCGGAATCCTCTCAGTCCCACATTACTGCGCTGTACTGCTATTGTACATCTTAGAGTACAGCGTGACAATCACTTTTAAGAATAATTTGGTACAGAATTTTTCATCTATTTAGAAAAAGGATGGACATAGCTAATGTGACTTTTGTCCTAAATGCAAAAACTACAATACTAAAACCAACTTTAATAACTTTTAAGCCGTCTAACTGGTATGAAAATGAAAACTATTCCCAGATTGTAAATTTACTAACACAATAAGAAGCGATGTCTAGACTGGAAAATATTAAATTTAATAGGCTTATCGGTTTTGCAATAGTTGCTCATTAAAATTTGTACAATGACTTTCTTCGAAAACAGCCCCCTTCTGCTCATCCCAGAAGATTGACTTCATGGAGGAAGCCATTGCTTAGAGAAAGGGCTTTGTGTAACCATGGAGCGGTCTGGATCCCAATGTTATTCAGCACAAAACATGAGCAGGAATTTCCTGATGTTCAGCCAAGTGGATGGAGTATGAACAGATTCTCTGCAGACTTCTCCGAATCTTACGTCCATCAATCTGGTCGAGCAGACGGCCCCACCTATCCCTGTGCTAATTCCCAGTACTGTAGACCCCGTCGTCTGTACACTGGGGGGCTATCCTGACATCTGGCGTACTCCGCAAGTCATAAATATTTAGGAGTTACATAAGGCTATATTCATTCACATCTGAACCTTATTTCTACAGATATTCCCATAGTTTGGAAGCCTTCAGATCCATGGTTGGACTCTGGCTTTCAGATCGTACCACTAGCGAAGAATACTCAATGAGAAGCCCTTATTTTGGAGATCAGTGACCAAATGCAAGGTTGGTTAGACAGAAGGAGAGGCAGACTTACAGGTGGCTTCTGTGGTTCTTCTACTGTAAGACTTCCTCACTCGGTACCGAACCACAAGTTCTCCTTGCTCCACCGTTGGTTCAAAGGCCTCTCTGAACATTAACATAGAAAAACCGCCTTATTGCCTTGTATGCAATGTCTTCCTTAGGCCTTATTGATGTAATGCAATGTCTTCACTCACCCATAACGTGTCTCCTTCTTTCGGAAGCGTGCAAGGAAAACTGCACCTAGGATAGCACCGAAAACAGCCACAGCAGCCACCAGCATAATGTACCACCAATGCCAGGAGAAAGGGGATGAAGCTGTATCATCTCTGAAGGCTGTAAAAAAAAAATACAGAACTTCTTTCTAGAGTCTTTTATTGACTTGGATCACTTTGGGAAGAGAGATTTAGGACAACTCTACAATGCATTCGAAAAGTGGGTAGGAAACACAAGATTTTCAAATTTGTAGCTATTGAAGATTGTCTCTCCTAATACAGCAGAACATAGAGTAGAAATGTGATCTTTGGATACTTTCTACTTTTTTAAGAGTAAACAGAAGAAAGCTGTAAAATTGTGGACCATCAACCTTCTGAAGAGTTACATGCTCTACGGTGGTCCTTCTCAATGTTTCTCAGCCACTTTCTCTCTATCAAGGGCTATCTGCAATGTGGAGATATCCAAATACCCTGAAGAGTAACATACTCTATAGTGGGCTTTACACGCTACGACATCGCTCAAGTGATCTCGTTGGGGTCACGGAATTTGTGACGCACATCCGGTCACTTTAGCGATGCCGTTGCGTGTGACACCTATGAGCGATTTTGCATCGGCGCAAAAACGTGCAAAATCGCTCATCGGTGACATGGGGTCCATTCTCAAATATCATTACTGCAGCAGTAACGAAGTTGTTCCTCGTTCCTGCGGCAGCACACATCACTCTGTGTGACACCGCAGGAACGAGGAACCTCTCCTTACCTGCCTCCCGGCCACAATGCGGAAGGAAGGAGGTGAGCGGGATGTTCGTCCCGCTCATCTCCGCCCCTCCGCTTCTATTGGGCGGCGGTTTAGTGACGCTGCTGTGACGTCGCTGTGACGCTGAACGAACCGCCCCCTTAGAAAGTAGGCGGTTCGCCAGTCACAGCGACATTGCAGGGAAGGTAAGTAGTGGTAAGTAGTGGTCCGGGCGATGTTGTGCGACACGGGCAGATATTTGCCCGTGTCGCACAACCGATGGGGGCGGGTACGCACGCTGGCGATATCGGTACTACCGATATCGCAGTGTGTAAAGCGGCCTTATGGTGGTACTTCTCAATGTTTCTCAGCCAAGTCCTCCTCATCAAGCACTATCTGCAATGTGGAGATACCCAAATACCCTGAAGAGTAACATGCTCTATGGTGGTACTTCTCAATATTGCTCAGTCAAGTCCTCCCTATCAAGGGCTACAAACATAGATTCTGTAATGTGGAGATACCCGAATACCCTGAAGAGTAACATACTCTATGGTGGCACTTCTCATTGTTTCTCGGCCAAGTTCTCCCCATCAAAGGCTACAACCATACATTCTGCAATATGGAGATACCCGAATACCCTCTTGGGCCATGGTATGTATAGGATATACAGAAGGTAGGGAACCCATTCTCTAAAGCTCATAAGATTGGATATCCATAATTATCGAGATCAAGACATCATGAGTTCTTTCTAGATGCTCTTGTGCTTCTCACCTTGAGGAGAATCTGAAAAAAAAGCAAATTGATATTCATCAGTCATCAGAAAACACTTTACGACATACAACGTAGAATATCGAGTCGTTGACTAAAGTTCTTACCATAGCTGGAGACTGTAGCAACAACAGAATCACTCCAAGGACCATCCCCAGAGACTGTGTAAGAGGAGAGCCGAACAGTCAGGTTGTCCACCGGCTGCAACATCTCAAGTATCACCTCATTATTAAGACCAGCATCTACCACGACCTGTGCAGTAAAAACTCTACTCTGAGTATATGATGTAATATATAGATATTCTAGCTAAGCTCAGTATATACTACGAACAAACTCACATTTGGGACAGAGACGCAAAGACGACTAGTAAAGTAACAATCACTCGAGACGAAGACATATATACACACAACTGAACCAAACTGGCCGGATAATGAGGTTCTATATAGACACTAAAGGTCCATAATTACTAACTATCTGGGAATGTCTGGAAGGCTTTAGAAAAAGAGGAGACCTACAGGACTCTCGGATAAGTTGTGATATCTCATGGGTGCTGCTGAAATGTCCTGGAATGAAAAAAATAAGAAAAGAAGCATACAGATGCCAGTGGATCACAATAAAGAACTATAAAATGTTTTATTTAACAAATATGCCAAAAACACATGATTAAAACCATTTAAAAAGGAGCAGAACAACATATACACTGGTCAAAAGTTTATAATTAAATTAACTGTCTGAGCAGAGTATCTCATGTAATTAAAATATGCAAAATACACATAAATCAAATGTAATGAGATCTAATAAATGTGTAGAGTGAAAACCAACAGAGGGTATGAATCAATATATAAACCCCTAGGCACCTAGCCCCAGATGAAGCAACATGTAGTGGCGAAACGCATTGGCTGTGCCTCTATTCCCTAACTGCTTCTTCACTATCATGTCGGTAACTCATGTCTCTTCCACTGACTCATCTTTTTCCCTATTTTGCTGTACTGGTACTAGGGTCTCTTTAATATGTGTATGCATTGCTATGTCAATATATATAATATACCCTAAGGCAGCTAGTCCCTGATAAAGCCACACATGTAGTGGTAAAACGCATTGGGTATACCTCCATTCCCTATTTTTTTCTCTATTTTGCTGTACTGGTACTAAGGTCTCTTTAATATGTGCTTGCATTGCTATGTCAATATATATACAATTAGGCACCTAGTCCCTGATGAAGCCACATGTAGTGGTGAAACGTGTTGTGTGTACCTCTACTCCCTAACTGCTTTTTCTCTATCATGCAGGATCTTTATGTCTCTACCATTGACTTTTCTTTTTCCCTATTTTGCTGTGCTGGTACTATGGTCTTTTTACTATGCCTTTGCATTGTTACATAATTATATGGTTATTTCATCACAAACCCACATAGAGGTCTATATATTGATTCATACCATTTGTTGGTTTTCATTGTACACATTTATTGCACCTTTTTTGCATTTGATCTAACTGTATTTTGCATATTTTTATTACATGAAGTACTCTGCTCAGGCAGATAGGGTAGTTTTATTATAAACTTTTGGCTGGTATATATATATTGTTATGGCTGTTTGGCCTTTTTAAATATTTCTAATCATTTGTGTGTGTTTGGAATATTCATTAAATAAATAATTTTATGGTTATATATGGTGTGATCCCCTGGTATCTTCATGATTCTTTTCTTCTTTTTTTTTTCATTGCTTTCTTTTGGCATACACGGGGTTGATCCCTTCAATAATTCTTGGTGCCCTCTATTTTTTGTCCAGTTCACTGAAATATACTGGAAAGTGCCATTTCTGGACATTTTCTTGTTCATGATGTCAGGATAGATCCGCGGGGGCGGGCAAAGAGCATGGAGGGGGCGTGGTCTTTAAAGAGGGGGCACGATCATAGTGAAAATCAAGCCTCTTGATAGTAAACACTAAAAGTTCGAAAGTTTAGGTTACACATAGGTCCTGTTGTGTAAGGGAGTCCTCTCCTATTTTTTATATATATATATATATATATATATATATATATATATATATATATATATATATATATATATATATAGTGCATATATACACATATATATATATATACATTGAGTGCCTACAAGTAGTCTTCAACCCCCTGCAGATTTAGCAGGTTTGATAAGATGCAAATAAGTTAGAGCCTGCAAACTTCAAACAAGAGCAGGATTTATTAACAGATGCATAAATCTTACAAACCAACAAGTTATGTTGCTCAGTTAAATTTTAATAAATTTTCAACATAAAAGTGTGGGTCAATTATTATTCAACCCCTAGGTTTAATATTTTGTGGAATAACCCTTGTTTGCAATTACAGCTAATAATCGTCTTTCATAAGACCTGATCAGGCCGGCACAGGTCTCTGGAGTTATCTTGGCCCACTCCTCCATGCAGATCTTCTCCAAGTTATCTAAGTTCTTTGGGTGTCTCATGTGGACTTTAATCTTGAGCTCCTTCCACAAGTTTTCAATTGGGTTAAGGTCAGGAGACTGACTAGGCCACTGCAACACCTTGATTTTTTCCCTCTTGAACCAGGCCTTGGTTTTCTTGGCTGTGTGCTTTGGGTCGTTGTCTTGTTGGAAGATGAAATGACGACCCATCTTAAGATCCTTGATGGAGGAGCGGAGGTTCTTGGCCAAAATCTCCAGGTAGGCTGTGCTATCCATCTTCCCATGGATGCGGACCAGATGGCCAGGCCCCTTGGCTGAGAAACAGCCCCACAGCATGATGCTGCCACCACCATGCTTGACTGTAGGGATGGTATTCTTGGAGTCGTATGCAGTGCCATCCAGTCTCCAAACGTCACGTGTGTGGTTGGCACCAAAGATCTCGATCTTGGTCTCATCAGACCAGAGAACCTTGAACCAGTCTGTCTCAGAGTCCTCCAAGTGATCATGAGCAAACTGTAGACGAGCCTTGACATGACGCTTTGAAAGTAAAGGTACCTTATGGGCTCGTCTGGAACAGAGACCATTGCGGTGGAGTACGTTACTTATGGTATTGACTGAAACCAATGTCCCCTCTGCCATGAGATCTTCCCGGAGCTCCTTCCTTGTTGTCCTTGGGTTAGCCTTGACTCTTCGGACAAGCTACGAGGCAAGGCACGGGTGGAAACTTTCAAAGGCTGTCCAGGCCGTGGAAGGCTAACAGTAGTTCCATAAGCCTTCCACTTCCGGATGATGCTCCCAACAGTGGAGACAGGTAGACCCAACTCCTTGGAAAGGGTTTTGTACCCCTTGCCAGCCTTGTGACCCTCCACGATCTTGTCTCTGATGGCCTTGGAATGCTCCTTTGTCTTTCCCATGTTGACCAAGTATGAGTGCTGTTCACAAGTTTGGGGAGGGTCTTAATTAGTCAGAAAAGGCTGGAAAAAGAGATAATTAATCCAAACATGTGAAGCTCATTGTTCTTTGTGCCTGAAATACTTCTTAATACTTTAGGGGAACCAAACAGAATTCTGGTGGTTTGAGGGGTTGAATAATAAATGACTCTCTGAATAAACTTTTCACAATTTAAAAAAATAAATAAAAAAAGAAATAACATTCTTTTTTGCTGCAGTGCATTTCACACTTCCAGGCTGATCTACAGTCCAAATGTCACAATGCCAAGTTAATTCCGAATGTGTAAACCTGCTAAATCTGCAGGGGGTTGAAGACTACTTGTAGGCACTGTATATATATATATATGTATATATATATATATATATATATATATATATATATATATATATATATATATATATATACATCTCATCAATGGTTTATGGTAGCTCTTGGACCTCAAAGCTTCAGGTTATGCTTCTGGATGCAGGGGCAAGGATACAGGAGAAGAAGCTGGAGGGGCATATTATTTGAGATGACAACATGGAAGAAGGAGCAGTACCTCGAACTCTGCTCTGTGTGGACGAAGACATCACATCCATACACACAACTCACATATGACACATAGATCAGGCACATGGGTTAGGTTTGGGTTTTGTACCTCCGGTTGGTCCTTCACTTGATAGGCCAGTTTGTAACCCTTCAGTAAACCATTCAGTGGCGCACTCGGCTCCCTCCATGTGATTATGATGAAAGTCTCGTTCTTTATCGCAGTGACATTTTGAGGGGGACCAGATGGAACTATCAAGGGAAACATAAATCTCTTGTGAGCGAGAAAATGCAAACATAACCTTGGCACCGAGCTAATGTGTGTCTTGTACACATAGGACGTAGTTTATCATCTTAATGACCTAGGATATATATATATACATATATATATATATATATGTTGTAGGTGGCCTCCCTTTCTTTGAAATGGGCTTACGCGGTAAACCCACATCTTCCCCTACACATATCGGCAGATCTGATAAGTAGACATGTGTGGCTAACAGGCACGGGTTGATCGGAGATCCACCTGTGCCTGTTAACCGATTAGATTGCGCTCTCAAGGTTTGACAGCACGATCTAGCATGCTCTGGCAGGGATCGAGATCGAGCTGTTCCCCACCGCCATTGGCGGCCCCGTGACACGATCATGGCGCGCCAGTTGGTTGTCATGACAGCACGGGGTCAGCTGATGACCCCTGACACTGTCATGATTCATGAGAGTGCTGCAGTCACTGGAGAGCAGCATTTCTTCTGATCAGAGAGCATCACTATGATCAGCAGAAGCGATCGAACAGCCACTAGCCACTTTTAAGTGAATGATTTGGAGCAGAAATACCAGGCACAGTAGAAAAACAAGAGTGGTGCTGATCTCAAATAACCCCTTAAAGTGTTTATCTGGAAATCTGCAAAGTTAGAAGTATTTTAAGCACTGACTAATTAAAAGACAAAAAAAATAGAAAGTGGGACAACTGGTAAAAGCTGAAGTAAAAAAAAAACATCTCCTAATGAGAAGTGGGAGAAAAGCAATGCCAGCAGCCAGCCGGACGGCTGACACAGACAGTATTGCTTGTGTCTTGTATACTAATTACTCCGAGGGGCCAGGGCTGACAGGGAGCCCCTCTCACTATTCTCTTTCATTTCCTGCCAGGGACGGGAGATCAGGCAGAGGAGTGAGCCACACAAGTAAATTGATAATAAACTTGCACTTAAAATGAGACAAATGTTTGATTTTCTGCGGTTTTCAGATAAAAAAAACTGTATCCTTTATGCCAAATGTTTTAAGGCAAAGCTCCATTTTGCTTTCTTTTTTTAAATTTAAAGCATTTTAGCCTCTACGGGAATCTTACGGATGACTTTATCTTTTTGCTAAGTACTTTGCATGACATTCAGCTGAAAAGGACTCTAGTGATAAGGTATAAAATAACTTTGTAGCTGCACTCAGCCAATCAGCATCACAACCAGTGTTTTCAGAAATGCTGATTGGCTAAGAGACTGTGAGAGATGTCTCCTCCCCTGAGGGTCCCTTTCAGCTTGATGTAATGGTCAATATTCTGCACCTGAAGAACATCTCTAGAATCCGCCCCTTTCTTACCATGGAAACTACAAAAACTCTCACTGTGGCCCTGATCCACTCCCGCCTTAACTACTGTAATTCTTTATTAATTGGTCTCCCCCTAACTAGACTTTCTCCTCTACAGTCCGTCCTTAATGCAGCAGCCAGGGTCAGCTATCTGGCTAACCGCTATTCGCACGCTTCCACTCTGTGCCAGTCATTGCACTGGCTGCTCATACATCATAGGATTCAATTTAAATTGCTTGTTCTCACTCATAAAGCTCTCCACAGTGCGGCACCCCCCACCTCTCCACACTCATCTCTGTCTATCTCCTTACCCGTTCTCTATGCTCTGCAAGCAACATTTTGAGTAACATCCATACTAATCCGAACCTCCCACTCCCGGCTCCAAGACTTCTCCCAAGCTGCACCAATGCTCTGGAATGCTCTACCCCAAGAAACTAGGATGATCCACAACTTGCACAGCTTCAGACACTCCTTAAAAACACATCTTCTTAGGGTGGCCTATCACACTCCCTAATCAAAGATAATTCATACAGAGCCCCTTCACTACTTCTCAGAACGTAATTCTCTGTCAGACTCCACTGTACCCAAAAGCATCACAAAGATTGACGGCTGAATGGCTCATGCCCCCATTTCTGGCTCATGCCCCATTGGCTGGTGACTGCCTCATGCCCCCATTGGCTGGTGACTGCCTTATGCCCCAATTTCTGGCTCATGCCCCCATTGGCTGGTGACTGCCTCATGCTCCCATTTCTGGCTCATGCCTTTATTGGCTGGTGACTGGCTCATGCCCCCATTTCTGTCTCATGCCCCATTGGCTGGTGACTGCCTCATGCCCTCATTGTCTGGTGACTGCCTCATGCCCCCATTGTCTGGTGACTGCCTCATGCCCCCATTTCTGGCTCATGCCTCTATTGGCTGGTGACTGCCTCATGCCCCATTGGCTGGTGACTGCCTCATGCCCCCATTGGCTGGTGACTGCCTTATGCCCTCATTTCTGGCTCATGACCCCATTGGCTGGTGACTGCCTCATGCCCCCATTGGCTAGTGACTGCCTCATGCCTCCATTTCTGGCTCATGCCCCCATTGGCTGGTTACTGCCTCATGCCCCATTGGCTGGTGACTGCCTCATGCCCCCATTTCTGGCTCATGCCCCCTTTAGCTGGTGACTGGCTCATTCTCCATTTCTTCAAAATGGCTGGATCGTCATTGCAAATAAGCAACTGTACATTGTGTAACTCCTATCTCACCCCATTGTAGATTGTTAGCTCTTATGAGCAGTGTTGTCTTTATTTCTGCTTAAATTATTGTATTTTCTTTAATGGTTACTTATATTTGGTTGTTGTCACGAACCACCGGGGGGGTCACTCAGAAATCCCCCGCACTGGCTACCAGTACGTCACAATCGGGGGGTAACAAGTGGGGGTCACCCCTCCTTTATACCTCCCGACCGACAGACAGAGCACGTGACGCGCTCTCTAGCGCCCCTCTTATAGTCAGGCCAATTATGGAATTGCCCGACGATAAGCAAGGAGGCCGCTATACTACTTATGCCGATTATTGAAGGGTCCCCGGTGAGAGTAGGGTATATATTCCCCCGACCTCCGCGGGCGGAATATATAAAACCTCCCCGAATCTCACTGGCCTCCCCACAATAATCCTTGGCACAACTCGCTGCCACCAACCGCTTCACGGTAACAATTAGCCGAACACACAGACGTGGGATTCAAGATCGAGATAACAGAACAGCCCAAGATTAATTATATAATTTAATCAGCCTAAAGCACACTAGAAACTACAATATATACAATAGGGAATCTACAGAATATACAGTTATGTCAGAGTACAGTTACAATCAAAGCATGGGTTACAAACAGGCATACACAGTTCCAGCAGTTACCTTGTGCGTCTGGCCGCAGGGGGGCGCTGCAGACCAGGTTTCTAGGATCCTTCCCACAGATGTTTCCTACACGTGACCCCCGGCGAAAGAACACTGGAAAATGGCCGAAGTAGGGTTATCAACCTGGGCAAATCCAGGTCCCCTCCTACCTTAGTGACCTCAGAGGGAGCACTGCTCCACCCCTGGCTGGAGTTATGGACAATATCCACAACAGGGGATATGGCCATAACTTGGCCTGGGAGCGTCGTAGGCAGACGCCAACGCTCTCATTGTGACAGTTATGAATTTAGCTACAGAACGAGAGGACTCATGACTTGTCTACTAGTTCCCCATTGGCTGATATCACGCCTGGGGTATTTCCCCAGGTCCTGCTCCCATAAAAAGGGTGTGCCAGCATCGTCCGCATGCGGAGACACCATTTTTATGGTTGCCATATTTATCGGAAATATGGCTTGCGAGATATGAACCATTTTTTACTGGAGTCGTCCTGTCTGGATACTTCCATAGCCTTGCTAATTAGATAGCAGCCCCTACCACAGGGTCACGGCAGGGAGTCATCCTGTGTCCATTGTTCCCACATCATCTAATCTCCATATCACAGGAGATGGCCGTTGGAGGTGTAAGTGGAACACAGACCAGTTCCTTTGACACCTATCTGCTAAACAAACCGTTTATCCCTGTGGTAAATTTTCTGATTGAAGGAGTTGTGTGAAGGAAAGGGGGGGTGACACCAGGAGAGGGCTTCCTGACATAACTTGAATATCATGATTTATCGTCATATCTCCGGATTTACCTCACACCTCCCCCCTTTTGAGGGCGCTAGGGGGCAGCACACTCCGGTGTTCCCCCGTGCGCCCGTCCGCGACCTCTCCTTGTCGGGACAGCCCGTCTGCGTTACCGTGGTCCCGGCCCCTTTTGTGGCGAATGGTGAAGTTGTATTGCTGGAGCGCAAGGCTCCATCGCAACAACCGTCCATTCGTCCCAGAGACGGTGTGCAACCAGCTGAGGGGATTGTGGTCCGTCTCCACGATGAAGTGGCGCCCGTATAGATAGGGTTGCAGACGCTGCAGGGCCCACACTATGGCCAGGCACTCCTTTTCCATCGTGGAATAGGCCACTTCCCTTGGTAACAGCTTCCTGCTCAGGTACAAGACTGGGTGCTCTTGGCTCGCAGAGTCCACCTGGCTGAGCACCGCACCGAGGCCGAAGTCACTGGCGTCGGTCTGTACTACAAACGGCCGCGTGAAGTCGGCTGCCTGTAGCACGGGCGGGCTGGACAGGGCGTCCTTTAGGGCCCGGAAGGCTGTCTCGCAGTCCATTGTCCAATCGACTGCAGAGGGCAGCTTCTTCTTGGTGAGGTCCGTCAAGGGCTTTGCCAGGCTACTATAGCATGGAACAAACCTCCTATAGTACCCAGCGGTCCCCAAGAAGGACATCACCTGCTTCTTGGTCCTGGGGGTGGGCCAGGATGCGATGGCCTCCACTTTCTCAGGCTCGGGCTTCAGTGTTCTCCCGCCTACCCGGTGACTGAGGTACTGGACCTCGCTCATGGCCAGCTGACACTTTCCCGGCTTGATGGTCAAACCTGCCTGGTGGATCCGCCTGAGCACCTGTGCTAGATGCTCTAGGTGATCTTCCCAGGTGGGACTGAAGACGGCAATGTCATCCAGGTACGCGGCCGCGTACCCTTCAAGTCCCTTGAGCAGGGTGTTGACCATCCGCTGGAAAGTGGCAGGGGCATTCCTCATCTCGAATGGCATCACCGTGGACTCGTACAGTCCAAATGGGGTAATAAAGGCAGAGCGTTCCCTGGCCTTGCGAGTCAGGGGGATCTGCCAATATCCCCGGCTCAGATCCATGATGGTCAGGTACTGAGCCCCGGCCAACTGATCGAGCAGGTCATCGATGCGTGGCATTGGGTACGCATCGGCGACCGTGACAGCATTGAGCCCCCTGTAGTCCACGCAGAACCGAGTGGTTCGGTCCTTCTTAGGGACGAGGACTACAGGCGAGGCCCAAGCGCTGTTGGATGCCTGGATCACCCCCAGCTTCAGCATCTCGTCAATCTCCTGGCGCATGTGTTGCTGCACCTCCAGGGAGACCCGGTATGCTGAACGCCGGATTGGGGGATGATCCCCAGTGTCCACGTGATGGACAGCCAAGTCAGTCCTTCCGGGCTGGTTGGTAAACAACCCCCGGAAGGGGTGTAGGGTGGCCCCCAGCTGGGACCGTTGGTCTTCCAAGAGCTGGTGGCCAACCTCCACATCCTCAATGGATCCGCCTGCCCTAACCTGGGCTAGCATATCCAAGAGGGTTTCCGCTTCTCCCTCCTCGGGCAGGTTGCACACGGGGAGCGCACACGCCTCCCGCTCATGATGTGCCTTCATCATGTTCACATGGAAGGGCTTCCGCCTTCCACGGGCAGGGTCCAGGGTGACCAGGTACGTCACAGAGTTGAGCTGCTGGTACACGAGGTATGGGCCTTCCCAGGCTGCCTGAAGCTTGTCCTGTGGTACGGGGACCAGTACCCACACCTTTTGACCCACTTGGTAGGTCCTCTCACAAGCGTTCTGGTCGTACCAACGCTTCTGATCGGCCTGGGCTTGAGCCATATTGTCGTGTACCAGTTGCGTCAAGGCCTGCATTTTGTCCCGAAAGCGCATGACATACTCGATAACCGACACTCCAGGGATGGCCAAATCCCCTTCCCAAGCCTCTTTCACCAGAGCCAGGGGGCCCCGCACACGTCGCCCGTACAGGAGCTCAAACGGTGAGAATTATGTTGAGGCCTGTGGAACCTCCCGGTAAGCAAATAACAGGTGTGGGAGATACCGCTCCCAGTCACGCCCATGGGAGTCGACCAACATCTTAAGCATCTGCTTTAAGGTGCCATTAAACCGCTCGCACAGGCCATTAGTCTGTGGATGGTACGGGCTGGCCACCAGATGTCGCACCTGGACTTGCTTACAGAGGGCCTCCATCAGCTGGGACATGAATTGGGTCCCCCGGTCAGTGAGCATTTCCTGGGGAAAACCCACTCGGGAGAAAATCTCCAGCAATGCGGTGGCCACCTTATCAGCCCGAATGGACGACAAGGCCACTGCTTCAGGGTACCGGGTGGCATAGTCCACTACCGTCAGTATGAAGCGTTTCCCGGAGCTACTGGGGATGGCCAGCGGGCCGACCAGATCCACAGCCACCCTCCTGAAAGGCTCATCGATGATGGGCAGAGATACCAGTGGGGCTTTGGGGAGTGGCCCCGCCTTCCCCACTCTCTGACAGGTTTCACACGAACGGCAGTAGGCAGCCACATCGGCCCCCATTTTTGGCCAGTAGAAATGCTGGTTTAACCTGGCCTTGGTCTTAGCGATCCCTAGGTGTCCGGCCATCGGAATCTCATGTGCGATCCGCAACAACTCCGTCCGGAACGGATAGGGTACCACCAACTGTCGGTCCCTGGGCCACGCCTCCGGTGAACCCTGCTGGACCGTGACCCGGTACAGCCGTCCTTGGTCCCAGACCACTCGCTCCGGGTCCGAGTCCGAGGGAGGCTGTGCCGCCTGCTCCTTTAGAGCTTTCAGGCTGTCGTCAGCTTCTAACGCTGCCTGAAACCCCTGACTAGATGTGGCCAGAATCGACGAGACTGTCACATCTTCGGTCAGTACCCCGGGACCTGTGTCCTGGCCTCCACCTGACTCGGCTGCCACTTGGTCAGAAGGGGAAGAGATATCGGACCTCCGGGAGGCCCCTTGGCTTCCAGCACTCCCACTGCGGGTGACAGCGGCCACAGCCGCTGCGACCGTGGGTCGTGCCTGCTCCTCCTCCGTTCCTGACCAAGTCGCCGGTTCAGGCAGACCTACCTGGCTTCCTGACACCCCGGTTGTGGGGGAACCCTGCACCGAGATCTTACCTGGGAGCACTTCCGCTTCGGGACCGGCCCCAATCTCACCTGCCTGTTCCCCTCCTGCAGCAACAGAACCCCGCTGTGAAATCTCTGGGGACCCCACATTTGCTGTGGTAGCCCCCACCCCACACACTGGTCCTCCCCCTGCAGCACCCTGCTCTCTGCTTATCCCTGCAGAGGGCAGCAGATCCCAGCTCACTGGCTGCTCACTTGTAGAGGCATGGTCACACCTTTCTCTGACCCCCTCCCCTGTCACAGCTGCAGCTGTGTGTGTGTCTATGGTGTCTATGCAAGCAGAAGTATCAGAGTTCACTCCCTCCTCCCTCACATCATTCATAGATAACACATTAACATTGTCCGGAGGCCTGTCAGTACTGGCTGAAGGTTCAGCCCTTGGGGGGGGCCCAAACTGGGAGGTTATCTGCCCCAAATCTGTCCCAAGTAGCACGTTTGCAGGGATCCGATCAGTTACCCCCACCTCTCTCACCCCTCACCCTGCGCCCCAGTCCACATAAATGTCAGCAACAGGCAGCGCCGGGTCAATGCCTCCAATCCCGGAGACAGCGAGGGTTTTTCCAGGGATCAAGTCTTGGGGGGACACCATCTCAGGCCGCACCAGAGTCACCTCCGAGGCGCTGTCTCGCAGTCCTATGGTCACAGACCGGCCGACGGTGACAGGTTGGAAGCTGTCCAGGGACCTACCACCACCCCCACCCACACAATACACCTTGGGCGGCCCTTGGGACGGGGACGGAGCCGGGGCCTTGGGACGCTGAGGGCACATGGCCTTGAAGTGTCCAGGTAGGTTGCACTGGTGGCACCGTCTTGGTTCTGCCACGGGCCTGGAGAGGGGAGTTGAGGGGGACACCCCCTGCAGTCTAGGGGCAGGTGGGGCAGTCGCAGAGTTCATCTTACCCCCTCTCCAGGTGCTGCTGGTGGCTGCTCTCCTGGCCTCAGGAGCCCGATTGTTGGTGTAGTCATCGGCCAGGGCAGCTGTAGCCGTGGACCCCTTTGGCTTCTGGTCTCGGATGAACTGGCGGAGATCCTCAGGGCAGTTCCACAAGAGTTGCTCCGTGATGAACAAGTCCAGGATCTCCGGTCCGGTGGAAAGCTGCAGGCCTTGGGTCCAGTGGTCGGCAGCTCGGGCAAGTGCCCGCCGGTGGTCAGCCCAGGAGTCCTTTCGTCCCTTTTGCAGGGTCCGGAACTTCTTGCGGTAGGACTCCGGAGTGAGGTTGTACTGTTGAATCAGGGCCCGCTTGATTGTGTCGTAGCCCTGATCTGCCTCAGCAGGCAAGTCCCCAAGGATATCCAGGGCCTTACCCCTTAGACGGGGGGTCAGGTATTTGGCCCACTGATCCTTGTCCAGATGGTGCTGCAGGCAAGTCCGTTCAAAAGCAGTCAGGAAAGAGTCCAAGTCTCCATCCTTCTCCAGCACTGGGAAGTCCTCAACACGGACCTTTGGAAGTTTGGTGTTTTGAAGGTCACATGTGGCTGATGAGGGCCGGAGCTGAGCTAGCTGCAGCTGGTAGTCACGGTCTGCCTGTCGCTCTCGCTCTCGCTCTTCACGCGCTGCCTGCCGCTCCGCAGCCTCACGCGCTGCTTGCCGCTCCGCAGCCTCAGCGTCACGCGCTGCCTGTCGCTCACGCTCGGCCATGAGTATCTCGTAGGTATCCCGGTCTCCAGCCATAAGCCTGGCCAAGGCAGCTTGAAGGAGGGCCTCTGCACCTCTCAGGCCGGAGGGATTGGCAAGTGATGATCTGCGGCACGCTGCAGAGCCAGGTGATTCACTGTCCATTTCAGAGCGGAGGACTGGCATCTGGCTCGTTGAGGACCCTTGGGCGAGCTCCTCCTCTTTTTGTCCAGCAGTGCCAGGTTGTGCGATGTCCTCTGCAGAGCTGTTCTCTGGCGTCGGGCTCCTGGAGGACTCGTGGACAACCTCCTCATCGTCTCTGGCCTGAGCCATTCCTTTGGCTTTGCTCCTGGTGCTCTCAGCCATTGTTGCAGACTTTGGTCACTGACACAGAACTGACACCTGATGCCTCCACACACCTTACAGTATCTGCACTCTGACACTCTAGTGTTGAGCTAGTCTGAAGACCCCAGCAGCCACAGCTGCTGCAGGCAGTCTTTAGTGTCTGGGAGTATGGGTCTCACACTCACACACACTATTATCTCGATCCCACCGCTATGCCACCAATATGTCACGAACCACCGGGGGGGTCACTCAGAAATCCCCCGCGCTGGCTACCAGTACGTCACAATCGGGGGGTAACAAGTGGGGGTCACCCCTCCTTTATACCTCCCGACCGACAGACAGAGCACGTGACGCGCTCTCTAGCGCCCCTCTTATAGTCAGGCCAATTATGGAATTGCCCGACGATAAGCAAGGAGGCCGCTATACTACTTATGCCGATTATTGAAGGGTCCCCGGTGAGAGTAGGGTATATATTCCCCCGACCTCCGCGGGCGGAATATATAAAACCTCCCCGAATCTCACTGGCCTCCCCACAATAATCCTTGGCACAACTCGCTGCCACCAACCGCTTCACGGTAACTATTAGCCGAACACACAGACGTGGGATTCAAGATCGAGATAACAGAACAGCCCAAGATTAATTATATAATTTAATCAGCCTAAAGCACACTAGAAACTACAATATATACAATAGGGAATCTACAGAATATACAGTTATGTCAGAGTACAGTTACAATCAAAGCATGGGTTACAAACAGGCATACACAGTTCCAGCAGTTACCTTGTGCGTCTGGCCGCAGGGGGGCGCTGCAGACCAGGTTTCTAGGATCCTTCCCACAGATGTTTCCTACACGTGACCCCCGGCGAAAGAACACTGGAAAATGGCCGAAGTAGGGTTATCAACCTGGGCAAATCCAGGTCCCCTCCTACCTTAGTGACCTCAGAGGGAGCACTGCTCCACCCCTGGCTGGAGTTATGGACAATATCCACAACAGGGGATATGGCCATAACTTGGCCTGGGAGCGTCGTAGGCAGACGCCAACGCTCTCATTGTGACAGTTATGAATTTAGCTACAGAACGAGAGGACTCATGACTTGTCTACTAGTTCCCCATTGGCTGATATCACGCCTGGGGTATTTCCCCAGGTCCTGCTCCCATAAAAAGGGTGTGCCAGCATCGTCCGCATGCGGAGACACCATTTTTATGGTTGCCATATTTATCGGAAATATGGCTTGCGAGATATGAACCATTTTTTACTGGAGTCGTCCTGTCTGGATACTTCCATAGCCTTGCTAATTAGATAGCAGCCCCTACCACAGGGTCACGGCAGGGAGTCATCCTGTGTCCATTGTTCCCACATCATCTAATCTCCATATCACAGGAGATGGCCGTTGGAGGTGTAAGTGGAACACAGACCAGTTCCTTTGACACCTATCTGCTAAACAAACCGTTTATCCCTGTGGTAAATTTTCTGATTGAAGGAGTTGTGTGAAGGAAAGGGGGGGTGACACCAGGAGAGGGCTTCCTGACATAACTTGAATATCATGATTTATCGTCATATCTCCGGATTTACCTCACAGTTGTATAGGAACCTTTCCATTGTAAAACGCTGCAGAATATGTTGGCGCTATAGAAATAAAGATTATTAGTATTCTACCTTATCACAGTACACACAACATTGTTGGTTATAAATGACTTAGTGACCAAATGTAGAACTGGTGGAGGAAGGTTGAACTAGATGGACCTAGGTCTTTTTTCAACCTTAGTAACTATGTAACAGTCACTTGACCTCAATACATTTTACACCGCTAATTAGACCCCTCGATATCGGTCATTTTGGACAATGATAGTCTAATGAGTATGGTGGTCTTTACAAGAAATTGATACACTGTTAATACTACATTGGCATCATGGGTTTTCATCTGTCTTTTTATACACCTAAAAATCGTATTTGCTTTTGCAACTGCTGCTTGGCATTGAGCACTGCATACGGGAAAAAAATACTTTCATAGTAGGAGGACTCCATATGTATTGTTGAACTCTTCGATTGCCCTTTTATCTCTTACCTCCTTCCAAGGTTTCTAGTGGCACCCAGTCTGTCCAGTGAGACACCCCCTCACTGTTCAGGCAGGACACGCGTACATTGTAAACAGAGTAAGGGTCGAGATCACTGATTATATGAGTATAAGGGGGTACGTTGATGTTCTGGTTGTAGATCTTATGGTGGCTTTGAGGAGTAGTTGCCTAAAGGAGGAAAATAAAGGAGATTGTAAGACAACACAAAGCAACAAAGGTTTGTAAACAGAATAATTGAGAAATTGTCGCTAGTTTTGTTCTTCTTTTATGTTCCAAAATACAGTCCTGTAGCAATGAAAATCCCCTGTGAAGACCACATTTTACCAATAATGGGGAACTTCGAGGCAGAAGAAGAAAACAAAACTAGAAACCTAACCTAACATACTAGTGGATATGATTATGATACAATTAAATTGGACTAAACAGAATACTATACCAAACATCTGTAATTATTTATTTTCCTAAAAAATGCTTTATCTTTAAATGCAACCAGATAATATAATAGTGCCATAAGTATATTAGTAACTTTTTGATTAATCAATTTTTGTAACAAGAGTCCTTTGAAGATGAGCTAATCAAATAAATTGTAACTATTGGAACCTCATAGAGAAGCAAAACAACTGAAGACCCCGGAAATAAGTGTTTAGTTTTTCTGCAGTGACACCACAGGATGTTAAAGGGAACCAACCAGCAGGATATTCATAAATAAAGAAAAGCCAGTGCTATACTGACCCTAGGATGCTGAATGTAAGCATAGATTTTGTTCAATGATTGGATGTTTTATTTCAGAAATATGTGCAAGTAAAGGTCCAGCAATGCACTGCTATTTGATTGACAGGTGCAACAGGAATGAAATATGTGGGTCAGGTCTTGCTATCTATTCCCATCCCGGAATTAAGATCTATGACGGCGACAGGGGGAGGAAGGCCAGGCATGCAGACAGGGACGGGAATAGAAAGCAAGACCCAACCCACATCTTCCTTTCCTGTCGCACCTGTCAGTCAAATAGCATTGCTGCAACTTTACTTGCAGATATTTCTGAAATAAAACATCCAATCATTGAGCAAAAGTTATGGTTACATTCGGCATCCTAGAGCCAGTATAGCACTTGCTTTATTTTATATATGAAAATCCTGCTGGTTGGTTCCCTTTAAGCATTACATAGGTATCACAGACAGCTATGATGACATCTACAGTTGTGACCTCCCGAGTGAAAAACACTTTTAGCTCTAGCCAAACAACTAAAAAACTCAACCAAGGTAAAATGGACACAACATCTCCCATCTGGAAAGGCCAGCAGTAAAGTGTAATATCTAGTAGAGGCTGTTGATAGAAATTACACATCCATATGCAAAATAAATATACAACGTGATTGTACTAGTGAGCTTAGGACCCTAGATCTCCCCTGAAATCACCATAAAATATCAGCATACCTTCTTTCTATACTTTGTAGACAAGCTGCTGTGGATGATTTTTAATTACCGTATATTCATATTTAAATTAAGTGAGATCATCAATGTAACGTAACCACTTAATTCCAAAAGCGTATTAGTTTCCAAATAGACACTCAACCATTACCAGATGACCATATTCTAGCAAGGTGGCTGCAATGTAATTCAGGAACAACCTTTGCTACCCATCACAAGTGCTTAGGAATCAGTAAGAACATCTTGTGATACTTTTTGGCACAAAAACACAGGCCGGTTTTGGGATTATAATTTAGGTTAGTCTTGGAGGTGTAGATAAGATACTAAGGGTTGGGGCTTTACATTTTCAAAAAAAAGTGCTTTGACCAGTGCTTCCAGGCTTTCGTGATTGAGGATCATGAATGGTGCTTCCCATAAGAGCTGTTTGCATCTGGACACCATGTGAAATATTTCAAACCAAGTCCTCCTCCAACCTCGGATCTTCATATAATAATGTAGTATAATACTCTACATAGTGTGAACACTCTAGAATGTGAGAACATAGTACGATACATTTTACGGAGATATAACTATACACATACAAGATATTATTATTACAATTTTTCAACATCTTCCTATCATATTTTGGAATTTGAGACACTATGGCTATTGACACAGTCTTCTTGACCACAAATCTAGTTTCCCTTTGACTTTGTTTCTACTAATGGAGAAGTAAATAATCACAGTCAGCAACTGATTCTTCCCCTTTCGATCTCTGTTTATAAACCATGGACAGGAAATATCATTCATGCAGCGGGAACCATTGAGCCGTCTATTCACATTTCATCCTTTCAAGAAGAGGGCAAAGTTCTATTTTATAAGATGTGACATGTCACCTATACCAACTATATGTGAACTGTAAATTCTTCCATAGGTCAAAGCTTTGTATAACGCTAGGATTGTACAAAACTATGGCTAAGGGTGCTTTTTGCGCCAGAAACGCGTCAACAGTGTTCAATTCCTTGTGTCTCCACGTTTTTTAAAGGGAGCCTGTCTCCAGTTTTGGGGCCTATAAGCTGCAGCCACCACCACTAGGCTCTCTTATATACAGCATTCTAAAATGCTGTATATAAGAGCCCAGGCAGCTGTGTAGAGCATTAAAAACACTTATTAAAACTCACCTAGAAGGTTGCTCCGGTGCACAACAGTCGGATGGGTGGCGCCGTTCCCTGAGACTGGCACCTCCTCTTTTGGCCATCTTGGTCTTCCTTCTTCTGAAGCAGGGGTGCATGGGACGTCCTACGTCATACACACTTGCCGGCACTGAGGTCCTGCGCAGGTGCACTTTGATCAAAGTATTGTAGTGCACCTGCGCGCGACCGGCGAGAGTGTATGACGTAAGACGCGTCCAGCACACATGCTTCAGAAGGAGGATGAAGATGGCCGCAAGAGGAGGCGCCTGCACCATAAAACGGAGATGCTCATGTGGCCCAACTCCACCACAGCGCAACCGTTAGGTGAGTATTTTAAAGTGATTTTTATGTTCTATACAGTGTCCTGGGCTCTTATATACAGCATTTTAGACTGCTGTATATAAGAGCCCACTGGTGATGGCCGCAGCATATAGGCTCCAAAACTGGTGACAGGTTCCCTTTAACTCTCATGTAATAATAAAGAAGAACAACATTTTTAATCCAGAAATTTGAATGTGCCAACAATTTGTTAATTTCATGATTACGTCTCCCTGGCGGACTTCAGCCTAAGCATTCCCAATATTTGATGATGACCTCTCATTGTGGAACATTAGACAGCTTTCTTCCTACTCACTTTTCCTCCCTTATGTGTAGTACATGAAAAAATGAAAAAATTATAGGATTTCAACAAGTTACCTTTACTCCGTTCATTTCTTAAAGGGCAGCCACCAGCATGTTGATACATCTTGTAGTAGTGGTATGGCGGTATGAGCGATTATCATGCAATAAAAATGAGACCTTTTTTGTAGAGATCCGATGTACCAGTCATGAGAAATCTAGTGTTGAAGCCATATACAAGATTCAGCTCGAAGTGCTCTGTGGGTGTGTCCAAATTTAAGGACCCGCCCCTTGTGCATTTCCAGCCAGTTTCTAAGCTAGATTTCTCATGACTGGCACATCGCATCTGTACAACAAAGGTGTCATTTTTATTGGGCAAAAAATGCCTAGAAAGCCATACTACTGCTTCCAGAGGTAAATGTGGGTTCCCTTAAAAAAAATGAACAGGGTATAGGGCATGATCTGAGTTCATAATACACTGCCTATTGCTCCTTCATCTCTATGGGTTGATCTGAGCGATCGTATGTCCAGGAATGTGAAGAAGAGTCTGAATGTTCAGCGACGTATCTAGAACAGTGTGTCTCTTGTGTTATATACGTTTGACAATGTCTTTTCAACTCCTTATGTCCCACCTGACAAAACATGCCAACCCCACCCATTAGATCCTTCACCCCCTCCCTCTACTCATCATAGAGGACATGTTAAAAGACAGGTCTCTCCAGAGGATTCTTTACATTCATTAGACACCATTGTTAAATGTGTGTAACCATTATCCCCTGCCGGACCGAGATAATCCCTCATCCATTACTAAAAACAGCACCACCCAAGGAATGTGGCAAAACAATTAGATCCTCTAATCTGGAAATTAACTTGTTAATTTAATTAGAGAGGAAATCTGTACAGCATGGATGGAGATAGTTCATTTAAGCTAGAGCTACAACACAACATTGGTCATATTGCAACATCGGATCTAAGGATCTCATTGCAACCTGTGACCTATCATGACAGAACCATGGCAAAAATTCCAATATTATAGATTTTTTGGTTGCAGGTCAAAAGTCAAACATAGACTTCAGCACTAGTCTTGTATGACCTGATTTTTAACATTCAAGTCTCAGCTCCAAAATTGTTGTAGTTTAGGAGGTTGCAGACAAAAGTCACACAAATGATACCGTGTTTTTCCAAAAGTAAGACACTGTCTTATATTTATTTTTGCCCTGAAAAAAGCACTAGGGCTTATTTTTGGGTAGGTCTTATTCTTGGGGAAACACGATTGGGGGTAAGTTAACCGCCAAAAAGCAGACCCCCCCTTCCTAGGAGACTCATACTTACCAAACCCTGGATGTCTGCGTGGCTCCCAGGTCCTTCTGCGATCTTTGGCAGTTGCTCCCATCAGGTAAGCTCCATGCTGCATCCGCTGCTTCTGGCGGACACACTCGCATACATCAGATCGCACAAATACATATCAGATCACACACATATCAGATCACACACATATCAGATCACACACACACACACACTCGCCACATCTGCCGATACCGATTGCTTCCGGCCGGCAGGGTAAGATGGGACGCAGTGTGGTGGAGCGCGATCTGATGTGTGTGAGTGTGCAATCTGATGTGTGTGCGTGTGTGATCTGATGTGTGTGGGTGTGTGATCTGATGTGTGTGCGTGTGTGATCTGATGTGTGTGGGTGTGTGATCTGATGTGTGTGGGTGTGTGATCTGATGTGTGATTGTGTGTGCGATCTGATGTGTGGGTGTGTGCGATCTGATTGTGTGCACGATCTTATTGTATGTGCGATCTGATTATGTGTGGTGTGCAATCTGATGTCTAATTGTGTGTGCGATCTGATGAGTGTGTGTGTGCAATCTGATTGTGTGTGCAATCTCATGTGTGAGTGTGTGTGCAATCTGATGTGCATGCGATTTGATTGTGTATGGCTGTGCGATCTGATTGTGTGCGCGATCTGATGTGTGTGCGCGCGTTCCACTGCAGATCCTCCCATTCAGGGTCTTCTCTCTTCTTTCTTTTGGGGGTGTCTGCTTTCTATAATGAAGTATCCTGCAGTATTCTTTAACTTTTTTAGCTCTATGGACACTTCATTATTCAACCGCGACTAGGGCTTATTTTTGGGGTAGGGCTTATATTTAAACCTTAATCTGAAAATGCTGAAAATTCCTGCTAGGGCTTAATTTTGGCGGGAGGTCTTATTTTTGAAAAAACACAGTAGTTTCACTGTGGATCACGAGTCCAAGGTCCAGCAAAGCCTTTGTCCTAGCCCTAACACACTGCAATGAATAATTGAATCAAGACTGGGGGGGAACCAGTTGCTTTTCCTTGAGCTATAACTTTCTATGACAGTCGTTGATAGATCGCCAGGAGCATATTGCAAAAATGGGGGTAATTGGGTTCTACTCTAATTACATTTTTGCACAGGGACCCATTTTCTTTAAAATATGTCCATAGGATTCATTTGTTAATATTATCTTTATGCTCTTGAAACAGAAGTGATTTTCAGGACCCTGTACCCACCTGCACTGTGCACACTTGCACCGGGTGAGCACCACTCTCTCCAGGCTGCCATGATATCTCCAGTTGGGTAGTACTCCGAGTCACCAATGTCAGCTCTTTTGGCTTCCTGGGTAGAACTACAATATATGGAGAAAAGGAAAAGTAAGATTATGAGAGTGCCCAGAGCCATGCTAATTATTTATCTGTGCTGTATAAACTATACCCCAGCTATCCTGGAACAGATGTCTGGCATCAAAGCAAATATTAATTTAATACAAACCATGGGCTTTTAGGAGAGATTATGATGAAGTGAATCACATTGGCTATGAAGTGGTTAAATTAAGCCCTCATTCCCCTTTTCATATCCTCCCTCAGATGCCAGTGAGGTTAGTGGGCACTGAGTCAGACCACGCTGGATCTAAACAAGTAAATCAGCCACATTCTTGCAGCAGGAATCTTCCGCAGAGATGTGTCACCAAGTTAAGAAGCAGGTGGGAATGATCAGTGTGAAACCAAATCTCACGGGTTCACAAAGGGGTCTTTCTATATACACTTTATTATATATGTTATCAGATATTCAAATGATGGCGCCATGTGCTGCACCCTACAGCATCTGGATATCGCACCTACCCTACAATATAGGATCTGCTCAGACAAAACCAGATGATGTAAGATTTGCCTCCGACTCTGCACTATACAAGATTTGAGCTTCATCAAATCTGTAGAGAACAAGATCCCCCTATATTATACAAGATATTATATTCCACCATTGTGCACAGGAGCGATCCTCTCGGTGGAGGGACGGCTGCTGATTGAGATAGTCTCAGAAATGTTCAGCTGGTTTATTTTGGCTTCATAAACCAGTTAAAAAAATGACAAACTTAAACCACGATGTTTCCGGCATAAAGAAACAAACAGAATATAAACAGTCCATATCCAGGAGCGGGATCTGCTCACTCAAGGATACGCTCTGTTGGAGGTCTGCACACCTCCACATACAGACAACTGAATCAATCCAGAGGTCTGCATTTCTCCTAATGGACCACGCCCTAGAGGAGAAATATTTGAAGAACCATCCCACCCATCTTTTTGACTGTTCACAAAAACCCAATCCTATTAAGGCACATTAACCCTCTCAACATTTAAGATGCTGGAGACTGTTTCTGGGTTTACATCACAGAGGCCATCAACTCCTGTGAAACATATCTCCCCTCCAGTATTTTATCAGTGACCATCTTACACCTTACTGGACCTTATGGGATCTGTTTTATAACATTGTCAATACATAACACCAGCGCAACTCCCCTCTTACGGTGCGCACAAAGGCTGCATTTTCGGTCCGAGTGCGACCTAATAAAACATCGGATTGCACGCAGACCAATGCATGCACTTGTCTGATTTTTATCTCGGACCGAGTCTGTCCGAGGAAAAAGTTGCAGCATGCACAATTTGCATCCATAAATCAGATTCAAGATCAAGGCCCCCTGGGAAAATTTGCAAAACAAGAATGCCGCGGAGACACCATCACATGTTTCTCAACGCTGGCAGGAAACTAGCCAGGTCTTTCACCGGGAAAGAACAACCACGGGAAGGGCAGCCTCCAGTCTGTGGATGGATACCATGTTTGGCATAGATGGTCTCCATGACTGGAGACTGCCCTTTCCATGGTTGTTCTTTCCCGGTGAAAGACCTGGTTAGTTTCCTGCCAGCGTTGAGAAACATGTGATGGTGTCTCCGCGGCATTCTTGTTTTGCATGAATTCCGTGGACTGACAGAATGGAGAAGATGGAAAAAACATTTTTCCGTCTTCTTGACATCCGAAAAATTGGATTACACTCCGATCATGCTCTGATCAAATTCTGATCAGAGTATGATTATCATAATTGGACCGATTTTCTGGGAAGAAAGAAAATACAGTCGTGTGACCCAAGCCTTATACTGTACAATGCAGAATATGATGTCCCCCACAATACCCAATACAAGATCTGAACCCCTTCCAGAATCCTCACTTACCACCCTTCTCATTTAAGACCATAGCTACAGGGGGTGCACAGGTAGCAGTTGCAATCAAGCTTTGGTGCTTGGAGGACTACCAAGAATCATTAAAACGGGCCCATTAAAAGTAAGAGCCATTTTACAGACTTTATATTGGGATCCAGGAGCCATAAGGCCAAGATTTATTCATGTATTCCATACTTGTACCAACTGTAAAACTGATAAAATAAGCTATATTCATTCACCAAGGGTCCACAGCTGCGTTTTTACACTCCTCTTGGCCTTCTGATATAAAAAATGTAGAACATGTGACCACTGCAGACAATCACTGGGCTCAGCAGTCTTGTACCAACTACGTCAGCATCACCCCTTAGCTGCAGTGGTCATGTGTTTAGTCAAAAAGACCAGGGGCAGCAGCAGAGAGGCAATGACAGTGCTGGACTGGCAGCAGAAGAATAAAGCTTTTTAGATTGTTTTTACAGTAAGCAAGTATATGGACTAATAACAAATTGGCACACTTATACAGATTTGAGCTTAAAGGTCCTTAACAAATGTCAAGGGAAAATGTGTAAGGATAAAACCTTAGTTTTTATTATTTAATTACTTCTCTCCATTGCAGAGATATTAGCTTGTAAAGTTTAGGTGATAATTTATGTTATAGTTCAACTGGGCAATTGCAGAGATTTGTCTCTGTGGGCGTGTACTTATTCCCCTGCATGAGGTTGACCAATCATAAGTAATCAGCATCATTCAGGGGAGAAAAGAACACGCCCTCCTACCTATTCTCACTGATCTCTGCAGCTACTGTGTAGAGGTATAGCAGAGCTGAGTTATGTAACATTACAAACACTTCCAAATCTTATCTCATGGCAGTCACTTTGGGGAAGAGTGAGAGCTGACAGCACTGTGAGATGAGATGTGGAAGTGTTTGTAATTATATCCAATCCCCCCCATTGGGTGTTGATCCGGAGCACTTCAACAAGTCAGGTGTTTTTTTATATCCATTTTCTGTTTGTAATGATACATAACTCAGCTATGTGTTATTCTATACAATACCTACAGATATCAATTGAGTAGAGTAGGGCGTGTTCTTCTTTCCCCCTGTGTGTTGCTGCCTGCTTATGATTGGCTAACCACAAGCAGTCAACCTCAAGCACACACCCAGAAATCTTTGATAACACCCAGCTGAACATTAACATAAATTATAACCCTAAACTTTAAAAGCTAATATCTCCGCAACGGAAAGGAGAAATTAAAAAATAAAAACTTTGTTGTACTCCAGTCTGCAGGCACTATTCCATCATGTAGTCAGTTTAACATGCTCAAACTGGTGATCGGTCCCCTTTAAGCCCGCTTAAAAGACTTTCTTGTTCGTCAGCTGTTCGCTGCCATATTTACATGGGTCAATGATCGAGAAGGATCGTTCCTACAAAACATTGTTCTGCTAATTATTGGCCCATGTAAAAAGGTTTTAGACATCTGTATAGGATCTGCTCTCCCCCCACACTATATAACCCCCTACCTAAACTGTACAATGCAGAGTCTGATCTCACCCCACACTATACAATTCGGCATCTGATCTTCTGTATGGTTTACCTTTAATAGCTGCGGTCCTGGATGTGGTAACACCTTTCCCATTATGAGCTTCACAGGAGAACAAAGAGGATTTATTAAGACCTGAGGGAAGAAAGGAAACAATAAGTGTTCTGTGCCATAACACCTTGACATACGGCACCAGCCGGCATCTGCTCGGAGGGTGTATAACAAATTACTGCACTACGTATGAGTCTACATCAAACTTGTCGGGTCTCGTGTACAGCCTGGAAGGTCAATGGGTAAGTCATCATCGGAGGGAGAAAATCATTCATAGGGATGGGTACAGAAGTATGGTCTGGAGTATGCTGCTGTCATCCAGCCATAACTCAAGTAGGAGGATAGCTAATGTAGAGATGTTCAGTATGTGGAATAGAAACCGGAGGACATTAGCGTCATGGTCAGGGGCCTTCAAACAAGAAACACTCTGGACATAATATATGACGCACATGTGAACGAGGTGCTGTGGAGTTCTGTGTTTGTAAGATTCATGTGTGACTGTAGAAGGCCCCGGCATCTCACGCTCTTGTGTCATAGTCATAGGGGTTCAGAAAGTTGTTGGGGAATGTTGTTTGGTATAAACCACACATGTCCTGTCCACGTGCCTGACATGGAGGAAATTAGGTGGTCAACAGGTTCATTTCTACCTATAACCAGAAGTGGGAGACTATGCGCTCAATCTTGAGAAAGCATTGGCCAATTTTACAGGTTGATTCCTCTATTTGACATGACATCTCTGATGCCCCATCTATGATGTTGAGAAGGTCCAGGAACCTTAGGGATCTCTTAGGGCACAGCCATTACGTTCCAACAACTACAACTGTATTTGGCACCAGTGTCCCTAGAAGAGGATGCTTTCCATGTGAACATGGTATGGCATGTTTTAACATCGGCAGGGGAAATTCCTTTTCCTCTGCCGATGGTACACAGGCTTTCCAAATTAGGGAATATATCTCATGTGCCACCACTCATGTTATATATTGTGCCACGTGTGATTGTTCTCTTATGTATGTAGGTCTAATCTCACGTGAACTCCGTGTGAGAACACGAGAACACGTGAGGGGCATCTTGTCGGCCAGAACAGTGGTGGATATGTCCACCCTAAAGACATTACCGTGACATATCGCCGTGCCTAACATGGAGAAGATACGGTGGTCACCAGTGAGCTTGTTTCCACTAGCTTTGAGTTAATATAGTGTGGTCCTCTGTCCCGGACTTTTTGGCCAGAAAGGAGTAGCTACCAAGAGCGTGGAGGCTTTGTCATGATCTGTATTGTATATTGCTTCACTTCACCTCTGGAGGCACTGCAGGGAAATTGGACACAGGTTTCTCCACAGATTAAAGTAGGAAGTGTTTAAAAAAAGACAACCCCTTTAAGGGTAAAATAAAGGAAAAACAATCTGATATCTCATAGATAAGTATAAAAAATATCATATTTGTGAAGTCTATGAGTGTGGTGCTCATTAATTACCAGTACAGAATGATCTATATAGAGCACTCAAGTGTTCAGGAAATCAATGGTAGTTACGATAGCAAACTTACTATACAATCATACCCCACTACTGCTATGGGACATTGGACAGAGAGTGTTTTATCCAGGTTGGTCCCATTCTCTTTGATATTTAGCTCCATAAAAACCTGCACTGGATAAAAGGACATGAATAGGGAAGAAAACCCCATGGTCTGCACAGGCTTTGCCCAGTTTGCGATTTGCTTTAGAGATTCCTTTCTTCTGTATAAAATACTGATAACAATCAATGGCGCCCCAAAGGAACTATCCAAATTGGGGGTTTTCCTCTCAGGCCGCCAATGTCATGGTAGTTATGAAGAAAACTTGGGACAGGGGCTCCTAAACTGGCCCTCGGGCTAGGGGGGCTCCAGCTATCCGTGATCTCAGAGATACCTCTGAAAGTGAGGATGTCTAAGCCGCCTTCATGGCCCTGCTACTGCCCAGCCCTGATCTTATACTCACTCCCCTCTGCTCCAGGAAAGAGCAGGGACAGGAGGGTGATTAAACACACAGAGATAGACAAACAGGGGAAACAAAACTCGATCTCACAGCATGATTACATAGAGGTATAAAACAAAAAGAGATAAGGAGTAAAATAAGAGCAGGGAGGACACTATAAGACAACGGGTAAGCTCCACAACAACTCCAAGCACAATGCAATTCAATCACCAGTAGGACTGGGACACAACAGCTCAGACCAGCACAGCAATAAACTATAGTCGGCATGGGTGGACAGATTTTACCATCTTAAAAAGGCAGTGAGCAAATGTGATAGGTTTCAAACAACATGGGATCCCAGAGGTAACCAGCAGGCTAGCAGAGGTTAACTCTTGCTAGCCTGGCCATGAATGACCCCACATCAGGTTGACGCCCAAGTCTACCTGCATAGTTCATAAGTACCAGAGAAACCATAGGGAGGAGGGTCAGAATTTGTAGTGTGAACAGCATCTCTGATGCCGCCATGACACTCGGCGAGTTTTGAGCAAAACGCCGTGTGACACCCAATTACTATTAAACAACCCACATGTATACCAGGATGGGGTCATTATGGGGACATGTATACCAGGATGGGGCCATTATGGGGACATGAGTACCAGAATGGGGTTATTACAGGGACATGTATACCAGGATGGGTTTATTATGGGGACATGTATACCAGGATGGGGCCATTAAGGAGACATGTATACCAGGATGGGGCCATTATGGGGACATGTATACCAGGATGGGGCCATTACAGGGACATGTATACCAGGATAGGGCCATTACGGGGACATTTATACCAGGATGGAGCCATCATTTTGAAATGTATACCAGGATGGGGCCATTGTGGGGACATGTATACCAGGATGGGGCCATTATGGGGACATGTATACCAGGATGGGGCCATTATGGGGACATGTATACCAGGATGGGGCCATTACTGGGACATGTATACCTGGATGGGGCCCTTACTGGGACATGTATACCAGGATGGAACCATTATTTTGACATGTATACCAGGATGGGGCCATTATGGGGACATGTATACCAGGGTGGGACCATTATGGGGACATGTATGCTAGGATGGGTCATTATGGGGACATGTATACCAGGATGGGGCCACTACTGGGACATGTATACCTGGATGGGGCCATTACTGGGACATGTATACCAGGAGGGAACCATTATTTTGACATGTATACCAGGATGGGGCCATTATGGGGAGATGTATATCAGGCAGGGGAGGGGGCAGGCTCAAACTTTGCACCAGGGCCCATCCGACTCTAGTTTTAATCAGAATGGGCCTATAGATAATAACTCGATCTGTGTGTATCTGCGTGGGGACGGCTGGCACAACCACCTACACTCCGCGTCGTGTGCTATGGATTATTATTATTTTTGGCACAGCTTTAATATATATGTTCTCCCTGAGGGAAGTCATTTTGCTTCCAAATCCAACTTGGGTAAATGCAGGCAAGTCTAAGCGCCCTGTGCAGCATGATCTAATAGGGGAAATGCTCCAAAACAAACCATTCATACGTCATAATCTGCATCTGCCCCCCCCCCCCACACAGGAGGGGGGTCTACAAGACCTGTGGAATGTGAAGACGCAAGAAAAGACCAGATTTACATGTGAATAGCAGCCGTCCTCACTGTTCTGTTCCTAAACCGCCGGCCAAGATTGAGGTTTCTGCCACCTTAGCAAATCTATTCCCTATTTATAGCCTGTGAGCCGAGGCTGATCTGGAAGAGATTAGTGATGAGCGAGTACTAAAAAGCTCGGGTGCTCGAAGCTCGGGCCGAGCCTCCCAAGATACTCGTGTACTCGGCCCGAGCAACGAGCCCAATGTTATCCTATGGGAGACCCGAGTATTTTTGTGAAATGACCTCCCGGCAGCATGGAGAAACCCTAAAAATGGCACAAAAGTCTCAGAAGAGTGCTCAAATGACATGGCAACAGCATGGGGAAGACCCCTTGAAGCATTTATCACTCAAAAGTCACAGCTGTGAACAATTTTGTCCGCGTTTTACGCCATTTTTACGGACTCACCAGAAAACCTTCCAAAATGACCCCAAAATGATTTTTCATGGCGGAAATGTTAAGGGCACATACCCAATAGTGAGATAGATCTGGTGTATGTTACTTTTTGAGATTAATACATGAAAGATTTTACGTGAAAACATTGTGTGGCACTCCGATGTCCCTGAGAAGAGACGTACATGAAGGCCTCTTGAGTCTAATGTGCCCATTTTGAGGAAGTGAGTCTTTGTAGTATTTTCCTTTGCCAGGGCAGTCCAAAATTGTGAGGTTCACCAATGCCCCTGCATACAGACGTGCATGAGGGCCTCAAAACATTAAGTGTCCATTGTCAGGAAGTGGGTGTATTATAGTATAGCCCTTAGGCAGGGCAGCCAAAAATTGGGAGGCTCCACATTGTCCCTGGATAGAGACGTGCATGATGGCCTTTAAACCTGAAGTGCCCATTGTAAGGAAGTGGGTCTATTTCAGTATAGCCCTTTGCCAGGGCAGCCAAAAATTGGGAGGCTCCACATTGTCCCTGGATAGAGCCGTGCATTATGGCCTGTAAACCTGAAGTGCCCATTGGAAGGAAGTGGGTCTATTTCAGTATAGCCCTTTGCCAGGGCAGCCAAAAATTGGGAGGCTCCACGTTGTCCCTGGGTAGAGACGTGCATGATGGCCTCAAAACATTAAGTGTCCATTTTAAGGAAGTGGGTGTATTTCAGTATAGCCCTTAGGCAGGGCAGCCAAAAATTGGGAGGCTCCACATTGTCCCTGGGTAGAGACGTGCATGAGGGCCTCAAAACATTAAGTGTCCATTTTAAGGAAGTGGGTGTATTTCAGTATAGCCCTTTGCCAGGGCAGCCAAAAATTGGGAGGCTCCACATTGTCCCTGGGTAGAGACGTGCATGATGGCCTCAAAACATTAAGTGTCCATTTTAAGGAAGTGGGTGTATTTCAGTATAGCCCTTAGGCAGGGCAGCCAAAAATTGGGAGGCTCCACATTGTCCCTGGGTAGAGACGTGCATGAGGGCCTCAAAACATTAAGTGTCCATTTTAAGGAAGTGGGTGTATTTCAGTATAGCCCTTAGGCAGGGCAGCCAAAAATTGGGAGGCTCCACATTGTCCCTGGGTAGAGACGTGCATGAGGGCCTCAAAACATTAAGTGTCCATTTTAAGGAAGTGGGTGTATTTCAGTATAGCCCTTAGGCAGGGCAGCCAAAAATTGGGAGGCTCCACATTGTCCCTGGGTAGAGACGTGCATGAGGGCCTCAAAACATTAAGTGTCCATTTTAAGGAAGTGGGTGTATTTCAGTATAGCCCTTAGGCAGGGCAGCCAAAAATTGGGAGGCTCCACGTTGTCCCTGGGTAGAGACGTGCATGAGGGCCTCAAAACATTGTTCCCATTGCAAAGGAGCGGGTCTCCTGTCGTTGTAATGTCCATTCTGCAAAGAATGGGCGAAAAAATTTACCACTGGGGGTATACCTGAAACAAAGACCTAACTATTGTAACGGTCATCATGATGGCGCATGAGGAGAAGGAGGAGCAGTCCAGCGATTATCCAAAGTCGAGAAGTGTACCCATGGGTGAGTGGAGGTACATGGCAAACTTTAAATTCCGCTCTCATTTGCTGGTGGTGTGGTGAAGTCTGGCCCAATCCAACCCTTGTTCATCTTTATCAGAGTCAGCCTGTCAGCATTTTCAGTTGACAGGCGGGTGCGTTTATCTGTAATGATTCCACCTGCGGCACTAAAAACACGCTCTGACAAAACGCTAGCAGCAGGGCAGGCCAGGACTTCCAAGGCGTAGAGAGCCAATTCATGCCACGTGTCCAGCTTGGATACCCAATAATTGTAAGGCACAGAGGAATGTCGGAGTACAGTTGTTCGATCTGCAAGGTACTCCTTCAGCATCTGGGCAAACTTAGGATTTCTTGTGGCACTACCCCGCACCTCAGGGGCTGTGGTACGTGAGGGGCTGAGAAAACTGTCCCACATCTTAAAGACTGTTCCCCTACCTCTGGCGGATTGGACTTGTGCCTCTCTCGGCTGTACGCCTCAGTTGTCCACTGATTCCTGACCTATGCCGCTAGCGTTTTGTGAGGGGAATGCTTTGCCTACTTCCGTGAGTATGGCCTTCCGAAACTGCTGCATTTTGGTTGACCTCTCCTCCACGGGAATAAGAGACAAAAAGTTCTCCTTGTAGCGTGGGTCTAACAGTGTTACCAACCAGTAATGATTGTCGGCCAAGATGTTCTTAACGCGAGGGTCACGAGACAGGCAGCTTACCATAAAGTCAGCCATGTGCGCCAGACTCTTAACAGCCAGGACTTCAGTAGCCTGACCAACAAGATGACTGAACATGCTGTCCTCCTCCTCCTCCTCCTCCTCCTCCTCCTCCTCATCTACCCTGTCCTCTGGCCAGCCACGCTGAATCGAGGATATGACTGGTGTGCATGTCATATCCTCAATTTGGCCGGAGAGTTGCTCCATGTCTTCATCCTCCTCCTCGTCATAGTCCTCCACTGCACGTTGTGATGAGACGAGGCTGGGCTGTGTGTTATCACCCACACCCACTACTGTTTCTTGCTGCAACTCATCGCGCTCCGCCTGCAATGCATCATGTTTGTTTTTCAGCAGGGACCGTTTTAGAAGGCAGAGTAGCGGTATGGTGACGCTAATAATGGCGTCATCACCACTCACCATCTTGGTGGAGTCCTCAAAGTTTTGGAGGATGGTACATAGGTCTGACATCCATCTCCACTCCTCAGGTGTTATGTGTGGAGTTTGACCCATTTCCCGACGGCTTAGGTGATGCAGGTACTCAACAACTGCCCTCTTCTGCTCACATATCCTGACCAACATGTGCAGAGTTGAATTCCAACGCGTGGGGACATCACACACCAGTCTGTGAGCCGGAAGATGCAAACGGCGCTGAAAGCCGGCAAGGCCGGCTGAAGCAGTAGGTGACTTTCGAAAATGTGCAGACAGGCGGCGAACTTTTACCAGCAGATCAGACAGCTCTGGGTATGACTTTATAAACCGCTGAACCACGAGGTTGAGCACATGGGCCACGCATGGAACATGTGTCAGCTGGCCTCGCCTCAAAGCCGCCACCAGGTTCCGGCCATTGTCACAAACGACCTTTCCTGGCTTTAGGTTCAGAGGTGTGAGCCAGTGATCTGCCTGCTGTTTCAGAGCTGTCCACAGCTCTTCTGCATTGTGGGGTTTGTCACCTATGCAGATTAGCTTCAGCACAGCCTGTTGCCGCTTCGCCGAGGCAGTGCTGCAGTGCTTCCAGCTTGTGACTGGTGTGGAGGGCACAGTGGATGAGGATGCGCAGGAGGAGGAGGAGGCTGAAGAGCATGACATTCCGGAGCTGTAGAGTGTGGGTGAAACACTGACTGAGGTAGGGCCTGCAAACCTTGGTGTGGGAAGGACGTGTTCCGTCCCTCGCTCAGACTGGGTCCCAGCTTCCACAATATTAACCCAGTGTGCCGTCAACGAGATGTAGCGGCCTTGCCCACAAGCACTTGTCCACGTGTCTGTGGTTAGGTGGACCTTGGGTGAAACAGCGTTGTTCAGGGCACGTGTGATGTTTTGTGACACGTGGTTATGCAACGCGGGGACGGCACACCGGGAGAAATAGTGGCGGCTGGGGACCGAGTAACGTGGGACAGCTGCCGCCATCAGGTCACGGAATGCTTCTGTCTCCACCAGCCTAAAAGGCAACATTTCCAGCGCAAGCAGTCGCGAAATGTTAGCATTTAGAACTGTGGCATGTGGGGTGTTGGCAGTGTATTTGCGCCTGCGTTCAAAGGTTTGCTGAATGGATAACTGAACGCTGCGCTGGGACAAGGACGTGCTTGATGATGGTGTTCTTTCTGCGTAGGCAACTGCAGGTGCAGGAGTGGAGGAGGCTTGTTCGCAGGCAGCATGGACAGAGGATTGGCTCGCATGCACAACCAGCGAAGACGTAGCAGTGACATCAGCAAGCACTGCTCCTCGACTCTGTTGTACTTCCCACAAAGTCGGGTGCTTGGCTGACATGTGCCTGATCATGCTGGTGGTGGTCAGGCTGCTAGTTTTGGTACCCCTGCTGATGCTGGCACGGCAGGTGTTGCAAATGGCCTTTTTTGAATCATCTGGATCCAACTTAAAAAACTGCCAGACTCGTGAAGACCTAACATTTGTACAGGCACCTTGTGTCGTCGTGTTGTTCCGGGGAACGGTTGCCTGACTTCTGCCTGGGGCCACCACCCTGCTTCTTACTGCCTGTTGTGATGCTACGCCTCCCTCCCCCTGTGCACTGCTGTCCTCGCTCTGCATATCCTCCTGCCAGGTTGGGTCAGTTACTGGATCATCCACCACGTCGTCTTCCTCTTCCGCACCCTGCTCCTCCTCCTGACTTGCTGACAATTGTGTCTCATCATCGTCCACCACTTGTTGAGACACGTTGCCAACTTCGTGAGAACGTGGCTGCTCAAATATTTGGCCATCTGTACAGACGATCTCCTCATGACCCACTTCAATATGAGCTGGCGAGAGGCCAGAATGTGTGAATGGAAACGTGAACAGCTCTTCCGAGTGTCCAAGTGTGGGATCATTAATGTCCGAGGAGGACGTGTACTCAGCCTGGTGGTAGGAAGGAGGATCAGGTTCAGAAATGTGCGGTGCAGTATCACGGCTACTGACACTTGACCGTGTGGAAGACAGAGTGTTTGTGGTGGTGCCAATCTGACTGGAAGCATTATCCGCTATCCAACTAACAACCTGTTGACACTGGTCTTGGTTCAAGAGCGGTGTACTGCTGCGGTCCCCAAGAATTTGGGACAGGACGTGCGAGCGACTAGATGTGGCCCTTTGTTGTGGCGAAATTAGAGCTTGCCCACGACCTCGGCCTCTGCCTGCACCACCATCACGTCCACTTCCTTGTTCCTTGCCAATGCCCTTGCGCATTTTGCAATGCTGTGCACTGCTGACGTGTATATTCACTACTTGTGCGTTATATCAAAGTTTCTGGAAATTGCACACAAGTGCACCTGTACGCTGCCACCGACAGGCACACACGTGCGGTTTTTAAATGCAAGCACGGACGCACTAAGAACCTAACACAGGTTTTAGGAGCAAAAATTAAGAACTCTGACACTATCAGCCACTGCTGACTGACGTGTATTATACACTACACTTGTGCGTTATATAATAGTTTGGTAAAAACGCACACCAGTGCACCTGTACGCTGCCACCAACAGGCACACACGTGCGGTTTTAAAAACCAAGCACGGACGCAATAATAACCTAACACAGGTTTTAGGAGCAAAAATTAAGAACTCTGACACTATCAGCCACTGCTGACTGACGTGTATTATACACTACACTTGTGCGTTATATAATAGTTTGGTAAAAACGCACACCAGTGCACCTGTACGCTGCCACCAACAGGCACACACGTGCGGTTTTAAAAACCAAGCACGGACGCAATAATAACCTAACACAGGTTTTAGGAGCAAAAATTAAGAACTCTGACACTATCAGCCACTGCTGACTGACGTGTATTATACACTACACTTGTGCGTTATATAATAGTTTGGTAAAAACGCACACCAGTGCACCTGTACGCTGCCACCAACAGGCACACACGTGCGGTTTTAAAAACCAAGCACGGACGCAATAATAACCTAACACAGGTTTTAGGAGCAAAAATTAAGAACTCTGACACTATCAGCCACTGCTGACTGACGTGTATTATACACTACACTTGTGCGTTATATAATAGTTTGGTAAAAACGCACACCAGTGCACCTGTACGCTGCCACCAACAGGCACACACGTGCGGTTTTAAAAACCAAGCACGGACGCAATAATAACCTAACAGGTTTTTTTGGGGAGCGACAATTACAGTACAGACAAGTCAGACACTATCTGGACTGTTTTACACTGTGTACACCAGCCCCAGATATGAAGGCTGGTATACGGTCACCACTACCCTGCCTGCCTGCCTGCCTGTATACTGCTACAATAGTCCTGACAAGGACTCTTTTGGTCACTAGCCTGTATTCAGACCTGGCTATACCCTGCCTGTATATAGCAACAATAGTCCTGAGAAGGACTCTGCTACTGTACGCCGACCTGGCTATACCCTGCCTGCCTGTATACAACTAGAATAGTCCTGAGAAGGACTTTTGGTCACACTGTTTGCAGCCCTGCAACTGAAAAAGCTATAAAGGGCCGCAAAGCTTTCCCTGAATCAGCGACACTCTCCCTACACTCACTGTCAGAATAGCTGTGAGCAGAGCACAGCGCGCCGGCCTATATAAAGGCTCGGTGACGCTGTGCAGGCCGGCCAATCACTGCAATTCCACAACTAACAGGGCTGTGGCATTGCAGTGGTCTGCCAGCCAATCCCTGCATGAGGGCTGGCTCTCAAAAGAGCGCCAACATGCAGAAATGAAGACCACGAGTAAAGCACGAGTATCGCGAGATTACTCGGTCCCCGCCGAGCAGCCCGAGTACAGTGATACTCGTGCGAGTACCGAGTAGTGACAAGCATGCTCGCTCATCACTAGAAGAGATGAGTATCTACTCTATAATACCCCATGTAAATTGTATTATTTCTACAGGTATTTCTAGTTCGATGGACATAAACTTTCATTATTGTATTATGATATAGACAGTAGAGCTAATCAGTACTCTAGACCACCAGGGATAGAGACACTGACCCCAAACACTACCCTAGACCACCAGGATTACAGACACTAACACTAAACATTGCCCTAGACCACCAGGGATATAGACACTGCCCCCAAACATTGCCCTAGACCACCAGGATTATAGACACTAACCCTAAACATTTCCCTAGACCACCAGGGATATAGACACTAAACTTAAACATTGCTCTAGACCACTAGGGATATAGACATTAACCCTTAACATTGCTCTAGACCACCAGGGATATAGACAATAACCCTAAACATTGCCCTAGACCACCAGGGATATAGACACTAACCCCAAACATTGCCCTAGACCACCAGGGATATAGACACTAACCCCAAACATTGCCCTAGACCACCAGGGATATAGACACTGCCCCCAAACATTGCCCTAGACCACCAGGGATATAGACAATAACCCTAAACATTGCCCTAGACCACCAGGGATATAGACACTAACCCCAAACATTGCCCTAGACCACCAGGGATATAGACACTAACCCCAAACATTGCCCTAGACCACCAGGGATATAGACACTAACCCCAAACATTGCCCTAGACCACCAGGGATATAGACACTAACCCCAAACATTGCCGTAGACCACCACGGATATAGATACTATCCCCAATCACTGCCCATCACCACCAGTGATATAGATAGTAACACCTTAACTGCCCTAGACCACCGGGGATATAGACAATAACCCTAAACATTGCCCTAGACCACCAGGGATATAGACATTAACCCCAAACATTGCCCTAGACCACCAGGGATATAGACACTAACCCCAAACTTTGCCCTAGACCACCAAGGATACAGACACTGCCCCCAAACATTGCCCTAGACCACCAGGGATATAGACAATAACCCTAAACATTGCCCTAGACCACCAGGGATATAGACACTAACCCCAAACATTGCCCTAGACCACCAAAGATATAGACAATAACCCTAAACATTGCCCTAGACCACCAGGGATATAGACACTAACCATATTACTGCTAGACCACCAAGGATATAGACACTAACTCCAATTTTTGAACTACACCACCAAGAATATAGATACTATCCAAAATCACTGCCAATCACCACCAGTTATATAGATAGTAATCCTATTGTCCTATAGTGTCCTAGACCACCAAGGATATAGACAGTAGCCCTAATCATTACTCTAGACCACCAGAAATGTAGACATTAACCCTAATCAGTACCCTAGACCATCAGGGATATAGATACTTAACTGCCCCAGACTACCACTAAAGACTTTTACACGAGTTCTTGCCCTAGACTACCAATGTTATAGACACTAATGCTAGCCATTGCCCTACACCAGAAGTGATGTATATAGTAACTTCTGTACTGCCCTAGACCACCAGGGATGTAGACAATAACCTAACCATACAAATGACATAGCTGTCGTCTGACAATTTCTTGCAGGCAGCTCTGTCTTCTGACGCTCCCATATACAGGAGCGTACATTTGTTTTAGCACAGGTCACTGATAGACATATTGTAGGTAATTGCATTATTTGAGCGCAGAAAATTGAGGGTTAACGTAATTTATTTTCGCGCTTTAATAACAATCGTCTGTGTGTAAATTTAGCTGGAAGGAAATGCTTTTAATAAGCGCTGTGTGCCCAGAGAGCGTGAGATGGAGAATACCACAGAGAGAGGAATGTGTGAGAGACAATGAGCGAGGGGCATGAAGGGGGAGCGCAGGGATGAGAGAGGATGAGGGGAAACATGGAGGCCGCAGCCCTCACAGCACCTGTACTGGACACTAGAAACTGCCTAAAAGCTCCTGGGGGCAATGTGGTCAGAAATCTGTCCTCATCTGGGCACCAGCTCCCCTGTCCTCTGCCAGATGTGCCGCGAAGGGACTGCGTCATCTGGAATTGATCAGACCTCGGTTTACAGCCTCCACCCTCTCCAGACAGAGGAATAGAGACAACAACACAGCTGCCTTGTGGTCAACCCAATGACGTCTTATACGGAGGAGAACTCTCGGCATCACCGAACCGAACTGTTATATAATACCGCCGCAGCGTGTGATTGACGGAGGGTCTGATAACACATTGGCTATATTAACTTTAGATGGACTCCACCCTGGGATAATGAACGCCGTCACCGGGGTTTGGGGGGGATGTGTTACATAACTCTTTTCAGAACCATCTGTAAGAAACAAAATCTAAAGGATAATTTAGAAATGTATGATTGTGGGGCCCAAAATCCACAAAATGTGAGTGAAGTGGTACTGAGCATGTGCAGCTGATTCTTTCCGTGAGGTAAAACATTTTTAAAAACCAGGCAAGGAAATGTTTTACCTCACAGAAGGAATCATCTATGATCCCATGCTGTAACGTCTTTATATTCTTTTGTGTCCTCCCCAGCCTAGGAGCTGTGGTATGATCAGACCATGTCCCTGTACTGTCAGACACGGCCATTACACAGTACACAGCAGGGACACCTATATAAGATTATCTCAGCACAGGAACATTTTTTTTAAATCACATACAATTATGGAAACTGTTATTATTCCAAGATCTATTCATTAAAAAAAAAAAAATTAAATTATCTTTGTTCATGGGAGAACCTCTTTAAGGCTTTGATCTATGATGCACATGGCTCTCTCTTGTTACTCAAACCATGGACTGCAACCAAAATCCAATTTCATGGCATGGGTACTCTATACTGTAATAATGTAAATGTAATCACTTAATGGAAGCCCCTGAGAAATGTCAAACCTCTCAAAAATCAGAAAAAAGGGATCTGATCCTGTACAACCCCTTAAAACTAAAGCTAATGAAAGTTTTTGGTCCGGTTCCCGTTGAAGGTTCCTCAGAAATATCAGTTCTATCTTTTAGAAACCTCAGATGATGAAACGTTTCTTGTCCGAGGTTATGTGTTTTTGAGAATCTCTTCAGTTCTTAACCCTTATATTGGCTTCTGGTCTACATTTGGTTTCTCAGTCTCTGGTCTTTGCCAATTCGGCAGAATTTTTGCTTCCCTCAGACTTTCAAGACAGATGTCAGTGGAAATAGTGAATTTCCCCTTCAAAACAGACAAATGCATGAGTTCTAAGAATAGGCTCATAATGGAAAAGTCCCTGGAACGCAGCGACCAAATGGAGGGAATTAATAGAGAACCGATGAGCACTGACTCCTTCTCAGCCTGAAGAGCCTAATTATTAACATCTCTCGCGGACAAGTCCTCATCCCTCTGTGGTGCCCCAAGAGGGTATGATTTAAGAATCTCATTATGAGATAACCTTAGCACATTACCGTCTGTCAATTCTGTCAACTAGTGTCACGCTAGATACGGGGAAGGACCACGCGTACAGTGACAGGGAAGGGAAACCCTGTGTCTAAGGAAGGGGGAGATGGTGACCTCTGACCAACCCTACTGCTTGTCCCTGGGGTCCCTCACCACCCTAGATAGGTTCTGCACCTATGCAGCAAGAAGGACACCTGACCCTAACTGACCATAGAACTGGGCCCTAATCCTCATCCCTCTGTGGTGCCCCAAGAGGGCATGATTTAAGAATCTCATTATGAGATAACCTCAGACCGTTACCGTCTGTCAATTCTGTCAACTAGTGTCACACTAGGTATGGGAAAGGACCACGGTGACAGGGAAGGGAAACCCTGTGTCTAAGGAAGGGAGAGCTGGTGACCTCTGCCCAACCCTACTGCTGGTCTTTGGGGTCCCCCACCACCCTAGATAGGTTCTGCTCTTATGCAGCAAGCAGGATACCTGACCCTAGCTATCCCTAGTACTGGGCCCTAGTCTTCATCCCTCTGTGGTGCCCCAAGAGGGTATGATTTAAGAATCTCATTACGAGATAACCTTAGTACGTTACCGTCTGTAAATTCTGTCAACTAGTGTCATGCTAGGTAGCGGGAAGGACCATGCGTACGGTGACAGGTAAGGGAAACCCTGTGTCTAGGGAAGGGAGAGATGGTGACCCCTGACCAAACCTTCCGCAGGCCCCTGACTCCCCTGATCACCCTCACCCTACATAGGTTTAGAACCTATGCGCCAAGCAGGATACCTGACCCTAAATGACCTTAGAACTGGGTCCTAGGTAGGGAACGGATGGGATGAGCGCTTATGTGTCGCCCTGGGCAAGCCAGGGGACACAGGTCACAACACCACCACACCCCACACTCCAGGTAGGCACATCTGCTAACCAGAAATCCTTGTTGCCTTCCTCCAGGAGTCTGATGATGCACACCAGGGGGTGGGCCAGGCGGTTGGCTCCGCCCACCGAGGAGCTCACAACTCTGGAGGCGGGAAAACCAGGCAGTTAGCCCCGGGCAGGGGAAGAGTGAAGTCCAGTGAAGGGCTAGAGTAAACAACCAAGAAGTGAAAGTGGAGGAAAGAAAAGGAGTAAAGGAGGAAAGCAAGAAGTGGTGACAGAGCAGAGAGTGTGCAAGCCTGAGAGCCCAGCTTTGTGTAGGGCTAGAACAGCAAGGTCAGCGACGGCGGTGACTGTTCGGAGGGGGACCGTTTGGAAGTTCCTGGAAGGACCCCGTTGGCTGTGTGCCCGGTGGTCTGGAGCAGTGTTCCGAAGGACAGTCAGCACCAGGGCAGGGGCCTCTCGGACCCCGGCAAGGCTAGGAGTCGCCAAATTTGCCGAATCCGTCAGTGAAGGGGACGTAGATCCCCCAGCAACCAAGTCCCGATTGACGGCAACAGCCCGACCATTACAGGGGAGACACCGCCACCGCCAGGGCACCAGTTTCCCCAGGGCCAGCGCCTGCGGGCAAAGTGTAGAGCTCCTCCGGCCCAGATTGCAGTCGGGGAGCGGGTAACCGGAGGGAATCCACCGCTACCATCAGTCAACACAGGTGCAAGGAAGAGAGACATCACCGTCACCTACCGGGAGTGCAGGTGCAGCCGTCTGTGGGACCGTCCTACCAGCCGTTTGGTTTACCGTACAAACTGTGTCCAAGTCTCAGGCTGAGTGAGTACCACAGTGCCGCAAGGCACAGCGCTGTCCCCGCGTCCCTGCGCCCTCCAGGCCCTACACTTTACATCTCTTCACTGGGTCCCGGGATCACCAACCCCTACCCACGGAGGGGCAACACAACACCTGGCTGCTCCGCATCACCATCCCCGGGACCCCCACACTGAGCAGCGGTGGTACAATCACCACAACCGTGGGTGGCGTCACGAACTATAACCATCCCCTCACCCAACAAACACCCCCCTTTCACTCACGGGCGAGGAGTGTCGCTCGAGAAACCCCGGGATCCGGCCTACAGCTCGAGCCACCAGGAGCAGCTGCCGGACCCGAACAGAAGGGGTGAGCGCGGTGTGCTGACACCCTCCTCCCCGCCCGCGACAACTTGGCGTCACGAACAGGATCTTACCGCTCTGCCGTCTGGTAGAGGTGCGCCTTGTTACCGCCGGAGGTATCCGGCAGAAAAATTTCAGAAACCGCCATCTTTGGCGCGAAAAGTTCCCGCTCGAGCGTCTTCTCGAGCAGTAGAGGCGCGAAGGCCAAAACCCCGCCCCGAGAGAGGAGGGGCCGGAAAGAGCTAAGGGGGACGCGATGGCGGCTGGACGCATGTAAGTGTGGCGGTGCAAGCCAACACCCTGAGGCCCCCGGTCTGCCGACCCTAACGAACAATGTCCGCCCCACCTAGCTCTGCAGAGACTACCGAGCGGGTGTCGGGAACGGCGGCCTGGCTGAGGGCCCGGGCGGCGGGGATCTGCCGTCATTACCAAAGTCGGATCGACGGGCTGATGGAGCAGCGGGCCGCGGAGGTGGAGGCCCTAGTTGCGGTGGCGTGAGTGTATGGAGTGGAGGCTGTGATGGAGGAGCGGGAGAATGACCCACGCCCCTGTGTCCACGAGGGACCGGCCGCTGCGGCTGAGGGACCCGGTCTGCCCCTGGCTCCTGTGTTACCTCCGTCCTACTCGCTCGCGCGCTGCACCGAGACTGGCCTGTCGGGCGTGCATCCCTCTGTGACTGCGGCGGGGGCAGAAGATAGCGACTCCGGGCCTGACACTGAGCCCGTGTCGGAGGAGGAAGAGGGGGTCGCTGCCCTGCCTGGCCTGGAGGCCACTTATGTTCCCCGAGCCGGAGGCAACGGGTATCGGGCGATCCTTCCACGCCGTGCGTGCTATGCGCTGGAGGGGCTGGTGCCCATGTCCTTTCACCCCGAGCTGGGTGAGGAGGACGAAGATACCGAGTAGGGCGAGGGATGCCCGCAGCACCGTCCCCGTTGGGACCACCTGTTTGTTTGAAAAGTTTGAAAGTTTTGCCAATAATGAAAATGATCACACCGAAGAAGTAACCTGATTTGTTTGTTGATTTGCAACCAGCAGGAGCCGGCACCGTTGTCCCCGTGGGGACCGTTAAAAGTTAATGCATGGGAACTAGCCATGGACAAGCCCGTGAACTTTGCAGGGCAACCACAAACGTTAGTGGCTTGTAAATATGTTGGGTACCGTTACCGTTTCGCAATGCCGCCTCCGGAGAGGCAGGTTGGAGGGAGGGCCCTGAGCAGAGCAGGCCAGGGCCCAGCCACCAAAGGAACCGGTGGCTACCCTCTGGAGGGAAGGACAGATCCCGCTCGGGTACCGTGTGCTGGACTGTGGGTCAAGGGGTGCTGCCTGGGTTTTAGGGGCAGCATCAGGGCCAGGTTACTTGGGTGGGAGAGAGCGGAAACCGTGACCGTATACCGTTGAAACGTTAAAAGTAAAATGTGCCTCCCGTCTTGGGAAGAGTTTATTAAAAATGTTATGCATGTTTGTTTAACCCTGTTATCCCCTTTTTACAGAAAAATAAAACCGGTGTAGGACGGCAGCCCGCGGACGGTCTGCATTTTGCTAAGGGGAAATGTGTCGCCCTGGGCAAGCCAGGGGACACAGGTCACAACACCACCACACCCCACACTCCAGGTAGGCACATCTGCTAACCAGAAATCCTTGTTGCCTTCCTCCAGGAGTCTGATGATGCACACCAGGGGGTGGGCCAGGCGGTTGGCTCCGCCCACCGAGGAGCTCACAACTCTGGAGGCGGGAAAACCAGGCAGTTAGCCCCGGGCAGGGGAAGAGTGAAGTCCAGTGAAGGGCTAGAGTAAACAACCAAGAAGTGAAAGTGGAGGAAAGAAAAGGAGTAAAGGAGGAAAGCAAGAAGTGGTGACAGAGCAGAGAGTGTGCAAGCCTGAGAGCCCAGCTTTGTGTAGGGCTAGAACAGCAAGGTCAGCGACGGCGGTGACTGTTCGGAGGGGGACCGTTTGGAAGTTCCTGGAAGGACCCCGTTGGCTGTGTGCCCGGTGGTCTGGAGCAGTGTTCCGAAGGACAGTCAGCACCAGGGCAGGGGGGCCTCTCGGACCCCGGCAAGGCTAGGAGTCGCCAAATTTGCCGAATCCGTCAGTGAAGGGGACGTAGATCCCCCAGCAACCAAGTCCCGATTGACGGCAACAGCCCGACCATTACAGGGGAGACACCGCCACCGCCAGGGCACCAGTTTCCCCAGGGCCAGCGCCTGTGGGCAAAGTGTAGAGCTCCTCCGGGCCAGATTGCAGTCGGGGAGCGGGTAACCGGAGGGAATCCACTGCTACCATCAGTCAACACAGGTGCAAGGAAGAGAGACATCACCGTCACCTACCGGGAGTGCAGGTGCAGCCGTCTGTGGGACCGTCCTACCAGCCGTTTGGTTTACCGTACAAACTGTGTCCAAGTCTCAGGCTGAGTGAGTACCACAGTGCCGCAAGGCACAGCGCTGTCCCCGCGTCCCTGCGCCCTCCAGGCCCTACACTTTACATCTCTTCACTGGGTCCCGGGATCACCAACCCCTACCCACGGAGGGGCAACACAACACCTGGCTTCTCCGCATCACCATCCCCGGGACCCCCACACTGAGCAGCGGTGGTACAATCACCACAACCGTGGGTGGCGTCACGAACTATAACCATCCCCTCACCCAACAAACACCCCCCTTTCACTCACGGGCGAGGAGTGTCGCTCGAGAAACCCCGGGATCCGGCCTACAGCTCGAGCCACCAGGAGCAGCTGCCGGACCCGAGCAGAAGGGGTGAGCGCGGTGTGCTGACACCCTCCTCCCCGCCCGCGACACTTAGTCAACCCAACTTAGCTCTAAAGAAGACACAGAGAGAAAACATACAGGGAAAGTATATGAACAACTTATCTCCAGGATAATTCAAGGAGAGGTACAGCACGAACAACAATGTTTCTTTAGATGGATACAAGACGACTGCTTGCATCCAAGGCCTGTAAATGTTTCTAAGGCCGGGATCACATTCTTGTTATCTGCGCTGGGCACTTACGTTGGGGTGTCCATGTAAATCCGCCCAAAATGTCATTCAAATAAATCCCCCAACGAAACCACTCACTCTAATGAGGCAGATGGAGACACTTTGGACTCTGTTTGGCGTCTGTTTTGCTGCTGTCCATCTTTTTTGGCGTGCACAGAATAGTGGTCATTTACACTTAGCTCATGCTAGGTATGGGGAAGGACCACGTGTACAGCGACAGGGAAGGGAAATCCTGTTTCTAGGCAATGGGGAGATTGTGACCTCTGATCAAACGTACCGCTGGCCCTTGGCTCCTCTGATCACCCTAGATAGGTTCCGCACCTATGCGCCGAGCAGGATAGCTGACCCTAACTGACCCTAGAACTGGGCCCTAGGTAGGGAATGGATGGGATGAGCACTTAGTCAACTCCACTAGGCTCGAAAGAAGACACAGGGAGTACACATAGCAGGAAAATATATGAACAACTTAACTCCAGGATGACTCTAGGAGAGGTACAGCAATAAATAACAATGTTTCTTTAGATGTATACAAGCCGACTGCTTGCATCCAAGGCCTGTATAGATTTTTAACTCTATTACCAGCAAAGACCAAGGGTGAATGAGAGTATTTAAGGACACAAAGGGAAGTACTGATGATTCACAGCTGAAAGGTGAAGAAATCCACAGGGTCCTAAAAGTAAGTGGACTAACCCCAAGCAGAGAAGAAGAGAATGTCAGGGAACAGTTTGTGCATCCAAACACTGCGACCTTCTACAGCCGGACACCACAGGATTATTCGACACATCCGTGACAACTAGATCATTCATTTGGGTATTACTGTAGAAACAACAATATGTTCCTCACCATCCAGATTCCACTGTGCCCCTTTCAGAAGTTCTACCTTGATGGGGATATGGACGGCATGTACGCTTTGGGTTAAAACAGGTGTTCCAATCACAATCTCAAGATTTTTGATACAGTACATAGATGATTTTTTTTTGGAGTCCCACCACTGACCCCTAAAAATCACTAGAACAGGGATCTCAATTAAAATAACCCTTATAATGTTGGTGGGTCCGGCCAACAATTTAATGTATTGGTGTCCATGATAGAACCACGAGGGCAGATATCTGGGGAGCCTAGACTTAGGATATTGGATTTTGGTATGCTTGATCCTTTTGAGATAGCTAAATGTCAAAGATTTCTGTCAATATAGCACGTGTATAACAAAAAAAAGAACAGTTTTTGGCATCTACCAATGTTTTTGGTCACGGTCCATAATACTCCAAAAAATGTCCATCTATGGAGCTGATAGTCTCTTGCCGAACATCTGATGTCTTGTAAAAATTAACAGGACAGGTTGGAATTTTCTGTTGCTTTCATCTAAGATAAACTACATCTCTGCAAAGGTTTAGGTCTACAGAATTAAGGAGCAATTTTGCAGAGGAGTAGCCCATGTGGACCACAACTGTTCACGTCAAGTATAATCGTCATCATAAGACACTGAGTGGTTTGCATCTTAAAATAATTAGCCTTGAAAACTCGGTAAACAATCGTCGGAGTCAAAAGAACAATGTTGCAGTCTGCACCTAGACATCTGAGCTCATCTGGAAGAAGGTCAAACATCTTTCAACACATCTGACATACACGAGCCGTAATTATAGGACTTGTACAAATCCAACCGAGGTGCAAAATTTATGACACATTTTCTTTTTAATCTCTGATTACAAAATAAAATGTTCTTATTTGGAAAAAGTAACCATCAGAAGCCCGAAGTCACGACCTTGGTGAGTAGTAGGATCTGAAGAATTTTACAAGTAGCAGACAAAGCTTTTTGTCGTGGGTGGAATGTCAAGGAAATTTATTTTGAAATGATCAGATCTCGGAGAACAACTTATTCTGATCACAAAGTTCTTGGAGGAGACACCCTTATTTTTTGGACTAGTAACAATTTTGATTCTTACAGCAATGAAATCTTGGATGAAATGTAGTAGCAGTAAGTCCCAAACTTCACTGAGCCATGGTGGCTAGAGTAGGTGCAAAGGTGGCTACGTAGCACTTAGACTGTAGGCCTCCCGAGCCCCAACTGCTCAAGAGATTCAGAGGGACAGTCCCAGACTTGGTGTGCTGTCCTCTCCTGTTGTCATGGGAAGTTGCTGGCAGACCATTGACTTGTGCCATCTAAGACTTGGCACAGTCGATGCAATGGCTATGTGATTCTTTTTTTTATTATTTCCCGATGCGGTGGGGTTGAGGGACATCATACTGAAGTGGAAAGAGCGTACAGTGTAACATCATATTGTGTGTGAAGGGGCATCATACTGTATATGGCTATCATGATGTGTGGGGGCACTGGAGGAAGCACCATGTGTGGGGAGCTCTGAGGATGCATCATACTGTGTGTGGGGCACTGATAACATTATAGTTTAGGGGCACTGTTGAGCATCATTGAAGGTATTGTAGTGGGTATCATTTTGTTTGGGGGCACTGTTGAGCATCATTGAAGGTATTGTAGGGGGTATCATTTTGTCTGGGGGCACTGTTGGGCATCATTGAAGGTACTGTGAGGGGTACTGTTGGGCATCATTGAAGGTATTGTCAGGAGTACTGTTGTGCATCATTGAAGCATTTTGTCTAGGGGGCACTGTTGGGCATCATTGAAGGTATTGTGGGAGGTACTTTTGGGCATCATTGAAGGTATTGTGGGGGTACTGTTGGGCATCATTGAAGGTACTGTGAGGGGTACTGTTGGGCATAATTGAAGGTACTGTCAGGAGTACTGTTGTGCATCATTGAAGCATTTTGTCTGGGGGGCACTGTTAGGCATCATTGAAGGTATTGTGGGAGGTACTCTTGGGCATCATTGAAGGTATTGTGGGAGTACTGTTGTGCATCATTGAAGCATTTTGTCTGGGGGGGCACTGTTGGTCATCATTGAAGGTATTGTTCGGGGCACTGTTGGGCAGCATTGAAGGTATTGTAGGGGGTATCATTTTGTCTTGGGGGCACTATTGGGCATCATTGAACATATTGTGCGGGGTACTGCTGGGCATCATTGAATATATTATAGGGGTACTGTTAGGCATCATTGAATGTATTGTGGGAAGTACTGTTGGGCATCATTGAAGGTATTGTGGGGGGTACTGTTGTGCATCATTGAAGCATTTTGTCTGGGGGGCACTGTTGGGCATGATTGAAGGTATTGTTCAGGGCACTGTTGGACATCATTGAAGTTATTGTAGGGGGTATCATTTTGTCTGGGGGGCACTGTTGGGCATCATTGAAGGAATTGTTTGGGGCACTGTTGGGCATCATTGAAGGTATTGTAACGGGTATCATCTTGTCTGGGGGGCACTGTCGGGCATCATTGAAGATATTGTGGTGGTACTGTTGGGCATCATTGAAGGTATTATGGGAGGTACTATTAGTCATCATTGAAGGAAATGTGGGAGGTATCATTTTGTTGGTGGCACAGTGAGGATATCATACTGTGGAAGGCATCATGTATGGAGAAAAATCATTCTATGTGTGGAGGGCATCATGATGTGGGGGCATCAAACTCTGTGGAGGGCATCATTATTCTGTAATGAGGCACTGATAAGGCATCATGTGTTTGAGATACACTGTGAAGTCGTGTTAGAGAGGCACTGTGGGGGCATCATAATGAATTAGAGGGGCACTAAGGGGGCATCCTTGTGTAAGGGGGTATCATACTGATTAGAGGGTCATTTTCAGGGCTTCATACCAAATGAGGGCCATAATATGGAAATGAGTATCCAATGGTATGGGAACAGCAAGGAACGTCTCTAAGGCTACTAAACAGGACTGGGCAAGGTCAGGGTTGAGATTTAGTGTCCCTCTGTCCTATCTTGAAACGTTTGGAGCTAAGAAGGTTGTCAAAAAATTCTTCTGGCATATAGGAAGACAGTAGGAACATGCACGTTTGGTGGAGGACTCTTAGGACTCTGAAGGCTTTTCATTACACTTCTATATTAAGCAGTCCATAGGGAACCAGGGGGGTACAATGGCTTTGGCGGATTATGAATGTGACCAAACCCATAAAAACCTCACATACAGCCTTCATATTTGAACCAAGCTCAACAACTATAGAAAAAATGCATCTAAAGATGCTCACAAGTCCTTTACATAGGTCCCTTACCTTTAATTTGTAGCAAGGAAGGTGTGGAGGCCAGCTCATCTACCAGGGAGTTCAGAGGTTGACCATCTTGTAGCCATATCACGAATACAGGACCAGGAGCACCATGAGCATCACAGCTGAGGTTGAAGGCCACATTTGCGTAGATATGCATGTCCTGTGGTTCATTGGTGAAGATTGGCAGACCTGAACATAATAATATATAAAAATACATTAATATTTTGTGGCCATAATGATATTGAGGCTCACGTATCTTAGACAAGGAGTTTTAAGCGATGAGAACATCGAAGACACAAAAGATGAGAATATTCTTAAGCAGTAGCTACCGTTATGTCAGCCATCTTTCCATGTTGGGCTGACTCATTCTGACCAGGAATGTAATAGCATGAGTAATACAAATATTTAACTGTGAAGTGGTATGAGGATGAATATTCCATGTAGATCTGAGGATGTGAAGAATGCGGAGAAAAACCATGATCCTGTACAACAATTTAGGTCTGGCTGCTTGGTAACGTCTTTATTTTTTTGTAATACATCTTAAGATTTTGAATTTACATTACTTCAAAATTTGAAGAATCTTATATACTTCCTGTGTAATACCTCATTTCTCCTGCGGGGGAGCTGTAGGGAAATGAAACACTTCGTAATCTGGGTTCCTCTACTTTACACATGCAATGTATTCTATAGTTTGCTTATCCTCAGAGAGATTGGTCAAAGCGGATGCAATAAAGCTAATTAGGAATTAATTTACACGAATGTCTCACCTTGTAATTGAAGAAAAGCCAAATCAGATAAGATTTTTTCATTCTCGCCCTCAACGGCGCATTGATACCAACCGGAGTCCGACAATTGTAATGAATGGATCCTAAAAAGGGATGGAAAGGGGCAATTTAATTTAGTTGAAGATTAGTTAAGGTGAAGCCAGAAATAAATATTAGGATTTTTTTTGTAAATTATACACACTTCCAGACTAGCTAACACTTAGAATATTAAGGAGTAACCATCACTTTAACCCCCCCTAAATTAAGTAAAATTAAGCAACTTTGTAATATATCTTATTAGAGAAATCCCCTTCTTTCTCCTCCATTATTAACAATTCAAGGGTGAAATCTGTCCTCAGTGAATACAGATATTCACATCACTGAGTTAGGAGATGACAGTTGGTGCTCATAATGTTCTATGGAGAACATCAGCAGAATGTCTGTGTCTGCCTGTAGCTCCTCCCTCCTCCATAGAACCTTATGAGCACCAACTGTTATCTCCTATCACAGTAATGGAAATTCTGTCTTCACTGAAGTGACCTCAGTGACCTATTTCTGGGGAGGAGGAGGCGAGCAGCAGGGCAGAGGAGAACAAATGGGGAAGAAGAGAAATCATCCATCAGTCATATGTGTGTGTTCATGATTCATATGGGCGCACCGGAAAGGATAAAATAGAACAATAGGCATCATTTCTTGTATTTTTCCTTTTCCTTCCACTTTCTAATATAACCTTTTGCCCTACACTGAGATTTCTATGAAATGAATGTGCTACAGCTGACTCATTACATTCACGTTTACATCGATGAAATTACTCGCAGCTGGACATGTTCCGTCTGCATTCCTCCATTATACACACTGCAAGATACAACGCATGGAGATATCTGGAGCGTTACATAACCCTGATGGTCTCCGAAATTAGGATATGTTAACTATTGCTTCTCTGTGCTGAGCTATCTATCTATCTATCTATCTATCTATCTATCTATCTATCTATCTATCTATCTATCTATCTATCTATCTATCCCTCTATCTATCTATCTATCCCTCTATCTATCTATCCCTCTATCTATCCCTCTATCTCTCTATCTATCTATCTATCTATCTATCTATCTATCCCTCTATCTATCTATCTATCTATCTATCCCTCTATCTATCTATCCCTCTGTCTATCTATCCCTCTATCTATCCCTCTATCTATCTATCTATCCCTCTATTATCTATCTATCCCTCTATCTATCTATCTATCTATCAATCTATCTATCCCTCTATTATCTATCTATCTATCTATCTATCTATCTATCTATCTATCTATCTATCCCTCTATCTATTTATCTATCTATCTATCATCTATCCATCTATCTATCCCTCTATCTATCTATCTATCTATCTATCCCTCTATCTATCTATCCCTCTATCTATCTATCCCTCTATCTATGTATCCCTCTATCTATCTATCATTTTTCTACCTATCCATCTATCATCTATTTAACTACCTATCTATCTTGCATCTTTCTATTATCTATCTATCATCTACTTATCTATCATGTTTCTATCCCTCTATCTATCTATCTATCTATCTATCTATCTATCCCTCTATCTATCTATCTATCTATCTATCTATCTATCTATCTATCTATCCCTCTATCTATCATCTACTTATCTATCATGTTTCTATCCCTCTATCTATCTATCTATCTATCTATCTATCTATCTATCTATCCCTCTATCTATCTATTTATCTATCATGTTTCTATTTATCTATCCATCCATCTGTCATCTATCTATCTATCTATCTATCATGTTTTTATCTATTTATCCATCTGTCATCTATCTATATATCATCTGTCATGCTAGGTACAGGAAAGTATCAAGCGAATGGCGAAGGGGAAGGGAAAGGGAAGATTGTGACCCCTGACCAAACCTACTGCTGGTCCCTGGGGTCCCTCACCACCCTAGATAGGTTCTGCACCTATGTGCTGAGCCGGATACCTGACCCTAGAGCTGGGCCCTAAATAGGGAATGGGTGGGATGAGTCCTTCATCAACCCCACTAAACACTCTATGAACTACTTATCCACTGGTCTCAGTAATTCAGCAAAGTTACAGCAACAATACCACAGATGAGTGCAAGCCGCCTACTTGCATCCAGAGTTTAAATAAACTGAATAATAAGACCAACACAAGTGCAGGGAAGATGGGGGTATTTAAACACAAGGGGAAATACAGAATATTAGCAGCTGAAGGGAAGAGGAGCTCCGCTGGGTCCTAAAGGGAAAAGGATAAAAACTCAGCAGCGGAGACACCTAGTACACTGAATACTGGCAGGAATAATAGAAAGTCAGCGAGCATTTTGCGCAGCCAAACACTGTGACCTTGTATTGCCAGACACTAGAGTACTGTCTGTCACACTGTGACACTATTATCTATCTATCTATCTATCTATCTATCTATCTATCTATCTATCTATCTATCTCTTTATTCATCCATCCATCCATCCATCCATATGACTATCAATAAAAATATAAAAGCAGCACTTTTCTACACAAATATGAATGCAAAGCCTTCAAGGTTATCACCAATTTACCATACATATAACAAATGTCCCAAAAATTTGGGCATGACACGAATGGCATGAATATCATATGTTAAAATAATGGACTTTGATTCACCCATGCAACATTTCAGCTCAAAATGGCGGCTTTGAGGCTCAAAGGCTTTAGAAAGTCTCTGCCACTTTGAGCCGAAATGTCCCATGGGCGAATCAAAATCCATTGTTTCATCATCTGATGTTGGGAGCGCTGCCCTCATTTTTTTAAGTTATGTCCCTACAAAAAAAAAAAAACAAAACAGAAAAGTTTACGCCATGAACCGAAATGTCACCAATAAAGTCCAATAACTTTTCACTTTACTTTTTGGAGTACTGTCTCCATTTTTTTGTATATTTGGGAGGTTGGCTAATTGCCTGGGAGGCTTGGCACAGGTATATTGAGTGTAAGGCGGGCGCCGCTTTATTCTATTAGTTTTGTCTGTATATACTGAGGGTGGTCCAAAAGTAGGTGGACACTGTGTGTAATAGGGTTATCAAACATGGTGTAAAGTGAAACTGACTCAGTTGCCCTTAGCAACCAATCAGATTCCACTTTTCATTCTTCACAGACTCTTTGGAAAATGAAAGGTGGAATCTGATTGGTTGCTAAGGGCAACTGAGTCAGTTTCACTTTACACCATGTTTGATAACCCTATTACACATACTGTCCACCTACTTTTGGACCACCCTGTATATCCATCTATCTCTGAAACGTTGAAGTTGCCAATAAAATCAATGGCAGAAATACCTCTTGGCTCCGAGGGGTGGAATGGCCTCTCTGCAACGGTATAAGCCCCAATACACATTAGACTAATGTCAGCCGAACCCCACCCCCTCCCCGAAATGGATGGGTTGGGAGGTCACTCTAATGTGTATGGAAGCCCCAGGGAGATGTTGATCGGGCATGTCTGATTTCAGACTGCCATTGCCTTGTTTTCCTGGAGATAAGCCACCGGCAGATGTGTCAGACATTGACTTTGTCATAGAGAGTACAGGAGCACTCTTTCATCTGACGGCTGACATGATTGTCGGATGATCTTTCGGCCAATAGTCATCTAATGTGTATGGCCGGCTTGAGACTATGGAGCACAAACCAGCAAAGCATGTGACCGGAGTAGAAGCGTCTTGCATGTCTTGTATGTTGCCTGTGAGGGGCTCATGTGTTCCATTACGACCAACACTTTTATTTTCCAGATCATAAAAGTTGGTTTGGTCTTCAAGCTTTCCACTCACCTAAGTTCACTGATGACCAACCAGGTGTCATCGTCTTGTGGCATCTGGATCTGATTGATATCGGTGTACGCTAAAGCTTCTTCATCCTTCAACCATTCCACGTCTGGTATATCGGCATCACCGCTCACCGTCAGGACGCAACGCAGAACAATGTCCTTCCCCAGAGAGGAGGTGATGTTGACTGGGTCCATTGTGAAGTCAATGCCTAGGAGAACAAACACAAGGTTAGAGGAACCCAATGCAATACTAACCTAATATTTCCCAAATGTCCACTTAACATATAAACATACATTATATACAAATACACTTTTTGGTTTCAGTGTGCATAAATGGCACATAATCGACCCTCCCTGATCCTTTTTAACGTCTTATGAAGTTCACCGCTATTTGTTTCTCCCTTTCTTCTGGAGTTGTCTGAGTCGTAGCCGATGTGTCAACCAGTCAATGTGTATAGGGACCTCCTAACTCTCCCCTATGACTGCATAGCTGGATCGCAACATGCCTGATCCTGTTTATCTATCTGGAAATAAGGTGACGCCAGAGAGGACGGAGATCGCGGCAGCCATATCTTCTGACTTTTCTGACTCCCCCATACCTATGAGCGCTCAGCTTGGCCAAGCTTTCATATGTTTTCCATGGGAAAAGAGGATAAAGCAGCTGCCATACTTCTTGTAGTTTTCCATTGAAGACAAAAGGATCGTCCATTGAAATGTCAATGGCCATATCCTTCTTTCCCCCAGATTTGGGGGTTATTCATAAAAATCAGGTGGTCAGCTGGTCCCCAACTAACATCTGTGTATGTAGGTCTTTGCTCCTCTCTTATATTTAAGAATATATGAATGCTCAGCTGAGCGAAATCTGCATGTCATCAGCACGTGAGACCAGACCTCTTCTATAGTCTTCTTAGTAACAGACTATAAATGAGCCAAATCCATAGTCTGATCCTTCAGATATTTACCATTCCCCTCTATACTGTCTGCATTTGTATTCTTAAAGGGAATCTGTCACCAAGTTTTTGCAATGTAATCTCACAGCAGCGTGATATAGGGGCTGAGACCCTGATTCAAAAGATGTGTCACTTAGCTTCATGGGTGCAGCAGTTGTGATACAATTGTGACGCCCTGGGCAAGCCAGGGGTCACAGGTCACAACACCACACGCACCCCACATTCCCTGCAGGTACACCTAAGTCAAACAGAAATCCTTGTTGCCTTCCTCCAGGAGCTGGTGTCCACACCAGGGGGTGGGCCAGGCGGTTGGCTCCGCTCACCGAGGAGTTCACAGCTCTGGAGGCGGGAAAACCAGGCAGATAGAGTTGAGAGTTAAAAGTAAAAGGAGGAAAGTGAGAGTAGTGACAGCAAGAAGCCTGAAGTTAGTCCGGGTGTGTGTCTCGGACTGAGACAGCAAGGTTGGCAGACGGCGGTGACCGTCTGCAGGCGAGACTGATTGGAGGTTGCCGAAAGGACCGTGGACGGGTGGTGACCCGGCGGTACCGGAGCGGTATACGAAGATTAGTCAGCACCAGGGCAGGGGCCTTTCGGATCCCGGCAAGGCTAGGAGTCGCCATAATTTGCCAAATCCGTCAGTGAAGGGGACGACTGTCTCTCAACAACTAAGTCCCGATGTGAATGCCCACCTGCCCGAGGAGCACCACTGTGGAGAGAGGGGGTGGTTCGCCCTAGATGCAAAACTGAGGGGCAGCCAGGAGAGCCGAGTGAGTTCTGCACCCCCTCCTTCGGATGAAGCAGAATATCCGGAGTAATGTCAGCGGAGCACCGTTGTCCAGTCCCCGTTGGGACCACCACTGAGTTTTGTTTGCAAGTTATAACATGATGATAAGCAAGATGATTACCGAACAGTTACCTGATTCACCGTGATTTGGAAAACCGGCCGTTGCCGGCACCGTTGTCCCCGTGGGGACCGTTTAAAAAGTTGCATGGAGGACTTTCCATGGACAAGCCCGTGAACTTGCAGGGCAACCACAAACGTTAAGTGGCATGTAAATAAGTTGTTTTACCGTTACCGTTTCCGCAGTTGACGCCTCCCAAGAGGCAGGTTGGAGGGAGGGCCCGCAGTAGAGCCGGCTGGGGCCCAGCCACCACAGGAACCGGTGGCTACCCTCTGGAGGGGAAGGACAGATCCCGCTCGGGTGACTTGATGCAGGACTGGGGTCAAGGGGTGCTGCCTGGGCTTTAGGGGCAGCATCAGGGCCAGGTTACTTGGGTGGGAGAGAGCGGAGACCGTAACCGTAAACCGTTTGCAACGTTTAAGAATTGAACCTCCCGATGTGGGATGATGCCATAAATTGTAAATATGTTACCGTTTTTCATATTTTCACAGAAAACAAAAGGAAAATAAAACCGGTGTTGGACGGGCAGCCCGAGGACAGTCTGCGTTTTGCTAAGGGGGAATGTGACGCCCTGGGCAAGCCAGGGGTCACAGGTCACAACACCACACGCACCCCACATTCCCTGCAGGTACACCTAAGTCAAACAGAAATCCTTGTTGCCTTCCTCCAGGAGCTGGTGTCCACACCAGGGGGTGGGCCAGGCGGTTGGCTCCGCCCACCGAGGAGTTCACAGCTCTGGAGGCGGGAAAACCAGGCAGATAGAGTTGAGAGTTAAAAGTAAAAGGAGGAAAGTGAGAGTAGTGACAGCAAGAAGCCTGAAGTTAGTCCGGGTGTGTGCATCGGACTGAGACAGCAAGGTTGGCAGCCGGCGGTGACCGTCTGCAGGCGAGACTGATTGGAGGTTGCCGAAAGGACCGTGGACGGGTGGTGACCCGGCGGTACCGGACCGGTATACGAAGATTAGTCAGCACCAGGGCAGGGGCCTTTCGGATCCCGGCAAGGCTAGGAGTCGCCATAATTTGCCAAATCCGTCAGTGAAGGGGACGACTGTCTCTCAACAACTAAGTCCCGATTGAAGGCAACAGTCCGACCGTAGAGGGGAGACACCGCCACCGCCAAGGCACCAGTTTCCCAGGGCCAGCGCCTGCGGGCAAGAGTGGAGCTCCTCCGGCTCATATCCAAGCTGGGGAGCGGGTTACCGGTGGGAACCCATCGCAACCAAACAACAACACATAGGTGCAGGAAAGAGACCGTCACCGTCAACTGCAGGGGAAATTGGCACCGTAACCGTCTGAGGGACCCGTACAACCAGCCGTTTGTTTACCGAGAACTGTGTCGTGTTTACTGGCTGAGTGAGTACCTCCGTGCCGTGCGGCACAGCGCTGCCCCTGCGCCCCTGCACCTCCACAGGCCCCATAACCCGCCTGTCCACCATTCCAACTCCATCACTGGGCCCCGGGATCACCAACCCCTACCCACGGAGGGGCAACACAACAACTGGCTGCTCCATACCATCACTCCTGGGATCCCCAGCCAGAGCAGCGGTGGTGTACACTCAATCACCACAACCGTGGGTGGCGTCACGGACAATAAACAATCCCCACACCCAAACCCCCTTTCACTCACGGGCGAGGAGCGCCGCTAGAGTCCCCAGGATCCGGCCCATCGCTCGAGCCACCGAGCAGCAGCAGGCCGCGGCAGCCGGACCCGAGCAGTGGGAGAGCGCGGCGTCCCCTCCTCCGCCCGCGACACAATCAGTTTTCTCTCCTGCAGATCTGAGCTGTGTATAACCCCACCCACACCACTGAGTGGCACGAAGCTTTGTGTACACTGTATATTGACAGAAAGCTACTAGTCAGCACTGGGGGTGTGGGATGGGACTAAAAGGTAGGAAACACCTAGTCCTGTAGTGATAATCTTCTTCTGATAAAATACATATTTTAGTGAAACAGCAAAACATAGTCTAGTAATTGACAGCTTGCTGGAATCAGGCTCTCTTCCCCTACAAAATGCTGTTATCATATCAGATTACATAGCAAAAAATACTCCTTAAAAATTCCTTTCAAATCTTGGAATATAGCTTGGCATAAGCAGATCTGAGCTGTGTATAACCCTACCCACACCACTGAGTGGCATGAAGCTTTGTGTACACTGTATATTGACAGAAAGCTACTAATCAGCACTGGGGGTGTGGGATGGGACTGGGAGGTAGGAAACACCTAGTCCTGTAGTGATAATCTTTTTCTAATAAAACATTTATTTTAGTGAAACAACAAAACATAGTCTAGTAATTGACACCTTGCTGGAATCAGGCTCTCTTCCCCTACAAAATGCTGTTATCATATCAGATTACATTGCAAAAAATACTCCTTAAAAATTCCCTTTAAATCTTGGAATATAGCTTGGCTTAAGTCCAGTAGTCATCCGTTAGAATGGATCTGTTGGGAAACTGATTTCTGCCGAATCAGTTTTTTTAACATGGGAGCCTATGGACAACGGATCCATTAACAGATTGCTATTTATCATATATTTGTAATGGGTCCGTTAAGAAAACAACTTGTTTTCTTAAAGGACCCATTACAAATATATGATAAATAGCAATCTGTTAATGGATCTGGTGTCCATAGACTCCAGATGTCGAAAACGGATCCGGCCGACATCCATTATTTAACCATGGACAAAAAAGTTGTGTTTGCCCAATTTTTTTGCAAACGGATATCTAACGGATCCGTGATAACGGCTACAGGACATGTGAACCCATCTTTACACTGTAGGGCAAGCCTTTCCTTGTAAGGAGAACTGTGCATTATATATTGTGCTTGCTTATATAGCAGCTCTTTACAGGCATTGCCATCATTAGGAAGACACATAAACAATTTGCAGACTTTGTTCTTGGTGGGATTCGAACCCTGGGCCCCAGTGTTGTAAAGAAAGAACACAAAGAACTGAGCCGCCATTCTGTGCTCCTTTGCTTGTACAGTTGTGTTCAAAAGTTTACATACCCCGACACATCTTTTGCTTTCTTGGCCATTTTTCAGAGAATATGAATGATAACACACTCATGGTTAGTGTTTGGGTGAAGCCATTTATTGTCAAACTACTGTGTTTCCTCTTTTTAAATCATAATGACAACCAAACACATCCAAATGACCCTGATCTAAAGTTCACATACCCCTGTTCTTAATACTGTGTATTGACCCCTCTAACATCAATAACAGCTTGAAGTCTTTTGTGGTAGTTGTGGATGAGGCTCTTTATTTTCTCAGATGGTAAAGCTGCCCATTCTTCTTGGCAAAAAGCCTCCAGTTCCTGTAAATTCCTGGGCTTTCTTGCATGGACTTGCATGAACAACCTACAATAACCCTCAGTCCAGTACATCACTGCGCAACCAGCTCTGTCCTCACCTATTGTACCTTCACCCATTCCCTGTAGACTGTGAGTCCTCGTGGGCAGGGTCCTCTCTCCTCCTCTACCAGTCTGTTTTCTACTGTTAATAATTGTTGTACTTGTTTTTGTGTATATATCACTTTTCACTTGTGAAGCGCCATGGAATAAATGGCGCTAAAATAATAAATAATAATAATAACTGCGTGCTTCAGTTTTCCCCAGAGTGGTTGAATGATATTAAGGTCAGGAGACTGAGATAGCCACTCCAGAACCTTCACTTTGTTCTCATGTAGCCAATGACAGGTCGACTTTGCCGGGGTATGTAAACTTTTGAGCACAACTGTAACTAGAGATGAGCTGACTCGTTTAAGTTTGGTTCGGAGGGATCAGCCGGACTTTAGATAAAGTTCAATTCGGGACCCGAACTTGACCTGAACCCCTTTAGAAGTCAGTAATTGGGCAGTGCAAGTGGTTTGCATAGGTAAAGGACCCGAACTCCGAACCCGGACACTGATAATCACCCAACCCTGTCCTGAACGCCACCATTTGTAGGTGGGGTCTTTTTAAACTCTGCCTGTTTTGGGGCCTGTGATGCCACAAATTTAAACTTAAGATTGTTTACGAAACTTTGACAGTTTCCATGTATGGACAACTCGGAACTACGGAAATCATAACGACTGACTCAACATTAGTAACGTTTGCAGAACGGCGCCTAAAAGTTACCGGAAGCAGCTTAATATTGATTGAGATAATGTTGCTGACGACGAGCGTTTTCGCCTGGCACAGAAATGCTTCATCTGCGATTTGTGCCCCAACACTTGGCCACAACCATAAGCTAGAAAGAAACATCTTGCTTCATAGATGTTATCTATAAAGATGTCATTGTCCTCGGGTAACTCCGCAATGAAAGGCTTGAGCTTCTGACCGATAATTCTCTTTGGTGAAATCTTTCTTTTCCCTTTGAATGATGAATGAAGTTCCTGATTCGGAGCTGTGTGCGTCCTGCCAAAGGCCGACTGACTCACTCATCAAACACTGCCCTGGCATTGTCCATGACTTTCCATGCAATGCTGATCCCGACCAGAAGGGACACAGATATCCTACTGTATTATATTGTATTACACAATCGTATTATATCATTGTGACTATCATCCTGATAGAAGGTTCCAGTTATGGATTAAGCTATAACCGGCACTGCACAGATAATGGTGAATATTATCAGTATGCCTATTGTCAGCTCCATTATAAACAGTAGATGGTCGGAAGTCACATTGTAAGACATTAGGAGAAGTCTTGAGTCAGTGCGCTGGAGAGGAGACAGTAAGATTGATGGTGCCAGGGGCTTTCATGTGCAGAGCTTACTGAGCTTAAGCAAACATTGAAGACAAACCAGCTATTATACTGACCACACCAACCGCCTGTGCATCACTATCCGCCATCTAAAGGGAAGATTATATTATCCTACATATGAGATAAACATCAGTCAGATCCGCAAAATATTTCTAGGGGTGTCTGAATTCTCCTAGATGTCTGAGGAAAGAAGGATTGGGCATGTTGTTTCAATACGCCTGATCCTTGCTGTTCTCTTCTTCTATAAAGAGAATATTTGTATATTTTATTCCCTAAAGGAGCATTGCATGACCAAATACCACTTGGCACTCTTTTTAATGAGGATCTTTAGAAACCCTGTCGAAGGTGTCTCATCCAGCCAACCAATCTCCTAACTTGAACTGATGAGGGGCAAAAACTGTGAAACAGCTATCTGCAAATGGTTTGGATCGATGTCCTAAGTAGTAATAAGAGAGCATGCTTATGTCTCAGGGAATGTAATGACGGAACAGGGGCCCATATGTTGGCCCTCAGACTCGAAACCTTGTGCTGTCCCTTACCTCAGAGGTAGGCTTGATGGTAGCCAGGTCTGAGCCGCCAGCATGACCCTGACTGCTGCCCAAGCCCTGGCCTAGCTCCTCCTCTCCCCTATCCTTGGGGCGGGCTTGAAACGTAGTAACAAAACCCCACAGAAACAACATTGGCAAGGGAGAATGAGAAAACTCATACACACTGCACTCAAACACAAAAGAGGGAGAATTTGTGTACAGGGGAATAGAATGGTATCTGTGAAAAAAAGGAACACAGATGTGGGAAGGGGCCTTCGAATGGAAGTGTGCATGCCCGACCATCACTCCATTCACTCACTATGGGGCTGCCAGAAAAAAAGCCAAATGTGGCACTCCAAAAGCCTATAGAAAATAAGCGGAGTGGTGTCCAGTCACCGCTCTTCTAATAGGGATAAAAGTGCCTGTTCTGGCAATCTTTGGGGGTCCAAGTCAAGGGCAGACATCTCATTGGTGAAACCTGTGGCTCAAGAGGTTGGGGGGCCCATTTCTACCTCCAAAGTAGGTGGAATTGTGCATGAGTTATTGGACTGCAAAGGGCCCATAATACTGTTCTGCTTTTGCACAGGGGCCCTTTACTGTTTGTGTCCGCCAGTGATCGAACCGCTACTGATCTATAGATGATCAACTATCTCATTGACAGATGCAAACTTCTTTTCATTGGATACCACTTTAAGGAGAACTTTAATACTTTGATCCTTTGTATTCACAGTATATTAGTAGGAGGCTTATGACCTCGGCTAATTTCCTTCAACTCATAGAAAACACATGCATGCTCAGCCAAGATGAGTATGCATGTGTATGTATGTGCCAAATGGGAACTTAATAATGACCTATCCAAGGATATAGGTACCTCTATTCTGTGTGCACAGGTGCAAATCGTGCACTTATATTAATAAGACCGTCATAGCAGAGCACGGTATAGGATTGTCGTATTACAGTATATGGATGTGGCTAGCAGTGAGGATCGACCCCTATTCGTTAGAGCCTCCATTATGGAGGACTCCAGACATCTGGCAGTGCTCATCTTATAATACCATAAACCGAGAGCGGAGGAGACGCAAGCCACTCCACATAGGTGACAACAGAGGAATGGTTCCTTTCTTACAGAAGCCTATCTGAAAAACCCCTTTAAATTCGGAAGAAAAAATGTCCAAGAGCACAACGATGACAACAGTGTAATGCCTTCTTCCTCCTGAGGTGGCGCTGCATAAAAAAAAATGAAACACTGCCGCGTTCTCCCACAGTTTGGAGCCTTGGGATACCTTGTGATCAACTCATTTTCATGGGCTTGTTCTAAGTAGACAACCTGTCCTCAGTGGATGAAAAGCCACCAAAACGTCCACCTGTCCACCACTACGTAGTATACTGTGTAACCACACACCTCCAGACAATGGTGTCCACTTCTAAACTGAGAATAAGGTTAGGTGAAGATGAAGATGAAGGTTTTTAGACTTTGGAAGTAAAAAAAAAGAAGGTTTGTGATTACGGACTACAAGCGAAGAACATGAAGAATTAGAATGGAAGGCTCGTAGAGCGCGGGCCGGCTTCTGGTCGTGTTCCTACTCTCTTACGTATCTGCTTTATTTAGCCCACAGTGTAATGAAGATTTTATATGTTGATCCTTGTTCGCTTTCCAAGGCACAAGTGGAAAATTCTTTAGCAGCGTCCAAGACATTCCGAGGAAGTGACCTCCGGCCCCTCTCAACGTCGTCCGCCTCAGGTCTCCCTGGTTCACATGCTGGATCTGAAGAAAATGGTCACTCAATGTCTCCAAGGGAAAATTCATCCAAAAACGTCCCATAGTTTAAATCAGGTTTTATGTGTATCTTTCACTGTTTTGTATTTTTTTTGTATACAGAGGTGTTATCATTCATTGTACAGTAGGAGGAGGAGGAGGTGAGCTGTGATATCACTTATTGTGAATGGTGGATCCTGTGTTATCTGCTGTATCTAGAGGTGTTATCAGTCATTGTACAGGACGGGGAGGTGAGCTGTGACATCACATATTGTGAATGATGGAGCCTGTGTTATCTACTGTATATAGCGGTATTATCAATCATTGTACAGGAGAAGGTAAGCTGTGACATCACCTATTGTGAATGGTGGATCCTGTATTATATATTGTATATATAGGCATTATCAGTCATTGTACAGGAGGAGGAGGTGAGCTGTGACATCACCTACTGTGAATGGGGGAACCATTGTTATCCACTGTATATAGAGGTGTTTTCAGTCATTGTACAGGAGGGAGAGGAGGTGAGCTGTGACATCACTCATTGTGAATGATGGAGCCTGTGTTATCTTCTGAATATAGAGGTGTTAACAGTCATAGTATAGGAGGAGGTGAGCTGTGACATCACCTATTGTGAATGATGGGTCTGGTGTTATCTACTGTATATAGAGGTGTTATCAATCATTGTACAGGAAGAGGTGGTGAGCTGTGACATCACTTGCTGTGAATGGCGGATTCCTGTGTTATCTACTGGATATGGAGGTATTATCAATTATTGTACAGGAGGAGGAGGTGAGCTGGGACATAACATATTGTGAATGGTGAATCCTGTGTTATCTACTGTGTATAGAGGTGTTATCAGTCATTGCACATGAAGAGGAGGAGGTGAGCTGTGACATCATCTGTCATGTAAAACTCTTGAAGGGTCCTCCATCTTCTTCTCTTGGAGTCCCTCCCTCCCTAAATTCAGACGTCACATCTATGGCACGAGTTTAGTAAGTTTCACGTTTATCCCTTTTATTTTTATGTAACTGTCTATACTGCATTTGTATTGTTCCCTTTTGTAAATTATTGTATATTTTTTAAACACTGCCTATTTTCGGATTAACTATATAAAATTTAATAGTTTCTTTCCTCATGCTTTATATACGAATCCAAAAACCCGAAGGGCCTTATGCTATCTGAAACGGGTCCCCAGCTACCTGTAGAAAGTCTGGGTGGTGGCAGCGTAATTATTATTGCATAGAATTATTGGAGTGCTATCATTAAGGGTACCGAGGTATATATATATTCCATTAGCGGGAATCGGTGATATATACATTTACCCTTGCTGTGAGACCTCTAATATTTGGCATTATGAGCTCAGCAGCCTCATTCTGTTCATTGTCCTGCAGTACCAAAAGTGGCCTGACAGCAAGAGGGGCGCTAGAGAATAGTCGTGTTTGTGACAAATTAGTGAACAGCGGCGGGATATCTGAGTGACCCCCCCGGCTGTTCATGACAAATTTATGATTGGTGGGTCCTATGCTTTCTACTGAATACAGAAGTTTTATCAGTCATTGTAATGCTGTCTATGATTATAATGAGACTGCTGAAAAGTCATCTGTAAATAAAATGAAGTATAATTCTAGTGTTAGACCTTCAAATATTTTTTTATAGATAGTGATAAGAAAAACTAAAAAAAAAGGTTTTAAACATTAAGAAAACCAGTTTAACATAAAAATCTGATGTAAACAATAGACTATTTTCTGATGACACATTTCATGTAGAGGGAATCTGCCATCATGAGGTTTTTGTTATGTAATTTAGAAACAGCATTGCTTTTACGCTAGCCCCACATCCAATCACCGCCGGCTTCCTTCTCCCGACCTTCGGACAAAACGGGCAATCAACAGGAAGTAAGCGCAGCCGCAGCACTCACTTCAGGCCGCTTTACGCGCTGTGATATCGTGACGGATATCGCTAGCGTGGGTACCCGCCCCCATCGGTTGTGCGACATGGGGAAATCGCTGCCCGTGGCGCACAACATCGCCCGCACCCGTCACACTACTTACCTGCTCTGTGACGTCGCTGTGACCGGCGAACCGCCTCCTTTCTAAGGGGGGCAGTTCGTTCAGCGTCACAGCGACGTCACAGCAGCGTCACTGAACCGCCGCCCAATAGAAGCGGAGGGGCGGAGATGAGCGGGACGTAACATCCCGCCCACCTCCTTCCTTCTGTATTGCGGCCGGGACGCAGGTAAGGAGAGGATCCTCGTTCCTGCGGTGTCACACGGAGCAATGTGTGCTGCCGCAGGAACGAGGAACAACTTCGTTATTGCTGCAGTAACGATATTTGAGAATGGACCCCCATGTCACCGATGAGTGATTTTGCACGTTTTTGCGACGATGCAAAATCGCTCATAGGTGTCACACGCAACGGCATCACTAAAGCAACCGGATGTGAGTAACAAATTCCGTGACCCCGAGATCGCTTGAGCAATGTCGCAGCATGTAAAGCCCGCTTTCCTGTTGACTAAGGGTTGGAAGAACGCCGGTACGGGATGTGAGTATAGGCTTTATTATTTTACCTTGGGCAAACATGTGGAATCTGAAGGTGTTGTCCTAAAGGGGTTTTACGCGAGATGATCTATCGTGCGATAGATCGTCGGGGTCATGGTTTTTGTGACGCACATCCGGCATCGCTTGCGATGCTGGCCTGTGTGACACCTCCTAGCGACGCAGTATCACTCACAAATCGTGAGTTGTGTACTCGTCACTAGGTTACATAAAATTGTTTATGAAACTTGGCGCTGGTTGTTCATCGTTTCCATGGCAGCACACGTCGCTCCGTGTGACACCACGGGAACGATGAACATCGCTTACCTGCATCCCGCGGCACCCGTCGGCTCTATGCGGAAGGAAGGAGGTGGGCGGGATGTTTACATCACGCTCATCTCTGCCCCTCCGCTTCTATTGGCCGGCGGCTGTGTGACGTCGCTCTAACGCCAAACATCCCTCCCACTCCAGGAAGTGGATGTTCGCCGCCCTCAACGACGTCGCACGAGAGGTATGTACGTGTGACGGGGGGGTTAACGACTTTGTGCGCCACAGGCAATCAATTGCCCGTGATGCACAAATGACGGCGGCGGGTATGATCGATCGTGAAATTGCACGATCGGTCGTCCCGTGTAAAGCACCCTTAAGAGTGGAAACCCTCTTTAAGGCTGGGGCTGCAAGATGATGTGTCGGACAATAGCAAATTCGCGGATTTCTTGAGAATTGTCTACAAAGAAATGATGATAATGCAGAGGACGAAAACAAGTCTCAAGGGGGCTTTACACGCAGTGATATCACTAGCGATATCGCTGGTGAAAGCACCCGCCCCCGTCGGTTGTGCGTCACGGGCAAATCGCTGCCCGTGGCGCACAATATCGTTCGGAGCTGTCACACAGACTTACCTGCCTAGCGACGTCGCTGTGTCCGGCGAACCGCCTCCTTTCTAAGAGGGCGGTTCATTCGGCGTCACAGCAGCGTCACTAAGTGGCCGCCCAAGAGAAGCGGAGGGGCGGAGATGAGCGGCTGTAACATGCCGCACACCTCCTTCCTTCCTCATTGCTGGCGGCCGCAGGTAAGCTGTAGTTGGTCGTTCCCGAGGTGTCACATATAACGATGTGTGCTGCCTCGGGAATGACGAACAACCTGCGACCTCTACAATCAACGATTTTTTGAAAATGAATGACATGTCAACGATGGACGATTTGGTGAGTATTTTCCATCGTTAACGGTTGTTCGTGCATTTCACACGCAACGACGTCGCTAACGATGCCGGATGTTTGTCACGGAATCCGTGACACGTCATTGCGTGTAAAGGGACCTTAAGTCACATGCAATCTACATTGAAGAATACGGAGACAATGTCACCTGTGAGTTATGCCCCCCAGAAACGCCATCTATGTTTGGATTCAGACCAACCTAAGTCATAAACTTCTGTCTTCCGAATAAGTTGTCGGAAAAATGGAGCTCTGATTGTGAAATCATTCAGTACAGCATGTTGCAGCAAAAACACCAGGAGAAAATGTGGACAACATGTATTTCTATGGAATACTTCTTATCTAAGAGATTGTGCAATTTTATTTGCCAAGCCCCGAGTTTGACACCAAGTCAGGACATTTTAATTAGCCGAAATTACCGGGAAATCAAGTCTTGTGATATTACATAAGCACAAGTGTGATGTTATAATACATCAACCTGTCAATAATTATTTCACAGTTGTAGACCAACGGTCGCTGCATAAAATAATATAGAATTCACGTATAACATATTTTTTAAGAACATGATGTTCACAAATAAGATGACACATCAGGTTTCGCGCAAAATATATGGACATAACTTCATATGAGTAGAAGTGACCGTAACCAGAATGGGAAGTTACTCTTGAGCAATTTTCCCTTAACTTTTCAACTTGATCTAGAATGTGCTCTTGTCTTTGATATCATTCATGATATGTTATTTACTGTCTACTAATTCCTAATAATTAGCCTGAAAATTTAATATGGACCAGTGGGTAGATAAAAGAGTGGATGCCCAAAACCTAAAATCCATGTTGTGCTTCTAGACATTTAAACCCATGCCAACTCAGATCAGGAGGAATCTTTTGACCCTTCTCTTTTACAGGAGGACTTGTTTGCCTCTTCTTTTTTCCAGGATGACTTATTTGCCTCTTCTCTTCTCTTCTCTTCTCTTCGAAGACTTATTTGCCTCTTCTCTTTTCCAGAAGGACTTATTTGTCCCCTCTTCTTTTCTGGAATGCTTGTTTGCCTCGTCTCTTTTCTAAGAGGACTTTTTTGCCTCTTCTCTTTTCCAGGAGGACTTGTTTGCCTCTTCTCTTTTCTAAGAGGTTTTTTTTGCCTCTTCTCTTTTCCAGGACTTGTTTGCCTCTTCTCTTTTCCAGGAGGACATGTTTGCCTCTTCTCTTTTCCAGGAGGACTTGTTTGCCTCTTCTCTTTTCCAGGAGGACTTGTTTGCATCTTCTCTTTTCCAGGAGGACTTGTTTGCCTCTTCTCTTTTCCAGGAGGACTTGTTTGCCTCTTCTCTTTTCTAGGAGGACTTGTTTGCCTCTTCTCTTTTCCAAGAGGACTTATTTGCCTCTTCTTTTTTGCAGGAGGCCTTGTTTGCCTCTTTTCTTTTCCAGGAGGACTTGTTTGCCTCTTCTCTTTTCCAGAAGGACTTGTTTGTTCCCTCTTCTTTCTTGGAGGGCTTGTTTGCCTCTTTTCTTTTCCAGTAGGACTTGTTTGCCTCTTTTCTTTTCCAGGAGGACTTGTTTGCCTCTTCTCTTTTCCAGGAGGACTTGTTTGCCTCTTCTCTTTTCCAGAAGGACTTGTTTGCTTCTTCTATTTTCCAGGAGGACTCGTTTGCCTTTTCCCTTTACCAGGAAGACTTGTTTGCCTCTTCTCTTCTCCAAGACTAATTTGCCCCTTCTTTTTTCCTGGTGGATTTGTTTGCACCTTTTCCTTTCCCAGAGGACTTGTTTGCCCCTTTTCCTTTCCCATAGGACTTATTTGTCCCTTCTCCTTTCCAGGAGGACTTGTTTGCCCAGTAAAATTTGTTTACCTGTGGTCTTTTTCATGACCCTGTGGTTAATTCTGTACCCTGTTTTTTTCCCCCATTTTTCATATACATTAATAGAAGTTTTGTAACAAACTAAGGTTGTCCCACTAGCTCCAGAACAAAAATCCTCTTTGTAAATACCATTTAAGAGGGGAATGTCTCCCACATTGGTTCTTTATCTATCAGCCAGAGATCCTAAGGAACTAACTAGTTCATTACATAGACAACTGATTTCAAGAAAAGAAACTATCCTGCGGTGGCACTGTAGGCAACTTGATCACTTGCTGACAGGTTCCTCTAAAAATTAAAGCCAATTGATGGAGGTCACACATTATTGACTTAACTTCAGAGGTGGTAACCCCATTTAACGACATTTTACAATAATTACAATAGTGGTTAGAGTTGTAAAGAATTATAGTGGAAGGATAACACAGACATGACCCTTACCATCATCGAAATATAAAAAAATATTAATGGGTCTCATATCAAAAATAGCTGATGGCTTAAGCAATTCTTTTCTCCCCATCAATTAGTTGGGGAAGAGTCTGGAGGCGTCTATATTAGATGGTCATAATGAAAGGTGGGTTTGGCCTACTTATCTATCTATTTGGGGGCCTTTGATTCTGATTAGCCGTGATGTTAAATTGTTCATCAATTACAGAGATAGTCATTTTGTTTAAAAGAAAAAGTGCAATGCCTAATTTTTTTTCCTGCGGGGGTGACACGCCCGCAACGGGGCCGTGGGGCACTTGTTACCGGGCCGGTCCTTGTCTTGAGTGGGATATTGCAGCGGCAAGGCCCGGTTCTGTGACCCTGGTGGTGTCGTTATAAAAAGGGAATATTTACAAGGGATGATAATAGTTATTCGTGACACCACCTGTGGTACTCAGCCAGAGATAGCCGACGCTACGGGATGGGGCCTCTGGGGCAGATGGTGACACAGCTGAGTTTGTATAGCTCTCCACAGGTAGAGCTGGGTCCCAGGGTCGATGGGGGTAGTAATCGGTGATGGCGGGGGTGCAGGGCCAGAGGCGTAGGCGAATAACGGAGCAACACAGGGATGCAGTCTCAAGGTTTTTACTCACTGTAGCAGGTTCCAAGGTAACACGACTAGTCAGTGACCGCCGCCTTTGGGTTGCTGGGGTTTCACTGTGATGGGCTCCAGTCGATCCCGGGTAGTTCGGAGGTCAAGACCGGCGCACCCTTCTTATGTTTTTTCCCTGGTCGTCTTCCTGCGCTGACTTCTCGCCCGCCTGTCCCGCGCCTACGCACACAGTGCCCTGAGCTGCTGTCCGCGGACCCTACAGGGTGGCTTGAAGCTCTGTCTCCTGGCCCTCTATGGTCACTTTCCAGCGGATTTGTGTGCGAAATTGGCTTCGGTACTAGCTGTATCCTTAGCCTCCGGTTTTACTAGATGAGCACGTTGGTTCTCCTCCTCTAATCTAGGGACCGAATCCCCGCCTGTGGCCAAGTCCCTCCACTCTAATATGTCGTATGTGGAACAAGACCATGGGGGTATGGCGCACTCCCCCTGGGCTCTAGGACGCCTTCTCTCTTGTGCCTGGGCCGAGCTGCACCAGCTCCAGACCACAGGTCTTCACTCCTCCATTGCTCCTTCTCAACTCCCCAACCTCCTACAGGCTGCTCCCACTAACAAGACTCTACCACCCAGCCTGGCCTCGGACTGTCACAAGGCCCTTACCATGGTCTGATGAGGAGTTGCTGACTGAGAGTGTTTGTGTTTTGTGTCTATCGATGCATGACCTCTTCCTTACCCAGGATGGGGCACCACACCTCTGGCTGAGATGCAGTACCACTGTGGTGACTGAAGCCTCAGGGGCGCCACACTGGCACTGTAGGGAACTTTAGGTATTGATGATTACAGGTGGGCTTCACAGATGGTCATGTTATTGTGTAGGAACTCCTATAGTACAGTACAAAATAATGACAATATTGTACAATGGTGCTGTAAAATTATAGGAAAGGTACCATGGACCTGGTCTTCGCCATCAATATCCAAATACAAAAATAGTTTTGTAGGGGGACATTACTGGTCCTTAAGGCGCCCTTATACATGACATAGCTGTCGAATGAACCAACCATTCTCTCACTTTACATTAATTTGTTGAGGTCTCCATACATATCAGATGGTTGCCCAGTCCCAATGAAAATGGTGAATTTGGCCTTCTTGTGTATGGAGGCCTTTAATCCACATTTGCCCATCATGGGGATTGTAGAGTAACACAGTGAATTAGTACACGGTGTGGTTGGCAGTTGCACCTGACACATTAGAGATCTCAAAAAGTCCCTCAGACCAATGAAGACATCAGTACTATAAATCATGTGTTCGGGGGCCCTTGGATTTGGTTTCCTCTATGGGCCAAATCATTGTTGGACATTCCAGAGCCAAAAAAAAATAAATAACCTACTTGCTTATCTATCCTACTGGATTTTACAAAATTCTTCATCTTAATCTATTTTAAACAAATCAGGAGCCTTCCATTATAAGTCATAATATTTTCCATACAGTCTCCTCGAGAACAAGTTATCCCGGTATCTCTACAGCCTCCAAGAACAGCAATGAAAAAAAATGGAGATTTCTGTAACAATGCCGAAAGTCAGATGCATGTGATGTACCCTAATATGGTGGAATGATGGCTGCTTGAGGGTGGCCAGAAATCCCCTTATCCAGGAGGCCCCTGACTAATAGCAGCCTGGAGGTATGGATGCCCAGAGAATGATTCACAGATTTGGAAGCACAATGACTCGATCTTGAAAATGATTTCTGAAGAAATATCTGACTAACATTTGTGAGATGATGATGTGACTTGAGTTGGTCAAAGTTCTCTGGTAGGAGACAGGTTCGATGGAGAAAACGTAAAGGTCAGCCTGATGAGAACTTGACAGGAACATTCAAATCCAAGACATCTGGTTTTCCTCAAAGCCCTTATACAAATACGCTGGCATCACTGATGGAGCAACTGACTTCTTTTACTGCATTTTCTCTTTTGTATGATAATGAACGTACTGATTGGCAGATAAACTATTTGGACAAAAATATTGGAACCTTCCCTTTGGAACCATAAAGTTTTCTTTCTTCAGGAAAGGCGTTTTACAGGATTTTGGAGGTTCCTCTAGGAAATCTTGCCCCAACATCCAGAATAGCATGTATGAGGTCAGACACTGATGCTGGGGAGAAGCTGAGCTCACATTCTCCGTTGTAGTTCATCCTAAAGGTTTTTGATGAGGTTTAGGTCTGGGATTTGTGAGGACAGTCATGTTCTTCCACTCCAAATTTACTCAACCGTGTCTTTATGGACCTTGTGCACTGGGCACACACATGGGGAATAGAAAAAGGCCTTCCTTAAACTGTTGCCATAAGGCTGGAACTACAATTGTCCACAATGTTATTTGCTGAAGAATTAAGATTTCGCTTCACTGGAACTAATTGCTTGAGGTTGACCCCTGAAAAATAAGCCCATTGAGTATTATTCCTCCAAACAGCAGGCACAAGGCAGTCAGGGGGTAATGTTCTCCTGCACTCACCAAACACAGACTCATCCATTAGAGGCCAGGTAGAGAAGTGGGATCCGTCACTGCACAGAACACATCTACAGAATCCAGTGGTGGCGGCTTTACACCACTCCACCCCCTTCTTGGCATTGTGCTTGGTGATGTACAGCTTGGCATTGTGCTTGGTTATGTACAGATGCAGTTTCTCAGCCACGAAGCTCCCAGCGGGCACAGTGTTTGTGCTGATGTTACCAGAGGAAGTATGGACCCTGCAGATATGGGGTCAGCAGAGAGTTGGTGACTTTAATGCCATTTGCTCCTCAGCACTTAGCCCCCCGCTTTGTAACATTACGTGGTCTCCACTTCATGGCTGAGTTGCTGCGGTTTCTTCTATTTCTCAATAATGTTACTCACAGGTGATCGGGAATTTTGAGTAGGAAGAAATGTCATGAACGGACTTGTTATACTACATCGATGGCTGCTATTACAGGACTGCGCTGGTATCAATGAGCTCTGCACCAGCAGTGTTCTGTCTCATGTTAGTAAAGCAGACGGCATGGCAGGGGGCCAGATGTTATACATCGGGGGGCAAAGAGCCGTATGTTATACATCGGGGGGTGAGGGGCCGGATGTTATATACTAGGGGGCAAGGGGACGGATGTTATACATTGGGGGTGAGGGGCCGGATGTTGTACTCTGGGACCTCAGTGTCTACTCAATCCATATATGCTAATTTAAATTCTGCAAAAGATAATGTACTGTAACTAAATAGTTGATTCATTCTATCACTGCTGTTTAAATAATGAAAGCTGACTTGTGATTGGTTGCTAAGAGAAAGACAAGTATCCTTTTTTACAGTTTTGAAAAATGATACCCATTGTCTAAAAGACATATGTCACACTCTGACCTGCAGCCTGATTTTATTTGTCCCGCGATGCCAAGCGCTCATTATTCTGTATGGAGGACTATGTGGGGCCCATTATTCTGTATGGAGGGCTATGTGGGGCCCATTATTCTGTATGGAGGGCTATGTGGGGCCCATTATTCTGTATGGAGGACTATGTGGGGCCATTATTCTGTATGGAGGACTATGTGGGGCCATTATTCTGTATGGAGGACTATGTGGGGCCATTATTCTGTATGGAGGGCTATGTGGGGCCCATTATTCTGTATGGAGGACTATGTGGGGCCATTATTCTGTATGGAGGACTATGTGGGGCCCATTATTCTGTATGGAGGACTATGTGGGGCCATTATTCTGTATGGAGGGCTATGTGGGGCCCATTATTCTGTATGGAGGGCTATGTGGGGCCATTATTCTGTATGGAGGGCTATGTGGTGTCCATTATTCTGTATGGAGGACTATGTGGGGCCCATTATTCTGTATGGAGGGCTATGTGGGGCCCATTATTCTGTATGGAGGGCTATGTGGGGCCCATTATTCTGTATGGAGGACTATGTGGGGCCCATTATTCAGTATGGAGGGCTATGTGGGGCCCATTATTCTGTATGGAGGGCTATGTGGGGCCCATTATTCTGTATGGAGGGCTATGTGGGGCTCATTATTCTGTATGGAGGACAATGTGCGGCCCATTATTCTGTATGGAGGACTATGTGGAGCCCATTATTCTGTATGGAGGGCTATGTGGGGCCATTATTCTGTATGGAGGACAATGTGCGGCCCATTATTCTGTATGGAGGGCTATGTGGGGCCCATTATTCTGTATGGAGGGCTATGTGGGGCTCATTATTCTGTATGGAGGACAATGTGCGGCCCATTATTCTGTATGGAGGACTATGTGGAGCCCATTATTCTGTATGGAGGGCTATGTGGGGCCATTATTCTGTATGGAGGACAATGTGCGGCCCATTATTCTGTATGGAGGACTATGTGGAGCCCATTATTCTGTATGGAGGGCTATGTGGGGCCCATTATTCTGTATGGAGGACAATGTGCGGCCCCATTATTCTGTATGGAGGACTATGTGGGGCCCATTATTCTGTATGGAGGGCTATGTGAGGCCCATTATTCTGTATGGAGGACTATGTGGAGCCCATTATTCTGTATGGAGGGCTATGTGGGGCCCATTATTCTGTATGGAGGACTATGTGGGGCCCATTATTCTGTATGGAGGGCTATGTGGGGCCCATTATTCTGTATGGAGGACTATGTGGGGCCCATTATTCTGTATGGAGGGCTATGTGGGGCCATTATTCTGTATGGAGGACTATGTGGGGCCCATTATTCTGTATGGAGGGCTATGTGGGGCCATTATTCTGTATGGAGGACTATGTGGGGCCCATTATTCTGTATGGAGGACTATGTGGGGCCCATTATTCTGTATGGAGGACTATGTGGGGCCCATTATTCAGTATGGAGGGCTATGTGGGGCCATTATTCTGTATGGAGGACTATGTGGGGCTCATTATTCTGTATGGAGGGCTATGTGTGGCCCATTATTCTGTATGGAGGACAATGTGCGGCCCCATTATTCTGTATGGAGGGCTATGTGTGGCCCATTATTCTGTATGGAGGGTTATGTGGGGCCCATTATTCTGTATGGAGGACTATGTGGGGCACATTATTCTGTATGGAGGGTTATGTGGGGCCCATTATTCTGTATGGAGGGCTATGTGAGGCCCATTATTCTGTATGGAGGGCTATGTGGGGCCCATTATTCTGTATGGAGGACTATGTGGGGCCCATTATTCTGTATGGAGGGCTATGTGGGGCCCATTATTCTGTATGGAGGACTATGTGGGGCCCATTATTCTGTATGGAGGGCTATGTGGGGCCCATTATTCTGTATGGAGGGCTATGTGGGGCCATTATTCTGTATGGAGGACTATGTGGGGCCCATTATTCTGTATGGAGGGCTATGTGGGGCCATTATTCTGTATGGAGGACTATGTGGGGCCCATTATTCTGTATGGAGGACTATGTGGGGCCCATTATTCTGTATGGAGGACTATGTGGGGCCCATTATTCAGTATGGAGGGCTATGTGGGGCCATTATTCTGTATGGAGGACTATGTGGGGCTCATTATTCTGTATGGAGGGCTATGTGTGGCCCATTATTCTGTATGGAGGACAATGTGCGGCCCCATTATTCTGTATGGAGGACTATGTGGGGCCCATTATTCTGTATGGAGGGCTATGTGAGGCCCATTATTCTGTATGGAGGGCTATGTGGGGCCCATTATTCTGTATGGAGGACTATGTGGGGCCCATTATTCTGTATGGAGGGCTATGTGGGGCCCATTATTCTGTATGGAGGACTATGTGGGGCCCATTATTCTGTATGGAGGGCTATGTGGGGCCATTATTCTGTATGGAGGACTATGTGGGGCCCATTATTCTGTATGGAGGGCTATGTGGGGCCATTATTCTGTATGGAGGACTATGTGGGGCCCATTATTCTGTATGGAGGGCTATGTGGGGTCATTATTCTGTATGGAGGACTATGTGAGGCCCATTATTCTGTATGGAGGGCTATGTGGGGCCATTATTCTGTATGGAGGACTATGTGGGGCCCATTATTCTGTATGGAGGACTATGTGGGGCCCATTATTCAGTATGGAGGGCTATGTGGGGCCATTATTCTGTATGGAGGACTATGTGGGGCTCATTATTCTGTATGGAGGGCTATGTGTGGCCCATTATTCTGTATGGAGGACAATGTGCGGCCCCATTATTCTGTATGGAGGACTATGTGGGGCCCATTATTCTGTATGGAGGGCTATGTGAGGCCCATTATTCTGTATGGAGGGCTATGTGGGGCCCATTATTCTGTATGGAGGACTATGTGGGGCCCATTATTCTGTATGGAGGGCTATGTGGGGCCCATTATTCTGTATGGAGGACTATGTGGGGCCCATTATTCTGTATGGAGGGCTATGTGGGGCCATTATTCTGTATGGAGGACTATGTGAGGCCCATTATTCTGTATGGAGGGCTATGTGGGGCCATTATTCTGTATGGAGGACTATGTGGGGCCCATTATTCTGTATGGAGGGCTATGTGGGGCCATTATTCTGTATGGAGGACTATGTGAGGCCCATTATTCTGTATGGAGGGCTATGTGGGGCCATTATTCTGTATGGAGGACTATGTGGGGCCCATTATTCTGTATGGAGGGCTATGTGGGGCCCATTATTCTGTATGGAGGACTATGTGGGGCCCATTATTCTGTATGGAGGGCTATGTGGGGCCCATTATTCTGTATGGAGGGCTATGTGGGGCCCATTATTCTGTATGGAGGACTATGTGGGGCCCATTATTCTGTATGGAGGACTATGTGGGACCCATTATTCTGTATGGAGGGCTATGTAGGGCCCATTATTCTGTATGGAGGGCTATGTGGGGCCCATTATTCTGTATGGAGGGCTATGTGGGGCCCATTATTCTGTATGGAGGACTATGTGGGGCCCATTATTCTGTATGGAGGACTATGTGGGGCCCATTATTCTGTATGGAGGACTATGTGGGGCCCATTATTCTGTATGGAGGGCTATGTGGGGCCCATTATTCTGTATGGAGGGCTATGTGGGGCCCATTATTCTGTATGGAGGACTATGTGGGGCCCATTATTCTGTATGGAGGACTATGTGGAGCACATTATTCTGTATGGAGGACTATGTGGAGCACATTATTCTGTATGGAGGACTATGTGAGGCTCATTATTCTGTATGGAGGGCTATGTGGGGACCATTATTCAGTATGGAGGGCTATGTGGGGCCATTATTCAGTATGGAGGACTATGTGAGGCTCATTATTCAGTATGGAGGTGTGGCGCCCTGGACAAGCCAGGTCGTCACAGAACAACACCAACACACCCCACACCCCGGTCAGGCACACCAAAGCCAAACACAAAATCCTTGTTGCCTTCCTTCAGGGGCTGATATCCACACCAGGGGGTGGGCCAGGCGGTTGGTCCCGCCCACCGAGGAGTTCACAGTCCTGGAGGCGGGAAAAGGAAGGAAGTTGAGTTGAATTGGGGAGTTGAGAGTTGGAGGTGGAAGTGAGAGGAAGTAAAGCGGTACAGGAGCAGACTGAAGGCGGTCCGGGTGTGTGGCCCGGACAGTACAGCAAGGTTGGTAGACGGTGGTGACCGTCTGCAGGAGAGGCCGATTAGAGTGAGCCGTAAGGACCGTGGACGGGTGGTGGCCCGGCGGTACCGGACCGGTGAACAAAGAGAAGCCAGCACCATCCGGCAGGGCTTACGGACCCCGACAAGGCTAGGAGTCGCCGTTGAATTTGTCAAATCCGTTAGCGAAGGGAACCTCTGGGGTTTCCCAGCAGTCAAGACCCGATTGAAGGCGACAGCTCAAACCGGAAACACAGCCACTGCCAAGGCTACAGTTCCCAGGGCCAGAGCCTGCGGGCAAAAGGGGCTCCTTCAGCACCCATCCAAGCTGGGGAGCGGGTTACCAGTGGGAACCCATTGGAACCATACACACTACAAAGGTGCAGGGAAAGGCAGTCACCATCAACCTGCCGGGAGGAGAAACACCGCAGCCGTCTGTGGGACCCGTCCATCCAGCCGTTTGTTTGACCAGAGACTCCGTGTGAATTACTGGCTGAGTGAGTACCACCGTGCCGTGCGTCACAGCGCTGCCCCCGCGACCCTGCACCTCACCAGGCCTTGTAACCCACCTGCCACTCACCCCTACCTCCCTTACCGGGCCCCGGGACAATCAACCCCCTACCCACGGAGGGGAGAACCAACATCCAAGCTGCTCCCCGTCATCGCTCCCGGGATCCCCGTCCAGAGCAGCGGTGGTGTCACCAATCTCACCACAACCGTGGGTGGCGTCACGGACAATATCCCTAAACCCAAACCACCCCCTTTCACTCACGGGCGAGGAGCGCCGCTCGAGTCCCCGGGATCCAGCCCACCGCTCGAGCCACCACCGAGCAGCAGCAGCAGCAGCCAGACCCAAGCAGTGGGAGAGCGCAGCGTCCCCTCCTCCGCCCGCGACAGAGGACTATGTGAGGCTCATTATTCTGTATGGAGGACTATTCAGGGCCCATTATTCAGTATGGAGGGCTATGCAGGGCCAATTATTCTGTATGGAGGACTATGTGGGGTCCATTATTGTGTAAGAAGGACTATGTGGGGCCTATTATTCTGTATGGAGGACTATACAGGGCCCATTATTCTATATTGAGGACTATGTGGGACCCAACATTCTGTATCGAGGACTATGTGGGGCCTATTATTCTATATAGAGGACTATGTGGGGCCCATTATTCTGTATGGCGGACTATGTGGGGTCCATTATTCTGTATGGAGGACTATGTGGAGCACATTATTCTGTATGGAGGACTATGTGGGGCCCATTATTCTGTATGGAGGGCTATGTGGGGTCCATTATTCTGTATGGAGGACTATGTGGAGCACATTATTCTGTATGGAGGACTATGTGGAGCTCATTATTCTGTATGGAGGGCTATGTGGGGCCCATTATTCAGTATGGAGGACTATGTGAGGCTCATTATTCTGTATGGAGGGCTATGTGGGGCTCATTATTCTGTATGGAGGACTATGTGGGCCCATTATTCTGTATGGAGGACTATGTGAGGCTCATTATTCTGTATGGAGGACTATGTGAGGCTCATTATTCTGTATGGAGGACTATTCAGGGCCCATTATTCAGTATGGAGGGCTATGGAGGGCCAATTATTCTGTATTGAGGACTATGTGGGGCCTATTATTCTATATAGAGGACTATGTGGGGCCCATTATTCTGTATGGAGGACTATGTGGGTCCTGTGACTAGGTTTGCCCTCGACTTTGCCCAAGTTTGGCCCTTTGTGTATATGAGTTTGATATCTCTAGTCTAAAACAATGCCCCTTCACCAGTTGTTGGTAATGCATCCTGTGTCAAACAACTCTTAACTCAGCCCTGATGGCAGCAATCAAAATCAGACACTTTTTGGCCTTCACTGTCTTTTTCTCTAATACAATGGCAGAATTATATAAAAAATCCTAGATATTTTCATGATGATTATGAGTCACTCATCCCTTTGGCAAGCAGTGCCCTCTTTTTCTTCTTGGGCATTTTGTGGGATTTTTGGCCCACACTGCTCCAATTGTTTTAGGTTTCACAGATTTAGGAAATTATTCACATCCTGGCAGATAGCAATATATTGAGTCAAAATTCAGGAATGTGACCCACCTTTTCTCGATATGATTAAAAGGTTGTATTAAAAATGCCAACTCTGAAGACAGAGGGGCCATAGACATGCATCAGTTCAACGTATGCGTTAAGATCCTAAAGAGTAATAAAAAAAAAGGTTCATGTGCCATAGAGACATGTCTGATTTCCTATTGGGGGTAATCCAAGCCCAGCTCCTGACCTCCTCTCACTTTCACCTCCAACACTACACTCCCTGTGACCTCTCCTTTTGAGAGTCACTAACCGACTGACTGTCTTCTGACACTCCTGACCTTCCCTTAACCAACCGCCCAAGTGGGCGGCCCTATTCCCTTCAGGTCAGCCACTGGTGTGTCTGGTGGGTGTGGTGCAGAGTGTTCCTAGGATTTTGATTACCGTAGCTTGTTCTTAGGGGTGCTTCACACATAGCGAGATCGCTACCGAAATCGCTGCTACGGCACGGTTTTGGTGACGCAACAGTGACCTCATTAGCGATCTCGCTGTGTGTGACACTGAGCAGTGATCTGGCCCCTGCTGCGAGATCGCTGCTCGTTACACACAGCCCTGGTTCGTTTTCTTCAAAGGCGCTCTCCCGCTGTGACACACAGATCGCTGTGTGTGACAGCGAGAGAGCGACGAAATGAAGCGAGCAGGGAGCAGGAGCCGGCATCTGGCAGCTGTGGTAAGCTGTAACCAGGGTAAACATCGGGTAACCAAGGTGGTTACCCGATATTTACCTTAGTTACCAGCCTCCGCAGCTCTCACGCTGCCTGTGCTGCCGGCTCCGGCTCTCTGCACATGTAGCTGCAGTACACATCGGGTTAATTAACCCGATGTGTACTGTAGCTAGGAGAGCAGGGAGCCAGCGCTAAGCAGTGTGCGCGGCTCCCTGCTCTCTGCACATGTAGCTTAGCTGCAGTACACATCGGGTTAATTAACCCGATGTGTACTGTAGCTAGGAGAGCAAGGAGCCAGCGCTAAGCAGTGTGCGCGGCTCCCTGCTCTCGCGGTTATGATCGCTGCTTCGGCTGCTGTGTTTGACAGCTAAGCAGCGATCATAACAGCGACTTACAAGGTCGCTGTTACGTCACAGAAAATGGTGACGTTACAGCGACCTCGTTGTCGCTGTCGCTTAGTGTGAACCAGCCCTTAGCAACACAAAGGTCAGGGATCCGTAACCAAGGAGGAGGTGGCTATTGTACAGGAGGGCAGATTGCACAATACCCTGTGACGACCTAATAGGCCAGGGCGTCACATGGGCAGTTGAGACCTCTGAGCTCACGATCATTACACCACTGGTCTACAGTCTTGGAGAAAAGCAGCATTCAGAAAATCACTTATACTATTTGTCATAACAGTTGATGATCGCCATCCTTATTGGCCAAAATTTCTGCTATATCTCTATAATGTCAAAGGCCCGTTTCATCAAGACCAGTGCTGTTCACGTCAGTCTTGATGAGGAGTGCTGGAGTTAGATGTTCCTGATTCATGGAGAAGCGTTTGCCTCTTCATGAATCAGAAGTGGTGGATGAGTGATGTGCACCTCTGTATGCACCCATGATTTTGACAAGTGGTGGCCGCCATGCTACTCCAGTTCTGACCTCTTTGTCAAAAATGGCATGTGAACACTTAAAGTCGCAAAATTTTAGTGCAACCTAGAGATGTGCCAAAATTTTATGACAATTTTTTTACACCAGTATAAATTTGGTGAATTGGGCTCAAAGTGTTGTCAATCCTGCCACAAATCCTACTCCTTTCCCTGCTAGAGTAAGATTTCTGGTGTAGCGAACTACACCGCTTATCATGAGTTTTACAAGCGTGGGTCACCAGACACCTTCCCCGCTCCAGCTCTGCCCACTTTGTTGGAGCTGAGCAAAAATGCCGTGAGAACACCAAAAGTTCTAAAATTTTAGTGCAACCTAGAATTGTACCAAAACTTTGTGCCTTTTTTTAATACCAGTATAGATTTAGTAAATTGGGCTCAAAGGCATGTTAAAAGTGCACTTAAAGGTGCTTTACACTCTGCGACATTGCTAGCGATTGCTAGCGATGTTACGAGCGTTAGCACCCGCCCCCGTCGTTCGTGCGACATGTGGTGATCGCTGCCGTAGCGAACAATATCGCTACGGCAGCGTCACACGCACATACCTGTTCAGTGACATTGCTGTGACCAACGAACAATCCCTCCTTCAAGGAAGAGGTGCGTTCAGCGTCACAGTGACGTCACTAAACGGCTGTCCAATAGAAGCGGAGGGGTGGAGATGAGCGGCCGTAACATGCTGCCCACCTCCTTCCTTCCTCCTTTCGGTGGACGCAGGTAAGGAGATGTTCGTCGTTCCTGCGGTGTCACATAGCGATGTGTGGTGCCGCAGGAACGACGAACAACCTGCGGAAACACCAACGACATTATGATTAGGAGCGACGTGTCAACGATCAACGATTTTTGCCGTTTTTGTGATCTTTGATCGTCGCTCCTAACTGTCACACACTGATGTCGCTAATGAGGCCGGATGTGCGCCACAAACACCGTGACCCCGACAATATATCGTTAGCGATGTCGCAGCGTGTAAAGCACCCTGTACTCTCAAAGATTATTCTACTGTTGGCTGAAAAAAGCATTTTAAGATGACCGGGTTTTTACCTGTTGTAAATGTCGAGACCACTTCCAGTTGGCTAAAATGTTAGATTTATAGCAATAGAGGAAGGAGCCTTTTTTTATAGGAACGGAGCGGCACAGAAAATTACAGGACATAAAAGAAATCCCTATTTATGGCAGGTGACTGGTCCACTTTAGGGGATTTTGGTTTTGGAAAAACCTTCTATTCTCCTGCAGTTTATTTAAAAAACCAAACAAACTCTTCTTTACGTCCCGTCCTTAGATCGAGCGCTAAGTCTCCTCTGCTGCTCTCGGTGTCTGTTATTGTCTGGAGCGTTAACAACACTATGACATTGCTGCAGCCGATCACTGAGCTCAGCGGCTCTGAGCAGCTTAAGGGTATGTGCGCACGTTGCTTTTTACCTGCTTTTTACCTGCTTTTTTGCTGCTTTTTCAACTGCAGCGTTTAATGCCAAAATGGATGTGTTCTGCTTTTCAAGCAAAGTCTATGGGAATTTGGGTATCTTGTCCGCACTTTGCAGTTCAAACTGCAGCCTTTTTCTGGCAGAAATTTGGACAAAAACGCTGCTTTGTAGTTCAAAACGCAAATGGCAAAAACAATTGACATCTCAATTGTTTTTTCCATTTGGGTTTTGCACTGCAAAGCTGAGTTTTTGTCCAAATTTCTGCCAGAAAAAGGCTGCAGTTTTAACTGCAAAGTGCGGACAAGAAACCCAAATTCCCATAGACTTTGCTTGAAAAGCAGAACACATCCATTTTGGCATTAAACGCTGCAGTTGAAAAAGCAGCAAAAAAGCAGGTAAAAAGCAACGTGGACACATAGCCTTAGCCACATACCCAGACCAAGCTGATGAGCTAACTGATTGTCTGCAGTGCTGTCAATGTGACATCACCACTGCAGACAATAAAAGACTCCGGGAGCAGCGGCAGAGACTCAGTGCTGGACTAAGGGGTACTTTGCACGCTGCGACATTGCTAGCCGATGCTTGCGATGCCGAGCGCGATAGTACCCACCCCCGTCGCACATGCGATATCTTGTGATAGCTGGCATATCGAACATCTTTGCTACGGCAGCTTCAAACGCACTTGCCTGCCCTGCGACATCGCTCTGGTTGGCGATCCGTCTCCTTCCTAAGGGGGCGGGTCGTGTGGCATCACAGCGACGTCAACGGCAGGCGGCCAATAGAAGCGGAGGGGCGGAGATGAGCGGGACATAACATCCCGCCCACCTCCTTCCTTCCGCATAGCCGGTGGAGGCAGGTAAGGAGATGTTCCTCGCTCCTGCGGCTTCACACACAGCGATGTATGCTGCCGCAGAAACGAGGAACTACATCGTATCTCCTATTGGTGCGACATTATGAAAATGTCTGCCGCTACACAGATCACCAATTTACGACGCTTTTGCAATCGTTTATCGGCGCATCTAGGCTTTACACGTTGTGACGACGTTGCTGGCGCCGGATGTGCGTCACTTTCGATTTGACCCCGACGATATCGCAGTAGCGTGCAAAGTACCCCTTAGGGAGCGTGACTATAGCACACTTTGGGAGATTTGGCGATCTAAGTGAGAAAAATAGAGATATAGTCATTATAAAAATTAAGAAATAATAAAAAGTCGCCTAGAAATATTAATAAATATTTCAGCATAGAATTTTGCATCTATCTCTAAAAAAAAAAAAAAAAAGCTACTGGGGACAAGGCTGTCTAAAGTTACTTGAAAACATACGCAAAGTTCTTAAAAAAGAATGTTGAAAAACCACATTTCATAGCAGCGAGTGGATACATCACTCCGGGGAGACAGTCGATCAGAAATAATATTTCCGACTTCAGGTTAAGTTTGTCCACTTGAAGCTGTAAATATCCCTCAGGCCCTAAAGTCTGTGTGGCGCCCCTGACCTGGTCAGGCACCACTGAGTACTGCACCCATGCTGGGGACAGTACAATACAGGTAATCCAGAAGGCTGACCGGGGTGTGGTACACAGGCGCATAGTGATCAGGTCTCACACATGTACCCATGAGAGGACCCCTGGGGATCCCAGGAGGGGGAAAAGCCTTGACCTTCACTGGAATAGTGGAGGGGGCCAAAAGCCTCCATCTCCTCTCAAGGGGTGTGGTAAGAGAGTCTGGTTGCTAGGTGGCGTAGGCAAGAACAGGAGAGGAGTGGCAGTGAGTCAGTTAGAGCAGAACTCCATAGGGCTCAGAGAGGAGCAGACCTGTGGGGCTGTTGCTGTCTAACAGCGCCCGCGCAGTGACTACTGACGGGGGAGAACGGTCAACTAGGAGTGCTACCCGAAATCCATCTTCAGCTAAAGAGAGGGCACGGAGTGGGAAGTAAGGAGACTGCTAGAGAGTACCAGGCCCAAACGGGCGGCAGATCCCGGAGCGGAGATAGATCCAACTTTCTTTTGCTAAACCTGCCGGTGTGGGGCTCTCAAAGCCCACACCACAACACCACAAAAGCCGCAGCCACGTAGCCACAGTTAGGGCCCATAGGTCACAGGAGGCAAGCAGCTGGAGTGGCCTGGTCCAGGCGACAAGCACACGGCAAACGAAGGGGAGAGAGGCTGCAGCATCTTCCCTGGGTGACCCCCATAGGGACTCAAAGTCGGGGTTACTCCAAACACAAAAAGGGCTAAGGAAGGCGAGTTGGTAGTCACCCTCATAAAGTCAGCCTGAAGGATACCTGGTTCCCACCTGGTTCATCTCAGCTACGCCCGGGCTACTCACCCTGCCATCAAATGTGAGTAAAGCCCTTGAAAGACATTTCTGCCTGTGTGAGTCATTCTGCGACTTGTAGTACTACGCATCTACACTGGACCCTGGGGCATGCCTCACTCTCAGGAGGCTACTACATCTGACTGCACATATCATCAGCCCCAGGCACCCCTAACCTGCAGTGGCGGTCCCCACTGACCGCAATACTGAGAGTGGCGTCACGATCCTAAAAGAAGATTTCCTACCAGACAGATCCATCTACGTGGAGTCCCTGAAGGTAATGCACCGACACTGCATCAGCGGGGCTTCACATCTGGCGTCACGAACAGGATAAGGACTAGACCTGTTCAGACAGGTGACCATGTGCCTAGGCGGTCCGCTTGAAAAATTGGAAGCGCCGCCATATTGCCACCATGAAAAGCGCGCTGAAAAACAACAGCAGCCCGCGCTGGAAGAAGTTACCGCCCACGAAGAGGTGTGGCTACCCAGAGATCCCCTGCAGAGTTCTGACCTTGCCAGCTATGAGAGCGGAAGCGTCCAGAGACGGCGGGAAGGAAAGGAAGCCACAAGCCTGCTGCTGGGAGAGGAGCTGCTGAAAGAGGCAGAGCAGAAACTGAACAGCTTGCTATTAGAGGCAACGGCGAGTCCACAGCTGGAGAGTCGTGCAGAAGAGGGCGCAGAAGAAATGGCGTCTGACCGCAGAAATCCAGAACCGGGCTCCGCTGCCTGGTGGTATCGGGAGCTGGCCCAGTTCTGCGACCGACTGGAGACCCGGGTCGTGGAGCAGATTAGAGAAGAACGAATGGAACTGCTGGAGATGACCGCGGTGGTTCGGGCCTATGAAAGGAGAGCCGCGCGCCGAGTGCCAGACAGGACGGCGACGACGCAGACCCCGATGCTGCCACAGATGGGTGAGTCGAGTGATGCCCCGGCCAGCGCAAGTGCCCCGACCCCTGCTGCCACGTCCGCGGTCCCCGAAGAGGCGTCCGGTGCGGCGACGCTGAAGCAGGCCGCAGCCACGCCAGGTGCGGCCCTCCAAGCCCCAGCGGCCGCAGCGATGCCCTGCTCGGTCCACCAAGACCCGGTCCCTGCAGCAACGCCCAGTCCGGCCCGCAAAGAACCGGCTGCCACCGCGACCCTCATCCGCGCCGCAGGTGTGACGCTGACCCAGGCCGCCGCCCTGCTAGGCCCGGCCCGCCGAGACCCCACCGCCGCAGCAACGCTCGTCCGCGCCGCAAGTGAGGTGCTGAACCAGGCCGCAGCCACGCCAGGCGCGGCCCGCCAAGCCCAGACTGCTGCAGCGACGTCCAGCCCAGCCTGCACAGAGCCCCCTGCAACAGCGACACTGATCCAGGCCGCCGCCATGCCAGGCGCGGCCCGCCAAGACCAGGCCGCCGCCATGCCAGGCGCGGCCCGCCAAGCCCAGGCCGCCGCCATGCCAGGCGCGGCCCGCCAAGACCAGGCCGCCGCCATGCCAGGCGCGGCCCGCCAAGACCAGGCCGCCGCCATGCCAGGCGCGGCCCGCCAAGAAGAGATTACCTCATCATTTACCCCGGCCTGCAAGGCCAGAGCAGACACTGCTCCCCAGTCCACGGAGGTCCCTGATAGGAAGCCCACGCTGGGAGAGAACTCCACATACTGGCAGCTGAAGGCCGACATGGAGGCCAAGTTTCCGCAGTGGTTGGTGGATCAGTACCTGCGCCCTCCGCGCACCCCCAAGGAGATTCAGGCAACCCCTGCAGCCGCGCCAGAGAGTCCACCGCCCGGACCAGCTGAGGACCACTCATCCCCAGCGCTGCCACAACCAGAGTGCAGCGAAGAACTAAGGGGGAGAGGAGGCCAGGAAGCTGAGGAGCTGACTCCGGAGCCACCGGCAGTGGAGCAATACTCAGAGCCGGAGATGTTACCCTATTCCCGTTGGGATGAGGAGGACTTGACACCGTCTGCTGACGAAGATCAGCCCAGAAACCTCACCTGGGGCCCTGCAGGCATTGAAGTAACAGCCCAGAAGAACCCAGCCCGCAAGACAAGGCGTCGCAACAGAACAACGCTGTCCCCTGCACCACAGTCTCCAGAGCAGAGAGAAGTCACAGCCAGAGACCTACAAGAAAAACGGTCCCTGAGAAGAGCCAAAGCCCAGGTCAGAGGACCCCTTTGCAGAGGAGTAGTGGAGGATTTCAATTTGAGAAGTGGATATGGATTTATTGTAGCACCTGGTGTGAAGGAAGGGATATTTGTCAACCGAAGAGATGTGAGCGCTCATCTGCCTAGAGGACACCCTGGCAGAAACCTAAAGATGGGGGATTCAGTACAGTTTACCATGCATCAGGGCGAGAGAGGACTGTACGCGCTTGACGTAGCACTATGTACCAGCAAACCTTACAGCCACCCCATGCTACAGGAAAGAGAAACAGATACAGGAAAGGAAACAGATGAAGATAGAGAAAGCAGAGACAAGGAACCTGCAGATGAGACAACAACAGATGAAGAAAGAGGCCAAGAAAGCAACAGGTGCCGCAGCCCTACAGGCCCAAGCCCTGGTGAAATGGAGGAGTAAAGTAAAGAAAGAAGTTACCAGTTGAAGTTTTGAAAAGTTTTGTTTTGCAACGTTCACGTTTAAGCATGTGCCCACAAAAACTATTGTGAGAAAAACCATAAACCTTAAGGCTATGAACTGGCTATAGCCACAAACTCTCGCAGTGTAAATAGTTACACCAGAGGGCACCACCACCACCAGAGTCAGCCTGTTTAGGGGCTTGGCTCGTCTGCAACCAGGAGGAGCCCGTCCGTATATAGGGCCTTGGCTCACCTGCAACCAGAGAGCATGCCTGTTTATGGGGCCTGGCTCTCCACCACAAAGAGGGTACCTGGTCAGCACCAACTGTGGAGGCCGCCTCTACATCCTGCCAGAAGAGGCTGAAGGCGCAGATCCACCAGGCCAGGTATACCCTGAAACCACCAGCCCATGAAAGCCGCCTCTACATCCTGCCAGAAGTGGCTGAAGGCGCGGCCAACGTGAAAGGGTTTTGGGTGGGTTAACGGACTTGTGGGTGGAGGGTGGTGATGTATGGTACCTGGTGCTTTTAAAAATGTTTTACCATGTTTTAATGTTTTATGCATTTTAAAATGTTGTCTTGCAGCCCGAGGACGTGCTGGTGATAACTAAGGGGGAATGTGGCGCCCCTGACCTGGTCAGGCACCACTGAGTACTGCACCCATGCTGGGGACAGTACAATACAGGTAATCCAGAAGGCTGACCGGGGTGTGGTACACAGGCGCATAGTGATCAGGTCTCACACATGTACCCATGAGAGGACCCCTGGGGATCCCAGGAGGGGGAAAAGCCTTGACCTTCACTGGAATAGTGGAGGGGGCCAAAAGCCTCCATCTCCTCTCAAGGGGTGTGGTAAGAGAGTCTGGTTGCTAGGTGGCGTAGGCAAGAACAGGAGAGGAGGGGCAGTGAGTCAGTTAGAGCAGAACTCCATAGGGCTCAGAGAGGAGCAGACCTGTGGGGCTGTTGCTGTCTAACAGCGCCCGCGCAGTGACTACTGACGGGGGAGAACGGTCAACTAGGAGTGCTACCCGAAATCCATCTTCAGCTAAAGAGAGGGCACGGAGTGGGAAGTAAGGAGACTGCTAGAGAGTACCAGGCCCAAACGGGCGGCAGATCCCGGAGCGGAGATAGATCCAACTTTCTTTTGCTAAACCTGCCGTGTGGGGCTCTCAAAGCCCACACCACAACACCACAAAAGCCGCAGCCACGTAGCCACAGTTAGGGCCCATAGGTCACAGGAGGCAAGCAGCTGGAGTGGCCTGGTCCAGGCGACAAGCACACGGCAAACGAAGGGGAGAGAGGCTGCAGCATCTTCCCTGGGTGACCCCCATAGGGACTCAAAGTCGGGGTTACTCCAAACACAAAAAGGGCTAAGGAAGGCGAGTTGGTAGTCACCCTCATAAAGTCAGCCTGAAGGATACCTGGTTCCCACCTGGTTCATCTCAGCTACGCCCGGGCTACTCACCCTGCCATCAAATGTGAGTAAAGCCCTTGAAAGACATTTCTGCCTGTGTGAGTCATTCTGCGACTTGTAGTACTACGCATCTACACTGGACCCTGGGGCATGCCTCACTCTCAGGAGGCTACTACATCTGACTGCACATATCATCAGCCCCAGGCACCCCTAACCTGCAGTGGCGGTCCCCACTGACCGCAATACTGAGAGTGGCGTCACGATCCTAAAAGAAGATTTCCTACCAGTGACGGAGATCCAGCAACGTGGAGTCCCTGAAGGTAATGCACCGACACCGACACAGCGTTTGCGGGGCTTCACATCTGCTCTGAGGGAAAAGTGAAGGTTGCAGTCGACTAGCAGCTGCTAGTTGGCATGTCACGACTCACGAGACCAGCTGGGATACAGGGCCCAGAGCAAAGGAGCAAAGAAGAGACACAGGTCCAGGAAATTAATATAGATTTTTTACATTATGCAGCAGCCTTGTGGGTAAGTTTATACGAGGTTATAAAAAAAAATAATCAGATTTTCACTTTAAATCTATGCTGAAAAGAAAGTCAAACTGTAGCTGTCATGTTCCCATTTCTAAGATAGGAGATAGATTGGTGCTCATAAAGTTCTATGAAGAAGGAAGGGGGGAGGAAGAAAGAGCTAGAGACAGTCACAGACATTCTGCTGCAAGTTCTCCTAATACAACAGTTATACTTTAAATCAATGGTAAAAAGAAAGTCAAACTGTAGCTGTCATTTTCCCATTTCTAACATAGGAGATGACAGTTGGTGCTCTTAAAGTTCTATGAAGAAGGAACTTGGAACTAGAGTCAGAAAAAGACATTCTGCTGCAAGTTCTCCTTATACTAAAGTTATACTTTAAATCTATAGAGAAAAGTAAGTCAAACTGTAACTGTCATTTTCCCATTTCTGAAATAAGAGATGGCAGTTGGTACTCATAAAGTTCTATGAAGAAGGAAGTTGGAGCTAGAGTCAGAAAAAGACATTCTGCTGCACGTTCTCCTGATACTACAGTTACACTTTAAATCAATGTTGAAAAGAAAGTCAAATAATAATAGTCATTTTCCCATTTCTAAGATAGGAGATGGCAGTTGGTACTCATAAAGTTCTATGAAGAAGGAAGTTGGAGCTAGAGTTAGACACAGACATTCTGCTGCAAGTTCTCCTGATACAACAGTTACACTTTAAATCTATGGTGAAAGGAAAGTCAAACTGTAGCTGTAATTTTCCCATTTCTAAGGCCCGAGATGACAATTTGTGCTCATAAACTTCTATGAAAAAGTAAGGGGGGAGAAGGAAGGAGGAGCTAGAGACAGACACGGACATTCTGCTGCAAGTTCTCCTGATACAACAGTTATACTTTAAATCTATGGTGAAAAGAAAGTCAAACTGTAGCTGTCATTTCCCCATTTCTAAAATAGATGACAGTTGGTGCTCATAAAGTTCTATGAAGAAGGAAGTTGGGGCTAGAGTCAGACACAGACATTCTGCTGCAAGTTCTCCTGATACAACAGTTACACTTTAAATCTATGGTGAAAAGAAAGTCAAACTGTAACTATTATTTTCCCATTTCTAAAATAGATGACAGTTGGTGCTCATAAAGTTCTATGAAGAATGAAGTTGGAGCTACAGTCAGACACAGACATTTTGCTGCAAGTTCTCCTGATACAAAGTTATATTTTAAATCTATGATGAAAAGAAAGTCAAACTCTACCTGTCATTTTCTCATTTCTAACATAGGAGATGACAGTTGGTGCTCATAAAGTTCTATGAAGAAGGAAGTTGGGGATAGAGTCATACACAAACATTCTGCTGCAAGTTCTCCTGATACAACAGTTAAGCTGGGTTTGCACACTGCAACATCGCAAAGGACATCGCTGTAACGTCACCGGTTTTGTGACGTTATAGCGACCTCCCCAAGTCTCTGTTGAGTCGCTGGTGAGCTGTCAAACAGGCAGATATGGCCAACGACGCAACAGCGATCCGGACCTGCAGAGCGACCTAGCTGGTTGTTGGGGACGTGTCAAAGCTGCTATTTGAAAGGGAAGTCGCTGTAAAGTCCCCTTTACACACTGAAACTTTCTAGCGATGCATGCTGCACAGCGGGAAACAAAGGACCTAGGAATGGTCCTGAACGATTTGTAGCGATCACAACTTGACAGCAGGGGCCAGGTCGCTGATAGGTTTCACACACTGCAATGTCGCTGGGGAGGTCGCTGTAACGTCACAAAACCGGTGACGTTACAGCGATGTCGTTTGCGATGTTGCAGTGTGTAAAGCTACCTTTACACTTTAAATCTATGGTGAAAAGAAAGTTAAACTGTCGCTGTCATGTTCCCATTTCTAACATAGGAGATGACAGTTGGTGCTTATAAAGTTCTATGAAGAAGGAAGTTGGGGCTAGAGTCAGACACAAACATTCTGCTGCAAGTTCTCCTGATACAAAAGTTATACTTTAAATCAATGATGAAAAGAAAGTCAAACTGTAACTGTCATTTTCCCATTTCTAATCTAGGAGATGACAGTTGGTGCTCATAAAGTTCTATGAAAAAGGAAAGACGGAGAAGGAAGTTGGAGCTGGAGTCAGACACAGACATTCTGCTGCAAGTTCTCCTGATACAACAGTTACACTTTAAATCTATGGTGAAAAGAAAGTCAAACTTTAGCTGTAATTTCTGGAGAACTTGTCAATTCAGGAGATTTATGGTAGCCAAACCAGGTCATCACCCCTTTTAAGCTGATGTGCTCTTTGTAACTCTACGGTCACTCACCTGTAACGCTGGCCACATTTTTTTTACATATTGGTTGTTTACCCCCTATTATGACTGGGACCCTTCAGCAATGCTCACTTTAGATCTCTTTATCATTGTTTTAAGAATGGAAAAGTCAATGTAAGAAAGACTTTTCTGCAGAAATACTCCGGAGTCTCTGCCTCCCCTTCCAGCCTTCATTGGTCATACATGAATGGAAATCTGCAAGTTCTGTTAATGATCACATATGAGTGAAAACTGATCCACGGCACAGACTGGTTGGGTGACATTGAGCTATGTGACGGGAATACTACACACTGGTGACTTCCACCCAGCTTCTATTATTCTACGACAAAGGATCAATCAAAGCCACTTGTTGACCGGTTGCTACTGGTAACTTTTTTTTTATTATCCCTTTATAATTACAAAGAACAATCCAGAAAATGTATTTATTCCCGTTGGACCCTGTCCAAGTAGAGGGCACAGTATAATAAACACTCAGGGGCTGGAGAGAGAACAGCTCTAACAAGGTCCAACGTCTACCCAACGGGTTTACTCCATCCAGATATCAGAAAGACAAAATAATCTCTGTACAGAAGATACTTCCCAGGGTCACCGCCCCTCACCATCCATTATACAGTGTGCCCAGAACATAACACAATGAATCCGTTATTCAGAACGGCAGGAGACCTTGAACATGCATTATACATTGTGCGGCGGGAATAATTTCCTATTAGCCAGTAAAATATTAGGTATTTGCGGACAACAGACCTTGCTTTAGAATTTTAGGGTTGAGCAGATGAAAGCGATCCTGAACTGGGTTGTCCCAAGAGCACAAATTGTCGCCTATCCGCGGAATGATTGAGAGTTGGACCTGAATCTGAAGACCTTGTATTCAAAGTCCATTGGACTGATGGAGGTGGCTGATTCAAGTGCCGTAGTCGTTAGTGCCATAGACTTTCCATGGGACTGATGGAGGTTGCTGAGATAAGCGGAGTAATTATTGGTCCCATAGACTTTCCATGGGACTGATGGGAGGTCGCTGAGACAAGTGCCATAATCGTTATTCCCATACACATTCCATGGAACTGATGGAGCTCGCTGGCACAAGCACAGAAATCATTAATCCCATAGACTTTCCATAGGATTGATGGTGGTCGCTGAGACAAGCCCCGAAATCGTTAGTCCCATAGACTTTCCATGGAACTGATGGAGGTCGCTGAGACAAGCGCCGTAATCGTTAGACCCATACGTTTTCCATTAGACTGATGGAGGTCGCTGAGACAAGCGCTATAGTCGTTACTGCCATAGACTTTCCATGGGACGGATGGAGGTTGCTGAGACAAGTGCCATAATAGTTAGTCCCATACACTTTCCATGGGATTGATGGTGGTCGCTGAGACAAGCCCCGAAATCGTTAGTACCATAGACTTTCCATGAAACTGATGGAGGTCACTGAGACAAGAGCCATAATCATTAGTTCCATAGACTTTCCATGGCACTGATGGAAGTCGCTGAGACAAATGCTGTAGTGGTTAGTCCCAGTGACTTTCCACAACACTGATGGCGGTCGCTAAGACAAGCGCCATAATCATTAGTTCCATAGACTTTCCATGGCACTGATGGAAGTCGCTGAGACAAGCGCTGTAATCGTTAGTCCCATAGACTTTCCATGGGACTTATAAAGGTCGCTAAGACGAGCGCCGTAGTCGTTCATCCCATAGACTTTGAATGGAATGATGGCAGAGTGCATTGCTTGGCTTCTACAGGTCCCCAGACCTTGTGATCTGCTTTTTTTTCAGCAGTCTCGTATAATCAATGGCGGTCCCAGCTATCAGATTTCGACTGATCAATCACTTTTCTCCAATCTTCAGCTTTGAATTAACTTTGGGCCTTGTGACAACCCTTTCATACTGGGCATTAGCATTAGATAAAAATGCTGATTTTGAAGGCTCCAGATCTTATGTGGTTTGGGGACCATCTAACTTCCCCTCGACAGACGATGTTAAGATAAAGAAGGATTGGGTATGCTGATGCTTTTTTTATCCTTCAAGATAACCGTCTGGAAGCAATTGACTTCCCTCTCCATATTAAGAATGTGAACATGGTTGAGAAATCTGGATGAATAGATATCAGATGTCTATTGAAGGTGTATTGGTGCATTTACTTTGCCGTAGGGCCAAAAACTGGATTGTGATGGAAAGTTCGGGGGGGGGGGAACGAGTGCAGCAGGTGTAAGGCTACATGCATACATCCATGTGAGCGTTACCTTTTGAGACACATGGACCGAACTGACCGGTCGGACGATACGACCGCTAATAGGTAAACTTTTACAGATCGGGGGTCATTTGTTTCCACACGCAGACTAAAACAAAGCGATCGATAGTAAATCCCTCTGTGCGCATAGGCTTCCATGGTTCTTGGCCATGTGAGTCCTGTTTACTTACTACTAAGGTCATCAATATCATAAGTCTGGTTAATCCCTTCAATGAAAATTTTTCGATTGATGACCTAACGTCATCAATAATAGAATGGTGGGGGACCACAGATGAATTATTTTCAGGTCTGGCGATAGATGGATGAAATATTGAATGGGAGATGATCTACAGTTATTGGCAATGGCCATGACGGAGAATGGAGCTACTGTATATTGTTCTTGTTCTCCTCATTGTTCACATATAGCTGCTGTCCAAGCTGAAAACAGCTGATCAATGGGGTGTTGGACCCATACCAGTCTGATATTCATTACCTCTTCTAAGGACAACTCCTTGGACAATGCCTTTAATATGATGTTACCAGATACAGCTGATCAGTGAGGGTGTTGGGGGTTGGACCCCACCAGTCTGATAATGATTAAGGATATCAATTGGACAATGCCTTTAATATATTTTACCAGATACAGCTGAGATTGGTATGTTGAAATCTAACCATAATTTGTGCCATCAGAGGACAGGTGGGACACCCAAACCCTTATCCAGTGAGCACGGTGAGTTTTCGAGGGCAGACAAACATTTGCTTAAAAAAGTTTATGTTTTTTTTTAGAATTACAAACAATACAAGATTCCCACACAAAAACAGATTGACATATTCATATTTCTTCTCTTTTCCCCATCTAAAATGTGTTAGCTTGATGGTTCAGCTTTTGGCATGGCTTCCAGCCATTACCGTCCCTTGAGACTAAATCAGACCAGAGCACCATCTGCACAGAGGTTCATGATCTCCCCAAGCTTGTTTAGGTTTCTTCTAGGTCCTATGTTGAATATGTTAATTTCAATATATATGACCTTATTGGCCCTAGTACGTTAGATAAGCATATTAGATTGCGATCCCCACTGGGGCCAACTGAGTGAGAACATCTGTGTACAAAACATATTGGTGCCACATGAATAATTACACAAAAAGTACAAATGTGAGCAATAATTCACAACATACAGAAACCTCTAAACTGGTGCACAAATATATGGGAAAATAAACTCCTTTCAAGACCCCGTATTTTATAATATCCTTTTGTAAGTCAAGTATATAGTCCAAAAAACCAAAGGGACCAAAATACCTTGAAGAACTCTACTGAAGAATGATTTTTGGAGATATGTTCTTTTGAGATATATTGCCACCTATATTTGTCCCTTGGGGGCATACACCTGTATGTATGTCATCATTAAGACTATATCAAGCTTTATAGGACACATTGTTTAAAACCTCTCTTTCATTAATGATTAGACGGATCTGAAAGGTCTAAAGAGGAGATCACAAGACATCCCGTCACCTGTCAACTGCACTGGAAGAAGTGATGAGTCTGAATCCTGATGCCTAAATGTGTAGGGATACTTTTTGGTTGGCTATTGATAATGATGAAATATCTATTCCATCAAGATGGCTTGACATCGGTTGTGTCATCTGTCGGGGACATGAAAAGTGTCTCACCATCTAAAGGGAACGAGAACACAAGACGTCCCGTCACCTGTCAACTGGATTTGGAATTAGTGATGGGTCTGAATCCTGATACCTAAATGTGAAGGAATCCTTTTCAGTTGGCCATAGGTAACGAGATATCTATTCCATCGAGATGATTTCACACCGGTTGTGTCATCTGTCGGGGGCCTGGAAAATGTCTCACCGTCTAAAGGTGTTGGTGGAACATCTCACAGACATAGGATATGGTGATTGTTCTGAACTTGAAGACTGTATTAGATTGTGATGAGAGGTGTAAGTATTGATGCCTTTGTATTAGTAAGAGGTGATAGATAAGCTTATTAGTAGGACATGAGAGGTGTGTATATTAGGCACAAAGTATGATTTAAAGGGGTGGATAAAGGTGTCATTTGTATATTAGGAGTAGGAGAGGGGTGTGTGTCCTTTTTTGTTTTGATATGTCTATACTTGGTCTACATGTGAAGTCTTCATCGTCCTGATGTCTTCATGTTAAGATACTGTTACCAATTTAGTAAATTTTAGGAAATCTTAGTTGACAGTCATGTAGTAACAACAGACCAGCATCCAGTTATCTGGAGGGGAAAAGTCTAGGTTGTGCTGTCTATTTTGGATTGAGGTGAGTCTCTTACGGGAGGGGGGTCTCTCTTCTGTTTGTCTAGCCCTCAGACAACACATTCTTCTCATTGTTTCTCTGATAATCAGTAGACAATAGACTTGTCTGTACTCACCATTCTGTGCAAAAACAGCTCCCAATGTTCCCAGGACAAGCAGCACCCCAGACATCAGTCCCATCCTGAAGATGACAAGTCCCTTCCAATGTCCCACACGACACTACAAGACGTTAACTTCACATCTGAGCAAAATAGTCCATCCCTGAAAAACTCCTACGGGAGTCAAAAATATCCAAATTCCCGATTGTCACCTGTTTTCCAACAACAACAAGGCAAACCGGTGGATTCCCACGGGGAATGATCAGGTCAAATACAACAAAAAAAGCAAATAAATACCCTAAGAAATAAATAAAGCCTAAGAATCAAAAGTGTAAAAAGGAGAAATAAACTTTGAAAAGTTAACTTTCCTCAAAGACAGGCAAAGTCCACAGAGTAGTTTGAGGAAAGTGAGTTGGGAAGTGCATGTTAAGGGGCGGGAGAGTGAGAGGGAAGGATTGTCTCTCGGTTTTGGAGGCTGCCCCTCCATTTGTGACTCACACACCCAGTGTACGATTTTGTACAATACAGGAGGGGGAACATTCCTTTGTAGAAGCTCATGCAACTCAGAGGAGGAGTGAGTAAAACAGAGAGGGGCGAGCTGTGCACTGCAGCCGTACCGGTCACACACACAATGATAGGAGGCTCCAAAAACAGCCTCAGGTAAATTGGTCTTTCTGGATATGAGCCTCAGTGAGGACAGGCACTGTTGGGAGTGATCACAATTTATTGGCAGATCATCAAGGGGCCACAAAAGTGATGAAAAGGATAACAAATAAATATATCACAGGGCTGCAAAAGAGAAAATTCGACTCAAGTCCGCAAGGTGTATGTACAATTGTATTGACTATACTATAATAAGTTTGGTATTATGATCTATGATTATTAGTGATGAGCGAGCACTACAATGCTTGCAAGCTCGGTACTCTTAACTAGTGATGAGCGGGCACTACCATGCTCAGGTGCTCAGTACTGGTAACTAGTGATAAGCGAGCACTACCATGCTCAGGTGATCATCACTTGTAACTAGTGATAAGCGAGCACTACCATGCTCAGCTGATCGTCACTTGTAACTAGCGAAGAGTGAGCACTACCATGCTCAGATGATCGTCACTTGTAACTAGTGATGAGTGAGCACTACCATGCTCAGATGATCGTCACTTGTAACTAGTGATGAGCGGGCACTACCATGCTCGGGTGCTCGGTACTCCTAACTAGTGATGAGTGAGCACTACCATGCTCGGGTGCTCGGTACTCGTAACTAGTGATGAGTGGGCACTACCATGCTCAGGTGCTCAGTACTCGTAACTAGTGATGAGTGACCTCTACCATGCTCGGGTGCTCAGTATTCGTAACTAGTGATGAGCGGACACTACCATGCTCGGGTGCTCAGTACTCGTAACTAGTGATGAGCGGGCACTACCATGCTCGGGTGCTCAGTATTCGTAACTAGTGATGAGCGGACACTACCATGCTCGGGTGCTCAGTACTCGTAACTAGTGATGAGCGAGCACTACCATGCTCGGGTGACCATTACTCACAAGTAGTGATGAGTGAGCACTACCATGCTCGGGTGCTCAGTACTCCTAACTAGTTTCCCATTGACTCCCATTATACTCGGCATACGAGTTGGGCCCGTCTGAGTGTCTGACTGCTCGTTATGAGTACAGAGCACCCGAGCATGGTAGTGCCCACTCATCACTAGTTACGAGTACTGAGCACCCGAGCATGGTAGTGCCCACTCTTCACTAGTTACGAGTACTGAGCTCCCGAGCATGGTAGTGCCCGCTCATCACTAGTTACGAGTACTGAGCTCCCGAGCATGGTAGTGCCCGCTCATCACTAGTTACGAGTACTAAGCACCCGAGCATGGTAGTGCCCACTCTTCACTAGTTACGAGTACTGAGCTCCCGAGCATGGTAGTGCCCGCTCATCACTAGTTACGAGTACTGAGCTCCCGAGCATGGTAGTGCCCGCTCATCACTAGTTACGAGTACTGAGCACCCGAGCATGGTAGTTTTCACTCGTTAGTCGTTACTAATAGTTATATTCAAGAGATACAAATATTTTTGTACTGCCCCGCGGCCTCGGCTGCGGCCGCCGAGCTGCTCGGATCCATGCTCGCGTTCTACGGGTGGTGGCTCGAGCCTCTCACGGACCCGGGGGTCACGTCGCTCTGCAAGGGGGGTTGTTGCTTGGCGCTACGCGCGGTGGATGCGGGTGTTTGGGTTTTGGAATTATTGTTCGTGACGCCACCCACGGGTTGTGGTGATTGTGGACACCACCGCTGCGGTGAAGGTACAGGGACTCCCGGGAGCGGTGTAGTGGCGCAGCTAGGTGTTGATTCCTCCGTGGGTAGGGAATGTTGGTCCCGGGGCCCGGTTGGCGAGGGCCGGGATGCAGGGGCAGTATTGCAGTGCAGCGCGGTGCGGTGCTTGATAGCAGTGGTGTACTCACTCTGATACAAGACACTGGAGTCGCTGGTAAACCAAACGGAGTGATGAACGGGGCCCGCAGCCAGCTGCAGCTTCTCCAGTTGGGTTGGCAATGTCCGCCTTTCTCCTGCACCTGTGTGTGTATCTTGACTACTGTGCCTGGGCACCGGTAGTCCGCTCCCTGGCGTATAAGTGTCGTAGGAGCCCGTTTGCCCGCAGACGCTGGCCCTTTGGATCTCTGGCCTTTTACGGTGGCGCTTATCCGGATGGGTTGGGCTGTTGCCTTCAATCGGGACTTAGGTGGGAATGAACCACTGAGGTCCAGACCGCAATCAGTTGATTTGACTATGGTGGTGGCTTATAGCCTAGTTCAGGGTCTGAGTACCCTGCCTGGTGCTTCGGTATCCAGTTGGCTCCCAGGTTTGGTTCCGGCGGGCCACTACCCTGTCCCGGTCCCTTACGGTTCCACCGGTCCTATTCCTGGTCTCCTGCAGACGGCCACTGCCGTCTGCCTGCCTGACTGATCAGGGGTCCTAGGCTCCAACCCAGTTCCCTCACAGAACTGTACTCCTCACTCCTCTCTCCAAACTCAATCTCTCTCATCTCTGCTTGTGTATCCTGCCTCAGGCCATCAGACTCCTCGGGGGCGTGTCTTTCCGCCTGACTCCGCCCACCTGGTGTGCCTGTCTGACTCTGAGGGAGGCAATCAGGTCTTTGGTTGACTGATGGTACCTTACTGGGGTGGGGGTGTATGTGGTGTGTGTAGTGACCTCTGGCCCCTGGGGTGTCCAGGGTGTCACATTCCCCCTTGGTTTAATGCAGACCGTTCACGGGCTGGCTGTCCATCACTGGTTTTATTTTTCTGTAAAAGTAAACAAACAATCAACATTTTGTAAACAGTATGCATTTCTTTGTCAAATCTTCCCTCACGGGAGGCACATTACTTAAACGGTTACTAACGGAAACATTTTTATTAATAACAGGGGAACAGGTCCATGTTCTTCCGCTTTCCCAACCAAGCAACCTGCACCTTGATGCTGCCCCTAAGAAACGGGCAGCACCCCTTTTCCCCAGTCCGGAAACAGGAACCTGGCCAGGCTACCCAAGCGGGAACGGGTACGGTGCTTCGCACCCGGCAGTCACTCAGAGGCCCCACGTCCAAGGGGACCCCTGATCCGGAGGATGGTCACTGGTTCTGATGATGACCGGACCCCAGCCTGCACTGCTGTGGGTCCCTCCTCCAACCAGCCTCTCCGGAGACTGGCAGTTGCGGGAAGGGCAATTGGGGCAATATTTACAAGCCCAAAAGTTATTGGGTGGCCTGCAAGTTCTCGGCCTTGTTCATGATTACTCATGCAGGGGTTAAGGGGTATGAAACGGGGACAATATCAGTCCCAACAGGGACGAGCACTTCAGTAACAAACGGTCTACCACAAAACTACTGTTGGTCCCAACGGGGACTGTCCTTTTTGACAACGGGAGTCCGCTGCCTTACTCTTCATAGTGAGAGGGTGGCGGTGAGGCTCGAACGTGCAGCTGAGCATCCATGTATGCCCTCCTTACGCTCACGGCCCGCACGGGCATCCAAGACTCGCGGGTCTCACTACGAGCGGGTTTAATCTCCATCTTAACCGGGGCCAACGCCCCCTCGGCGGCAGGCGGTTCACCGCCAGCTGTAGAACGGGGGATTTCCGCCGGCACCTCCGGGTCGGTCACTTCCTCATCCTCCATGGGCGCTGCCATGCCTTCTTCCGGGCCAACACTCCCAGGGGCACCTGGATCCTCTCGGGCCAGGACCGTGGCCTCCGCTGCAGGTGGAGATGCCAGCGGGCCGGGCGGGGGAGCTATAGCGGCTGGTGCAGGCAACGGGAAAGACCACACAGGGGCCGGGGGCAGACCGGGTCCCTCAGCCGCAGTGGCCGGTCCCTCGAGGACATAGGGGCGTGGGTCACCTACCCGCTCTGCAAGAATGGTCTCCACCTCGTACAACAGCGCAACCGCGACCAGCTCCTCCACCTTGGCTGTCCATCGATCCATTAGGCGGCACATTTCAGCTTGGTTGCGGCGACACAGCAGCATCGTCTGGGCCTCCAGCCACGCCGATGTTCCGGGCACGGGCTCCGGGAATTCTGGCCCCACGGACGGGGTGGACATGGCGCTGCACCTTCAGGGTCCAGGAACAAGACGGGTGCAGAGTCTTGGCGTCCTTGCTTCTTATCCCCGGGATCACATGAGGCCAGATCTTCGCCCACCCCCCCCTTGGTTTTTCTACAGCACTTCTCTCTTTGGGGGCGGGGATTCACTTTCGCGCCTTCACTGCTCAGGGAAGACGACTCGAGCGGGAAACGTTCGCGCCCAAGATGGCGGATCTTCAAATTTTTCAGCGGGACGCCGCTGACGAGGACTACAAGACGCACTTCTACTGGTAAGTAGACTGGTTCTATCCTGTTCGTGACGCCAGAAGAGTCGATGTGTACTGCCCCACGGCCTCGGCTGCAGCCGCCGAGCCGCTCGGATCCGTGCTCGCGTTCTACGGGTGGTGGCTCGACCCTCTCACGGACCCGGGGGTCACGTCGCTCTGCAAGGGGGGGAGGGGGTTGGTTGGCGCTACGCGCAGTGGATGCAGGTGTTTGGGTTTTAGAAGTATTGTTCGTGACGCCACCCACGGGTTGTGGTAATTGTGGACACCACCACTGTGGTGACGGTACGGGGACTCCCGGGAGCGGTGTAGTGGCGTAGCTAGGTGTTGACCCCTCCGTGGGTCGGGGAAGTTGGCCCGGGGCCCGGTTGGCGAGGGCCGGGATGCAGGGGTGCAGGGGCAGTATTGCGGTGCAGCGCGGTGCGGTGCCTGATGGCAGTGGTGTACTCACTCTGATACAAGACACTGGAGTTGCTGGTAAACCAAACGGAGTGATGAACGGGGCCCGCAGCCAGCTGCAGCTTCTCCAGTTGGGTTGGCAATGTCCGCCTTTCTCCTGCACCTGTGTGTGTATCTTGACTACTGTGCTTGGGCACCGGTAGTCCACTCCCTGGCGTTTCGGGGTTTGAGTACCCTGCTTGGTGCTCCGGTATCCAGTTGGCTCCCCGGTTCGGTTCCGGCGGGCCACTACCCTGTCCCGGTCCCTTACGGTTCCACCGGTCGTATTCCCGGTCTCCTGCAGGCGGCCACTACCGTCTGCCTGCCTGACTGATCAGGGGTCCTAGGCTCCAACCCAGGCCCCTCACAGAACTGTACTCCTCACTACTCTCTCCAAACTCAATCTCTCTCATCTCTGCTTGTGTATCCTGCCTCAGGCCAGCAGACTCTTCGGCGGCGTGTCTTTCCTCCTGACTCTGCCCACCTGGTGTGCCTGTCTGACTCTGAGGGAGGCAATCAGGTCTTTTGTTGACTGATGGTAACTTACTGGGGTGGGGGTGTATGTGGTGTGTGTAGTGACCTGTGACCCCTGCGGTGTCCAGGGCGTCACATATTCAACAGAAATATAATAAAATATAGCATCAAAGTTATCATAGGAACACAATAGTAATACAAGTTTTTATTTTTCTATTTTCAATATTTTATGATTTCTTTCATGCTACTTTTTATTATATTTTTGCTGCATCTCTTGAATGTCTTAACACAACTAAAATGTATAATACCTGGTACCTTTCTTATTATAGTTATGAAACAAATGAAAATGTAAACTCATTGTGGCGTTCAGGCAGCCTTACTTTTGCCTTTTATTTGTTTTCAATATATAGAACATATAGAGCCAACAGTGCAACTCTCATCACATCCATATTAAAAAAAAAGTGCCTCCCTTCAATATTGTCTTAAGAAGCATCGACTCGAGTTTGCAATAGAGTACAAAAAAGTGGAGAGTAGAAGATTGGAAACGGGTGATTTGGAGAGATGTCATGAAAGTCAATAGACGGTTGTGATGGGGGCAACTGGGTCTGGAAGGGAATAAAGGAACTGATGGATTGGGAAATTGAAGGATCTGTCAAGATCTATGGAGGAAGCCTGATGATATGGGGATGTTTTCCAGCCAATGGCGTTGGACCAGAATCGATGGTGGTCCCAATGCTGAGCTCTATGTGAGTATCCTACAAGACGAGTTACTTCATATATTCAAGTGCTATGGGTATGAAAAGGACGATATAGTGTTCCAGCAGGACAATGACCAGAAGCATATGCCGAGATTGGAGAAGAAATGGTTCAATGACAATGAAGTAGAGGTGGTGGATTGTCCCCATAGTCCCAAGACCTCAATCTAATCCAACACCTGTGGGTAGAGTTGAAGAAAAAGCTGTATTTGTGGCGCCCCTGAGGCTCTGGTCGCCACCTCAGTTAAGGTGTGGTATCCATCTCAGGGAAGGAGGGGGGGTTAACCATCGGTGTCACCACACTTCATCTTACATACAGTCAGGTGCTTCCCACTGTGGAGCTGTCTTCAGGGGGGTGGCCATATAGAGACATTGGACTTTCCAGTCTTTAGGGCAACTGCCAGGGGGCAGGCACCATTGGGGGTAGAGGTAGGCGCAACACACTCACACATACAGACCAGTCGGGACGATAGTTCTGACAAGACACTCCTGGAACTCTTTGATCTTCACTAGGCCCGGGGCTTGGAGTGGGAGCTCAGTCAGGGTTCATAACCTCCACGGGGGACACCCTAAGGAAAAGACACTATCTCTATTTCTCTTCAAACACTGGTGGTGGCCCCTCACTTGCTTGGGATTGACCAGAGCCCACGATGGCACAGACCGGCACCAAGGTGCAGCTTTAAATCAGTGAGTAAAAGAACCTGGAACCGCAGTTGCTGACTCAGACTCTGATTAGCAACGCCGTCGCCCCGCACTCCGGCGGTCCTAAGGGACCGCCAACCCTCGTCATCCACCCGGAGCCCGCTCTGCTGTGGGAGGCGACACCATCCCGGCTGCCATAACACCTGCCCCGGTGAGGAATTCTGCAGGGCGGCTGGCTACTCCCTGGCTGCACACCACAGGTGGCGTCACGACAAACCTTCCCAATCACCCCGCTTTGATCTACGCCTTGGGGCAACGGAACCGGGCAAGGCCACCTGTGACATCGCCTGACCCGATCCTCAATGGCCCGGCAATGAGTAGGTTAACCACCTGCCCCGTGGGGCGCTACATACACATCCCCAAGTGAGCCGACCAGTATACACAAACATTGGGAACGTGTATAAGGAAACAGATTTCTGGTGAGACATGCTTGAATCTGATTGAGAGCCCAAAAGGATTTAGGTAGTGGTGAAAGCCAAAGGTGGATTTACAAAATACAAACAAACCAATACAAATTTAGAATTTTTTAGGAGCAAAACTGTAACAATGCAATGGTATGACAAGAATCTGCATAAATAATCATATGCTAAATAGATGCAAGTCAGATTTATGTATGAGTTAGCCAAGATTGTCTATAAAATGTAAGTCAACTCGCTCTCGAAGCTGTAGTGGATGGTGAGATATGGAGCCAAAAAGTCAAAAGTACAGCACATTATTACCTTTTGCTTGTCAGTGTATATTGTTGAGCTATCCTAAAGGGTGCTTTACACTCTGCGATGTCGCTAACGATATATCGTCGGGGTCATGTCATTAGTGACTCACATCCGGCGTCGTTAGCGACATCGCTATGTGTGACACCGCAGGAACGACGAACATCTCCTTACCTTCGTCCACCGGCAATGCGGAAGGAAGGCGGTGGGCGGCATGTTCCGGCCGCTCATCTCCGCCCCTCCTCTGCTATTGGGTGGCCGCTTAGTGACGCCGCTGTGACGTTGCTGTGACGCCGAACGCACCTCCCCCTTGAAGGAGGGATTGTTCGGCGGTCACAGCGACGTTGCTGAAAAGGTATGTGCGTGTGGCGCTGCCGTAGCGATATTGTTCACAACGGCAGCGATCACCAAATGTCACACGAACGACGGGGGCGGGTGATATCACTCGCAACATCGCTAGAAATCGCTAGCGATGTTGCAGCGTGTAAAGCACCCTTAAGTGTAGGTCATCAATTTTAAAATCACATTATTTAAGAAATATAAATGAGCAAAACTAAGAAGTATGTTTTGATGATTGTCGATTTTCCTGAAAGAAATGTATTTGTCGCTTACACTGTGTGCAGAATTATTAGGCAAATGAGTATTTTGATCACATGATACTACTCCAAGCTGTATAGGCTGAGAGCCAACTACTAATAAAGTAAATCAGGTGATGTGCACCTCTGTAATGAGGAGGGGTGTGCTGTAATGACATCAACACCCTATATAAGGCGTGCTTAATTCTTGGTCAACTTCCTCTCCTTTGGCAAAATGGGTCAGAAGAGAGATTTGATGGGCTCTGAAAAGTCCAAAATTGTGAGATGTCTTGCAGAGGGATGCAGCTGTCTTGAAATTGCTGAACTTTTGAAGCGTGATCACCGAACAATCAAGGGTTTGATGGCAAATAGCCAACAGGGTCGCAAGAAGCGTGTTGGGCAAAAAAGGCGCAAAATAACTGCCCATGAATTGAGGAAAATCAAGCGTGAAGCTGCCAAGATGCCATTTGCCACCAGTTTGGCCATATTTCAGAGCTGCAACGTTACTGGAGTATCAAAAAGCACAAGTTGTGCCATACTCAGGGACATGGCCAAGGTAAGGAAGCCTGAAAGACCACCACCTTTGAACAAGAAACATAAGATAAAACGTCAAGACTGGGCCAAGAAATATCTTAAGACTGATTTTTCAAAGGATTTATGGACTGATGAAATGAGAGTAACTCTTGATGGGCCAGATGGATGGGCCAGAGGCTGGATCAGTAAAGGGCAGAGAGCTCCACTCCGACTCAGACGCCAGCAAGGTGGAGGTGGGTACTGGTATGGGCTGGTATCATCAAAGATCAACTTGTGGGACCTTTTCGGGTTGAGGATGGAGTGAAGCTCAACTCCCAGACATACTGCCAGTTTCTGGAACACAACTTCTTCAAGCAGCGGTACAGGAAGAAGTCGGTATCGTTCAAAAAAACATGAATTTCATGCAGGACAATGCTCCATCACATGCATCTGTAAGGGGTGGACGGACCCCTAGTGTGGAGAAGACGTTTTTCCCCCCCTGAAGACGCCACAGGAGTATGGTGGCACATTGTACCATGTTATGTGTTATGTACGGTTCTTCCCCACTAGGTGCCAGTGTAGTGAGTGGTTCCCCTGGTAACAGTGACAGGGAAGGAAGGGGCAGGGCAGCCTAGGAGGGAAGAGAAGGGGGGTTGGGCTCTGAACGCAGGGCAGTGTGCTGTGAGATGTAACATGGGAGAGAGCTGAGGAGAAGTGTCGGGGCAGAGTGCAGGAGTGGGTGCTGTGGCAGTGGAGCGAAGAAGTTGGAGCTAATCCGGAGCCGGTAGTGAGTACTGGAGCCGTCCCCTAGTTCAACACTAATCCCTGGGAAAGGGCTGGACTAAAATCGGGATAGGAGTACCACTGCTAGGGGGATAACAATTGGCCCCTGCAGGCAAAGGAAAGTGCCCGTAGAGAAAAAGGAAACCGTTTTCGTAGAAAAGGACTTGCAACGTACTAAAGTAAGCCTGCTGCAAACAGAAAGATGGAAGCTTTGTTTAATAAAACGGTGTTTGGTTTACCCGCTGCCTGCAATTGTCTCTTTCCTGAAAGTGAAGAAGGAGCTGGAGAGCACAGAAAGAACGCTGTCATGAATAGGCCCCATGCATCCACACTCTGCCCCAACAACACACCTGTTTTGCAAGTAACGGCCGGGCCGGGGTTCAGCCTGCGGCCCACAAGGCGAGGGGACCCGACTACACCCCCTGAGGCGCCCCCTGCCCCCGTTACACATCCAACTACTCCACAGCATGGCTGGCCAGTAAAGGTCTAAAAGATGAAAAAATAATGACATGGCCCCCTTGTTCACCTGATCTGAACCCCATAGAGAACCTGTGGTCCCTCAAAATGTGAGATCTACAGGGAGGGAAAAGAGTACACCTCTGGGAACAGTGTCTGGAGGCTGTGGTGGGTGCTGCACGCAATGTTGATCGTAAACAGATGAAGCAATGACAGAATCTATGGATGGTCGGCTGCTGAGTGGCATCAGAAAGAAAGGGGGCTATATTGGGCACTAATTTTTTTAGATTTAGTTTTTGCATGTCAGAAATGTTTATTTCTAAATTTTGCGCAGTTACTGTATATTGGGTTACCTGGTGAAAATAAACAAGTGAGATGGGAATATATTTGGTTTTTATTAAGTTGCCTAATAATTCTGCACAGTAATAGTTACCTGCACAAACAGATATCCTCCTAAGATAGCCAAATCTAAAAAACCCCTCTCCAACTTCCAAAAATACTAAGTGTGACGCACTGGACTAGTCAGGTTGTCCCAGGTAGTCCCATGCACATACACCACACTCCTTAGTAAGGTGACAGCAGCCAAATTACAAACCTTTGTCACCACCCTCCGGGTTTGATGTTCACACCAGGGGGGCGGAGTCAGGTAGTTGGCGACCCGAAAGACGGCAACAGCCCACCGAGGGGAATAGAAAGCCACCGCACAGGCAGAGAGATCCCACGGGCCAGCGCCTGCGGGAAAACTGGTTCCCCGACACATGTAAATCCGGGGAGCGGACTACCGTTGCTGAAGCATAGGCAGTCAAGTTCTACCACAGAGGTGCAGGAGAAAGGCGGGAACCACCAACCTGAGTAAGGGGCAAAGCGCAGCCGGCTGCAGGCACCGACCACCATCCCTTTTGGTTTACCAGAGACTCCGGTGTATCTGTCATAGTGAGTACAACAGTGCCCTCGGGCCGCGCACCGCACCATCCCGCCAGCACCTCACAACCACCGGGCCCCAGCACCATTACCCCCTGCCCACGGAGGGGTCAACACCAGGCTGCATAACACCGTCCCCGGGAGCCTAGTTAACGGCAGCGGTGGTGTCCACATTCACCACAACCCGTGAGTGGCGTCACGAACTTACATCCCTAAACGCCACGGCCTCGGCCGTGAACCTTCCCCCCCGAAGTCCCTATATGTAGTGCCAGCTTCCCTTCAGAGCGACGTGACCCCCGGGTCCGGAAGGAGCTCGAGCCACCCAACGACGAGCACGGATCCGAGCGGCTCGGCAGCTGGCCGAGCCCCGGGACGGTACACATATGTCGCGGGCGGAGGAGGGGACGCTGCGCTCACCCACTGCTCGGGTCCGGCTGTTGCTGCTGCTCGGTGGTGGCTTGAGCGGTGGGCAGGATCCCGGGCACTCGAGCGGCGTTCCTCGCCCGTGAGTGAAAGGGGGTGGTGTGGTTTGGGGATATTGTCCGTGACGCCACCCACGGTTGTGGTGAGGTTGTGACACCACCTCTGCTCTGGACGGGGATCCCGGGAGCGATGACAGGGAGCAGCTTGGATGTTGGTTCTCCCCTCCGAAGGGTAGGGGGGTTGGTTGTCCCGGGGCCCGGTGAGGGAGGGGATGACAGGCGGGTTACGGGGCCTAGTGAGGTGCAGGGTCACGGGGGCAGCGCTGTGCCACACGGCACGGTGGTACTCACTCAGCCAATGAATAATGCAAAGTCTCTGGTAAAACAAACGGCTGGATGGACGGGTCCCACAGACGGCTGCCATTGTTCTCCTCCTGGTAGGTTGATGGTGACTGCCTTTCCCTGCACCTGTGTTGTGTTTACGGTTCCAATGGCTTCCCACCGGTAACCCGCTCCCCAGCTTGGATGGATGCTGAGGGAGCCCCTTTTGCCCGCAGGCTCTGGCCCTGGGAACTGTAGCCTTGGCGGTGACTGTGTTTCCCTTCACGGTGTGAGCTGTTGCCTTCAATTCGGTCTTGACTGCTGGGAAACCCCGGAGGTTCCCTTCGCTAACGGATTTGACCGGTTTTACGGCGACTCCTAGCCTGGTCGGGGTCCGTAAGCCCTGCCGAATGGTGCTGGCTACTCTTCGCTCCCCGATCCAGTACCGTCGGGCCACCGCCCGTCCCCGGTCCTTACGGTTCGCTCCAATCAGCCTCTCCTGCAGACGGTCACCACCGTCTGCCAACCTTGCTGTATGTGCCCGGGCCACACACCCGGACACAGTCAGTCTCCTCTACTGCCACTTCACTCTCTCCCTTCCAAAACTAAATTGACTCCTTTTCCCACCTCCAGGACTGTGAACTCCTCAGTGGGCGGGGCCAACCGCCTGGCCTACCCCCTGGTGTGGACATCAGCCCCTGGAGGGAGGCAACAAGGATTTTTGTTTGACTTCGGTGTGCCTAACCGGGGTGTGGGGTGTATTGGTGTAGTTCTGTGACGACCTGGCTTGTCCAGGGCGCCACATTCCCCCTTAGTAAAATGCAGACCGTCCGCGGGCTGCCCGTCCATCACCGGTTTTATTTTTGTTTAACTGCAAAAGAGTAAAAATGGTAAAAACATGTAAAGACATCATAAACATTTTTCAACGGTACGGCTTCCGCTCTTCTCTCACCCAAACAACCTGGCCCTGATGCTGCCCCTAAGAAGTGGGCAGCACCCCTTGACCCCAGTCCAGAACCAAGTTGCCCGAGCGGGTACGGTCTCTTTCAGGGGACCCATGTCCATAGGGAACCTCTGAACCCCCCCGGAGGATCGCTACCGGTTACGGTAGTGGCGGGCCTGGGCCATCACTTTCCTCCAGGCCCATCCTCCCAAATCAGCCTCTCCGGAGGCGGTAACGGTATCAAGCCAAACATTTTTATTTACATCCCACTAAGCTTGTGGTTGCCCTGCCAGTTCTCGGGCTTGTCCGTAAGCAGTTCCTTACGCAAGGATTGCAGACAGTCCCTACGGGGACAACAGTTGCCGGCAACGGCCGGTTTAATCAAAGTGCCAATCTGGTTACTTCTTCAGGTGATTCACTCTTATCATTCAAAACTTTTAAACTCGTGGTCCCAACGGGGACAACTTGCAGCGGAGCCCCGCTGACTTTGAGGCGGCTACCACCGCAGGGGGTCGGCCCACTCGGGGACTGGGTGGTACATTGGGTTCTCCTTCCATAGGCAGTTCAGTCCAGAGCCACTGACGGCCGTTAGGAACAGTGGCGGGGGCAGCGTGCTCGGGACCCCCTCCTCCATCAGCGGCATTCTCTCTGGACCTACGGCTGCGGTGCTGGCCCCCGGCTCCCACGCAATGAGGGCTGGTTCTGGAGTTTGGGTGGACTGATCGCGACGCGGCACGGCCGCAGCAGCCCCTTGCTCACAGGCCCCCACTACGGCGACCATTCTGCGCATCTCTGCCTTCCAATCCAGCAGCTGCTGCAGGCTCTGTGCTCTCACCTTCAAGCAGAACCGGCCCAGCTCCCGCTCCAGCCACACAGCGGTCCCGGCGGGGAGCTCACCCGGGCCGCAGTCTTCAAAGGCTACTCCTCCTCAATTCCCCCAGAGCTTAGACGCCCCGGTGGCGGGTACTCCCGTGCTCCAATTCGAGGACGCCGCCATCTCTCCATCCGCGTCCCCCTTAGTCTTTTTCCGGCTCCTCCTCTACAGGGGCGGGGTTTCGGCTTTCGCGCTTCCACTACTCGGGAAGACGCTCGAGCGGGGACTTTTCGCGCCCAAAATGGCGGCTTCTCAAAGTTTTCGGCCGGACACCTCCGACGGTCACAAGGCGCACCTCTACCAAACGGCAGAGCGGTAAGATCCTGTTCGTGACGCCAAGTTGTCGCGGGCGGAGGAGGGGACGCTGCGCTCACCCACCGCTCGGGTCTGGCTGCTGCTGCTGCTCGATGGTGGCTCGAGCGGTGGGCCGGATCCCGGGCACTCGAGTGGCATTCCTCGCCCGTGAGTGAAAGGGGGTGGTGTGGTTTGAGGATATTGTCCGTGACGCCACCCACGGTTGTGGTGAGGTTGTGACACCACCGCTGCTCTGGACGGGGATCCCGGGAGCGATGACAGGGAGCAGCTTGGATGTTGGTTCTCCCCTCCGTGGGTAGGGGGGTTGGTTGTCCCGGGGCCCGGTGAGGGAGGGGATGACAGGTGGGTTACGGGGCCTGGTGAGGTGCAGGGTCGCGGGGGCAGCGCTGTGCCGCACGGCACGGTGGTACTCACTCAGCAAATAAATAATGCAAAGTCTCCGGTAAAACAAATGGCTGGATGGACGGGTCCCACAGACGGCTGCGGTTGTTCTCCTCCCGGTAGGTTGATGGTGACTGCCTTTCCCTGCACCTGTGTTGTGTTTATGGTTCCAATGGCTTCCCACCGGTAACCCGCTCCCCAGCTTGGATGGATGCTGAGGGAGCCCCTTTTGCCCGCAGGCTCTGGCCCTGGGAACTGTAGCCTTGGCGGTGACTGTGTTTCTCTTCACGGTGTGAGCTGTTGCCTTCAATCGGGTCTTGACTGCTGGGAAACCCCGGAGGTTCCCTTCGCTAACGGATTTGACCGGTTTTATGGTGACTCCTAGCCTGGTCGGGGTCCGTAAGCCCTGCCGAATGGTGCTGGCTTCTCTTCGCTCCCCGATCCGGTACCGTCGGGCCACTGCCCGTCCCCGGTCCTTACAGTTCGCTCCAATCAGCCTCTCCTGTAGACGGTCACCACCGTCTGCCAACCTTGCTGTATGTGCCCGGGCCACACACCTGGACACAGTCAGTCTCCTCTACTGCCACTTCACTCTCTCACTCCCAAAACTAAACTGACTCCTTTTCCCGCCTCCAGGACTGTGAACTCCTCAGTGGGCAGGGCCAACCGCCTGGCCCACCCCCTGGTGTGGACATCAGCCCCTGGAGGGAGGCAACAAGGATTTTTGTTTGACTTCGGTGTGCCTAACCGGGGTGTGGGGTGTGTTGGTGTAGTTCTGTGACGACCTGGCTTGTCCAGGGCGCCACACATACATACACTCAGCTTTATATAATAGATTTGTGGAAGTGATAAGTCATTGGTCTTATGTAGTCCAGGCTCATGTGACCTATGCCACCGGACACAGCACACCACATCAGCCAGCCCTGATTTTTCCTCATCATCCTCAAACATATCTGTCAAGGATTGAAGTTAACCTATTAAATCTGACACCAAGTTTGTCTGTTTTTTTGGGGCTGGTCCTCTCATTAAAGGGACCTGACCTTTTGACCTGGAAGGTTAAAGCAACACCATTAACCCTATAATGAAAGGTGTTAATGATGCCTGAAGCACTGGCCAACCTTTGATCCTATCCCTGGAGGTGCAGAGCAGTCTGCGTCCTGGTGCTGAGTGCCTACATTTAGTTATTTGATATTCTAATGGATGAGGGACATCATGGGTGGCACGGCAAGGACTTAAGAACCTCGGATGTCCACAACTCACTTAACAAGACTTTTCTGACAGACACAAGGGCATCAGAACTGGGTCCTAATCAATGAAAGTGATTCATGAAGAGGAAATGGTCCTCTGTTTAATGGGAAACATTATAAATGTTCAAAGTGAAAGGACGGGTTTTTTTACCGCGCTATAAACCACAAAGGGTGTTTATAAAAATAAAGATTCTTTTATTAAAACATTCCTACGCGTTTCAGAGGCATGCACGCCTCCTTCTTCAGGGAAGAAATCATACAGATGTAAGAAATACAAGAGTTTATATAGGAGTATCCAGGAGAAGTCACGCTCCTGAAAAAAACCATTTAACTCATGACTCATAGCCACGAGGAGTGAGACTACGTCATGATTGAAAAAAATGTCATGATTGAAAAAAACACACAATACTGCATGGTGTTACACATTAAATAAATGGTTTTCCCTCTACCAAATTTATAATGGAGAGCATACCCTTCGTGAAATGATTAAACCAGAAAAGAAAAAAGAAAAAAGAAAAATAGACCGTTGTTTTTTTCGGCAAGAGAAGGAAGAGAAAAAAGGGTAAAAGATGTTCAATATATAAGTATGATCGGACTTGAACCTAAGGGAGTGTCAAGGGGACAATGGGAGAGAAATTCTCTACCCACTATTCTATCCTTTGAGGGGTACTGTGAAGCAGTGGCTACAAGAGATCTATGCTTCACAGTACCCCTCAAAGGATAGAATAGTGGGTAGAGAATTTCTCTCCCATTGTCCCCTTGACACTCCCTTAGGTTCAAGTCCGATCATACTTATATATTGAACATCTTTTACCCTTTTTTCTCTTCCTTCTCTTGCCGAAAAAAACAACGGTCTATTTTTCTTTTTTCCTTTTTCTTTTTTCTTTTTTCTTTTCTGGTTTAATCATTTCACGAAGGGTATGCTCTCCATTATTATTATTATTATTATTATTATTTATTATTATAAATTATAAATTATAAATTATAAATTTGGTAGAGGGAAAACCATTTATTTAATGTGTAACACCATGCAGTATTGTGTGTTTTTTTCAATCATGACATTTTTTTCAATCATGACGTAGTCTCACTCCTCGTGGCTATGAGTCATGAGTTAAATGGTTTTTTTCAGGAGCGTGACTTCTCCTGGATACTCCTATATAAACTCTTGTATTTCTTACATCTGTATGATTTTTTCCCTGAAGAAGGAGGCGTGCATGCCTCTGAAACGCGTAGGAATGTTTTAATAAAAGAATCTTTATTTTTATAAACACCCTTTGTGGTTTATAGCGCGGTAAAAAAACCCGTCCTTTCACTTTGAACATTTATAGCTCTCTCTAACGGGGCCGCTGCTTTAACCACTCCAGCACTCACACAAGTCTGCACAGGGGTTGTGACTGGCACAACCTGATCAGGTGAGTGTATTCATCCCTTTTCGCCTTAAACCCATATACCGGGTAAGACCCTATTTCTTGCGCCTTTTCCCTCCTCAGATTTTCTCTTCAGTCCTAATGGGAAACATTGGTAGAATCCAGTTTTCCACTGTGTCTTTTCATTGTGTTGTCCTCTAGAGAACAGGTCTATAAAACATGGCTGCTTTCTCCTAAAAACATTGCCACACTTGTCCATGGGCTGAATCCTGAAGACAAAGCGGAGGACCTGCAATATTATACAACCAGGTAGACAGAAGTCATGTCTTTTTCATTATGATCAATAAGTTTAAAGTGAATTTAGTATAAAAAAATTATCTAGTGCACAAAAGAATAAAATCCATTGTCTTCTTATAGTAACCATCTTGTCTTATAACTGAATGGTGTCATAGGGCTCAGCTAACATTGATACACAAGGAAGTATCACATTTCTATACACCCCTGCGGCTCTTATTGGTGCATAGTTTAGAGGAGTCATTTCTTTGTTTGGGGTACTATATAAATTTGTCACATGATGTAATAAAGCAGAAACTTTCAGTACACCACAAAGCGTGCGATGATTTCCCGGGCGTTCGTAAAACATTTCTTACTAATTTGGAGTTCCAGTGGCATAGAAGGAGTATATTTAGTTCACATAGTGTTTATCCAGTTTTTGTGTTACATGTATTTTTTAAAAAATGTATGACATTTTTTTCATTCAATATTTTTCCAATTGTGTTTTAAAACTAAAATATAAAAGTCTCGCAATGTCCACACTGGTTGGTGGGACATTTTTTTTAGACTAACTTTCTGTTTCAGGAAATAACATATGAACATTAACCACAATGTTCAGATAATAACCTAATCGTTTACATTGAAGCTTCTCTTGAGCATGTGCAAAGGTCATTGTGAAGGGAGGGGGGGAGGGGAGCTATGAAATTACCTTTTGTGATTAGTGAATCCTGTGTTATCAGCTGTGTATAGAAGTGTTGACGGTCATTGTAATGCTGCCTCTGATGATAATGAACCTGCTGAAAAGTCTTCCAGAAAGAACAGACAGTAGGAGTCTAAATTGCTTTGAATGAATCCTGTCTTGTCTACGAATATGGTCTCCAGCCGGATTAGTCTTGTCTACAGCTATGGTCTCCAGCCGGATTAGTCTTGTCTACAGCTATGGTCTCCGGCCGGATTAGTCTTGTCTACAGCTATGGTCTCCGGCCGGAATAGTCTTGTCTATGGCTATGGTCTGCAGCTGGATTAGTCTTGTCTATGGTTATGGTCTCCGGCCGGATTAGTCTTTTCTACAACTATGGTTGCCGGCTGGATTGGTCTTGTCTACAGCTATGGTGTCTGGCCGGATTAGTCTTGTATACAGCTATGGCCTTCGGCCACTTTGGTCTTGTCTATGGCTATGATGTCCGGCCGGATTAGTCTTGTCTACGGTCTTCGGCCGGATTGTTCTTGCCTACGGCTATGGTCTCCAGCCAGATTAGTCTTGTCTACAGCTATGGTCTCCAGCCGGATTGGTCTTGTCTATGGCTATGGTCTTCGGCCGGATTAGTCTTGTCCACAGCTATGGTCTCCAGCCGGATTCGTTTTGTCTACGGTTATGGTCTCCGGCCGGATTAGTCTTGTCTATGGCTATGGTTTCTAGCCGGATTAGTCTTCCCTACGGCTATGGTCTCCGGTTGGATTAGTCTTGTTTACGGCTATGGTTTTCGGACGGATTTTAACCAGTTATTTTCTATGGAACCCTGGAGCCCTCCAGGTTTTCTGATGGAGATCTAGGAAGGTGGTGCCACTATTTTACAGGATGTGTGACTTAAAAAGGATCCGGCTAGCTGTGAGGTCTTACTATGCTCTTAGGACAAGTGCACACATCATCTTTTTTATGTGAACAAATCCACTATGTTTTCCAAGAGGAAGACGTCTCAAAACACGTCATCATTTTGTTTTCCCAGAAACGTCTTTCTTTTGCATCTTTTTTGTTCATTTCCTCACCTATGCTTTTAACAGCAGTTTTTTTGAGCATTTTTCCATAGTTTTTGGGTTGCCTTTTTGTACCACCATTTTCCTGTAATTTTTTTTTACCTCTATTCTATTCAACAATGAAGAAGCCACCACCTGCGTTCTTTTTCTGCGAAGTTTTGACGCTTCGGGCTCAGAAGTCAGTGATTTTTCATATGAGAAAAATGATTTGGATTTCATCAGCGTTTGGTCAGAGTTTCATCAGGTTTTCGTGGATGAAAAAAAAAGAGGTTTCTGAAGCTTCTCATGTCAAAGTGTCAATGAAAATTGGACAGCAAACAGATGGCTTCCGAGTTCTATCGAATTTTTTCACGGACCCATAGGCTTGCTCTGGCAATTTTGATCCATCTGAAAATTTTGTGCAAATCATTCTGTTAAATTAAAAAAAATCGGAGATGTGCAATACTCCAAAGACTATTGTAGGTGTGAGGGCTATCTGTGAAAACCATGGATAGCACTCATACCAGAAAAATTGATTTCTTAATGAGTCCTTACTTTTCCCAGGTCTTGGAAAACATATTGAAGCAGACTTGAGATTTTCTGTGGGGAAGGGTTGAGCGCTAATAAATTTAGACTTAAGTAGGTCTCCTCATGGAATGGTGAGAAATAGTGTCAAAGAGCTATGAAATGTGTGCTGAACCTGTTCCTATGACACACAGGTGAAAAATGGAGATGTGAGGACAATAGACAAAGGCCAAAATGAAGAACAGGGTGAAAGGAGAAGGGAGACCCATCTGTGGTCACACGCGTCTCTTCTGACTCAGCTTTGCTGGATGCATCTGGATGGGATATGGCCATAACTGGGGTCAAACAACACATCACTATCCAATCTGTAATTTATTGTAGTCAGGCTGGAGCCGTCCTGGAAAACTCCAGAATTTATCGCTTTCACATTGAACCTTTCCAAGTTAGGTTCTACCCAATTTGCTTTTATGTTAACCATTACTTTTGTCTGAAGTATATAAAATAGTTTATCTAATATATAAAGCTGAATGTGTGTATGTGTGTGTGTGTGTGTGTGTGTGTGTCTGTATGTCCGGGATTAGCATCCGCACCGTCGCAGCTACAGCCACAAAAGTTTGCACACTCACACTTCTGGACCCAAAGAGCGCCATAGGCTATGTTTTGAGGGGAAATTTTAACCCCGCTCTTTACAGTTATTCACCAAAAACCTGCCTCCATTAAAGCGAATGGAGCTGGGAGCCACAGTGCAGCCAGAACTTCAGAAGAAGGCGTGGCCACGCCCTTATATGGAATGTTGGCGTGTCACAATGCAGCCAGGGAAAGAGACAGACACAGACAGGGAAAGAGGCAGACACAGAGAGGGTAAGAAACAGACATAGACAGGGAAAGAGACAGACACAAAGAGACAGACTGACAGGGAAAGAGACAGAGAGGGAAAGCGAGAGACAGGTTAAGAGACAGACACAGACAGGTAAAGAGACAGACACAGACAAAGAGACAGACAGACACAGGGAAACAGACAGACAGGGAAAGAGAGGGAAAGAGACAGACAGAGAAAGAGAGGGAAAGAGACAGACAGGGAAAGAGACAGAGATAGATAGACAGACAAGGAAAGAGATAGATAGACAGACAGACAGGGAAAGAGATTGAGACAGACGGAGAAAGAGACAGAGACAGTCAGAGACAGACAGGGAAAGAGACAGACAGGGAAAGAGACAGACAGACAAAGAGAGAGAGAAACAGGGAAAGAGACAGACAGACAAAGAGATAGAGAGACAGGGAAAGAGACAGACAGACAAAGATAGAGAGAGAGACAGAGAGATATATACAGAGGGGGAGACAGACAGAGAATGGGAAAGAAACAGAGAGACAGTTACTATCCCGGGCATTAATATATTCTATTTATGCATTCTATCCCGGGAATGTTAATACATTCTATTTATACATTCTATCCCGGGAATGTTAATACATTCTATTTTGTTAACAGCAGTTATTAACCTGGGCGAAGCCGGGTAGTACAGCTAGTTGTAAATAATATTGATTTATTTATAAAAAAAAATAGAGAGTATATTATAAAGTCTATTATAATCAGAACACAGGAGTACAAATTGAAGGATACTGTCACGGCCTTCTGTCTTTATTATGAGGCTTGTGACAGATCCATACTTGACTCTCAGTATTAAATGTGTTTCCTTTCTTTTGGCAATTGTAGGGTTAATGTTAGTATTTCTTGCCAGCAAGCAGGCTAATTACCAGCTCTCAGGTGTTTCCAGTTTGGGACCACTCCCAGTCCCTTTATATACCCTGTGCTACCAGCAGAGGGTGCTGGTTATTCTCTTTGCCATTTGGATTCTGGTCTTGGAGGAAGGAAGGAGCTGCTGATTATCCTCTGCTGAAGTTGCTTTAGTGGCTTCAATCTTGGTGCTGACTGCAGCAGTCTGTTGTGGTGTTTCCCCCTGTCTTCTTTAGCTGGTATGTTGTTTCAGTGCAGTGGTGGGGCTAGAGTCCCTTACTTGCCCACTCCCTAGCCAGGGACTATTGTAGGGTCATCTCAGGGCTTCAGGTTCCTGCTCGGCCACAGGTGAAGAACCTTTTATAGGGACCGGCTATGAGTGCAAGGTACAGCAGCAAGTAAGTGGAGGAGGTGTCCATCTTCCCTCTCACTAGTGCTAGGGCCCTCTGTAGTTAGTGTCCCCATTGCACCCCTTATTTGTCATGATGTTATTCCTGTTGTGTGTTTTGGTTCAGGCTGGACTCTCCCCCCAGTCTGTGCGGTGACAGATAACCCCAACCAAAGTAGAGTCAATGTGATGACTATGGGAGCCTAGCTCTACTTCGTGTTGCCTTCTTGGAGCTCCAAGGAACACTAACATCTACAAATAAGGCTGTAGGAATAAGACCCTAAGGCTGTAAAGTGCCAGGGAGGGGCAGTAATGGGCAAGGATCATGGCGGTCCTCAACCCACCCTGGCACAGTATAAACATAGGGAGCAGAGTGGTGTGGGTGGTAGGTGGTGTGGAGGTGGTACCTGCTGACTGCTGTGCTTCTGTGTCTTCAACCGGCTGCTCCAGCTCACTTTCACTTCAATGGGCCTTGTGCTTAGTAAGGAGATGACCACCGGGTAAAACTTTCAACACTTTGCTAGAAAAAAGTTTGACAGTTGTTTTTCCACTTTCTTAGCACAGAGACGTCATCATCATCATCCTTCATATACACATTTGCTTCTGTAACCGGCTCTGCTCTACAGGGACGGCCATAATAGGGCGACTTATCCTTCCGTTTCAGACCCACTCCCTCAACATAGTGGCAGATCATGCGGCCTGGTGCGCTAGATGGATGGTCTCTCTTGATACCCTCCCACTGCGACTGTGTTCCCTGAAGTACTAGCAGGTGCCAGCCTGAGGTAGGGGCGCCCCAACTTCTCCTTCTAAACTTGACTGACACAATACTGCAGACGAGTCACCTTGGAATATCTATGCTTCTTGTTCTTTCTTTCCTTTCCTGTCTTGTCTCTGTCCCCCTCTCCACTCCACTCTGCATCGTTCTGACTTTGGACGTCCTCTCTTGCTCGTCCGCCTCTCAAAAGCTTTCCCTATCTGACTGAAACGGGAAGCTGCCTTTTCCTATATCTCTTCTTGTGCTGGTGAGCCACCCTCTCGCTTAACTCTTGCTGTGCTGTCATTCCCTATCCATCCCTTCTCTCTAAGAGACCCGGGAACCCATGACACCTAGTGGCAGCTGGCCGTATTACACAGGAGAGATATCGTACATTAATATATTTCAATAAAATTCAGTTTACACATATAAATACAATGCAGTTCCTTTAGTCACCATAACTAAGGGGGCAGTAAGGCACTAGTCACCCTATTACAAGGCCATATCAGAAAGATTAGGGATGAGAAAAGCATGACTCCTCAGGAGTTTGGTGGCAGCAGGTGACGGATTCCTCCCTCTGCCACGTCCCTATAGCTTAGCTGACATTATTTTGACTTTGTACTTGAGAATTCTGCTTCCATTTTTCATCTCTTGCAACATTCAGTGCCTTTGTATCTTCCTGTTCGTGCAAAGCAAAGATCTTAAAGGGAACCTGTCACCAGATTTGGGGCCTATAAGCTGCGGCCACCACCAGTGGGCTCTTATATACAGCATTCTAACATCTTGTATGTAAGAGCCCAGGTCAACGTAAAAATGACTTTATAGTACTAACCTAAGGAGTGGTGCGGTGCAGATGAGTCAAATGGGTGTCTCCGTTCTCCGGGTCCGGCGCCTCCCCTTTCGGCCATCTTTGTCCTCCTTCTTCTGAATCCTGGGTGCATGACGTGTCCTATGAAAACCAGCCATAGCTATGAGAGTCAGTTGATCTTATCATTTATGTCCATGAACTTTAGAGTAGTTTTCCTGGCTTAGGACAAAGTTGATTGTACAAGAGTGGACTATACAATTAGCTGATAGATGGGCATTCGTCCAATCAGTGGCCTGTGTCAAGGGATGGGTGGATCTTTAAAAAAAAAAAATCCAACAGATTGAAGTAGAGATGACCGTAGAGTTGAGACTTTTGTGACCAGATCTGGCCAATTTCAAGAGGATCTGTTGGCAATGTCTAGTACGTAAAGGCATCCCAAATGTCTCTAATCAAAGGTTAATGGGAAACAAGAAAAAGGATTCTCAGGTTTATCCATTTTCTATTTCCTAGCATAAGGCACCAGGTGTGCCATTTATTCTACTTGCAAGGTTTTTCTTCTCTGGTCAGTTTATATTTTACCAAGTTAAACAAGATAAACTTAGGCACCAAAGCTTCATTACTTACTTTCTCCAACCTACCTTGGTATGTTCTTCATTTTTATTATTGGGGACCTAACTTTAATTTATGGGTTCTACAATGGATGTGTAAAATCTGCTGCTTTTATCAGTTTTGCAATATAATTCAAATGCATTATTATTGGAGACCTAAGTTTATGTGTTAGATAATGGATGTGTAAAATAATAATAATAATTAATAATAATAATAATAATTTTATTCATTTTATTCATAAAATCTGCTGCTTTTATCAGTTTTGCAATATAATTCAAATGCATTATTATTCTGGACCTAACTTTAATTTATTGGTTATACAATGGATGTATAAATGCAGCTTTCATCAGTTTTGCAATATAATTCAGATGCGTTATTGGGACCTAACGTTAATTTGTGGGTTATACAATGGATGTGTAAAATCTGTTGCTTTTATCAGTTTTGCAATATAACTCGGATGCATTATTATTGGGGACTTAACTTTAATATATGCGTTAGATATTTGATGTGTAAAATCTGCTGCTTTTATCAGTTTTGCAATATAATTCAGTTGTATTACTATTAATAATTGTATTCATTTATATAGCGCTATTAATTCCACAGTGCTTTACATACATTGGTAATACTGTCCCCATTGGGACTCACAATCTAGAGTCCCTATCTGTATGTCTTAGGAGTGTGGGAGGAAACCGGAGACCCCGGAGGAAACGCACGCAAACACGGGGAGAACATACAAACTCCTTGCAGATGGTGTCCTTGGTGGGATTTAAACCCAGGACCCTAGTGCTGCAAGACTGCAGTGCTAACCACTGAGCCACCACAAGACTGCAGTGCTAACCACTGAGCCACCACAAGCCTGCAGTGCTAACCACTGAGCCACCGTGCTGCCCTAATGGGACCTAACTTTAATTTATGAGTTTAACACGTTTAATGTGTAAAATCTGCTGCTTTTATCCGTTTTGCAATATAATTTAAATGCATTATTATTGGGGACCTAACTTTGATATATACATTAGATAATGGATATGTAACATCTGCTGCTTTTATCCGTTTTGCAATATAATTCAAATGCATTATTATTGGGGACCTAACTTTGATATATGCATTAGATAATGGATATGTAACATCTGCTGCTTTTATCCGTTTTGCAATATAATTCAAATGCATTATTATTGGGGACCTAACTTTGATATATGCATTAGATAATGGATATGTAACATCTGCTGCTTTTATCCGTTTTGCAATATAATTCAAATGCATTATTATTGGGGACCTAACTTTAATATATGCATTAGATAATGGATATGTAACATCTGCTGCTTTTATCAGTTTTGCAATATAATTCAAATGCATTAGTTATTCACCAATATTGCCCCCATACATAGAAGGGGCTGTCGTATGTGTTACTTTGCAAATACCTATAAAATAGTTAATAACTATTATGGCTCCTGTAATTCCTTAGAAAAAGACTTCATGATCTCATTTCATAAGAAAACATTTTTATAATTCTGCATTGAACTGTGCCTTGTTCGAGATTTGCATCTTATCAGCCACATCCACCATAGACCACCCGTCACCCCTGTAGGGATCAGACAGCTGCTGCACCCACAGGGTAGCGGTAAATCTTATTTTCACTGTTGGGATGAATTATCTGTGGCATTCAAGCACAAACATCCATGTCAGGACAGAACATAGGTCAAATATCTGCCTGCCCACAGACCTGTTGTGCAGTCCCTTGTGAGCTGCAAACTTCTAAAAAATGCGAAAATTTTTATGGCAACCGGTCTAATTATAAAGAACCACTTATCTCTAAAAATTACAAAAGCACAGAGGTAGATAAAGGACTGTAATACGCCAGAATCATACTAATATCTGCCCCTGCGAAATGTGATTTGAAAACAATTAAAGGGATATATTCCCAACATTTATGCCTTTTTATTCATCATAAATTGAGAAATTGTCGCATATTCCCCCACATCCCCAATCCTCTCCATCCACTTCTATGGGATTATGCTTCCATAGAAGTGTATGGCAATGGCAGCAGATGTACAGCCACTTCTCCATTTTCAGCGAGAGCTTCACAAAAGTGAATGTCCCAGAGGACCTGTGGATGTGCCATAAATATCTGTGATGGTAATTCCCCATTAAGAAGGCTTTTTTTTCCACTAACACAATACATTTCTTAATGCCCTATATTGGGAAGAATGAATGTCTTAAACGGTGTACCCTGATTCGAGACCCAGAATGGAAAGCCAAGAATTCCCGCTCTGGTGAATCAATTTTGTCAATGTGTGTATTAGGACAGCCATTTTTTTTTGTTATTGGCTATCATATGATAATACTATTTTCCATCATGATCACACTCTTTTAATCGGAATCTGTCATTAGGTTTTCAAAACCTAATCTGAGAGCAGCATAATGTAAAGGCAGAGACCCTGATTCCAGCGATATGTCACTTACTGGGCTACTTGCTGTCATTTTGATAAAATCACTGTTTTATCAGCAGTAGATTATCATTACAGGACTAGTTGGCGCGCTGCTAGGTAGTCAAGCATATTCATGAGCTCTGTATATTCCCACCTCCAGCTTTCTGCCTATGCACAGTGTACACAAAAAGCTGCCAATCAGTGATGTGGGTAGGGTTATACAGGGGTCAACATTCTAAAAAATGATAGATCTGCAGCTGATGAAACTTTAATTTTATAAAAATTGCAGCAAACATCCCAGTAAGTGACACATCACTGGAATCAGTATATTCTCCCTACATAATAAATATGTAATTATTTTAACCCAGTGTAAATGCTGCCGTTCTCCTGCCATTTCTTTTGCTCCTGCTCATCTCCATCCCTGAGATATGGCCCTATCTTTCCTGTATATAAATCTAGTCTTGTTAGCCAAGTGGGTGTGGTCCTCAGAGAGATGCATTACAGGGGTATTCCTATCCCACTATACAGAATAATAATAATAATAATTAATTAATATTTTTTTGAAAATAACTCCAATTAGAAAAGTAGTATAGTTCTCCTGATTAGCTATGTTATGTACCTCATGTGCAGGGCATTGTAGTGGCTTAGGTATGCAGTAGTGGAGAAAGGTTGAACTAGATAGATCTAGGTCTTTTTTTAACCTATGTATCCATGGTTATGACCACTGGCAACTGTCACTATATGAGTTGTCATAACCATGGATACCTAAGGTCCTGCAATGCCCTGCACATGAGGTAAGTGACATAGCTAATCAGGAGAACTATGCTACATTTCTAACTGGAGATACTGGCTAATATTATTATTGTTACACCTACTACATATTGGTATAGGTTCTTGGAGATGGGAATAACCCTTTAATGACCACAGCCACTTGGCTAACAATACTACATTTCTATACAGGGAAGAAGGGACCATATCTCAGGATTGGAGAAGCGCAGGAACAAAAGAAAAACATCGGTGCATACAGGAGAATGGCGGCATTTACACCAGTTAAAAAATTACATCTATACAGCAAGTGACAGGTTCTCTTTTAAGCTGCTTTAGTACATATAACCCAGCTTTCTGAGACTCCTGTTAATACAGCAAGTGACAGGTTCTCTTTAAAGCTGCTGTAGTACATATAACCCAGCTTTCTGAGACACCTGTTAATACAGCAAGTGATAGGTTCTTTTTAATGCTGCTGTAGTACATATAACCCAGCTTTCTGAGACACCTGTTAATACAGCAAGTGACAGGTTCTCTTTAAAGCTGCTGTAGTACATATAACCCAGCTTTCTGAGACACCTGTTAATACAGCAAGTGACAGATTCTCTTTAAAGCTGCTGTAGTAGATATAACCCAGCTTTCTGAGACTCCTGTTAATACAGCAAGTGACAGGTTCTCTTTAAAGCTGCTGTAGTACATATAACCCAGCTTTCTGAGACACCTGTTAATACAGCAAGTGATAGGTTCTTTTTAAAGCTGCTGTAGTACATATAACCAGGGCCGTATTTACCATTAGGCACCCGTGGTCCGGTGCCTAGGGCGGCAGATTGTGAGGGGCGGCACCTTCTGGCAGCAAAAAAAAAAAAAAAAAAAATTTTTATTTTTTTTTTTTTTTTTTTTTTTACATTTTTTTTTTTGTGGCCGCCGAGCACAGGGAGCTGATTGACCCCGGAACTGCCGGCGCCTGCACTTCCGGGGTCACAGGCGCGCACCAATCAGCTCCTTCCTCTGTGCTGCGTCCACTGCTGTGTGGACGTCACATGCAGAGCTCACAGCAGGACGCCGCGGAGGACGTGATGGAAGCCGGTGTCAGAAGAGGATACTCACGTGAGCCAGGAAGATGGCGGCGGGCACTGGAGCAGGTAAGTGGATTCATAAGGAGCGTGGGAGTGTCTCTAATGCAGACCGGAGATCTGCGCATGCGGGGGGGGAGGCGGCAAAGGCAGATACTGGAGGGAGGCAGAGGCTGAGACTGGGGGGAGGCTGGAGGGAGGCAGAGGCTGAGACTGGGGGGAGGCTGGAGGGAGGCAGAGGCTGAGACTGGGGGGAGGCTGGAGGGAGGCAGAGGCTGAGACTGGAGGGAGGCAGTGGCTGAGACTGGGGGGAGGCTGGAGGGAGGCAGAGGCTGAGACTGGAGAGAGGCAGAGGCTGAGACTGGGGGGAGGCTGGAGGGAGGCAGAGGCTGAGACTGGAGGGAGGCAGAGGCTGAGACTGTGGGGAGGCTGGAGGGAGGCAGAGGCTAAGACTGGGGGAGGCTGGATGGAGGCAGAGACTGGGGGGAGGCTGGAGGGAGGCAGAGACTGGGGGGAGGCTGGAGGGAGGCAGAGGCAGAGACTGGGGGGAGGCTGGAGGGAGGCAGAGGCTGAGACTGGGGGGAGGCTGGAGAGAGGCAGAGGCTGAGACTGGGGGGAGGCTGGAGGGAGGCAGAGGCAGAGACTGGGGGGAGGCTGGAGGGAGGCAGAGGCTGAGACTGGGGGGAGGCTGGAGGGAGGCAAAGGCAGAGACTGGGGGGAGGCTTGAGGGAGGCAGAGGCAGAGACTGGAGGGAGGCAGAGGCTGAGACTGGAGGGAGGCAGAGGCTGAGACTGGGGGGAGACTGGAGGGAGGCAGAGGCTGAGACTGGGGAGGCTGGAGGGAGGCAGAGGCTGAGACTGGGGGAGGCTGGAGGCAGGCAGAGGCAGAGACTGGGGGGAGGCTGGAGGGAGGCAGAGACTGGGGGGAGGCTGGAGGGAGACAGAGGCTGAGACTGGGGGGAGGCTGGAGAGAGGCAGAGGCTGAGACTGGGGGGAGGCTGGAGGGAGGCAGAGGCTGAGACTGTGGGGAGGCTGGAGGGAGGCAGAGGCTGAGACTGGGGGGAGACTGGAGGGAGGCAGAGGCTGAGACTGTGGGGAGGCTGGAGGGAGGCAGAGGCTGAGACTGGGGGAGGCTGGAGGGAGGCAGAGGCAGAGACTGGGGGGAGGCTGGAGGGAGGCAGAGACTGGGGGGAGGCTGGAGGGAGGCAGAGGCTGAGACTGGGGGGAGGCTGTAGAGAGGCAGAGGCTGAGACTGGGGGGAGACTGGAGGGAGGCAGAGGCTGAGACTGTGGGGAGGCTGGAGGGAGGCAGAGGCTGAGACTGTGGGGAGGCTGGAGGGAGGCAGAGGCTGAGACTGGGGGAGGCTGGAGGGAGGCAGAGGCAGAGACTGGGGGGAGGCTGGAGGGAGGCTGAGACTGGGGGAGGCTGGAGAGAGGCAGAGGCTGAGACTGGGGGGAGGCTGGAGAGAGGCAGAGGCTGAGACTGGGGGGAGGCTGGAGGGAGGCAGAGGCAGAGACCGGGGGGAGGCTGGAGGGAGGCAGAGGCAGAGACCGGGGGGAGGCTGGAGGGAGGCAGAGGCAGAGACTGGGGGGAGGCTGGAGGGAGGCAGAGGCAGAGACTGGGGGGAGGCTGGAGGGAGGCAGAGGCAGAGACTGGGGGGAGGCTGGAGGGAGGCAGAGGCTGAGACTGGGGGGAGGTTGGAGGGAGGCAGAGGCTGAGACTGGAGGGAGGCAGAGGCTGAGACTGTGGGGAGGCTGGAGGGAGGCAGAGGCTGAGACTGGGGGAGGCTGGAGGGAGGCTGAGGCTGAGACTGGAGGGAGGCTGAGACTGGGGGGAGGCTGGAGGGAGGCAGAGGCAGAGACTGGGGGGAGGCTGGAGGGAGGCAGAGGCAGAGACTGGGGGGAGGCTGGAGGGAGGCTGAGGCTGAGACTGGAGGGAGGCTGAGACTGGAGGGAGGCTGAGGCTGAGACTTGAGGAAGGCTGAGGCTGAGACTGGAGGGAGGCTGAGGCGGAGACTGGGGCAGGCTGAGGCTGGGGGGAGGCAAAGGCTGAGACTGGGGAAGAGAGGCTGATGCTGAGGGAAGATAGAGGCTGATGCTGGGGGAGAGAGGCTGATGTTGGGGGAGTGGGAGAGAGGGGCTAATGCTAGAGACAGAGGACAAGGGATGAGGGATAGTGCAATGACAAAATCGATTGGGTGGGGGGAGTGTAAGGACTCAGAATAAGAGGGGGCAGCATTGGGAGCTCATTGTGAAGAAGGGGCAGCATGTGTGGGATCAGTATGGAGTGGAGCAATGTAGGGGAGTCAATATCAAGAGTGAGGTAGTGTGTGTGGGGGGGTGTCTCAGCATAAGCGTTAGTGTGGTGGTCTTAGCATGAGTGGGGCAACATGAAGGTCTCATTATGGAAAAGAGGAAGGCAGCATTAGGAGCTCATGGAGAGGGACAGCATGCATGAGACATTGTGAGAAGGGGGCAGCATGCATGGGACACTGAGGAGGGGGCAGCATGCATAAGACATTGTGAGGAGGGGGCAGCATGCATGGGACATTGTGAGAAGGGGGCAGCATGCATGGGACACTGAGGAGGGGGCAGCATGCATGAGACATTGTGAGGAGGGAGCAGCATGCATGGGACATTGTGAGGAAGGAGCAGCATGCATGGGACATTGTGAGGAGGGAGCATCAAGCATGAGACATTGTGCGGAGGGAGCAGCATGCATGGGACATTGTGAGGAGGGAGCAGCATGCAGGGGACATTGTGAGGCGGGAGCAGCATACATGAGACATTGTGAGGAGGGGGCAGCATGCATGAGACATTGTGAGGAGGGAGCAGCATTCATAGGACATTGTGAGGAGGGAGCAGCATGCATGGGACATTGTGAGGAGGGGCAGCATGCATGGGACATTGTGAGGAGGGAGCAGCATGCATGGGACATTGTGAAGAGGGGGCAGCATGCATGGGACATTGTGAGGAGAGAGAAGCATGCATGGGACATTGTGAGGAGGGGGCAGCATGCATGGGACATTGTGAGGAGGGGGCAGCATGCATGGGACATTGTGAGGAGGGGGCAGCATGCATGGGACATTATGAGGAGGGGGCAGCATGCAAGGGACATTGTGAGGAGGGGGCAGCATGCAAGGGACATTGTGAGGAGGGAGCAGCATGCATGGGACATTGTGAGGAGGGGGCAGCATGCATGGGACATTGTGAGGAGGGGGCAGCATTCATGGGACATTGTGAGGAGGGGGCAGCATTCATGGGACATTGTGAGGAGGGGGCAGCAAGCATGGGACATTGTGAGGAGGGAGCAGCATGCATGGGACATTGTGACGAGGGAGCAGCATGCATGTTACATTGTGAGGAGGGGGCAGCATGCATGGGACATTGTGAGGAGGGGGCAGCATGCATGGGACATTGTGAGGAGGGGGCAGCATGCATGGGACATTGTCCTCACATCATGCTGCTCCCTCCTCACAATGTACAGATCATATTTCATAATCGAGGAAGGTGTGGTGCCAGTGGCGTAACTAGAGTTTGATGGGCCCTGGTGCAAAATTTGGACCAGGGCCCCCCTCCATGTACACCGACACTTAGGGTACGGGATAATGATGCTGACACTTGGCTTTTACCCACAGCACTCTGCTTTCCCATGATCTGATATCCATCTTATCCTCAGCACCCAGCTTTCCCATACTCTGTCACACATCTTTCCCTCAGCACCCAGCTTTCCCATATCAGAGCATGGGAAAGCTGGGTGCTGAGGGAAAGAGCCTTCACACCTCAGCACAAAACATTCCCATCCCATACTTGTATCTTTGTCCCCCCTCGTACATAGTTCTCCAAATACTATAATGGCCCCCACATAGCCTTCCATATAGTATAAAGGGTCCCACATAACCGTTCATATATTAGAATGCACTTCCATAGTCCTCCATGTATTATAATACATTTTCCATAGTTCTCCATATTTTATACTGCACAACATAGTCCTCCCTGTTTTATAATGCACCCCCACAGACCATGTATAAACTAGCCTCCATAGTCCTCCATATATTATAATGTAGCCCCCATAGTCCTATATGTATTATAATGCAGCCCCATGAATCATATTGTATTATGCAGCCCCATACTCCTCCATGTATAATGCACCCCTATAGTCCATGTATAAGGTGTCCTTCATGTTTATTATGCAGTCCCATAGACCTCCATGTATCATGCAGCCAGCACCCCCAGGCCTCCATGTATCATGCAGCCAGCCCCCCAGGCCTCCACGTGTCATGCAGCCAGCTTGCCCCGGGGCCTCTACGTGTCATGCTGCTAGCCCAGCCCCCCAGCCCCACCAGGTGTCATGCAGCCAGCCCCACAGGCCTCCATGTGTCATGCAGCCAGCCCCCCAGGCCTCCATGTGTCATGCAGCCAGCCCCACCAGGTGTCATGCAGCCAGCCCCCCCAGGGCCTCTATGTGTCATGCAGCCAGCCCCACCAGGCCTCCATGTGTCATGCAGCCAGCCCCACCAGGTGTCATGCAGCCAGCCCCCCAGGCCTCCATGTGTCATGCAGCCAGCCCCACAGGCCTCTATGTGTCATGCAGCCAGGCCCACCAGATGTCATGCAGCCAGACCCCCAGGCCTCTATGTGTCATGCAGCCAGCCCCACCAGGTGTCATGCAGCCAGCCCCCCAGGCCTCTATGTGTCATGCAGCCAGTCCCACCAGGTGTCATGCAGCCAGCCCCCCCAGGGCCTCTATGTGTCATCCAGCCAGCTTGCCCCGGGGCCCAGGGCCGTATTTACCATTAGGCACCCGTGGTCCGGTGCCTAGGGCGGCAGATTGTGAGGGGCGGCACCTTCTGGCAGCAAAAAAAAAAAAAAAAAAATTTTTATTTTTTTTTTTTTTTTTTTTTTTTTTACATTTTTTTTTTTGTGGCCGCCGAGCACAGGGAGCTGATTGACCCCGGAACTGCCGGCGCCTGCACTTCCGGGGTCACAGGCGCGCACCAATCAGCTCCTTCCTCTGTGCTGCGTCCACTGCTGTGTGGACGTCACATGCAGAGCTCACAGCAGGACGCCGCGGAGGACGTGATGGAAGCCGGTGTCAGAAGAGGATACTCACGTGAGCCAGGAAGATGGCGGCGGGCACTGGAGCAGGTAAGTGGATTCATAAGGAGCGTGGGAGTGTCTCTAATGCAGACCGGAGATCTGCGCATGCGGGGGGGGAGGCGGCAAAGGCAGATACTGGAGGGAGGCAGAGGCTGAGACTGGGGGGAGGCTGGAGGGAGGCAGAGGCTGAGACTGGGGGGAGGCTGGAGGGAGGCAGAGGCTGAGACTGGGGGGAGGCTGGAGGGAGGCAGAGGCTGAGACTGGAGGGAGGCAGTGGCTGAGACTGGGGGGAGGCTGGAGGGAGGCAGAGGCTGAGACTGGAGAGAGGCAGAGGCTGAGACTGGGGGGAGGCTGGAGGGAGGCAGAGGCTGAGACTGGAGGGAGGCAGAGGCTGAGACTGTGGGGAGGCTGGAGGGAGGCAGAGGCTAAGACTGGGGGAGGCTGGATGGAGGCAGAGGCAGAGACTGGGGGGAGGCTGGAGGGAGGCAGAGGCAGAGACTGGGGGGAGGCTGGAGGGAGGCAGAGGCTGAGACTGGGGGGAGGCTGGAGAGAGGCAGAGGCTGAGACTGGGGGGAGGCTGGAGGGAGGCAGAGGCAGAGACTGGGGGGAGGCTGGAGGGAGGCAGAGGCTGAGACTGGGGGGAGGCTGGAGGGAGGCAAAGGCAGAGACTGGGGGGAGGCTGGAGGGAGGCAGAGGCAGAGACTGGAGGGAGGCAGAGGCTGAGACTGGAGGGAGGCAGAGGCTGAGACTGGGGGGAGACTGGAGGGAGGCAGAGGCTGAGACTGGGGAGGCTGGAGGGAGGCAGAGGCTGAGACTGGGGGAGGCTGGAGGCAGGCAGAGGCAGAGACTGGGGGGAGGCTGGAGGGAGGCAGAGACTGGGGGGAGGCTGGAGGGAGGCAGAGGCTGAGACTGGGGGGAGGCTGGAGAGAGGCAGAGGCTGAGACTGGGGGGAGGCTGGAGGGAGGCAGAGGCTGAGACTGTGGGGAGGCTGGAGGGAGGCAGAGGCTGAGACTGGGGGGAGACTGGAGGGAGGCAGAGGCTGAGACTGTGGGGAGGCTGGAGGGAGGCAGAGGCTGAGACTGGGGGAGGCTGGAGGGAGGCAGAGGCAGAGACTGGGGGGAGGCTGGAGGGAGGCAGAGACTGGGGGGAGGCTGGAGGGAGGCAGAGGCTGAGACTGGGGGGAGGCTGTAGAGAGGCAGAGGCTGAGACTGGGGGGAGACTGGAGGGAGGCAGAGGCTGAGACTGTGGGGAGGCTGGAGGGAGGCAGAGGCTGAGACTGTGGGGAGGCTGGAGGGAGGCAGAGGCTGAGACTGGGGGAGGCTGGAGGGAGGCAGAGGCAGAGACTGGGGGGAGGCTGGAGGGAGGCTGAGACTGGGGGAGGCTGGAGAGAGGCAGAGGCTGAGACTGGGGGAGGCTGGAGAGAGGCAGAGGCTGAGACTGGGGGGAGGCTGGAGAGAGGCAGAGGCTGAGACTGGGGGGAGGCTGGAGGGAGGCAGAGGCAGAGACCGGGGGGAGGCTGGAGGGAGGCAGAGGCAGAGACCGGGGGGAGGCTGGAGGGAGGCAGAGGCAGAGACTGGGGGGAGGCTGGAGGGAGGCAGAGGCAGAGACTGGGGGGAGGCTGGAGGGAGGCAGAGGCAGAGACTGGGGGGAGGCTGGAGGGAGGCAGAGGCTGAGACTGGGGGGAGGTTGGAGGGAGGCAGAGGCTGAGACTGGAGGGAGGCAGAGGCTGAGACTGTGGGGAGGCTGGAGGGAGGCAGAGGCTGAGACTGGGGGAGGCTGGAGGGAGGCTGAGGCTGAGACTGGAGGGAGGCTGAGACTGGGGGGAGGCTGGAGGGAGGCAGAGGCAGAGACTGGGGGGAGGCTGGAGGGAGGCAGAGGCTGAGACTGTGGGGAGGCTGGAGGGAGGCAGAGGCTGAGACTGTGGGGAGGCTGGAGGGAGGCAGAGGCTGAGACTGGGGGAGGCTGGAGGGAGGCAGAGGCAGAGACTGGGGGGAGGCTGGAGGGAGGCTGAGACTGGGGGAGGCTGGAGAGAGGCAGAGGCTGAGACTGGGGGGAGGCTGGAGAGAGGCAGAGGCTGAGACTGGGGGGAGGCTGGAGGGAGGCAGAGGCAGAGACCGGGGGGAGGCTGGAGGGAGGCAGAGGCAGAGACCGGGGGGAGGCTGGAGGGAGGCAGAGGCAGAGACTGGGGGGAGGCTGGAGGGAGGCAGAGGCAGAGACTGGGGGGAGGCTGGAGGGAGGCAGAGGCAGAGACTGGGGGGAGGCTGGAGGGAGGCAGAGGCTGAGACTGGGGGGAGGTTGGAGGGAGGCAGAGGCTGAGACTGGAGGGAGGCAGAGGCTGAGACTGTGGGGAGGCTGGAGGGAGGCAGAGGCTGAGACTGGGGGAGGCTGGAGGGAGGCTGAGGCTGAGACTGGAGGGAGGCTGAGACTGGGGGGAGGCTGGAGGGAGGCAGAGGCAGAGACTGGGGGGAGGCTGGAGGGAGGCAGAGGCAGAGACTGGGGGGAGGCTGGAGGGAGGCTGAGGCTGAGACTGGAGGGAGGCTGAGACTGGAGGGAGGCTGAGGCTGAGACTTGAGGGAGGCTGAGGCTGAGACTGGAGGGAGGCTGAGGCGGAGACTGGGGCAGGCTGAGGCTGGGGGGAGGCAAAGGCTGAGACTGGGGAAGAGAGGCTGATGCTGAGGGAAGATAGAGGCTGATGCTGGGGGAGAGAGGCTGATGTTGGGGGAGTGGGAGAGAGGGGCTAATGCTAGAGACAGAGGACAAGGGATGAGGGATAGTGCAATGACAAAATCGATTGGGTGGGGGGAGTGTAAGGACTCAGAATAAGAGGGGGCAGCATTGGGAGCTCATTGTGAAGAAGGGGCAGCATGTGTGGGATCAGTATGGAGTGGAGCAATGTAGGGGAGTCAATATCAAGAGTGAGGTAGTGTGTGTGGGGGGGTGTCTCAGCATAAGCGTTAGTGTGGTGGTCTTAGCATGAGTGGGGCAACATGAAGGTCTCATTATGGAAAAGAGGAAGGCAGCATTAGGAGCTCATGGAGAGGGACAGCATGCATGAGACATTGTGAGAAGGGGGCAGCATGCATGGGACACTGAGGAGGGGGCAGCATGCATAAGACATTGTGAGGAGGGGGCAGCATGCATGGGACATTGTGAGAAGGGGGCAGCATGCATGGGACACTGAGGAGGGGGCAGCATGCATGAGACATTGTGAGGAGGGAGCAGCATGCATGGGACATTGTGAGGAAGGAGCAGCATGCATGGGACATTGTGAGGAGGGAGCATCAAGCATGAGACATTGTGCGGAGGGAGCAGCATGCATGGGACATTGTGAGGAGGGAGCAGCATGCAGGGGACATTGTGAGGCGGGAGCAGCATACATGAGACATTGTGAGGAGGGGGCAGCATGCATGAGACATTGTGAGGAGGGAGCAGCATTCATAGGACATTGTGAGGAGGGAGCAGCATGCATGGGACATTGTGAGGAGGGGCAGCATGCATGGGACATTGTGAGGAGGGAGCAGCATGCATGGGACATTGTGAAGAGGGGGCAGCATGCATGGGACATTGTGAGGAGAGAGAAGCATGCATGGGACATTGTGAGGAGGGGGCAGCATGCATGGGACATTGTGAGGAGGGGGCAGCATGCATGGGACATTGTGAGGAGGGGGCAGCATGCATGGGACATTATGAGGAGGGGGCAGCATGCAAGGGACATTGTGAGGAGGGGGCAGCATGCAAGGGACATTGTGAGGAGGGAGCAGCATGCATGGGACATTGTGAGGAGGGGGCAGCATGCATGGGACATTGTGAGGAGGGGGCAGCATTCATGGGACATTGTGAGGAGGGGGCAGCAAGCATGGGACATTGTGAGGAGGGAGCAGCATGCATGGGACATTGTGACGAGGGAGCAGCATGCATGTTACATTGTGAGGAGGGGGCAGCATGCATGGGACATTGTGAGGAGGGGGCAGCATGCATGGGACATTGTGAGGAGGGGGCAGCATGCATGGGACATTGTCCTCACATCATGCTGCTCCCTCCTCACAATGTACAGATCATATTTCATAATCGAGGAAGGTGTGGTGCCAGTGGCGTAACTAGAGTTTGATGGGCCCTGGTGCAAAATTTGGACCAGGGCCCCCCTCCATGTACACCGACACTTAGGGTACGGGATAATGATGCTGACACTTGGCTTTTACCCACAGCACTCTGCTTTCCCATGATCTGATATCCATCTTATCCTCAGCACCCAGCTTTCCCATGCTCTGTCACACATCTTTCCCTCAGCACCCAGCTTTCCCATATCAGAGCATGGGAAAGCTGGGTGCTGAGGGAAAGAGCCTTCACACCTCAGCACAAAACATTCCCATCCCATACTTGTATCTTTGTCCCCCCTCGTACATAGTTCTCCAAATACTATAATGGCCCCCACATAGCCTTCCATATAGTATAAAGGGTCCCACATAACCGTTCATATATTAGAATGCACTTCCATAGTCCTCCATGTATTATAATACATTTTCCATAGTTCTCCATATTTTATACTGCACAACATAGTCCTCCCTGTTTTATAATGCACCCCCACAGACCATGTATAAACTAGCCTCCATAGTCCTCCATATATTATAATGTAGCCCCCATAGTCCTATATGTATTATAATGCAGCCCCATGAATCATATTGTATTATGCAGCCCCATACTCCTCCATGTATAATGCACCCCTATAGTCCATGTATAAGGTGTCCTTCATGTTTATTATGCAGTCCCATAGACCTCCATGTATCATGCAGCCAGCACCCCCAGGCCTCCATGTATCATGCAGCCAGCCCCCCAGGCCTCCACGTGTCATGCAGCCAGCTTGCCCCGGGGCCTCTACGTGTCATGCTGCTAGCCCAGCCCCCCAGCCCCACCAGGTGTCATGCAGCCAGCCCCACAGGCCTCCATGTGTCATGCAGCCAGCCCCCCAGGCCTCCATGTGTCATGCAGCCAGCCCCACCAGGTGTCATGCAGCCAGCCCCCCCAGGGCCTCTATGTGTCATGCAGCCAGCCCCACCAGGCCTCCATGTGTCATGCAGCCAGCCCCACCAGGTGTCATGCAGCCAGCCCCCCAGGCCTCCATGTGTCATGCAGCCAGCCCCACAGGCCTCTATGTGTCATGCAGCCAGCCCCACCAGATGTCATGCAGCCAGACCCCCAGGCCTCTATGTGTCATGCAGCCAGCCCCACCAGGTGTCATGCAGCCAGCCCCCCAGGCCTCTATGTGTCATGCAGCCAGTCCCACCAGGTGTCATGCAGCCAGCCCCCCCAGGGCCTCTATGTGTCATGCAGCCAGCTTGCCCCGGGGCCTCTACGTGTCATGCTGCCAGCCCCCCAGCCCCACCAGGTGTCATGCAGCCAGCCCCACCAGGTGTCATGCAGCCAGCCCCCCAGGCCTCCATGTGTCATGCAGCCAGCCCCCCAGGCCTCCATGTGTCATGCAGCCAGCCCCACAGGCCTCTATGTGTCATGCAGCCAGCCCCACCAGGTGTCATGCAGCCAGCCCCCCAGGCCTCCATGTGTCATGCAGCCAGCCCCCCCAGGGCCTCTATGTGTCATGCAGCCAGCCCCACCAGGTGTCATGCAGCCAGCCCCCCCAGGGCCTCTATGTGTCATGCAGCCAGCCCCACCAGGTGTCATGCAGCCAGCCCCCCCAGGGCCTCTATGTGTCATGCAGCCAGCCCCACCAGGTGTCATGCAGCCAGCCCCCCCAGGGCCTCTATGTGTCATGCAGCCAGCCCCACCAGGTGTCATGCAGCCAGACCCCCCAGGGCCTCTATGTGTCATGCAGCCAGCCCCACCAGGTGTCATGCAGCCAGACCCCCAGGCCTCTATGTGTCATGCAGCCAGCCCCACCAGGTGTCATGCAGCCAGACCCCCAGGCCTCTATGTGTCATGCAGCCAGCCCCACCAGGTGTCATGCAGCCAGCCCCCCAGGCCTCCATGTGTCATGCAGCCAGTCCCACCAGGTGTCACGCAGCCAGCCGCCCCCCCCCCAAGGGCCTCTATGTGTCATGCAGCCAGCTTCCCCCGGGGCCTCTACGTGTCATGGAGCCAGCAAAATAACAAAAAACAAGTACAATACCTCTCTTCTCCTTCCGACCCCTGCGACCGCGGTAGTTACGCCCCTGCCCCCATATGTCACACACCCTGCTCCCCATACAGCCTGCATCCCTCCATATCACTCACACACACACTACACCCCCATATGTCACACACCCTGCCCCACATAACTCACCCTGCCTGTACCCCAAATTACCCCTCTCAAACACTCTGCACCCTTCACATCCTTCTGTCACAGTCTGCACTCACCCTGCAGCCCCCCTCCCCCTCATGTTTCCTCTTTTCTCATTACCAGTCATGTGTCCAAAGTATCGTCTCCTGCTTTCTCCCCGGCAATCCTGTGTCTCCTCCCACAGTCACATGGGCGTGACATCATCGCAGGTCCTGCAGGATGGATTCCGTCTGCCGTGCAGGAGCAGTCCTGCTCTGCTGCAGGTCAGGAACGCCTGGTGGCCTCTCCAGGTCAGGGGCCCCTATGCCCCCTGCTGACACCGGGCTCCCCTGACTCACAGGCCGGCCCCCTAACAGTCGCGCAGTCGGCCACTACACAGCGGCACTACACATAGGGGCCCGGCAGCCGGCTCTGCAGAGCGGCTGCCGGGCCCCTTTAACCCCGCGGGCCCGGTCGCAGTGGCGACCTCTGCGACTGCGGTCGTTACGCCCCTGTGTGGTGCATATACAGTAGTTTATAAGGGAGGGCAGTGTGGTGTTTTAGTTTATTAGGGGCAGTGTCACAGTCACAGTATATAAGTGGGGACGGTGTGGTGGGAATATTTTATACTCATGCTATGTTTTGATGTGCCTGTGGTGATTCCCATTGGGGGGGGGGGGGTTCGTTTCTTATTGATACTTTTTCAAGTGTTTTACAGAGTAGATCTGCCTTAAACAGATGTCGTGTGCGAAAACTCAGTGTTACGTTGTCACTAAGGGGCGCGACCACTTAAAGTGCCTAGGGCAGCATGAAGGCAAAATACAGCCCTGCATATAACCCAGCTTTCTAAGACTCCTGTTAATTTTCCCAGTTCTACAGTAAAACATTTACCCCTCTGGTTCCGCTGTCTGTGAAAATTACGTAAGTAGACTAAAAAAAACACAAAACTTTTTTTTAAAGCAGCTGAGCCCAATGGTCCCATGGGAATAAAAAAAAGGTCACTGACAGTTTAACGTAGGAAAAAGAAAATGAGTGAATGTAAACATAAGCCAAAAAAAGCCGGGGACTGGGCACAGTTGGCAATGGTTCCGCTAGGGGCAATGAAGGGAATAGATGCAGCTGAGGACAAGAATGAATATTGGCACAGCAAAAAGAGACAAAAAGGCATTGTGAGAGAGATGGATGAGAGAGCAGGTAAAGAAAAGGGAGGGCAGATCTCACACAGAGGGGAGAGAGGGTGGAGGAACAGGGATGGGGGTCAGGAATAACAGAAAGCATGAGAACGCAGGGAAGCCACGAGACGCACAGATCTGTGACCTAGAAATTCCTCACTATGAGGGATAGTATGAGGACAAGAGGCCGGGATAATAGAGCTGGGGCCGAGCGGGGTGATGGAGGGAAAATTCAGCTCAATGCCAGAACAGCTCTGTGCAAATATCAGTATATAGAAATCCATAAGGTTGGTGTCACGGTTCCACAGTGCGGAGCATTTTGCATTTGAAAATGCTTTGCTATGTGTCTTGTGCACTTGCTGACAGGTTGTCGTTCAGCACTAGGGTCCACGCTGGTTTTGAGCGGTGCCTTCACAGAAGCACCTCATTCCTGGCGATTGCTCTGTTTCTTTACTGGGCTTGCTTTGTCTGAATTTCGACAGTCATACTTCCTGTTTGCTCAGTGTGCTCTTAGCTCCTGCCTGGTGTAAGTGTTCTGATCCTGGTTTCTGACCTCGGACCTCTTCCTGACTATGTCTCTGTCTGCTTCCTGAACCTTATATGTAACCTCCTGGCTTCTGACCTCGGACTTCTTCATGACTACGTCTCTGTCTGCTCCCTGAACCTTATATGTTACTTCATGGCTTCTGACCTCGGACTTCTTCATGACCACGTCTCTGTCTTTTCCCTGAACCTTATACGTTGCCTCCTGGCTTCTGTCCTTGGACCTCTTCCTGACCATGTCTTTGTCCGCTCCCTGTATTTTATACATTACCTCCTGGCTTATGATCCCGGCTTTTTTGACTACCCTTCTATTCATACTGCTCGTAGTATCTAGCATCACAGTTGGTCTTTAAAACATTTTCTGTCCTGCAGAAATGGGACCTTACAGGATGGCCCAGATGACTAACTGCAAGCTCTCAATACTCAATGCAAGAGTCCCTCAACTATTCTACTTAAAGGGAACCAGTCACCAGATTTTTCATGTATAAACCAAAACTACCACCTTCAGCAGTGCCTGTGCTGCATTCCATAAAGGTGTATATTATCCTCTGACTTCCCCTGTACACCCTCAAAATACCATCTGAAAATCTCAACGATCTGGTCCGATGGGCATCCTTGGTGCTGCTCCTGTCCCTCCTCTCTGCACTGATTGCCATTCTCTTGTTATGATTGAAAAGGATGATGCCTCCTGCGATATCCCACATAACCAGGTGAAATCTCACCTGTGTAGAGTCATCGCTGGCTTTCGCAGACACACTTTGCTCTGCCTTACTGCGGGCAAAGCCTAATACATAAGTGCGCATGCGCGAAATTGCAAAATCCGCGCCGCAAGATTTCACCAACAAGAGAATGGCAATCAGCTCTGAAAACATCACCTTGGACCATTGAGCAGCAGTCCAGTTCTTTTTCTCCTTGGCCCAGGTAAGACACTTCTGGCATTGCCTATTGGTCATGAGTGGCCTGACAATGAATGCGACACTTGTAGCCCATGTCCTGGATATGTCTGTCTGTGGTGGGTCTTGAAGCACTGACTCCAGCAGCGTCCACTCCTTGTGAATCTCCCCCAAATAATTTTTTAAAGGCCTTTTCTTAACAATCCTAACAAGACTGCGCTTATCCTGGTTGCTTGTGCACCTTTTTCTACCACACTTTTTCCTTCCACTCAACTTCACATTAATATGCTTGGATACAGCACTCTGTGAACAGCCAGCTTCTTTAGCAATGACCTTTTGTGGCTTACCCTCCTTGTGGAGTGTGTTAGTGACTGCCTTCTGGACATTGTCAAATCAGCAGTCTTCCCCATGATTTTGTAACCAACTGAACCAGACTAGGGGACCATTTTAAACACATAGGAAGCCATTGCAGGTATTTTGTTGTAATTTTTCTAATTATCTGAGATGACTTTTGGGTTTTCATTGCCTCTAAGCCATAATCATCAGCATGAACAGACATAAACACGTGAAATAGATTCCTCTGTGTGTAATGACTCTATATAGTATATACAAATAGATTACTCTGTGTGTAATGCCTCTATATAATATATATAGGAATAGACACGTCTGTGTGTAATGACTCTATATAATATATAGGAATAGTTCCCTCTGTGTGTGTAATGACTCTATATAATATATAGGAATAGATCACTCTGTGTGTAATGACTCCTATAATATATAGGAATAGATCCCTCTGTGTGTAATGACTATAATATATAGGAATAGATCCTTCTATGTGTAATGACTCGATATAATATATAGAAATAGATCCTTCTGTGTGTAATGACGACATATTATATAGGAATAGATCCTTCTGTGTGTAATGACTACATATTATATAGGAATAGATTCTTCTGTGTGTAATGACTCTATATAATATATAGGAATAGATCCTTCTGTGTGTAATGACTACATATTATATAGGAATAGATCCTTCTGTGTGTAATGACTCTATATAATATATAGGAATAGATCCTTCTGTGTGTAATGACTCTATATAATATATAGGAATAGATCCCTCTGTGTGTAATGACTCTATATAATATATAGGAATAGATCACTCTGTGTAATGACTCTATATAATATATAGGAATAGTTTCCTCTGTGTGTAATGACTCTATATAATATATAGGAATAGTTCCCTCTGTGTGTAATGACTCTATATAATATATGCGTTTCCCTTTTTGTATGGAATTACTGAAATAAATTAACTTTTTGATGATATTCTAATTCATTGAGATGCACATGTATATAAGGGACTGAAAGGAGTGCTTTTACTCTGCTTTGTGAAAAGCAATGCATTTGTGAGAATAAGGCCAGAATCACACTTGCTAGTGCCTCGCGTGTAACTCGCGCGAGTCTGTCATGGTAGAACCCGGCTTGGCCGCACACTCCCCTGACAGGAGCGGGTCGGTTGCATGTATCTCTATGCAGCTCAGACGCTCCTGTATGCATAGTGTGCGGCCATGCCGGATTCTACCATGAGAGACTCGCGCGAGGCACTAGCAAGTGTGATTCTGGCCTAACCCTTTAAATCACGCGGCTGATCCTTATAAGGATCTACAGCAGTGCAAAGTAGACCTCTATGGCACATCCATAGCAAATTGCATTTCTGCTACAGAAAATATGTCGGTCCATGTGTCGCGGGCGGGGAGGAGGGTGTCGGCACACCACGCTCACCCCCTTCTGCTTGGGTCCGGCGGCCGCTGCTCAGTGGTGGCTCGAGCCGTAGGCCGGATCCCGGGGGTTTCTCGAGCGGCACTCCTCGCCCGTGAGTGAAAGGGAGTTGTTGGGGTGGGGATGATTATTGTCCGTGACGCCACCCACGGTTGTGGTGATTTCACCACCGCTGCTCAATACGGGGATCCCGGGGATGGTGATGCGGAGCAGCCAGGTGTTGTGTTGCCCCTCCGTGGGCAGGGGTTGGTGATCCCGGGGCCCGGTGAAGGTTTGTGAGGTGCGGGGCCTGGTGGGCGCAGGGACGCGGGGGCAGCGCTGTGCCTTGCGGCACTGTGGTACTCACTCAGCCTGAGACGTGGACACAGTTTGTACGGTAAACCAAACGGCTGGTAGGACGGTCCCACAGATGGCTGCACCTGCACTCCCGGTAGGTGATGGTGATGTCCCTCTTCCTTGCACCTATGGTTGACTTGTGGTAGCGGTGGATTCCCTCCGGTTACCCGCTCCCCGACTACAATCTGGGCCGGAGGAGCTCTACACTTTGCCCGCAGGCGCTGGCCCTGAGAAACTGGTGCCATGGCGGTGGCGGTGTCTCTCCTGTAATAGGTTGGGCTGTTGCCTTCAATCGGGACTTGGTTGTTGGGGGATCTACGTCCCCTTCACTGACGGATTCGGCAAATTTGGCGACTCCTAGCCTTGCCGGGGTCCGAGAGGCCCCTGCCCTGGTGCTGACTGTCCTTCGGAACACTGCTCCAGACCACCGGGCACACAGCCAACGGGGTCCTTCCAGGAACTTCCAAACGGTCCCCCTCCAGACAGTCACCGCCGTCGCTGACCTTGCTGATCTGGCCCTACACCAAGCTGGACCCTTCAGGCTTTCTTTCTTCCTTGTCACTTTGCTTGCTTTTCTCCTTTACTACTTTTCTACTTTCACTTTCTTAACTCCTCTACTTAGCTCCTCACACTTGCCCTGCCTGGGCTTAACTCCTGTTGTTTCCTCCTTCACTCTCCTAACTAGACTCCTTTCACAAGCCCTGCCTGGGCTAATCTGCCTGGTTTTTCCCGCCTCCAGAACTGTGATCTCCTCGGTGGGCGGAGCCAACCGCCTGGCCCACCCCCTGGTGTGAATCATCAGCCTCTGGAGGAAGGCAACAAGGATTTGTAGTTTAGCTGTGATGTGCCTACCTGGAGTGTGGGGTGTGGTGGTGTTGTGACCTGTGACCCCTGGCTTGCCCAGGGCGTCACATTCCCCCTTAGCAAAATGCAGACCGTCCGCGGGCTGCCGTCCTACACCGGTTTTATTTTTCTGAAAAAGATAACATTTGAAATTAACATATATACATTTTTAATCATTCTTCCCAAGACGGGAGGCACATTTCTTTTAACGTTACAACGGTTTACGGTTACGGTTTCCGCTCTCTCCCACCTAAGCAACCTGGCCCTGATGCTGCCCCTAAAACCCAGGCAGCACCCCTTGACCCAGAGTCCAGCACAAGTTACCCGAGCGGGATCTGTCCTTCCCCTCCAGAGGGTAGCCACCGGTTCCTGTAGTGGCTGGGCCCTAGCCTGCTCCGCTCAGGGCCCTCCCTCCAACCTGCCTCTCCGGAGGCGGCATTGCGGAAACGGTAACGGTAACCAACATATTTACAAGCCACTTAACGTTTGTGGTGCCCTGCAAGTTCACGGGCTTGTCCATAAGGAGTCCCTTATGCAACTTTTAAACGGTCCCCACGGGGACAACGGTGCCGGCTCCAATCACAAAGCAAATCTGGTTACTGTTCGGTAATTATCATTTTCATCATCTGCAGAACTTTCAACTTTTCAAACTTTTCAACAAACACAACTCAGTAGTGGTCCCAACGGGGAC